>NC_088105.1:17734618-18413618 GCF_036370855.1 Dromaius novaehollandiae | reverse complement strand
AAATCTTTAAATCCTTCAAGAACTCATTTGGGGGTTTGGGGTTAAGAATGATTTAGCTCAACAAAAATGCTAACATTCCTCCCGCAAGTCTATGCTTTCATTATTAGACATGAAAGAAATTTTTTTTTAAATACATGTATATGATTATAGAAAAATCAGAGTTTGAATGAATGAAGAATAGCATTGGGCAAACATATTCCAGAAGAAAGCCTGAAGAGATAGTGTAGAGCTGTTACTCTACTGATAACTATTTACTTTTCTTTCAAATATGTTTTAATGAATTTAAAATATATCAAGCTTGTTTCTCAAAAAAGAAGAAACACATGGCAGAATCACCTCTTACACACTGTTTTCTAGTCTAATAAAGTAGTTAAACTACTGGTTGTGGTGCCAAAAAGCTGTATATGTGCAAAGAGTTGACATTGTGAGCAGTCTGGCATTAACACAAAGCAGCTCTGTTAAGCATTAGTAAAGAAAAGACTTAAACTCGAATTGGAGCTGACTAGCACTGAGCTCCTGGATGGACACTGCAAGGCGAGGGGAGGGTCTGAGGCAGCTTATGTGCTCTGACAGTGAAACAGCTTACAGAGTTGTTTCCCCAGCGTCTGCCTGTGCAGCCTGCAGAGCCACTGTGTGCATTTTGCTGCTTTGCTTTTGCAAAGGAAGATCATGGAAAGCTGAGGAGTATTGCCTAGTTTTCAGCCAAAGCTTGTGTAGCTCAACAGCACGTGCCCGCACACCAGCGGGACTTCACTAACTCTGCACGCCGGGCTGTGGTTCACCCACAGGTTTACCTCATCCTGGAGAGCAGCCGCAAGCTAGAAGTCAGGAGATCAAAATAGATCAAAAGCATCAAGATCTTTCCAACACACAAAATAGAGTATTGCACATAAGCAGCTTTAAATATATATAAAACAGCTGCCAAAAATTTAGCTAGCTATTTCAAAGGCATATTGGCCAGGCTCATAAAACATAAAAAATCCTTTTTGGTATGGAAAAATAAAGAAGTCTGGTGTCTCTGTATGAGAGTAACAGTGCTTTGCAGAATCTGTGCAGATCTGTTTGCATATTTGTGCAGCAGTAGACCCCAAAACCCAGCCCACAGTCTTGGTTTTGTAATAGTTTGGTCTGTGAAATAAATAGTTTACAAGAGATCTTCAAAGAACCCGTGGAAATGCTCTGAGGCCTCAATATGAAATTGAGTACAAAGGATTGGGGTCTCTTCAGTAGAATTAATAGAAAGTCACTAGCAAAATCACAACAGAGCTATCAGCATGTAGGCAATAATTCTGCTGCTGACTAAAATTGAAACAGGTCAGGAAAGAATAGAGAATAAGGGCAATGACTAAGTCCGATTCATATCTGGATAAAACAAAGTATTACTCAGCACAGCTGGAAACAGACTTTGATGTAAGATTACAGAAAGTGCAAGGAGAAGCTGAAGCTTTCAAAGTTACCCTGCGGTTAGCAGTAACGGAGGGTGAAACGTGAACCATCTGCATGGGTTTCTACCCCACTGCAGAACAGGGGGTAGTGATTCATTACCTCCTTGAAAAGGCAGGTTTAACTAGACCAGTACAAACTCATGTTCCTAATGATGATAAAGATCTGCAATTTTAAACTCCTCTTAATTTTTTGTTAACTATAAAGCAACGTGACCCTTTGACACAAAGCCAGAAAATCCAACTTATCTAGAAGATCAAGAAAAAGAAACCATGCAACTACAGAGCAAAACTAGTCAAAGAGGTCACAGTGATACAGCACCTCCCTGTAGCACAGGCACCTGCACTATGTTAAACCCCTTGTCTTACACACAGAATGACTGTATCAGCAGGGAAATGCTTTTATTTCTGACAATCATCTAGGCAAGGCTTAGCACAATTACTATTTTACCAAGCAACACCTTTTTGGCACAATATTCAGGGAGTAAGCGCTGCCTAGGTGCACATCTCTATGATCTTCTGCAGACAAAGCAGGCAGCCAAGAGCCCGGCACCTCTGCACAGGTCTTCTCTTAGCCCATTCCTGGAGCAGCGCAGCTGGGTGCCACACCTGAAACACGACTATTGCAAAAGCAGAATCACAACCTGGAACCAGCTGTGGTCCATAACCAACACATTAGCATTACTAATCAGCCAGATACTAAATTTGACAGAAGCAGCATCTTCCAGCTCTCTTTTCCAGTAAGTTAACTGTTTAACTATTGAAGCCAGCAGATAAAAAAAAGTGTCACTCAGGATGTATAAAAAAAGGTAGAAAGCATGTCTCAGAGTGGTGAATATATGAGCCCAGAGCCTTGATCCAGAATAACTTCATGTCTCAGGGTCCCACTTTTTGCATAGCATCCTTAACTTACTGGCAACTTTCCAAAAGATGAGAGATCTTGAGTTTGCACCACTTGGGACAGTTGAAGGCATGCTGAAGGGATCAGTTGATGCTCAGCCTGTGCACGACCATTTTTCTCGGCCTAACAGCTCTCATACAAGTAGGGGTGCATGAGTAAGAGGCTGCACGCAAGCCAGAGTGGTGAACGTTCACGTGCATACTTTGTAGTCCACAGCAAATGCCAGGTAATTTGCATTCAGTTAGCTGCTTATGTTTGTTCTCTGTGGGATTTTTCAGAGGCACTTCTGTCAAATTCAGTGACACCGAGTTCAGGGCTCCTAGCATACTGACATCATTATAATGGGAATCAGAGCAGAGCCAGGACAAGGGGCAGGTGCTCAGCATCCCAGATACACACATGTGCACACAGATGTATGCAAAATGCTATGTATATGTACACACACACACACACACACGTCCTATATGATTGTGGGAATGAAAGTCAGTTGCCCTGTCAGCCTTATTGCCTGCAGGCTGCCATTTTCAGGCCACGGCAACATGCAGCTGTTATAACACATTGGCTCCCAGAAAACCCAGTTCTGCTTCCTTTGTCCACTGTAAGTTAAGAAATAAAATTCCCAGGTCCTATCAACTCAGCTGGCTTCAGTTTACAATTCTAAGTTTACAGCACTGTCATAGTAAAGGCAACATATTATCCCCAAAACACTGATAAGGCATTTTTTCCAGGGGATTGCCCAAAATTCATAGTTTGCCACAGAGACGCTTGTTTTTTTCCCTGCATTATGACTGTGACAGAATAAGCTTCTGTGGAGGATTTGTAAACTTAAAGAAAGGTCTCAATAAAGGAAAAAAAAAAATGTAACTGTACAAAACCTCTTATTGACATATATGTGAAGAAGAGAGGAAAAGGAATCCAGCTTCAAGGTAGGCACCTAAATACTTCTGAGGATCTGAGGTATAGTAAACAGGCATTAGACAAGAGGAGAAACGGCCTTGAACTTGGCTATGAGGAGGCCAGGGAGCAAAATATTTGTTCAAACTGGAAGACTGAAAGCTGCCAGAGAGGGATAAATCACACTTCTGATGGAAGCTAATAGCAGCTACAACAGAAAAAACGATACCAAAGGTGCGTGAGGCATTTCAGTGGGATCATCACAGGTTGCTAACATGATATATATATACACAATGGATTCCTGACTGCTTTCTCTCTTTTCTTCCATGAGTCGACAACATATGTCTTCCATGCTGTCAAATGTCGTGTGATACCTTTCAACTTACACCCACTGTCTGATCTTTCCTCCTGCCACCTCCTTCCTGCCAGCAGAACAATATGGTTTGATCATGTCTCCTGGAACCCATTAATGCCACTTTTGCATCTCCCCGGGAGCATCGCTACAGAATAGCGGCGAGGTACTCCTTTCCTTCAAATGCCGTGCAAATTTGCCTACAGTGTGCTCAAAGCCACTGCCTGCACCACAAATCAGACGCCAAATTTAAGAACTGCATGCAGTATTTTAGCACAATGAAACAGAAATAACCTGGACCCATACATCTACTATTTTGGTTTGATTCAAGCTGAAACTTTACGTACAGATTTTCAGCCTAGATAATGACACTTCATAAGAAAAAGACCGAAGATAGTTAAGCCATTTTTGCTAAGTTGCAATGGACGGTTTGCAAGTGCAAACCCTCCACTTAAGTTCAGCAGGTTCAGAATATTCAAGCCAATTGAGCAATTAGATTAGCTGAAGATTAAATGCCTCACAGCAACACTGCAGATCAAACTGACAAAGCAAGCCAATTCAAATTCACTTCATCGTTACAGTACCCTCTTGCACACAGATACAGCGGCATATGAAAATATAATGGAAAAGATACATCTGTATTACACACAAAACTATGCCAGGACATCAGGATGGTTGCAAAGTCAAACTCGCAAAACTTAGAAAATGCCAGAATTAGGACTGCCTGTATACCCAGAAAACAAGAAATCTACTTAAGAGTCAACTTTTTACAGCTTAGTGGTTTGGCCAGCCTCCTGCGCATGGGCAAGGACACAACTTTATCCCATTTGCTAAGGCAGGATTAAAAATTAGTTCATTTAGCCAAGGCAGTCTTAATTCAGGACTGGATAACTATAAACCGTTAGATAACTGGACATTAGCAAGTGTAGAGCTTATGATTAGGGAAGAAGGAAAATAGTTATATAGACTGATGTGTCAGACTACAAACTCAACATCAACAGCATTCAAAGCTTTAAAAAAAGCTGCAGGAAAAAGGAATAACGCACAAGGCAGGCAACATCGCTTTAAACCTACACATCTAGAAGTAGCTCGTGATCTAATGCTGCTACCCTAGGACCCTCCCACCCATACAAGGAGGCCCTGGCAGGTTCAGACAGACTCTGGCTTCCCTCAAGGAGCAAAGCTCCCTGCCTGGCAAGAGGGCAGGAGGAAAAAGGCAGAAAGCCTGCAGGGCAGGAGTCTTGAGTCAAGCCATTCTTCTTAATTTATTGCTAACTAACAAACTTCAGATCACCAATGCAGATAATGAGACAAAACTCGCCCCAGAGCCAGCATGGCCCCTCTTGGCCTCCGGTTGCTTTTCTCCAGGCACACCTGGAGACAGCTCCTCAGGGTGAGCTCTGGGTACCAAGGTGCAACAGAGGAGATCCAATACCACGATCTCCCCAACACTGCACAGAGCTCTGCTCAGTAACGTACAACACATTAAAATCTAGAAGCTTAGCAAAAAGGGCTTCTATTTCTCTACCATCTTTTAAAGATTTCAGAATTAACATTGTTCATAAGGTACAGAATCCCATCACCTCATTTAGAACAATAAAAAAGGCCAAGTTACCTCATAACATCAGTTATTTGATAATTTAATTCCTTTTGTTCTAAATTATGGAATAGTTGTGTATGTGGAGTTTAGCATCAGTGTTACTTTCTGTAGCAGCACAGCATGTTATTAACGTAAAATTTCCAAGACAGCCAAGCAACAGAATGGGCTAATTAAAAATGGAAGGAATAACTTCCCACTTGAATTTTTGTGGCATTCCTGTGAATAAAGTGAATTATTTTGTAGAAGTACGTTCCTAGTAGACCTTTATGGTCAAATTTACAAGTTAGTATTCTATCCCTTAACTTGATCTTTTTTAGACACAATTAGCCTTCTGGAAAAGGAAATTTGGTTTGGGTTGTACAATCATGCAATAATGTAAGTCTTCCTAGGTATGTAGTTATGTGCTCAATTTAAAATACTATACCAACATTAAATAAGTAACAATACCAATTATCCAACAGTCTTAGGACTTGGGTCCGTCTCCCACCAAAATAAGTGGAAATATTTCCCCATAGAAGAAAGCCTCTAACAGCAGAAGGCAGGCAAGGTTTTTGGTTGAACAAGAAAAAAATTTATATATATATAAGAAAGCTCTACATTAATACTCATGAGTGCCTTAGTCACACTCATGCCCTGCAACTTTCACTTTTGGCATTTGCACCATTGACCTTAAAGGTAGGATGAAGAGCCAACTGGAATAGAGAAGCCATATTTATGCAATGGATGTGCTCATGGAAGAATTCGGTTTGCGCACTTGTATTCTCACTGCAAAACCCAGCAGCTATTGCAGAAGCTCTTCCACTAACTCCCATCATCAGAATTCTGCTCTCCTAAACCCTAGAAACCCCATCTGAGCCATACCTGAGCACAAAGAGCCATTCGAACCGATATTTCATCAAGCAAACCCTTGCCATGTTCCTGAAAGCTGGAAGGTGGCAAAATAAATAAAATCAACATATAAGCAGCCTCCACCAGCTGCCACTGCAGGGTTACTGGGGCTTTTAAACACGATGCTATGGGAAATGCCTCATGTATCCAGCACCCAGAAGGGGAGGGGGCAGAGATGCAGGTGGGGGAGCACACCGATAACCAAACCCACTATTAGCTGCGTTACCCCACAGGTGTTTGTTCCTCCCCAGCTGGGTGTAACTTGGTCCTGACTCAGTGAGCCTGAAAAGCTTTAGAGGCACCTCAGGGAGTCAAGCTCCCTGCTGCTAAAATGACAGTGACTCAGTAAATGGATTCCTTATGTACATGCCAGCATACACTGCTTTTACCTGTATGATTACACCTTCACCCTTTCGAGAAAAAAAAATCAGAAGAGAGCCCATTAGAATAGAAAAGAATAATCTGCAATTCTTACACACAAGTTCCTTTATAACTGTTCAGGCCCCATCTTCAAAAATATTACTAAGACCATTTTATTACAGAAATGTTAGGCTCAAAAGCTTTTATGCTTAGATCTGCACAGTAAGCAGAGGAGATGAATAAACCGAGTAATTGAAAACTCATTGCTAATTAGGTCACCCAATTTTGCTGGCAGCCAAAAAAAAGGGTTTGAATCTTCCACAGTGCTTAAGAAAAAAACCTGAGCAATGACCAAATATTCTCTAGAAATCCATGCAAAAGGCATCCAGGAGCACAAGTCTGATCTATATTGTGATTTTCCAGGTAAATTCAGGATCTTCACACACTGAATCAATAGCAGGAAAGAGTGAAAAAGCTACAGAAATAATATCTGCTTATAACTTTTTTAATTGTAAGAGAAAGTTATGTAGTTTACAGGGAATGCAATTTTTCCAAATACAGATGAGCTCCCCTTCAGCGCTCAGCTCCAGACCCTCTCGGCATAAGCCCAGGCCGTGAGACCCGGGCTCCCCCCAGGGCGGATGGAGGGGAGCCCACGACCCACGGGCAGCTTCCACGAGCCAGTGCTGCACCGCCCTCTATTCCTCCTGTCCTTCAGAGGGATGTGGCAAGGTAAACGCCACCACCACTGCTGCGTTCATAAAGCAAACGTGTACTTCATGCCAACAGCCGCTCCCCAGCGCTGCCACGGGGCCGCAGCGGGGGAAGAGCCCCGCGGTGGCTCTGCTGAACCCCAGCCGCGGGCACGCAGCCCCTGGCCGAGGGCAGCGAGGGGGCCGGGCCGCCCGGGCCATCTCCTGCCTCACGCTGCTCAGGCCCCCGAGCTAGCCCCACAGAGGCCTAAGTTGACATCGCGTTTGATTTTCAGAGATTTCCTCTTTTTCAAGGGAAAGATGACAGTAACAGAAATCATTATTATGGCATTGCTAATGGAGAATATCTGAGACAAAGGTACACACTATAGGTTTGATTTAAAGCATAACCTAGGAGAAAACGCTTGACACCAAAGCAAAATAAGTGGTTCCCCAGGCAACAGCAAACTTAGTAAAAGATCAGAACAAGCATCATTGTTTAATGGATGAATAAAACCTATTCTAACAAAAGGGGGGAAAAACCTTAAAATTATACCATAGTTATATAGAGTCAGATTTTGTGAAGTTTACCCATTCAAAGAAGTCACGTTTACTTAAGTTATTCTGTTTGCCTGATGATTTTTCAGGCACACATTGGTCTGCACACCCAGGCCCTAACTCTGAAGCTATTTCAGCTCTAAATGTGGTGTCTATTTTTGCTTCTCTGCAAATGGCTGTCAAGTAGGAAATTTGGAAAAGAATTTGTTTTTCATTTTGAGAGTGAGCCTCAGCAAACATATGTAAAACTGACAGTCAGCTGATGACTTTCTTGACTCTGGTAATTACTAGATTTGAATCCAAGTCAGACTTTTTTCTTCACTGCTTGTTATATTCATTACATACTAGCAGAGAAAAGCTTCTACACAATCTACACACGCCTGCAGCAAGCTAGCTACAAGAGTCAGTGCTAAGAGATACATTACAAAGACTGTATTAAAAATGGCAAAACAAAGCATCTTAAGTGTTACATGTTCTTAAAAAAATCCTCTCCACCTATTTCTGCATGTTTCAAATGACATTTATATGTACAAGTCAGCTAACTTTTAGCATGTACAAGTTTTATCCATGAAAGATGATCAGAAAGTTGAGAGCTCTTTAGAACATGTGATGCTTAAAGAACAGAAAAGAAATATCAATATTCTTACAGTATTTCAAGGAGTATTATGCAAGTTTAGTGGATGACACATTCTCCCCAAGACATGGAATGGCAGCATCAATTCTGGCTGTATATTAAATTCACACAAATAAAGCAATGAACCAGGTTCTCAGCTGAAATAAATTGGTGCAGTTCCACTGAAATTAACAGATTTAAATCAATTTATACCAAGCAAGTGTCTGCTCCTTCATAAACTTTGTTGTTTGCAAACAGCATTTCTACCTTGGCAGATGCTGGGGCCCACTGTACAATAACACCCATCAGTAATAACAAGCAACTACTAAAAACTTGCAGGAAAAAAAAATACAACAGCAACTCTTCTGGTAAGCGTGGCATCAGTGAATTCTACATGGCAGCTAACTACATTTAAGTGACAAACTAGTACAAGTTAACCAGAAAATATGGGCCAAATTCCCTTTAATTCACAGCAGTGCAAATTAGTAGGAATATCACTGCAGTCATCAGTGATACACTGCCACATCAGCAGGACTCTCAGGCTGTCGCTCACCAATATCTCCATGCAATGACAGTGTACAGCCTGATGCGGTGGCAACCTACTTGCACATTCTTGAGACCCCGGAATAACACCCAGCAGAATCATCCATTCTGGCAGTTAAGTGGCTTAATTCCCAAATTCCACTTTCTTTACATCCTAAATGTGCTTGGGTGAAGTATTATCACAACCTTGAATTGACTAAAATAGTTCAATTGATCAGTATGGGGAATGTGATCCATAATACTTTTGTACTATTGACCTTCTGTCTGAGTAATCATTTCTGATGTCAAAAATTATTGACTAACTAACCATTGACTGAGGCAGAGTAACATGATCTTTGACTGAAAATAAGGAATACTCAACAATGAAAAATACTGATAATACAGCACTTTATGGAAAAAGAGTTGAAACACTGTATAATTGATTCACACTGCATCTTTAGTTTCTAAGACAGATGCTAGAAATGCACAAATAATTACCACAATGAGCAAAGAAAAGTGATGCAAGAATATTTATAATCCTAGGCACAAAGATTGGTCTCTAAACACTCCCACGAGGCTGTGCCACAGTGTAAGAAACTAATAAACATAACACCATGCACCTGACTGCAATAAACTTAGGGAATAACCCAGAAATTCAGTGTCAGAGATTTTCCCTTCATTATTTTAGCATATCAACTGTTAAGTTATCCAAACTTTAGTGATGTCATTTATAGAAAATATTTCACAGCATATGACTAAAATGGTACGCTCTGTAGGACTCCACTAAAAACATAACGAGTCTCTGATAACACAGCCCATCTATGAGGATTATCTCTACATAGTGACATTAGGTTAGCAATGCCTACATGTTCACTGAACACAAGTTATCACCTAACTGTAAATGATATCAATGTCATCTGTCTCAACAGCAGTCTTCAAAGACTAAATCCTACATGCATCTTCAAGGACAAGGACTAAGAAAACAAGATAAAAGAAAATTCCAAGAAATATAACTTTAAAGTTGTGGCATTGTATCTGTACAAACAGAGTATGCTTTCACAATGCAAAACATAGCATCTCTTTTGCAGCCACAGACTTGAAAAAGCTACAATAGTTTCTCTAAAAGAAAGACCTATCTCATTAGGATTTCCCCCAAGCAGATGGGCACCTGACAGGCACAGGTCTATCTGCAGAGGAGACGCAGTTAACGCCACAGAACAGAAAATGTACAATGCATGTGGATATTTTTGGCCCACTCCTCTTGGTAAGGTTTACTTCCATATAAACATTTTTCTTTGCGTTACCACCAATTCTCACCCCACCTTCAGAGAAAATAACCAGGCACAGTGCATTTAAAAAAAAAAAAAAAATAGTGAGTGAAAAACACTTCTTCCATTCCCACACTAGTTCTCAGCTTAAAAAACATGTATGAGTACATCTTGCAAAAGATGTGTGTTTTGCTGATCACCCTTTCATACATCATACTTGAAATGTAGGACACATGTTGTCAGCCAGCAGACGAGTAGGGATCTTGCCTTCAGTTAGTACCTGTGAAAAGCTTAGCACTCTGAGGGATAAGACAAAATGAATAATACAAAAAAGTCTGAGTATATTTAGAAAACATCCTTCCTCTCTTGGTGGCACTGACACTTCTAAATTCAAATGCTGAGTAAATGCACAACTTCTGACCACTACCTGGTCTCAGGTACTTTTTCTACTAGACTGCTGTTGATATCATCAATTTCTAAAGATGTTAATAAAGTAATCCACATACTCCTGATTAATGAATGTCTGATGACTGGTAATACTGTTCAGTGACTAAAGGAGTAACTATTCAGAAAAACAGCGCTGTTTCCCTTGACCATGGGATTTTTACTTTGTTGAACAATTCTGCCTGATGCTTCTTCCTCTTCTTGCCCAGCTCTGTTTTGTCGTCTGCCCAACACCAACCTCGGGTAGCTGCGCTGCCATCCTGGGAGATGCAGACCCCATCAGCAGCCCTGGTAACAGCCTGTGTGGTGCCAGCAGCACCCAGGCTGGGCTGGCACATGCTTCTCCTCAAGCCTCCTGCATTGCTCTTAGCTCCATCCAGCACCTTTTCAAATATTTTGCCTGTCAGTTATGTTTCTTAACTCCTTAGGATAATTCGTTATAGCTATACCAAACAAAATAATTTTAGTATTTTCAGCACTTAAGCAATTTATACACTTCAAAGTTATTCACATCACAAACCCAACACTGAATCCACGAGGTACAAATTTCATGTTGATGTTTTAGAGTTGCCTACCAAACACTGAACAACTAAGACTGCTCACTTCCACTAAATACCTATTTGCATTCATTATGATTTTGTTTCATTTTGAGGATGACATCCCCTTCCAGTGCCATTGCCATCTCAGCAGTGGCCTTTCAGTTGTTCATCACAGCAAATGATATTCCCTTCTGGTGAAGGCCTCCATTCCGACAATTTACTATAAACTTTGTCAGCAACAGAAAGCCCAGAGTGTGGGCACACACAGTTCGCCCCTTATCATAGCAAATGCTAGCGTCCGCAGTGAATCAGGTGAAACTAGACAGCCAAAACTCGAGCATCAAAGTGGTAGAACCAAAGATTTATTCTGGCATTAAATCTTACAGACAACATCAATGCCAGACTCTTTCTTTCTTCCTTGGCCTTAAGGCCATTCTGACTGTCCAGCATGCGATACTTCCCATTTATAACTGGTATGTTGTTCACAGAGCCCAAAGGCAGACAGCAAGAGTCAAAGCAACCCTCAAAGCCCAAGCACTGCCAATGGGCCGTAAGATGCTTTTGCTCATCTTTTAACAGCAAGTTTTCATCTTCTGCCAAGAGCATCTTCCCACAGGGCAGAACTTGGACATGTTTATTAAACAGAAGAAAGGGATTTGCAAGTGTGGTGAAGAGGTAGATTTCACAGGGAAAGCCATCTTTTCCCCAAATATTGGTTATTTTAAGACTATCAATAAAGAACCCATCTGGAAGCCTAGAAGAGGAAGATGGTTGGAAGGAAAATTGTTAAAATTGCCTTCTATTGTTAAAAGGCAAGTTCTCCATTTTGTGATGTTCCTAACATCCCAATGAATTCACACTTTCAGGCTATACCTAGCTACAGCAGATCAGAATCTGAGGTTTACATTATAAAGTTAAAATAATTAATTGTTTCAAAAAGCAAAGTAGAACCATCATAAAGTTTTAAAAAATAGAACATAATTTCTACTGGAGAAAGTGGGTTATGAATATTGATTATCTGAATGCATAGATTTTTGTCAAATTTATAAAGCATTCACTAAAAAGAATGGTTAAGCCGTGGTTAAAAAATTTAAGTGGTTACACCTAAAGAATTTATTAAAAACTTCGTTTCCATACAGACATCTATGTAATCCTTTGGGAACATCAGAAGAAAGTTTACCATCACACCAAAGAAAAATTGGACTTCAGTTGCATATAGAGCAGTTACATATAGTTTATTGACTGAGAATGCTAACATTCTCCAAGTGCTAGATGAATACTTTGAACCACACTTTTCATGAGATAAGGCATCAATTCTCAAGCAGGAAGAACAGATTTTGGCTAAATTCCACAAAAACTCCAAGGCTTTAGAATTACTGTTTTCATAAAGAATGATTAAATCATAAATAAGCCTTAGTTTCAGATTTTGTTATCAAGAAATTGTACTCATGATAATAATTACTTTTGCATACACTACTGATGTTTTATGGTATACTTGAAATGTGCCAAGCAGATAAGAGACATGTCTCTATGAAACCATCACTGCAAAACATCCAAGATGCGGTCCATTTGGGTATGTTCTTCACAGATACTGAAGTGGGCAGAAAAGCATTTGGGGAAGAAGTAAAAACATGAGTGTAACCTCACTTTCACATTGGTTAAACATATAAGCAACTTCTTCCGACTCCTCAAGTATAGAAAGAGTACTTTGTGAGAAAGCATCTATTTAATGTTAGGAGAAGCGTTAGGGAAATAGAGCAACATCCAGTGCTAAGCTAAAGGAATTTTAATATTGAGTAAACAATGCTTTATGAAGGTGTCGGACAAACCGTCCGAGAAGGAGTATTTCACCTCCAGGAATTTTATTTTTGCTCAACTGAAATATTGTTGTGGCAAGCTTATTACTCAGCAGCTCCGCATCTGGAATAAGTTACGACCAGCTATCCCTAGGAAGTGCTTGCATTCCAGTAATAACACATACACTAGAATGAAAGTACAAGGAATTTACAACACTTTCTCCACATAACAATTTATTATTTGTTGTCATTTTCCTATTATTACTTTGGTTTAGGGGCACCTACTTACCAGTGTAGTATCAACTACTATATTTTGATGAGAAAAGAACATCTGGCCTTTCTTTCTACATAGGAAGATCCATAATTTAATCCAAAGGATACTTGACACAGCAGCTTAAGTATCAACTAATAAAGATCTGTTTCAAGAGCTAAGCAATTCTAGCTCTTCCTGATGGTGGTATTTTATGATAATCAGTTTTTTCTAATAGTATCCCTTACCTGTAAAATTGTATAGAAAGCTACCCTGACATTAGCAGGTCAATATTTTTTCCTTCTTTTCCACCCTCCTTTCTTATGGCCTAATACATTGATCATTTCCTGCACATCAGTTATACCCTACATTTTAAAATCCATAAACAAATCAAATGAACCACTTTTGAAAATCCCACCACACAACAGTATATCTAATGGAAATCTTATGCTCTTGAAATATGATCATTCCCTCAAAAATCAGAGGATAATGATCATATTTAATAATGGTCTGCCGCAACACTGTAAAACTATTAAAACATTATGAGCCAAGTTATATATTCCATAGAGATTAGACACATAGGGCAATTCGGAGTTGACTCTTATTAGTGTAAGCTGTTGGTATACTGCAGTGACAGTAGTTAATACGACTTCTTAGGAAAGTCCAAAAGATTTAAACCTCAAAAAAAAAAAATCTTTGCTGCATTGACTACCGGTTAAGCATATTTATTTTCATAGCCTATACTGTTACAAGATACAGACTGCCAAAACATTTAGTTCTCAAGTTCAAAGAAAAGAAGTCAGATTTGAAATGGAGTTTGAAGTTTGAGTAAGAGCTAACAATAAAACAGGCACCATCATTACGAGGACAAAAATCATCAACAGCAGAAAAAAAATTAGGAGGTCAAAGTTGCCCTCGGTCAGTGGGATACAACAGACACAGTATAGACTGACAGGGGAAAGAACTTCTGTAATCACCAGTGACACTGGAACAAAGTGACAATCAAAGCTCATAAGAGTGGAAATTGGAAAGCAAGCAAACTGGATGAAACAGAAGAGGTCACACTAAACAGGAAAGGGGGGTTATTTGGAAAAAGCCAAACCAAGAAAATCAGAAATACAAACTTATACAAAAGCAACTGACACCTTGCTGTCAAAAAGCTAATTTGTGAAAAAAGATGGCAGCAAAAATAAGGTCACTTCGAGGACAAGAGACTGCAATACATCAAGTTGATTAAGAGAGAATTAAATTTTTTAAAAGCCAGAGTTGGAGAAAGCGGCAGTTTGGACCTGTTGGAGTCATATTAGTTTTGTAATGAGTAATGGCACACAGTATATCATGAAGCAATAATTTTGCTCTGTCTTGAAGAGAGTTTTTTTAATTTAGTTTTCATAGAAAAGTAAAAGCAGTACAAAAATAAAAACAGTGTGGTGTACCCTGATCAGTAACTGCCTCACATACTGCTGCTGAGTTGCAGGCTTACACTAGTCAAGGCAAAGGCAAGTATTTACAACATCAAGTACTGAAAGCATGAAACCCCAGTGCATCCTCGCATCTACGTGAGCCCACTGTAACTAGGAATACATTTGAGAACTACTACAGACTCTCACATCTGTAATACCACATAGACAACTTTGCCTTTCAAAACCTCTAGCATCAATTTTCTTGTATTTCAACCTTGTACATATTTTTTATAACTGTATAAAATCCAACACTTTGTTATTCAATAATACAAGAGTATAAGCAGCTATACATAAGATGCCAAAAGAACTGTTAAATACATCCTCCAAAAACTAATATTTTCTTAATTGATACAGAAGTAGTGCATGCACACATTGAGTAAGCACAATCATATATTTTATCTTGTAGATAGGGTTCTACTAAAAGTAGGTCACTGACATTATTAATATGACTGTGTCACTCATGCCCATACCGAGAATTACATTAGTCCAAACCGAATCAGGTTGTGCCACTAAATCCCACTGCATTGTATCTCATTTACAGAGTAGCTTCACAAACATCATTAAGAATGTCACATATGAGTAAGGGCAGAAAATAAAAACATACAGCTTAAGGATCCCATAGCACTTTGATTGTACTCATATTTCTTAAATGCAAATAGTTTTGAGGAGGAGCATGATAGCTCTTCTTTTAAGAATATAAAGTCACTATTATACTAGTTAAAAGGAAAAAAATCACAGGCCTGACTCTGTATCAATGCATGCTGGGTAGTCCCTTAATATGGGTTTGTTTTACTCATTTGTTTGTCCAAAAAGTAATATCTCCTCCAGAGATACTGTTTTGACAGTCGTGAAACCTCTATCCCAAACATGTTAAAATGAAATTAAAAGGAACTAAAAGTTTAAGCTCATAAAAGTGAGTAGACAGTTTATTCTTAAACACTTCTAGCTAGAGAAATCTTTATGTGAAAGTCATACATCAGGCGGTCAGCTCACATCTCTTTCATTGATAGGTTCTTCCGTTCTTTATCATTGCAAAGGTTTTCTGAAACATATTAAAGTCATTGCTAATGACTACATGAATGGCTTCATAAAAAATTAATGTTTGCATATTTGTGAAGTTTTTGTTCTCAGAATACACCAGATTAACAGCATTTGAGTCTGAGGGTTCATACTGTGGGAATTCTAGAAGTTATTGCACTAAGATGTCTGGAAGAATCAAATTTGATTTAGCAAGATTCATGTGCTACCAAAGTGCTACCAAATTCAACAAGAGGAAGAATCCAGATATCAATGGCCTACCACAGGGACTCAGACATGCACATGATAAATTTGTCCTAAGAGATTTTTTTTTTTCCTTTTTAAATCTTCACTTAAGGGAGCCACTAGTAGTTACAGAGCACACCGTGTTTCTCAGAGAAACATAAAAAGCATGATAGATCTGTCCTTTGAAAGACCAGACAAGAAGAAAATGAATGGAAGCGAAGGCAGACATGCAAATAGTGGCATAGTAGAAACACACAGATAGAGAAAGGCTAAGATCTTGCCTGCTGGCAGGGATGAAGTCCTCAGCCCCTCTTCTCACACAGAGGTTTTCTGGATGTCTCTGGGCACGTGAGCTACATGTTGCGACTAGATGTCACCAAACACTGAGTTTGCATGCGGTTTTCCTGCAGCAACACTAAGCACATAGGTTAGGTATGTGCACACTTTACATTTTCTCTCCTGATAATACAATGGCTTGTCCAACAGTAAATGTAACAGCTGATTAATCATTTTGTTAGCAAGAGGAAGCTATTACATAAGCAGAGCAGTATATATTCCCTCTTTATGGTACCTGGAAGACCTGTATCAAATGTGAAATATGCATTATACCTATAAATTATTCTAAATAAGATACAGGTTTTTGTAGTTGATAACAAAATAGAAATGTTGCAAGCAGCAAATACTTTTATCAAACTCGGACATTCCCTCAGATCAGCTACAAATGTAAAAAAAATATTAAGAAAAATGCTCACCTCCTTTATACTCAGAATAATACCAGCTGATGTGAGATTCTAGATTTAGACATATCTTTGTTGCCCCTCAAAAACACAACTGTGTTAAAAAGAGCGTTTTTTCCCCCCTAAACTCTCAAGGGAGCACTGAGGCCCACACACTCTAAGAGAGCTTTTCATTCCCCTCTTGTCTTTGCTTTTTTTCCTCTCCAGAATCTGTTTGCTTCCCCTTTCAATACACTATCAGCTTCCCCTTGCTCCATCAAACACTGATTTTTTTATTTTATTTTTCTCCCCTGAAGTTTCTTCTTTGTATGGCAAAGCTAGCAGCTTTTCACACTTTTAAGAATATTCCCAGAATTTTATTAGAGCTGAATATCTTGTTTCCTACTTGTGAAAACACACTGGCAATCTCAGATGAAACCACTTTCTCTATAGAAGTTAAAACTCTTCCATCAGCAGTGCAGTTCCTTCAGTCCAGCCTCACTCCTGCCACCTCTTTCCTTCCTGGTTGTTACTCAGACGCTCAGCCCTTTTTACCAGGACGCTATTTTAATGCTAGAGAAGACATGCTGCGTACAGGGAAGAAGAAATCCTTTCCCACTTCCAAGATGTCCCTCTCTCTCTCCAGGGAAGAAGTCCTCACTTTTGGCAGGAACTAACCCAGGCCTAAACCCCTTTATCTGCCCAGCCCAGCGAGTATACCAAATTCAATACTAAAGTAGTACTAAATGGGCTGGAGAACATTAATGTAATTGCTGGAGGGACAGGACAGGCAGGCCGGCCACGAGGGTGCTTTGAGGTCCCCAGGATAGAGGGGGGCAGGCTTGTTCGGAGCCCCCAGCAGTGGGGAGAAGACAAGGAACGCGAGGAGCTGCAGGAGGAGGTGCTCACCCCAAGGTCCTTGCACAGGAAAAACACATTAAAAAAAAAAACAAAACTGTGCTTGTCCAATACAATCACCCAAAGCACAGGCTGCGATGGCAATGAGGGATGCTAGCTGCCGGAAAGCCTGCTGGCAAGTGCAGTAGAACACAAAGCATCCCGCGAGGCTTTGAACGTGCAGGTTACAGATACAGAAGATGGAGAAAGCAGCGAGAGCAAACTCTTCCAAATGCAACAGCTAAAGGCTGTAATAGCGAGAACAACAACAATCCTTTGGAAGAGGAGGAAAACTGGGGGAGACCTTTCAGGACCAGGTTTTTATTTTAACCTTTTTTGCCTTGTTTTCAGCTTGGCAATTTAAAAGCCAGACATTGCATTTTACTACAAATAATTTGTAGTGGTTTTACCCTTAGGATTGTATAAGCAGGCAAGTCTTGACAAGGCTGACAAGTTTGGTTCTCCACCTCTCTGAGCAGCGCACACAGCAGCTTACCCCACACCACCAGAAGTAACATATAAAGTAGCACTTGCACTTCCCCAGCTGCCCCTTAGACACCACTAAAAGCTACACATGAAGTAGCACTTGCACTTTCAACGCTGCAGCTTAGCCCCCCCCCCTTCAAACCACAGATTTCAGTTCTCCAGAAACATAGCTCAGCTACTACCACGGATGCAGGAGCAGCCGGGGAGGGCACCAAGCACCCGCAATGGGCCCGGTCCCCCGCACCACCCGAGGCGCAGCCAGGGAGCCCCGCACAGGGCCCGCAGGGCAGGGCAGCGCTGCGGTGGGGTGCAAGGGTGCACCGCGGGCAAACAGCAAAAGCCCGAGGAGCTGTGGAGGGGCCGGAGCCCTCAGGACGGAAAGGCAGGGAGCTCCACCACGCACCTTACCGTGACGGCCACAGGCAGGGCTGCAGCCCCCAGGGGAGGGGGACGCACTCCTGGGGAGACCCAGGGCCAGGGAGCTGGCACTGCCAGCCAGGCAGCAGCTCCCTGCAGCTAACAGCCTCCTGGGTAGGAGGCCTGCAGCCCGGGGGAGGGGGCTGCACTGCCCCCAGGTGCTAACGAGGGTGGTTAATTGCCCACAGGTGGCTTGGGTCTGAGTCAGCCCCGGCAGCTGCCGAGGGGCGCTGGGTGAGCGCAGGCTCCCTCCCCCAAGGTGGTAATCACAGTGTAAAAACGGAGCCTCAGGCCCCCCTTTCTAGTTCCTTCATGAATGAATTTGCCAAAATCTGGTTTATTACTGTACATGCTCCAGAGAACGGAGAGACAAACCTAAAATCAGCAGCTGGGATGGGACTGGAGCAGCCTCGGTCGCTGCGGAGCGAGGACGGAGCCCGCGTACCCAGCAGCAGCAGACCCCCGCTCCGCATAAACCGAAGTAGCGGGATTCTGTCCCCTGATGGTTTTTACTCAGAAACAAGGGTCCAAAACAGATTACTCAGAATTTTTTGAGATACAACACTCCCTGCTTTTTTTTTTAGTTGTCATAACCACAGGGTACCTTTCTTCAGCAAATAGCTTCGGGGACTTGTAGGCCGGCTTGTTTTCTGTACTGCTACCACAGAGACTTAAAAGGGAAGAAGGACAAAATTACCGTGCTTCATTCCAAATCGGTGTGGGTCTTATAAGTGTTCTGACTCATTTAGATCTTCTATAGAAAGAACATTTATAGAAAAAACATTTTATAACAGGATTCTCAGGACTGTTCAAGAAAGTTGCTGATCTCTGTTCTAGCGCGTGTGGTGAGAATTGCTCCGCGCTGAGGAACGCGGCTACGACAGGGTGACGATCTCCCACAATAGTGGGGGCAGGGAGGATCCAACCACAGCAATAAAAGATTTTGAATATTCTTCCAGTCCCCCCATAAAATCCTTCAACCAGAACAAACTGGATATTCGGTCACCTACCATTTCACCGCGCTTTGTCTGCTGTGCTGCCCCGACAGGGAGTCCCAGGAACGAGAAAGGAAAAGCTAATTTTTCACAAGTTTTTGAAAACGCAGTGCATCCAACACTCCTCTTATACAGCACCCGTGCTGGCCCAGGTGAAAAAAGAATTGATTTGAAACCCAGCTGGAGAGGAGACTGAAGTTTTAAAAGGCTTTTATTGCTTGATCCCTTGCTGCTACCTCTGCTTCAAAGCTTGGGAAAACCTAGGGAGAATCTAATAAAACAGAATCAGGCCTCTCAAGATGAATGCCTTATGTTTTCTTTTATGGATTGTCCTTTGAGATTCCTTGATGGATGTCATCGATGGCATAACAGATATGTGGAAGGCAAGAGTAGAGGGCAAAAGAACTGTACTTCATTTGTTGTCCCACTCACATGCCATACGTGGGTAAATATTACAAAGGGATGAATATACCTGTAACACAGCAGGTAGTAGCCATTGACTCCAGCACTGTTAAACACTGTTAAACATATTTTATTTTAAAGACATCACACACATACGTATCTCTTGTATGACACATGTCACTAAATGCTTGCGTAACACAAAAGAAGAAAGTAAATTATATGTTAAAAATGAAACACATTTCCTTTCAAATTTGCCATTCATTTCAAATTTAGGAATACTAATAGATTCATATTTAATGCATTCACTCTGCATAGATATGATAGCACACATTTAAGAAAATATTTATGACAAAAATAATAGGTCAATTTAATAACCAGGATTTGAATGGCACAGCTAAAGTTCAGCATTCTAAAGCATTCTTAACCATTCCAGGTTTAAGGTCAGATCCCAGCTTTTGGGTGTCTTGGAGAGCGTCGTCACAGAGCCTGTTTGTCTCGCAAGCCAGCACCAAGCCCATGGTGATTATTTTGAGCACCTTTGCAAAAGAATCACACCCCTTGAGCATTTCCTGCCTAACTAGGGGACATTTTCCTGTGAACACTACCGTTTAAAGAAAACTTTTGCATCTAGTTAAACAAGCAAAGCACAGGTGCATTTATTGACTGCATGTCAAAAATGTTTTAAAAGATCATTTTTGAATGTCAAATGGTCTTTCATTTCTCCACCTTGAGATTCCTGTCTCTATTCTTTCTCTATATTTCATGTCTACTTGTTCTTTCAACCCCCTTGGAGTGCAGCCAGGCTCCACAGCCTGCAGTATGAATATGCCTGCTATACTCCTGTTTGATCTTCTTCCCTTGATGTGTCGGTTTCTTTGTGGCCTGCCTACTTGTCAAACCATTTTCACTCTTCAAAACTTTTTATGAATTTTTAAATAAGCAGTGCAGATCTCAGGCCATTTGATGAATTTTTCAAGAGCTAATCACACTCAAATATCACAAACATTGCTGGTTTTGTGTTTAATATACTAAGGACAAACATTTATTTACAAATTTCTGCACTTAAACCAGTCAGCTAGCAACCAAATACATTCAAAATGCACTAAGTGATAGGTAAAAGAGAGAATGTATTCCTCTTCTGTCTTTAATAGGAGTAGCTTATTGTTAAAAAGGTGAAAAACAGGGAGAAGCAGTAATTAAAGTGTCGACATCTACAAGTAGAATAGTGAAGTATAAAATCTTGGGAATGCAGAAGAAGAAATACTGAGCCACATTCATTTAAAAGACATGTTTTAGAAAAACATGTAGTGGTGCAATTGCTTAAGTTATGAGATGACTTTATCCTTCTGTGTATAACTTAAGGTTTCTTGTTAGCCTTACTGATGTAATACACTTCACATAGGTAATGTAGCAAGTCCATGATGCATGGATCAATAAATGAATAATTTCCGTTTGCTAACAGCCATGAGACATGACTGACAATGCATTTCTGGAGGTTATTACACTTTTTGGATGGTTAAAATCACCTGTTATATGTGAGTTTCTCATACAACACAGGTAGACACCAATCATCAAAAATACAGCGTGTCCTATGGGTAAATAATTCTCTGAGATGTTATAATGAAAGATGTCTAATCTCTAGACAGCAAACCATTTAAAATATTATACTGGTGGGATTATAAATAATGTTATTGCACTTTTAAACTAAAGTCAAGACCACCCTCAGACAAAAAATCAAATATCAAATAACTCAAACTAAAATAACTCATTTTGCCCTTTCCCAGTGAAGGTGACATAAAGTGTACTTAACTATAATATGCAATATGGAAAGGTATAGCTAAGGTCTGCTGAAGTCAATGTTTTCAGTACTTTAATGGTACAGAATAAGGCAGCATAAGTGAATACATAAGCAAAACACACACACAGTCAGTACCAACAAAGCTTTTTTTCAGGAAATGAGGAAATGGTCTAACCTTCTAGGTCGCTAAGATATCACCACTGGGTTTATCATAAACTCTTAAGTGGTAACCTGAGCTTAACACTTACTCTCAAAATAACTCTTATGATTTATGTTAGTTATATTCTAGTGTGACCTACTCTCAATGAGATTTCCCGTCCCAATTGTACAAGACACAACATGAAAATTATATTGTTTTTCAACTTCACTTTTCAATCAGATCTTTTGGCATGTTGCTTTATTTTACTCAATCTCTATTTTCTACTTGGAAATATTGATGTTAATGGACCAATATTCCCTCTTTTAAGAGCTATGGTAAGTATGTTAATGTGCTGAAAATAGGTTTTAGTTTTGAATCAAAGAATAGTTCCCGGAAATGGATTAACAGAATGGTCATTGTGGACATGTGCTTACAACAGGATGCTGTTTTTACAAACTCAATATATGTCAAGATTTGAAATTTATTAATTGGCCTGGTCCACTCACTGAGGATCGGATTCTCAAAGGCATTTAAGTGCCTGGTTCACATGGAATAAATATGAGAATATGTGCAGAGAAATTTTTACAGCAAACCAGATCAATGAACATCTACTTTCATATTCTGTCAGAGGCAATAGCTTCAGACTGATATTTCAGAGCAAAATGAAGATTGATTAGTTCAAATAATTATCAGTTCAATTGTCACAAACTTGAGCAGACAGCTTAAGGCTTGTAGTTCTTTCAAACTCAAAAAAGCATCATAAATAACAAAGAGTTTTAAATGTATTATTACAGCTTTACATAAAAAGTGGTCTGCACCATATTTGAAACAGGTAAAGTGCGTCAGGACCCAGAGCAGTTAGGTGGAATAAGAAGGGCCAGCAAACTGCTAGTGCATTCTGCGCTACTGAATCAATCCCTGTAGGACTCCAAAGATCTGGCTTTCTTGCTGATGCCCTTAAAAGGGGTTGCCATTAACATGATCCATATTGCCAATTTACAATACATTCTATTCAAATTGTTCTGTTACAAAATAGAATATAAAGTGTTTGGGGGTGGGGGTAGACATATCTATATAGGCTTAAAGCACTCGCAGAAACTGCTGAAGGAGAACCACTACCATGCTGGCCATCAGCATGATAAGGAAGCAGGAATGAGAAAAGCATGTGTAGAATTTTATGTTTAATATACATTGCCAATGAAAAGAGTCAATAAATGGTGAAAACCAAGGGAACTTTGGGAGAACCACTGAGAAGCAACTGAAATATGTGATTACTCCTTCCTAATATTTTGAACTGGTCCTCATCAGTTTTATCACGTTGAAGCATTCACAAATTTTTGTGAAGCAAGAGAAATAATGGCTTCCAGAAAGGTATCAGATCAAATCAAGTACACTGTTATGTTGGAAAGAGCTGGCATTTGAACCAAAGACAATTCTGAAATTTCTTCAACTGATAATTGTCTTTTAAAGGATAATGAATAGTCCAAATCCTGGGAAGTACCTGATACAATACTAGTTTTAGCTACCTGGATTCTAGGACATTCATGAGCCCTGTTTATTGTCAAACAATTGAATTGCAATTCTGTGGTAGTGGTATTTCATAGCATCAGTATCAACAGTAAACTTACATTTAATATCTATCTGCCTCTCTGTTTCACCCATCTCCATAGAGTCTGTATGCCAACTACATAATTAAAGCTTATGACATCATTTTAAAAGCTTAATATTTCCTTGCCATGTTGCTGCTGGCAGAGACAACATATTGCAGTGGAAAGCTTGTTACCTTTAAAATGGCTATGACAAGAAATCAAGCATTTCAAATGCCTCAGAGATGTATGGGATGTCTAAATAGGGACTTCACATATTTAAGCCATTTTCTCAAAGGGGATCATTTTTGTTGGCAGTCTTAGAAGAACAATGATGGCAGGTCATTATGGCATAAAAAGTCATGAAAGAATTGAATTCTGCACTGACTGTCAGAAGTGTCAAGATGAAATTTCATTCATTGTAGTAGTACCTCTCTTTTATAAAAAAGGTTTTCTCATTTCGCCTTGTGATATGTACACATTTGTGTACATATATACCTTTTTATGCATCTTGCAAAGGAAATCATTCCCTCAGTTAAAAAAAGATAGAATTTGTTCCTTCTGATGGTACTATTTGCATGAATTATTCAGTCTAAAGTACAGTATTGTGGTATTTATCAAACAGGATGAAACCAATTGATTGTCATCATATTTCTGAAAGTCATACTCTATGATAAAACTGTTTTCAAGCTGTTGATGTCAGTACAACACAACTAGGTAGTGCTTAGCCATAAGCAGCAAGACTGAAAGATCATGACAATGGTAGGTTATGTCTTATCATACTGTATTTTAAGAATATTTAATTTTATTTTGCAAACCTGCATGTTTCATTGCTAGTCATTACTTGTAGTGCCATTATGCAAATATGAGGAGCACTATACAAACGGGTACTGTTTACTTCTCTGCTGACAGCACTTCAACCAGATACAAAGCACATCAGCCTCTAACTTTTAGTTAATCTCCAGTTTCCCACTGACTAGGCAGTAAGCCCCTACATACTGTAGTAAATCAGGGACAAAGGGCCTTCATATAGAGTTGTGAAAAATAGATGGGAATAAAACTGTTATATTCCCTCTGAGCTACAAGAGAAAGAAGATCGTCCTTCCTCTTTTTGTCATTACTGCTTTTACAGAGTAGGCAAGATGTTTACTAATTGGATGAAGAGACAGTGGAAATAGAAGGCTGAAATATGCAACTAAAGGATAAAATAGCATGTGGCAAAAGATACTTTTAAACAATAACCAGAAAACAGAACCATTATAATAAATGAGTACTTTCCTGAGTTGTTAGAAGGAAGCCAAAAGTTTTGGAAATTCATTCATGTATTTTGTGATTATACTCTTTTCTCTGCATACATAAACACATAGCTATAAACAATATAAGAGAGAAAGGGGACAACTCAGTAGGGTTGTGTGTTGCTATTGCTATATTACTGAATTTTGGGTGTAAAGGTAGATAAGACTACAAACCCAGCACATGTGAATATTGATATTTTTTCTACTTCCAACCATCTTTTTGTTATCTTTTTTCTCCAGCCATGAACTCCAGAAAGCAAGCCTATACACCTATATATACTCCCATATGCCATGCACATAAATTAAATCTTAATGTGGCATATCAAAACAACCCACTGTGAATAAGCTGTAGAATGTAGTTTTAAATTATTGCAGCACTGTGCTCTGAGCAGAGTACTGGACATCTTGCTAACAACATAAAAACAGTGTAATTTATTGCAAGAAAAACTTACAACATTTTCCATTTGCTTTCACAATGGTTTCATAATGGGAAGAAAAATAATGTTTGTATACCATTATGTTTAGATATTAAAAATGCAACTTCTTACTTATAAAAATGTTACATTAACATTAATGTTAGCCTACAAACTGTAGCCAAGGTGTTATATTGAGAGCTGGACAGGGATATGATGTGTCTTTGACTTCTATTACTTTGGAAAAGGAATACACAACTATTATTATTATTGTACGTGGACAAACAGAATGAAAGAGAAAAAAGCCTGAATAAAAAAAAACAGCTCTTTGGGAGTTTTAAATCTTTTTGTTTTGTTAATCCAAAATGCATGCCAGATGACTCTATGCATATATTAAAATTAAGAAAATGTTTATAAAGATACATCCAAAATGACAGCAGCCCTTGCCTCTTTTGACTCAAATGATATTAAATACAATATTTTTTCCAATAATGATATAATAGTCTCCCCAGGTGATAGTTATTTGCCAATTCTGTACAGATTATTCAAAAATTTCAAATTCAGCTACCACACCCACATTTATCCTCACCATCAGCAAAATTGCCTTTGCCTTCCTGCTAACTAGGACACTACAAAATCTCAAAGATATCATGTAGGCTGTGCAGTAAGTAGTTCACTTTGGAAACAAAGCAAAAAAAATTCCATCTCTATAGTATTAAAACCCACAATGAGAGATTCCATGTATGGGATCTCTGTGGGATCTCGGTGTACCTGCAGTCATGGAGGGTCATCCAAGGCAACAAAATTGACATGTTCTGTAACAAGGTTATTCAAGTCCCAGACCCTAATCTGGACCTGAACTGTGAATACACTTGGCCTGGATCTTGCCAAGGATTCAGACACATGGTTTCTGCAGCAAAGCATGTATTTCTTGTTATTATCCTGGTTACCAGGGAAATCTTCAGCATAGCACAACATGTACCAGCCATCACTTAGCTGATTTAGAAGAACTAGAACCAGCAAGGTATTTTAACATCATTTTGTAAAGATGTCTCCTCAGAAAGGAGAATGGAGATGCTATTTTAGTTACCAGGTAAATTCTAACAATTGACCAGAAAGGTAGGAAGTTATTTCGTTGGCTGATTCTGAGGAATGGACCACAGGTCAAAGGACAATTACTTCTCGTCTTTGTTTCGTGATAACCTTTGCGTGGAATTCTTGCAGTTGACCTTCCAGCTCTGGCTCCTTGCTATACTGATTCAAAGGCACTACATTTCTGTTAGATAACCAGATAACCAGAACCAGCTCCATTTCTGTAATGAGCTTCGAAATCTTATTTTTATCAATAGTAGGTATTTTTTTTAGTGCAATTTTAAAATACCTTTCTAAGTGTATCAGAGAGTAGCTTTAGCCTTCTTAATTTTCCAGAAAAACTACATAAAATGGGGCAGTTTTCTTTTATATAATGCAATCGTGATCATTCAATGATTTCCCTGTCTTCAGTTTATTATTATACCTTTATTATCGCTCTGTACTTAGGGGAAATGGGCTACAAAAAGAAAAAAAACCAAGACTCTTAAATAAGAACAGAAATAGAATATCAAATCAAGTCACAAAATGGTAGAAGTCTTTATGCCACTTAACTACACTATAATAAAATTCTATGGCAAAGCTGTGCCGATCTTTAGCTGACTCACTGTCTTGTCTGGATACTTCCACACCACTATTGTAAAACAGTCATTAAAAATAGCAGCAACAGTTTTGTTGTTATTGGTTATTTGCACTGGCCAACAAATAGACCTTCTCCTCCAACATAATGTTTGGACAATACAAGGGTTTCTATCATATGACCGCTATTTAACTCACACACTGCTGCTTTAGTTATCATAGTCAATGACTTGAGTTTTATGAAGTGTGTTTTTTTATTGCTATTACACTATGAAAATTCAAACTTATTTGAGAGATCTCTTTCAAGAGCTATGAAAAGTTTGAAAAACGAAAAGCGGGTCCTTACCAAGGTGTGCTTAGATCACAATACATTTTTGCTTTCAGCTAAATTCTCAGTCATGTAAATGTTTTTTCAAGTGAAAAGAAAAAAAACCCCTATCACAAATAATGTCAAAGCCAATAAGCACTTTCCCCCCCCCCCCCCCAGAAGACTATCTATAAATATTTTTAAGAATAAAATGGGGGAACCTGCCCCCTAGGAGAGCAGTGGGATGAGAGTCCAGTCACAAAGGTCAGGCTCCAGGGAACTGCTCAGCAGCTGGACCCACTTCACTTGCAATTCAAGACATTTGCAAACAGGAAAATGTTATTTACTTAGTGACTGTGCTAAACTGTGGTTCTAGTTTCAATAAAACAATTCATAAAGCTGACTGAAAAATTGAAACATTGTTCATACCAAAAAAAATCTCTTTTTAATAGACATTTTTTGTCAAACTCTATTTCCATAGGAGAAAAATAATAAGAAATTGAAAGAATTTGTTGTAAATACAGTTAGGTTTTCTTCTTTTCCTTTAAATGAAAAACTGTACATTTGCAAATGACAGCTGGTTTGGGGGGGCAGGAAGGAGAGTTGATTTTGTTTCCAAACTTCAAACACTTAATTTTTAACTTTATTATGACATCAAAAAAAGCTCAGCACTTTCTACCATAGATGCACCCATATTCCTATTTGCTCCTATTAAAAATAAAAATATTACTATTATAGTATGAATATATTACAAATATTTAAATACTGCTATTATTTATATACTAATGATAAATATAAATATTTTCATAAAAACTAATCCAATCTCTAAGAAGGTTCAGCAACAACAGATTGACTGGTTACAGATTTGTTAACTCCACTGAAAACAATCATATTTAGAACTTCGAAACACTTTTGCACTATTTACACTTGAGACCAGTTTATTTATGATAAGGCAGCTGTTGATATGTGATGTGCTTCCAGAATGAGGACTTTGAAGACTCAAAATGACAAACTCCTTTTCATATAAAATGAAAGCTGATGAGGATCTCTGAGAGTTCAGTTTGCCTGGCACAATCTCAGACCTTGCGATTACAATTCAAAAATGTGGTTTTTTACCTCTTAGTCATACAGTAAAATACTGAACACATCAGGTGTCTTGTTGGGGGAAATCCAAGTCATCATGTAAATAGGGACACTATCACAACACAGACACATAAAACAAGTAGAAAAATGGGAGAAGTTAAAGACTGACTGAAGCTCTTATTTTGGCTTTCCAAACTTTGGAGTACTCGATTTCATGCCTCAGAGAGTGTTCATACTAACTACAGAGATTAAAATGGTTTGGGCCCTGACTCCTTATGTATTACATCTTTGTGCTGAATAGCACCGATGGCACTGAATGTCGCATCCTCAATGCTTATCTCCAAAAATATTAAATATGCCAAAAATTCATCTTATTTTCCACTGAAGAAAATGGAAACACTCACTTAGGCTTACGTGGTAGGAAAATGGGATTCAACTAAATATTAGGAAACACATTTGTACACTCCCTGAAATATGAACCCACTCAGAACTACATTTTAATTGTTCTCTATTATACCCTATTTATTTGTTTCTCCTAGCCTGTTAGAAGAAAAGGAAAACAAATCTAACTTACATAATTTAAAGTACCCTTCTCATTTTCATCTTGTGAAGTTACTTTTGTTTGTTTCTAAATGTTTCTAGCCAAATATCTGTTTCTGATTATTGTAATCATGTAGTCGTAATTCAAAAGATATAATTAATCCCCCAAAGGCATAAAATAATTAAATAATATCTAAATATATATACATACAAATAATATATAAATATAAAAAATTAAAAGATTATATGATTGGCCCAGACTACACTAATGGTCCAACCAAAATAAAACTTGGTTTTATCTTTTCTGAGTCTCTAAAAATTATGCTACTTTTTTCCATAACCAATATTTTAATATTCACACTTTTCTACATACTGTCATGGACCAAACCCATATTAAAATACCGTGAGAAAAATCATATTACCATATGAACAACACAAGTATCTAGACTCAAAATTTAAAAAGAAGTTCAAAAATGATCCACTATTTATGAGACTTTGAATAGATTATTATCTATCATAGTAATAACAATAATTACAATTTCTACTATTACAGTATGTCACATTTTTCATTTTGAGGCCCAGTCCAAAGTCAGCATAATCCACTGGCCAGTTAAATATATTTTATTTATTTTTATGTTCTATGATTTTATTCTACTGCCAGATGGATTTTTGCTTTCTGCAAAGGATAGATAATAAAAAATATACCCATCTTTTTTTCTATTGTGCAGAATTAGTTCTGTGCCAGACTCCTTGGTGCTAATATTTAGGTACAGTCAACATGCAATTAGTACAGATCTGAGAAAAGAGAAGACCATGAGTTTGGGTTTTAAGAAGGAATAGCACAGTGACTCATGTTTAATACATAATTTTAGAAATTAATTCGTAGTCCAGAGCCCAAAATGAACGTTACATTAAATTCTTCCCATGCCTCCAAGCGAAGGGCCCGGGAAGGGTAAGCAGACAGTCGGCAGCAGTGGTGGCACTCGGCGGCTCCCAGCGGCACCCGGGCACCGCATCCCCAGGCAATGGGTTTCCAACCTCCAAGCGGCAGGAGACAATAAGCAATTAAAATGTACACAACAATAATCTATAGTTTAATTAGCCATACCTAATGAAGTCAACGAGTTAGACAGATCATCCTGTACCAGATCCATGCCTGTTTTGTGAGCAGTGTAACAAAGCATGTGGATGTGTGAAACCGATGCCGTTCCGCGCTTGCCAGCACCGGTTCTCAGAGCCCAGATCCACTACCGGGATTACACGTCACGCCTAAAATTAAAGCACACTTGGCACTGAAGGTCCCATGGGAAGGAAGTGTGAGAAACCAGCAGCATGGTCCCTTCCTCTTATTCCTTCAGAAACAGACTGCTGCTTTATAATCTGCTTTAAACGGCAGCACTGACACTCTTCCCTTTGAACAGTCCAGAAACTGCATGGACCGAGCCGCATTTTCCCTGTCGTTTCTGCCCAGTGGGAAGAAGAGCGCTCTTCCTCCTGCCTTAACAAAGTGAGCATCAGTATCTTCTAATTATGAGAGTACTAGTAGACCTAGGGAAGCATAGTAGTTGATAAATAAAATATTAAAAAATAATCTCAAATAAACCTGATGAAAGACAGTTGTTCAGCCTAGAGGGTCCCTTTTCCCTCCTCACTTGGAGGCCAGACTTTGCGCTCCTTTTTCCTTCTGGTCCAAAGCTCTGATTCTTCACCCTTCCTCCATGTGTCATGGATAAATTTCAAAACAGCAAAATGTGAGTTGGCTTAAAATCTATTAACGTGCTCTCCTATTCCTAAGAGAAAGAGCATTCCTAAGAATATTGCTAAGGAAACTGTAGACATTTTCATGCAAAGGCAGACTGCTTGGTACGGCAGAAACCAGAACAACAGAAAACACCTTGTGTTTTTTTTCCTCTTCTTACAGCATCACCAGGCTGAGTAGTTACAAGCATCCAAATGTTAGGGAACAATAACTAAAATGAGTTAAATTTAAAATTGAGTTCCACCTAAAATGAAAATATTTTCTTTTCACGTATTTTATTTAGTAGATGAGACCACAGTTAAAGTATTGGATTGTTCAAAACAAGAAAAGGCTGATGCTTTTGCTGCTGTAAAATTCAGCAATATGCTATAAGAAGGTTAAAAAACAGACCTCTTTTCCCACATCCCACTGTATGCAGGAAAGGTATTCCCAGTGCATTCTGCTATCAAAATGTCCCTGTCTGTGTAGCTCTTCGAATGTGCAAATTCTGCATTAGCTTCCCAACGTTAGTGTCTGAGTTGACCAAAGCAGTGAGATGATCCCTTATGCCTTAACCTCGGGTTTTCAAAGGTTGTAGACATGCACAGCATATACAATGTCTCTTTGCTGTTAACAAGCATTCTGCAAGTGACATTTCTGAATATCAGACTATTTAGATTACTTCAATATAGATTTAAGATCCAAAATAGTGGTATCCATTTTTAACACTGTCATTTTTCTACATTGTAAGCACCATTGTTAGACGTAAAAGTATTACTTTGATAATATCAGTTTCCTTTACTGACACCGAAAAATGTGCTATAATTGCAGAATCTTCTGAAGAAAGACACACATTGTCTGTACTATGCCTTGTTTAGTCAGTATTACAAGCATCAGCATTAACACGAGATTATGGGGAGAAAAATGTGTAGCACAAAGAAAATAATCTCTCCTGTTTTCTATACTCATCATCAGTACTGAAGAGGCTGAAACATATAAAAGGAAAACCAGAAGGATTTATGGGCTTCTTTAGGTGTAGGTGTGTTCCATGTTTTAGTTTTGCTTTATTCAAATATGCTTTCAGGATCTGAGTTACACTGATGTAACTCTATATGTTTCCCACTGATGTAACATGGTGTCTTAAAAAACATCAGTAGAATTCATACAGTGTCACAGAGCAACAGTTCGTACTGGTTACAATTTCTAAAAAATGGTAAAAATCCTCTGTTGCACGTGTTTTTAAGGGCAAAGTACAAGAATGCTTTGCCTTGGAAAGAGAACAAAAGGCCAGCAAAATATAAAAAGAACTGTAAGGCAAGATTTTTTTCATTATTGGATGTTGAATGTACCTTTCAATTATTTTCCAAAAAAGAATGTATTTTAAACACAAACAAACTCTATGCTTTGTGCCTTACTCTCTGTAAGCCTGCAACTTGAAGGTAGGTTTGTTGTGGCTTCCTGCTGAGTTGTTACAGAAACAGTTCCTTTAAATTCAAGCTTTATGTTAATTTATGATGAAAAATAGCAGGATGATTATGGACTATTAACAGATCCTTCTGACTTTAAAGTAGGATAAATCTCATAATGATATAAAACAAGATCAATGTTTCCTGGAATGCTGTTTTTTTACCCTAATGAGTCCAATCTTCTGCTGGGATTCAGAAAGATCTCTTTTTTAGTGGAATCAAGGAGTAGCTATCAGATTGAAAGACAACAGGTTACTGAAATTCAGTGCATTGTATTTTCTTTGAAAACCAAGAATTGTAGGAGTGCAGTTTACAGAAATTTGGTACTTCTCAGTGGCCAGATTAGTGCTATTGCCCTGGAGTCATTTTTATCATGGACTTTGTAATTTTTATTTTCTTTCAAAAATAGAAGTCTTCATACTGTCATTCTGTCATCTGCACTGAGATAATTGCACGGACCTCGATGTCCACATGACATCCCCACACAAGGGGAACAGCATGCAATACTAGCACAGTTTTGAGGGTTTTTTTGATTGTCGGATTACATCTCTGCAAAAAAGATGCCCATGACTTACAGGCTACCTGTCATGTATGCACACTGGCAGACAATCTGGAGATTTGCTGCTTTACAAATGATCTTTGGTTGCGCCTTGAATTAGACATTACAGACTTTGCAGGAAAAACACTTTACAGAAAAATATTTAATACATGACAGACAGTATTATAAACTTTGTCTCCAGGGCCTAATTTGGATCAACTCTAACCTTTTCTGTAACCTTTTAACTCATAAGTATTAACCAATGGGGCAAACTCTTTTCTCATTTATGCTTTTCTGTTGAACATAATATGATTGCACAGATGTAAAATAAAAACATATTTTACCTTATTCAAGGTTCTTATTTGCAAATTACCAAATATCACCATTCCTGCTGTAATATCTTTCTTCTGGATTCACTTTGCTGAATTCTTCCTTCATTCTCTTTTAATCAAAGTGCATCAACATTGATGTTTTCAGTTAGACCAATACTGTGCTTTTGAAGTGAATCAACCTTCTCCTCCAACTGTGTTTTGGATGATGTCATGGAGGGCTGTCACAGCATCAGAGGATGCGTATTAGATTTCTCACGAATTCAAACAAAACCAGACGTGCTCCAGTAGCACACTTCAGAAACTGCAACTGCAAGTAAGAATTCTGCCCACGGGGTCAGGCTAGGCACAGTCCAGACTAAACCCCATGAAACACATGGAAGATGAATGTGAAGCTTTGAGCACCAATATTTGACCCTACAGTTCCTCTCCTGTTACGCTGCACTGCTTGGTAATGTGTACAGTGTTTGCCTTCACCCTCATAACTTTTCCCAGCTGCAATAACGTTAGAGTGGATTTTCTGTTTTTAAGGTATTATAAAGTATGGAAGTGAAATTTAGGACAAACTGCAATTTGCAAATAAATATAAATAGTTCTTTTCAGTAAAGATCTTTGTTCTTGATTTTTTTCCATGATAGCCCCCAAACTCCTTTACTCTCAATCTACAATTTCATCATGCTCTGCTGGATGGTTGGTCCATATAATGAAGTCTGTTTTCATCAGCCCTCAGCTAGCAGATGGGAAATATCAATGCCACTGAGAACTGATAAGGTAATAAGCTCCAAAATTTGCCACAAATCTGTAACTTGTTTCATGACCAGATCTATGCATAATATGCACCACAATTTTGCACTGCTCTACAACCAATCTAGAGTGTGATGCCACATAGTAAAGATGAACAACCTTGTATTATGCCCTTTCCAATGCTATGCCGATTTTTCATTCCAGCTGCAATTCATGCTGATGACTTCTGATTTGCTGCACAGTTTTCATGCATCCTAATCAAGTCACGTGGCAAACCCTTATCTAGCCTTATCTCCTAAATTTGCATATGATAGAGCCACACATTTTCTGGTAATCAGCGAAGTGCATGTACTGCTTCTTAATACAATCTTAAGCTTGTTCTATCATTCCTTCAAGGTGAGAAGTCTGTCTTTGATTCTATGCCTTCATTGCTGTTTAGGACTCATTTTGATCAAAGGTCTGTGCCCTTTTTCATGATCAATGTATGACTTCAGAGTGTTAAAATATTTATCAATGAATGATTGTTATAACGATGCATAAGGTGGTATGCCAGCGCATAAAGGAGCCTCACCCCTATAAATATTTCAGAAATTATATCCTTGGTTAAATTATTCCTATACCATATGACTGTCTTCAAATTATACCTCTTTCAAATGTGTACAGCATAGCTAGACCTGATCCTGGTACACACATATGCAATTCCCAATGACAATTAGGAGAGGAAAAAAACCTCTCTCATTAAGTTTAAACAATATTTTAAGAGATAAACATCAGGAAAAAAATATTAGTTGTGTAGATGAATATTCCAGGATTACAATAAAAAAAGAGAAATATATAAGGGGCTCGAGACAAGATTTGAAGCAGAAGAGAAGATGCAGCAGTTTGCCATGCAGTAGTAACAGAAGTTTGGCCTTAAAAAAAAAAAAAAAAAAAAAAAAAAAAGTGCATTAGGTGGAGATACTGTTGTAATAGGGAGTTAGAGATGCTGGTGAGATAGATCTTCATGGTGTGATTTCTAACTTCTGAATTCAGCTAGGCTGGAATGTACAGCGAGAAACATTAAAATTCTAGGATCAGAACAACTGCTGGAGTGAAGTTAAGAACCACAATGACTGTGAAAACATTCTCCAGAAAAACTGCTTTTGCAGATTTTCAGTTACAGTAGCAAAAAGTTTTTCCTTTTGTTTTGGCTCCAGGAAAATGTTTCACTTTCTATGCTAAAATGCACATTTACCAAAATACTGCTGTTACCACGGTAGGATCTAGTAATAGCTGTAGGACCTACCAGCAAGTTAGCATCTTTAAAGTAGTTAAAAGACTTTTATTGCTATCTGTAAAATCTCAGATTGAGGTTGCAAGATTAGAAAATCCTATTTAACAGAATTTTCACACAGACATACAGTATTTTTAGAGAATTGCTCATTATCAAATAACCAATTATTTGAAGAGATTTCAGCAGTGTTTGTGGCACTGTCCTGAATCAGGTTGAGCTACAGCAGAACCAAGCTGTTCTTTTGTCAGATAACCGGTTTAGTAAAAAGTGCTCAATCGAGTTGCACCAAGAAACTCTATTCATAAATAACCTTTTCTGCATAGATAACAGCAAGCTGAATATAGGGCCAACTTAGGAAGTGTGAGTCCGATTCATGGAAGCATTCAAACAGTGAGAAGGAGTGGCAGAAAAATTTCAACAAGCTTTGTACAATCTATCCAAAATAGCCATAGATTTAAAACTAGTGGAGGAAATAAACACTGTCAAACATTCGAGAACAAAAAGGAAGGAGATACAAGATCTTATGTTTAGCATTACCAATATAATTACAATGCTTAGTAACAGTGCGACTCATGATAACTGACAGCTACAAGCTCCTCAGAATTGTCAGGATAGTTTATCTATCATGCATCCAGGGACAAGAAGCCAAAGAATGCACATTTTTTTCCCTAATGACAGCAAAATACCATGAAAGAGCAATTCAGAGATAAATTTCTTAGTTAATAGCTTATTATGCTTTATTCTGCAGTTCTTTTCACAGAAATATTGGTGTAATCCTACTTATAATGAAATTTAAAACACTTTAAGTAAATATTTTATATATATTATTATTTGTTGGTATCAAAATAGCCTCTAGAAACTCCAAACAAAGTTAAACATTAAACAAAGCATATTCATATAGTAAGCGATCATCTCTTCCCTGAGGAACTTGCAAGCTAGAAAATCAAACAAAAAGCAAAAGAGGCAGAGAAAATAATTGTGTTTCTGTAGCATGGAAATGAAGACAAAACTGTGAAATTGGGACACTGAGATTAAATGATCTGCTCATGGTCATAGGCGGAGTCAAAAGCAAATCCAGCAAATTAATCCAAGTTCTTCATTTCCCCTTCTAAGCACCTACCTGTCCCACTCAAATGCCATGTCATCTACATTTTTTTTTAACAAGTTTGATTGAAATCAGAAAGGAATTGTCAAATATCATAGTCTGAAGTTTTCCCTATCCTTCAATGTTCCTATGCTTTGTTACTATTGTCTAATGACATACAAAATCTGGTATTTAGTTTAAGAAAAATCTTGATTTAGAAAAAGTTTCATATGTATTAATTTTAAATAGAGTAACTCTTGGATCTGAACTACAGGCTAAGAGTAAAACCTTCTTATTCTTTCAAAATCTTTTGTTATTTTTTTCCTACCTCTTTTCTCTTGAAATCATAAACTATACTATAACATTTATTGTGTTAATATGCTCAACCAACTACTCTTAGTCTACTTTTTTTGTTACAAAACAGTCTATTTTGTTCCTTATTTTTTCCCTCTCTCAAAAAAAGATATCTCTGCTCAAAATCTCAAGTAATACCACATTTTGGAAAACCAAGTCATCAGTAGGTCTCCGCACAAGTATGTTACCCATGTTTATCCTATATCAGAATTACAAGTTTGCTTCTATGCTAAGATGTTTCTATTTTAAGTGTTTATAGGCTTTTACTATAACCCTTTTTGCTGATTTTTCTAGATGACAACATCAGATACTTCACAAAGACCAGTGTTTGTTAAATCCAAATAAATTAAATGCCTGCTCACAGCAATAAAAGACAATGAAAAGGAAATACCTAAGAAACTTCCATTATATGTGAATCAATTTTACTTACCACAGAGTAGGAATGAGACCATGTCGTTAACTAGTTGTAAATTTGTTCCAACAATAAAACCCCACAGATCAGAGACATTTTAAAAATATTACAAGGATGAGAGAAAATGCCTCTCTTCCTTTTTTGTCTTCTTTTCAATTATCCGTGAAACTATATACTGAATTAGAAAATATTCCTAGAAACAGACAAGTTTCCAGGCTTATCTAGGTGTACAAACACATGATTAATTTGACATCATAAAAAAAAAAAAAAAGATTGAGTTTCTGCTCCTTCTTTTTAGTGAAGTATTGTAGTACTACAAATGAAAAAACAACTTGCTAAACTAAGAAAAAAAGAAAGAGATAGAGTCTATGGATGGCCTTTTTTTCACCTTTTATACTCAGTTTTGCTCTCACAGCATTTGAGATTGAGCTGCTGCTCCAGTTCTTTTTCGTCCGTAGCCTCTGGAAGAAGGCACTCAAAGTGCAGAAAAAGGCCATCATTTTCCTGTAGATGCTGCTCTGAACTGATTCCATTGCTCTAACACGACTCAAGAAAGCATCTCCATGACCTTAAACATCAGTTATCACCCTGCACCGTGGTCCTGTCATATACAACTATGCTGATTGAACCACTACCTGCATATGCGTGCGACTTGCCTTTGAGAAACCTCCAGCGATCACGGGGATCCTTTATTTGTTCACAGCAAGATGACTCATCTTTAGCAGTTAGTAAGCAATTAAGTAGATTGTAGTTAAACACTTTCGCTCAGAAGAATGGATATATCATTAAAAGTGACTGTGGCTTACGTGTTTCCTGGACCATAGGAATAATGAGCAGACAGCAAGCATATTAGATTGTGCAACTAAAAGGACAAGGGAAGCAAGCCCACCACAACAAAAGCACATCTATATTTGGTTAAAATTATGCATTAAAACAACCAAGACATTGCTAAACTATATGTCTTAATTCAGTGCACCCTGCATTCCTCCTGCAGTGTAGAAATCAGAGCATGCATGCAATGGATAGCTAAATCAATCAACTACAGAAAAAAGGCACCATCTTTCAGAACAAGAAGGAAAATCCATTTTGCTCTTTGCTGTACTTCCCCACGCAGACATCAGTCCAAACACGGCCAATCTGATATTTTAAACCAGTGGCAATGAAATGTATAGCGACCCCTCCACTTCAGCTTTTCTTCCCTCAAGAATAACTGCCCTGGGGGAGCCCGTCAGAAGCTGGAGGGCCAGCGGTGGCCGAAGGTGCTGCCGCAGGGGCTGTCATGGAGGGAGGCCGCCGCGGCCAGCGTGGGGAGGGGCAACAGTGCTGCCCTCCAGCTCTGCATGTTCACAATCACCTTGATTCGTTCTTCACCCCAGCAAGGTATGTCATTTCCCAACATCAGCTTTTCTATCCGTGAAGCGTCACTCCTCCAGGAGCACTCTACAACCTGAATACGGAGATACTCACTTGCTGAATGATCACTTGGGAAGCTAGAGAGGATAGAAAGGAGTAAGGACAAGAGAGACGCTTTCCAAGTTATTCCGGAGAGAAGGCAACTAAGAATCTTGCTTGACAGCTTAAACGACACCTTTTACCTTATCTTTTTAAATAAAATAGAAATGGAAATGCCCACATAGTCCAACCTATACAGGACAGTGCCAATACCCTCTATACCGTACAATTACCACTAAAGACAACAGTGTCTCTAGCAAATTGTTTATTTGTTTCAGTAACAGAACCTCAAAGAGTGAATATTTGGCTAAAGGGGAGTATAAGATAACATGTATCAAAAATACCCTCAGCACTGGTCTGAGGATAAAAAAATATATATATTCTAGAGCCCCTCATTCCAGCAAGAGAATCTGAATTGTGTTCCATATGCACGGCATTAAGAGAGCAGAATTTTACTTGATGTATTAAGATAGCATCAGATTCACTTGCATGATGCTGCTGAATTTACAGGAATTTGGGAAAATGAGTGCAGTGGGCACAGAAGGTACTATTCCTATCATCAGTGTACCTGGCAGGCAGTACAGAAAGAAATTTCCTAGACAATAACATCATAGAGGCAGGGTAATTAATATTTAAAAGTTAATATATCTTTGCCTGCATGTTTTATAAAGTATTCAGGCCACTAAAGGATGGCATAATACCATGAGCTACTCCATATCTCAGATTAAATCGGTAATTAATATACATATATAGTACTCATGGTCAATGGACATATTTACCAGTGAAAAATTAATTTTACTGCATTGCAAATAACATATTAGTTATTTAGGTAATGGACTAGTTACCATACACTTAAATATCTATGCTGAAAACAAGCTTATGAAAGATTATAGAAATGAATACTTAAATTTCCCATAGCATACATTTGCAGAGTTTCTACATATTTAACTAGCATTCTTTTATTTCAGAAGTGCCAATAAATTAGAGGAAATCTTGTTTCACATTAATTTCTATAATGAAGCAGTACATATAAAGCCCATCAATAACAGTGATAGAAGTAATTAGGCTTTCAATTCCTATGAATTAACAATGTATCATATTCTCAGTAATAAGTGGCATGCATGATTATCTCTGATTGTATCCATCTGCTTAATTTTTAATGAATGGCATAGTATGTATGTAGATTTTAATTGACAATAAAAACATGTAGATTTATTAGTTGTTTTCAGCTTTATTAGTTAAACTTGTGCTATGCTAATGATTCTAATGTATGCTAATGGCGATTTCTTAGCATATCATTGAGTGCACTCACTGTTATACTCTTAGACAGGGTAAGCGAGAGCCATGAGATTTCAACTATTAAGTGTGAAATATGGAGTAAAACAGATGCATTCTGACTCTGTATTAAAGTAAATGAAAATCTATAATATAAGTCATAATACACTGCCAGAGAAGTTGTCAGAGTTACAGTAAGTAGCTCACCAGTAGTTCAAACGGATTCTTACTTTTTCTTCTTTTTTTATAAACCAAAGATAAGATTTTGTTTGTTACACTTTTCTACGAAATGTTTTAGTATTGAGCATAATGGATAATCTGCGTGCAAGAAGTGGAGATTTTGAAAAAAATAGTAGATCTGTCAAAACTTATTTCTTAAATATTAATTTTAACTAATAATTTTTAATTTCTATCTTCAGAATTATAAGGCTAAGTGAAATAAGATAAAACTGGGTCCATTTTGTCCCAAAGGGAAGACCACTTTACTCCACCAAATGCTTTTTCTTAGAACTGGATAATATTCTTTTAAAGAATCTTAAACCCAAGATGATACCTTTTAATCATAGAACGTAAATTCCTAAACAACACATCACAGAATTATACCCGGGATTCCTGCATCCTAGCAATTTGGGACTGGATCTACACATAATTTCTGAAGCGAGATTAAGCCCCTGAGAGCCATTAAGACTACCTCTGGGAGAAACCCGCCACTGCTGCGCATGCAACGAGTCTGGAGTGTTGAAATCTGGACTGCGCAAGAGGGAGGACGTGAAGTCACTGGCCTGTGTGTCGGAAAACTGCATGATTCCCCTCTCTGTGACGTCGCAGCTAAATTCACCTACCCACAACTAAGAGAAACTTACACGTGCAAGAGGTATCGCCAGCGACTCCAGGAGATTTCTGAAAGTTATGCAAGAACTTATTCCAGTATTTTAAGACCGAGTTTGTCCACAGGGCACTCAACCAACAGCTTGAGCAGATCTGTCAAGCTCGCACACCGAACCCCAAGCTCTCCCTTCTGACCTCCCACCTCGCCATTCCCCCGGCATTGCTGCCAGCGCGGGGCACTGCCACCGTCCCTCTCCAAGACCCCAGTGTAAGAGGTGCCACATTAAGACCTGGAGCAAGAAGGGGTAATGAGGCTGCTCTGCGCCCTGGGGAACATGCTGCTAAACGCCGTATTCCTCAGGAGCATTATCCCTCACATGCCTCAACACACAGCCACAGTGTCCTGAGAGCCTCAGGATTTAGCTAAGCGGTGTGTCTTGCCAAGAGATCCCATTGCAAGACCCACCATGAAAATTATATACTGAGATATCTATAATTTGAGAGGCCTGGTTAGTTCTCCATGAATTTAAAGACATACGAGAGTGTCTGATAGCTCCTACATTTGAAAAAAGAATTTTAATACATATAACCACAGAATTTTATTTCATACATATCAATACTTTGAACCTTTTTATTAGGGTATAGAACATCTTGGTACTAATATAGCACAGTCATGAGAAAGAAAAAATAAAGAGGGGTTAGAGCAGGTTATTTAAAAATATCAATATTAACATTAAGCTTGATATACATGAAAACTTAGGTGTCCATTTCATTCTGAATATTAAATATACTAGAAAATGCCATGCAAAAGATTAAGTGCTTTCCAAATCACTTCTTTTTTTTTAAAAGAAAAAAAGATAATTTGCAGCCTCCCCAACTGTTATTACCTAGAAAATGCTATAGTAATCATTTAATCAATACAGTAAATCAATGCAGCATTTTTTCACAAGAACTGGTGAATGAGAACTATGGCTTCATTGAAAATGTGCTAGCAATTCAGTTATGATTGCTATTGAAGAAATGGCATTAGAGTAATATCATTAGTCATAACATATGTTAAGGGCTTTTTTATTTATTTAAATGCATGTAATTAAAATAGAAAGAAGGGACAGATAAGTAAGTTCTATTTTCATGGAAAGCAACGAGGAAGACATTAACATGATTTTGTTTTTACTTCTGTGCTTGCATGCATGAACTGACATTCCTTTAATAGTTTCTTGTTCGCTCTGATGTTTTCATTGCCCTCTTTCATTTGCAAGCCTTTTGGCACCCAAAACACCCTGGGCGACAAACAACTTTCTAACATTTGTCATCTAGAAAAACGTATTGTACCCAAACAGTAGAGGACCAGAGGCCACGACATGAAAGTCACACTTCATTTAACATCTATTACACCACTCTTACTTCTCCCCCCTCTGCCCCCAGCCTCCCCCTTACTTTTCTTTTTCTCTGGTAGGCGCAACGGCAGTCTCCATTCAAGGTTTACCCGTCCCTTCAGGGAAAGTGTTTTCTGCCTCCTTTGCTGTGTCATTCTGCAAAACTGATGTTGGAATCAACTCATGCTTTTAAAATTCATGAATTTAATTAATGTCACATCCTGTCCCCCATTTCACTGGACTTGCAACATTCATTCAGTATTATGGGCCATAGCTCTTTTCCACTGATAGTAGTAATAAAAAACAGTTACTTTGTTTATTTGTTTTTCCTTATTCCACATCAAAGCAATTAGGCAAAATGGATGTATATTTAGTGCAAATACCGGATGTATATTCTAGAGCTATTTAATTATTATTGGATATGATTTTTCAAGATATGCTACAGGAATAGCTATCTAATTGGTTGTTTTATGTCTACTACAGCTTTCATCATTAAATGTTTTCTAGGTATATTAGACCTACCATAAGGGCATTGAAGGAATTTTAAAAAATTCTCTTTTTTTACTGATTACCTGAATATCTTCTTGAGATCTAACCCAGCAGAAAAAGACATCAGTTTATTTTCTCCTCTTTTATTTCATTGCCCTTTTTGCTGATCTTATCCTCCCTTTCTTTTCTAGAAGGCATGGATGGATAAGTAGAGACCTCTACATATGGTTCATCAAAGAGCAAGGTTTCAGAAGGGGAACCGGGAGCAGACACGCTCCCGAGCAGTCACCTCTCCTGGAGACTTTTCCGCAGCCGAATGCCTGCAGCTCACGTAAGCTGGCCAGCTCAGACACTCCTGTGCTGCGCTGAGCCCTCGGAAACACAGCCATATGGAGATGCTACAGGGCGAGGAGCCTTTGCCAGCACAGGGCTCCCGGCGTGCGGGGAAGCAGAGGGAACACTTACGCAGCCTCGGCGCTGGGTGCACGCTACTGATGGATGCGGCACTGCTGAGCTCCCATGTACTACGCGCGGCAATGCCATAGGAAGCTGTTTGGGAGCCAGTGTCACAACATCACACCGCTCAATACAGCAGCAAACTGCTGAAGAAAATATAATTTGCCCACTCAAATTGCATGATGATATACTGAAGATATTTACTACTTCATTAAAGATATTTTAACAAGTTAAGTAAAATTTTATTTTCCTCAGACTGTACTCTCTTACTTTCCCACCTGAGACGCATTGGCGTGTGAGTTAATAAGCAAAGCTAGTTACACTGCATAAGAAGAAAATGATCTGATCAGTGTACGCTACCTTCACAGCAGGCTGCTTGGAAAAACACCTGAAACAAGTATTGCCCTCCCTAATTGCAGATCGACAAAAACGTGCAAAAAGCCCACAATATTATATGGCTTAGTCTGCAGTTTAACCTGCTCCAGAACATGAAAATTGTGTCTGTGGTAGAAGTCTCACAAAGTCACTTCTGCCAGGGCGAAGCGAAGGTCGGCTGCTCCCTGCGGGGCACGGAGCTGGCAGCCCAGCATGACGGGCACAAAGCATGTCCTCGGGCACCTGGCCTTTTCCCCAAATAAATATCACAATACAATTAAAATAAGGTTTAAGTCAGAATCTGAGAACAAATAAACAGTAACAAAGTGAGTGCAAGACATAAAGAAAAAATTGCTGTTTTTCAATGGCTATTTTTTCTTCATTTCTGAATCTCAAAAGTCTCCAAACTAACATTAAGCATTTTTGTAGTCACTAAAGCATATGCCACAGAAGAAAGATATAATAAACATGTGCACTGTCCTTAAAAATATAGTCATACCATCCTGTGAACAAAATTAAAATATTTGGGTTTTGAAGATTTTGGGGCATTTTTCTCTTAAATTCTTCATAATAAAATTGAAAAACTCAGAAAGTCAAATTGTAAAGCAGCATAAGCAGGCAAAGGTACCCTTAAAGTTATGAAAGAAAATAAGTTGTAGCTGTGCAGAGATAATACAGCAGAAACATTTTAGGTTAAAGAAAAATGGAAATACAGCTGTTACATAAAACACATGTTATTTAAGTAATCAGAAAATACGAGGTAAGAGCCTAGTGGGAGATATATTCAAATTTAATCATAGATTATCAAAAACTTTAGAATTTCCCAGAAAAGGTTTTAGAGAGAAGATATAAACAAATCTCATCAAATTAATCTCTTCTTTGTTCCTAATCTCCTGTGCTGTCATAAGATTACCAAAGCTTGATCTCATATCAGATATTAAATTTCACCTCTATACAATGGCTTGCTGGAGAAAGGGGTTGTTTAGTGGCAGACAAAATAGAAGAAATCAGATGAAAATTTTTGGTACAGTCCAAGTTTGAGATTTGATCTCCTGTGAGTTAAGCTGTGTTAAGTAGCCACAGGAGCACAAATGATGCAGTGAATATCACAGCCGGAGGACTAGGGCCACGCGAAATAATAATTCATCTCAGGAGCCCCAACTCCTTAGCTCACAGAAGGGTTACGTTCGACTGGAGCAGGTCCAGGAAAACGGTGGCACATTCACGCATTTCTGGTGAGGCTTTCTGATTACAAACCCAATGTGAGATGGGAAGCACCAGCACCTCTATGGTCTATGTTGTTAACTCTCCTATTTATCTGAACTAATCATGCTAGGGAAGACCAGATCAGAACTTCTGTGAAGACCTGGAAGATTTTATGAATAACATAAAACAATAAGAGTTAGTCCTACCATTGCTATAGTCTCATATACCCTGGAAATGCCTTCTTTAAATATGCTTTTTGCTTTTGGCTTCTGGAAACCATTGATATTTACATCATCCCTTACACCTCCTTAATCTCTATTTTTGTTTTAATTCTACAACGATTTTTGTTTGGAAGGACTATAGTGTTTCCTTGTCCGTCTGCAGCAGTGGCGGGGCAGCACCACCATGCCAGCAGGCTCTGCCAGGTGCTGTGAAGAGGAATCCCATTCCTTGAGGTACGAACATGACATGCAAGTGAGGATGGTTACTAACAAGTGAAGCAAAACATCAAAAACAAAAATGGACAAGGATAAGGACTATGCAGCTACGATTTTTTAAATCTACTCCACCATCTCAGATTTGGATTTAGCATTTATGGACTACCTTCAGCCTAACGGGATAGGATGATGGCACCACATATCTCTCTGTTACACAACTTAGCTATTCAGCTGTACAGTGAGAAGAGGAATTAGGTATAACTAAATAAGCAGTTTTTAGATCAAGCCTTGCTTTATCCTATAGCTGCAAATAGATACAGTGCTAACAGATAAGCAGGAATGTCTTTAACAAAAATAAGTCTACCACATGTACCATGTGTGTTTACACATTGTACTTAGTGGTGTTTAGCTTACTATAATAACTGATTAAGTAGTGTGAAATACCCAGATGTACTTTTTCCAAAATAAGCAGTAATTTTCAGAATTGCTTAAATAGCTTAAATTGGTGCTTCTGGAAAGTCTCACCTTTCAAAGATTCTCAGATTAGTCATTCAAAATTTCAGGCCATAATATGAAAATAGCATCTATTCCATAGTTCACTGCAGTTCAGTGATTCTTGAATGAAGTTCAGTTCAAGAATCCTAAATGCATGATTAAGTCAGACTCCTATTTACCAACACATTACTGGACAAATCTCTGGACAAATTAGTGGTGCACTCACTAGTTTTCTATTGCTAAAGCAGGCTAGGTTAGCTCATTGAGTTCAGCTTTTGTTTTCTATTTCACACATTGTAACATAGGTTTGTAATCTGCAATTTGCAGAACTTCAGTTTCAAAGACTGTCAATTAACCATGAATCTTCAGAAGGGGAAGATTTGAGAAATCTCCTAGCAGGACCAAAGGATCCTCAACTTCCTTCCACAGTTCTAGCCTGGCACTTTCCAAAAGCCCTTAGCAGGGCAGGATTCTCACGTACAGGAGTGTCCAAATGGTTAGATGAAAGCATGTTGGACTATGAACTTTCGAGATAAGCTGATCATAAGCCTCATAGTGCGACATCAGCACTTTGAAAAAAAGTTTCCACTTCTGGACACAAATGGTCTGACCTTATAAGCAGTATTTCCTGACATCATTTGACTGAAAAAGTATAACCGACAGAGCAGCTTCATAAAACAACCTTTTAAAGTATCACAACACTTGATAAAAGAATTGGATCTGAAATAGATGAGACTCTAGGAGTCTCAACATAGATACTACTAAAGATTTGCTGTAATGAAATCCCTTAGATAAATGGCTTCACATGAAAAGCATTAACCATTGCAAGATACCAGGGCACAGACTAAAAGAAGACAAAGCCTGTGAGGCAGCTTGGAGATTCCCCTTACATCTGGCTGTCTGGCCTCAGGGATAAAGCTAGCTTATGAGCACAGTCACCACTTCTGTGCTTCCATTTCTGACCTAAACTTTGAAGTTCTGGGCTAAGAAAGTACACTCCGAAGCAATAAATAGTAAATATATTGCCGGGGGAATACTTTTAGCTATCACTATGAAAATCACTTTGAACTATAGTAAATTAAGAATCACAATGTCTAGTCATGAAATGACAGCTTATTACAATAACTGCTTGAGTAACATGAAATATCCAGATGTACTTTTTCATGTACTTCAAGTAAAAGAAGGCACCAGACGATATGAGGGAGAAAGATGGAGAGAAGAATAGTTAGAAGAATAGTTAAAGCATCTTGCTATGAATCCTGAAATCAACCTGACTTTAGCCTTGTGAGAAAAAACTGCCAACCTAGCAGCAAAGAGGCACTCAGTCAACTAGAGTAAAGGTGTTTACTGATCATACCACTCTTCTGTTCACTTGTTACAGACAACTGTGTTTTTTAACCACGTGAGTGCAATAGGCAGGAGATTCAGGTGGATCCCTGAGCTAACAGTGATTATGTGCCCACAGGAAAGAACTGCAGAGCCCAGATTGCAGCAGAGACTCTTCACTCACATATGTTTTCATCCAATGGCTAGAACAGACCTTCACAGACTCCACCCTGTATTTTGAAGAGATGGTTGACTATTCTCATTGCTGCACTGCTTATTCTGAATACAGAAGAGTGGATCACTACAGACTATGGCTCAACAAAACTAGTACGACTTTGTTTTGTGTTGTGATATGGGATTCATCTCCTTTATATAAGCAACATGGGGCGACTACAGCTTTTTTGAGTCATACTTTCTTTATTTAAATACATTATTAAACTTAACACAGTGAAAAGTATGGTCAGCATTTCAGAGAAATCAGAAGTTGCCTAAATTTATGCAAAAGAAATAAGGCAAAGTAAGATATCCCATCTGTCCCCAGATGGTAAAGTAGGGTAAGCCTGCTCAAATGGAAAGAACAACACCAGTTAGTATTGGCACAGATTTTAGCTTTTCTATTTTTTTTTTCCTTTTTTCAGGAGGCTATTCAGAAACTAAATAACTGAGAACACAGTCCAAGGAAAATGGTAAAAGTGTTGTTTCCCTCTTCCCTCAACTCCATACTGTGATGCAGTTTCCAGAGCTGAAAGTGTACTAGTGGCAAATTATTCTCTTGTGACCCAGCTTCAGATGACAGCTAATATTCTGTCATGAAGTAAATAACTGGCTGAGAGTCGGAAAACAGTAGGACTGAACTGACTGAAGTCTACAGATGCAAGGTAATGACCCCAGGAAGCAATAATTTCAACTGCTTTTATACATTTCTTGTTCCCAAACTTGCTGTAAGCATTTAGACAAGAGAGTTGAATGTTATTATGAACAGCTTATTGAAGAATTCTATTCAGTATGCAATGAAAATAAAAATAGCGAGAGACGAGGCAAAAAATGTGCATTTTTTTCTAGCTCGTGACTTTATTCTGAATGCAGGTAAGAACAGTAAAGCTAACAAAATAAAAAGATATCAATAACCGGAATAAGAATCCTTCTATTCGGTGAAAGCCTTTGTTCCTGATATCTTATTTATTTTGGTTCATTGTCAACACTTCACATATGATTTTGATACCTCAGAACCCACCTCTCATAAGTAGGTGGCATTTCCCATACCACTTCTGAGAGTAATAGGAGCGACATCATTCAGATTATGCACCTCAGAGAAGGGCTACTCCTTGACCAGTTATTTAGTACCATTAGTGAATTTACAATACACACAATACAGCAAAGATCAATAATAAAATGTAAGAATAGGCCAATGAAGGTAGAAAACAGAACAAAGGAAACAAAAAAAGGAAACGAAAAAACAAACCAAATCCAAAAGAACTCCTACAGCACTTCATTCTCTGTAGATTATGTCTCCATATCCTAAACAGAGACAAATGTTTCAATGTCCTCAAACATAAACTTGTTTGCTGCTGCCATAAACTGGAGTGACATCTTTTCCATGACTGTATAAACGGCGATCAGCCATTAATCTTGACAAGAGATTTACAGTTTCCTAAACAGGGTTACTATGATTTGAAACAGATGTTATGCTGTCCCAGACAGGAATTGGTTACCTGTGGTGTCTTCTGTCTTAATCTTCATCCCTTTTTTGGAAAATTTTCTCCTATACTTCTATACTTAGTTAGACACAGATTTACTGATACTGATTCTTCAGTGCCATCAGATATGCTTCATACCCATAAGAAATCTAAACTCTGTTATGTTTTTCTTTCATATACATAGCTATTTTTATTTTCTGTGTATTAGCCATTATCCAAATGTAGTTTTTTTGTTGTTACTATCTGAAACTTTTTTCTTAAGACTTCTTGCATTAGGCCAAATTTTCTTCTGCTAAAATTACCCACAAATGTCTCAATTCAAAATAATAATGAAAGCAAAACCTGCTAATCATTGCAAATCATTAGACTAAAATAATTCTAGTTCGCTTATTTTGTTTAGAACTGAATTCACAGCTATGCCACAAATTTCCTTCAATAGCAAGTTAACTCTAAAGTGATCCTTGACATCAGAAAACACTTCAAACAGGAATTTTCCTTTAAATAATCCCTTTAAATAGAAGCCACTGAAGGCATGGAAACATAACAAATGTGCTCTGCAGAGCCTCATATATACTAAAAGAAGAAGAAAACAGTTCTTTATGTCAAAATTGTATGATCATTCATTTTTCTTACTTTTATAGAAAATTGCTATATGAATATGATCCTTGTTTATCCTTCAAGAGAAAATATTTTGATGTTTCATTTTGTTCTGTTTAGTTGCATGAAACAACTACATAAACCAAACAAATTCTTTAAACATTAAAAAGAACTTACATAGACAAAACAATTTTTTCTATGTCCAAGTCAAAGCTATCTACACAAATATGTGTTTCACAAAATAATAAGTACGAGGCATTAATACACAACAAAGGCTGAATAACAGTGGTAGAAATGGGCTACTTTAAGCTAAAGCCATCCCATGAGCACAATATTCACGTACTATACTTTCCTTTGCATATGTGGGACACCATGAGGAGAGCGCTCCCTGTGCCTTCCTGAAATTGTTCGAAGCAGCACATCAAACCCTGAAATATCCATTTCAATCAGGAAGCCAAAATAATTCTAAAATTCCCTAGAAGCCATATTTCCGGAGGATTTATCACAGGAAAAGCACCAACATGTAAGTGCTTCTAATTTATCTCTGGTGTTTAAATAAAATCTAATACAGATATTTGGTTAAAATTACAGAATTTACCTTAGGAATCAGTAGTAATTTAACTTTTCAAATTGATCTGATTTACTTTTTTTTTTCAATTTAAGAAGTTTTTCAGTTCAAATAAATGTCAGTTTAGAAAATTGATTCAGAAGGGGGGAGAAACATGAAGACTTTTTACTTGATTTCTGAGGTTCGTAAATCTCTAAAAAAGACAAAATCCTGAAATACCTTAAAAACTTTGGTACTTTAAAAGTCCAGATTCAGTGAATTGCCCAAAGTGCCTGCTCCATCTAGAGCTCCTCTACTCTGAGCTGAATTTGGCGAGGGCAGAAATTAGACTCCTCTCTGCGCTTTTGTCCTCATTCTTGGGTGAGTCAAACTTCCCCTGCCTCTTTATCACATTATTGACTGAATCCATACAGTAAATTCAGAAATTAAATTAAGAAAGACATATCTTCATTTGTTTTCACACCCTGATCAATACTGGGAAGCATTTTTATCTAGTACTGTAGTAGTATCTTGCAAAATAACAGCACACTTTCTTCTTTAAGCCTGTCAGCCTCGTGTTCATCAAAGATACACATGAGGTGGAGAGTATTTGGGGGTCATGGTGTTTATTTCAGTCATTTAATGGTCAAGGAAAATACTTGAGAAATTACAGAAAATTTAGATGTTACTCTCTGGATTTCTACAAGCTACAGGACACATGACAGCTTCAAAACAGTATACTCCCCTAGCCCCTTAGAAGTAGCCCTTGTGCACAAAATTCTGGTTTTGGACCTACGTGAGAAGGGTAGGTCATGGGCCAAGGTCTAAAAAAGTCCAAAACCTGATCCAGCTCTGGCATCTGGCTTTCAGTTTTTCATTTGTTCTTGATTCTAGGTACAATTTGCAATGCATCTACCATTTACAGTTATTCATTTTTGAAGGCTGCAATTGTTTAATCTAATTTTACCTTAGCACGGCTATGAGGTGAGTGAGGAAAAAAATCACAGGGCTCCAGCCAACGAGGCCACATGGGGAAAAATATCCATCCTGACTCAGATCAACCAAATCAACATCATCTTCAGTTAAAACAGATTGTAATAAAGCACAATTACAGACTGAGCAAGGGGTGGCAGCTCACCTGTGTTTAAGAGCATCTCTGGAACAAAACAGAAATCAATGAGGCACCAATTCTTGTTCTTATATGCTCTGTGATTAGCTGCCGGGAGGCAAAAATCACAGAGGGAAAGTCTCTGTGGCCCCATGTTTCTTGGGGCTGTTCTTCACAGACAGCCTAGTCCTTCTGATAAGTTTTATGAGGGAAGGGGGCCTAAAATTGAATACACAGTCCTGAAAAACAATGTTTCTTTTCTTTGGTGAAATACATGACAAAAAAACATAAAACAAAACAAAAAAACTCAGGTCCCAGCACTGGTGACTGTTGTAAAGATGAGAAATGTGACTGTTAGATTACTAACTAAGAAGCAATGATGAGATCACCCACATACAGTATTAGATTAAGAATACCAGTGAGCCATCATGTAAGAATAGCTTTTGATAACTAATAACCCCTATGTGAAAGGCTCCTTATCCAATTACAATCCTGTTTCGCTTTTTCTCCTTTCATGCATGCTTTCCCAGTTTTGAAAGCAACTTTCGCAGGCAACAGGAAATATTCCAGTGAGCTTCACATATCTAATGAATGCTGATAAGTTATTTTTCTGCCCTACTGGATACCTGGAACTAAGCATCAATCTGAGAGCAAAATAAAAGACAGAAGTTCATTATATTCAAAGATATTAGCATTGAAATTCTAGTCTGCAGTTACAGGGAACAGTACTGTAACAGTTATTTAAAGCTTATATTATTTCTGTTGCAGATGTAAACTTTTTCTTCCTGAATTTCTAAAAAGACAGAATAGGCAGACAAAATTTCCACAGCCATGGTCAAAAAAACAAGCTCTGCTGAAATTAATTCCAAACTCCTATTTCTTTACTTAGAGAAAAGAATATTTTGAGAACTCAGCACAGTAATAAGCACCTTTATGCTTGTGATGAGGAGCAGTGAGCGCCATTAGCTTTCTGACTTCCATTACCTTTCACTAAAATCACCTGTTTCTCCACACCAGATGTAAACAGCTGTGGCACTGGAGGCTGGTGCCGAGACTGAACAGCCACGTGTCCTGCCGGCAGGCTGCTGCGGGCTGCCAGTGCCGTTGCAAGGGCTGTCCAAACCCGCGTGTTCAAGGTACCACCGATGTTCAGAGGCATCAATGAGATGCTTTATTCAGGGAAAAAAAATGCATATATATGTGTGTGTACATTTAATTCTAATATGGAAATGAGCTTAAAAATTAGCCTGAATCTACTCTTTCACATATAGTAGATTCCCTTTATATTTCACATATAGCAGATTTCCTCCCACTTCTATTTAACCTAATAATACAATACAATTTGTTAGCTGCTTTTCCAGCTGAAACTGAATTAACCAAAGTTATACGAAAATTTTAGCTAATGTGTTACAGATTGGCAAACAATCTGTACCTATTTCTGAACATGCGATTTAAACAGCAGTTAAATCAAATCTCCCCATTATTCAATCAGGTTGTCAAGCACGCATATAAAGAGGAAAAATGCAAGTGCGATCATGGCCATTAAATGCAATACAATTATGAGACTTTATTGACAGAATATACTATTCTAAGGAGATGAAATACTTTTATATTTATGTCTACTTCTATTTGAGCAACATATTTCAACATAAATATTGATTCAAAAGCAAGATTAGTAAGGCTTTACCCTCATAAAGGATTAAAGTACATTATGGTGAAAATCTGTAATAAGCAAACCACTTCTGTAGGTGGTGCAAGTCAGGGCAGCACAAGCAAAATCAATGTCACCATAATGACCACACAGGAAGATGACCAAACCAAAAACCTTAGGAGGAATGTACAAGAAAGCATAGTGAACTTTTTTTTTTTTCTTTTCCTTTTTCTCTCAGATATTCCTAGGTCAACTCTTATTATGATAGGCTGGGAAAGCTTTGGTGCCAAAGGACCAGAAGACAGTATCGGCAAGACAATGTCCCATCAGCGTTAATGTCATCTTGATAATAGACTCCAAACAATGAAATAATAGTATTAAACTATTTAGTCACTAAAGAAGAACAGAAGCAACACACTTAGGTACTAACATGCAAATTACAGTTTAATCTACCCATTTGTCTGTGTACTAAGCTTGCAAAATACATATTTTTGCTTGATTGCTGGGAGACAAAAGCAGAAATGCATCCTCCAGGATGCTGTTCAAGAGGTTTGTCTTGAAAATCAGGTGACAGAATTAGTCGACATATGCATGTAATTTATACCACTAACATTTACATCATTAATGTTTACAAAAATTACAGCTACATGTTTTTCTTTTGTGTAAAAAGGGGGGAGAGAGACAGTAAGAGAACTATCACTTTGGGTTCTAAACAGAAACTGAAACTTTTACACTGGCTGTGACAAAAACATACTTACTAAATACATTAGGAAGATGATTTATGCATGATTTCTGAGGGAATTAGAAAGCACCCCTTCAACCTGATGTTTAACAGGTGCAAATTTGGCACAATGCCATTGTATTCATAGAGTTAAGAGAGGTTATAGGCGCCCCGGCTCTGGCTCCAGCTTCTTACGGGCTAAGCTATTCAACACCGTAGCCCAGGTCCCAGCGAGGGTATTGCAGCACATCTAGCGTCAAAGTTTTAAGGACAGCGCCCCGGCAGTGCGTTGCCGTCCCCATGCTGAGTCAGATGCACGCAGGGCAAAGCCAGCACGCCGGGATTTCTACACACACTGCTGTGTAAAGACCAGCCATTTAATTTCTCTTCCATCTTTCCCTTTCCCCTAATCTCCCTTTCATGGGAGCTTGGTCTTGGTCACTTAAGTGTCAACACTTAAGCCTAGATGGAGAAATATCTTTGTTCTACAAAGAAGTCATGTACAAGGGAAAAAAAGATATGAAGCACATATTGCAGACTGCATGTCGTATGATACTCTTACCTCTATTTGATATTTGTAATATCTCTTCGGGTTTTATCCTGTTGCTCACAACAATAACCGAACCTCTTCCACCAAAAACACCCTCAAAACACAAAAAACAACAACAACAAAAAAACCAAAACAGTGTTACTGCAAAATTCACAGAGCTGGTGACATTTTCTCCCTTTCTGAGGGAAATGGCTTAGTAGCATGTCTTTATTACAAAGGGAATGGGCATAAGAAGAGCAGAGGATATTTCCATAAAAAGCACTACAATTAAAAAAATTATATTACATACAGCAGAAAATGCTGCTTTCTTGATGTTTTCGAACTGCACACAAACACAGAGTTGCTGTTCTCTCACAAAGTGGTGAGATGCAAATCTGTGAACATGAAACAAGAACTACCTCATATACAGAGTGGACAACAAGAAAAGCAAATTATGCAGGATTTGGTAAGCCTGCTTTGCCACTTCCTATTCAACTCAAAATAATAACTGATCTGCTTTTCTGGGGAAAGAAAAGTTGAAGCTGGAGAACGGAGGTGAAACGGGTCACAGCCCCACAGGCAGGGTCCCTGCGGAGGGAAAGGCATCGTGCCGTCAGGGCTCCCCTGGCCCTGGGGCCCGAGCTCCTGCCACGGCAGCAAATGCCAAGCTGACTGGCGGCTCCAGTGTCACCCAAACCTCTCAAGGCTAGAATTTTCTTGTCCATTTGTGTCCATTCTTAAGTTCCACAGATAAGCTGATGTAATGCTTGAGTTCAAACAAATTATATGCAAAGAAATATAAAAGGAACTGTCATAACAGAAACCAATGCAGGAAAGGAAGCATGACAAGTTAGTTCAATTATTAGGTATGTCAATTATCATTTCATTGTTTCTAAATGATTCATTTTATTAACCTTAGCTATCATTCCTAATCATCTGGCAAATATTTTGCGTGGCCTAAATTAAAACTACGGGTTGTCCACAAGCTTGTCATGATGCTTATTGACCGTTTCTGATGTGATATGCACTCCGGTCGGGTAGTATATTTTCTAGTCCCTGATAAGATAATGATGTGATGGATGGCACAGAGAGACAACACTTTGTATGCATACACATACAAAAAATCTACTCACCTGTGAAAATACCACCGTATGGTGTGTCATTCCCCAACAACACATGGATATTTGAATACTTGAAGACTGTTGACAATATGAATGTCAAGATAAGATAAGAGCAAGCAGCCACCCAGAATTCAAATAAATATTTGAAAACTCTTGTTTCAGCTTTCTAAAGAGCAGAAAATAAATCCCATATTTCCACTTCATCCTTCAGTTTTTTTCCATTTTTTTTTAGGTTTTTGTTGTTATTGTTACTGCTGTAATTCTGTAGTCCGTAAGTGTGAACAGCTGAAGTGTGAACAGCTGAACAAATAGATGATGGACTGAAATATGTCAGTGGGTTTTAAGATGCTCTGGACACTTATTCCCTCTTCTAGTCACAGAGAATGCAAAGGGACCTAAAAGTTACTGTGACTGTGTAGTTTGCAAATTTTTCAATATAGGCGAATCCACAGTGATCTAAATCTGAATTTCAGCCAATTCATCTCAGTTATTTTGTCTCTCTGCCACATAACATTGAATTAAAAACTTTTGGTTTATGATCCTATAGCACCTGATGGAGAAACATATACCTAGAAAGTCAGTACTCTTTAACAAACTTTTTCATCCTCTTAAAAAAAAAAAAATCTAGCAGAGATCAAAGTAGAGCTGTGCATCACTTAGGTAGCCATGTCTTCTGTTTCAGTATGCCATACATAGCATTTTATTGCCTGTCATTTCTACTACTCCTATGGAGTTGTCTTTCAAAAAGCATTGAAATCACTCAAGAAGTTCTCCATAACTTCGCCCTCCTTAGGAGACATATGGTTAATTGTAATTGAGTCATTGCGAGCAGTACAGTGCCTGCTGACTATACTAGTCTTTCCAATGCCATAGGCACAGGCTAGGTAAGTTCTGATATTAAAAGCCAAAAGCCAAGTTCTGATATTAAAACCAATAGTGTAGACTACCAATAGTCTACACTATTAAAAGTGTAGACAAGCAGAATGCAGTGAGAACTAGAAAGAAATTGGGGGGAAAAAAGAAGTAATCATCTTTAAGATGAAACTTCAGTGATGCCAAGATACTCAGTACTAATAAATATTAGGAAATATTACTTTTTCTTTCTAGAATTTTGAGACTATACAGTGTAAAGATGGAAATCTTCTTCACTCTTATAAGATTCTATCACTGAGTTACTTTAGCCATCTAATATTAGTGATTATGACCTATCAAATATTAAAGCATAATTTGCAAATATTTTAATGCATAACACTACAGATTACTGTTATTTATTGTTCACCTGGATTTGACAATTGATTTGCATTTGTGTAACTAATATACAGGTTAATACAATTTATTATACATCAAGAAGTCTAGGAGCATAAGAATTAAATATTTGTTGTTTTTCCATAATAAGAAGCCTCAGTTACCCAGGAAGGGGACAAAGGAACTGCTATATAACATAGATGACAAGTCAAGTACCAAATTTAGTAAAAATGAACAGCTTTCACATAAGACATGGGCTAATACTCTTTTATTTACAACACACTAGAGTACTGGAATGAACTGAACAATGGAGGAAGGCCAATCTGCTAAAAAAGTCATAAATTGTTTTACTGTTTTTCTTTGAAATGTATTTGGATGGCTGTATTCCAAAAGCTATCATCAAGTCTGCACTACAAGTAAAGTTCAGTAGAAGATGATTTTTTCCCTGTGAAAAAAATCTAACAGACAAGATAACTATATTTTTTCTTTGAAAGTAGCATGTTTTTCTTGAAAGCAGTGCAAAATGTTTGATTCTGGTAATGAAAACTGTATTTTTCTGTTCTAATCCCTTCTTCCAAAAGATACTTCTATTTGAAGAGCCTTTGAAAAACTATAAATAATTGATGAGGGCATTTAGCTAAGGCTAGTAGAAGTTTCTAAACCTGACTTCCCCAGATGCAGGGCAAACTGTGCGCCTGGCCTCTTGCCATCCTCCTCGCTGATCACCCTGGGGACAACGGGAAACCGCGGTCCGAGCAGAGGCAGGGGAGCTTGGTGACGCAGAGGTCTCGGAGAAGGGAACGGTGGTGCAGGGAGAAGGGGAAGGTGGCTCAGAGAGGTCTAGGCACAGAACGGTTTGCTTTGACCTCTGACACTCTGCTACAAACTGAGAATCAGAACTCTTTCCTCAGAAAATAAAGCTAATAACGCTCCACTGCTGCTTTTTTGGCCTCTATCTCAAACACAGCGCCAGAACCAAAACAAAAACTTCTCTTTTTCAATAGCATAAGATCTGCAAGATCTTTTGAACCTATTTTCAATTTATAGTTGTTTACACCACAAAAATAACACATAAAGGAAACTGTAAAGAATAACCACCTCTTCTGATCTGAATTTCACCTCAATCTGCCATACCTTCTTCATTTGTCCATGAAAAAGTTGCACTCTGAGTGGGAAAAGACTGCAGGTTATGCAGTAAAGCTCCAGACCATAGTTAAGAGTCCTTTAACAAAGGTCAAAACCCATCCCCTTCGCCTCTACTGTACGTATGGTATATGCATCCCAGTAACTGGAATATTTTCACAGTTCTATTACCTTCAATCTATATAAAATAATCTGTTTTTCTGAAGTGAGCATCAGCTTTTTTCTAGCTGTTTAGGAAGAACAGTTTTCATCCACAAGCAGACATTCACTTAAGGTGAATTCACAAGGTCACAATTCATTTTGAAAAAAATCAGAGCTGGCAGGTTGCACATCTATAAATGCACTTGACCAGCAGTGTGTTTCTTAAATTGCTTGGCTACAACACCTCAACCTCGTTCTTCAGGCATCTTATATTAGTAGCCTCCAGTCTATCATCATACTGTGGTACCACCATTAAATGTCTTTTATTGTTCTTTATTGCCCGGTTTATTGTTCTTTTCAGTAGAATAATCACAAGCACAGCAGACAAACAGTGAACTGCAAGGAGTACTGCTAGAAAAAAATCAAAGCTAGCCCATTTGTACTATTACACAGTCAAAACTTTGTGCTATCCACATTATTTGAAGATCTAAATACCCATGATAAATACAGCATAACTTTATCCTACACAAAATACTACACAGTGTTGTGAAATGCCACCCTTGTTAAGGTGGTAGCATGTACTATATTATTTCAAAACACTAAATAAGGATATGTTTAATATTCAAACCTCTGTTTGGAAGTGGACATGCAAAAAGTTACCTGCTCAAACAAAAGAATTTTCCCTCTGCCCTGATCCAACACTATCAATCATTGTTAATCTTTTCCTGGGTTTGTTAGGACTTGGGATCAACCCCTTTTCTATCATATTTGTTTGCTCAGTCTGCAAGCAGATTGCTGCTACAAATTATTGCTTTTAGGTCTGTAGAATCAATGTTGCTGAGAGCCGGCTTATGTGAGTGTGTGCGCAACTGAGTGCATGTGAGCCGTATAATTATTTTTCTTAAATCTCTGTTAATTACATCTGTGCTTTTTTGTTAAAGAAAAAACACTGACAAGAGGTGACTGAGGCCAGAGGACAATGCAGCTCCACATCAAAACTGGAAAATAAAGACTACTGATACTAATTCATAAAAACAAAATAATACAAATTGAATTTTTGATCTTAAAGTGACTCTATTAAAGCTGGACATTAGAAACTAAAATATCCTTTAACTGTAAACTAAGCACAGTATGGAAATTACTGGCAGACATTTAGTAAGAGTCAGTTTGCAAAGCTCAATCCCATTTTAAAAAATGTACAATCTTAAAGAGATTAAAATAATTTAAGACCAATTTATATTATCTGCTTTCAGATTCTGCTCAGCATGCCACTCTGACCCTAGGCTAAAACACTGCTCCCAATTTTTTCTTTTTTTTTAATAAATAGGTATGTGTATATATACATATATATAGCCATATATTAGCTATATCTAAACTTACTTGCCTTATATTACTGGAAAGCAAAATAAAACCCCAAAACCCAACAGCCCATAGTGCAGAAGGGAAGTCTCAAAAGAGCAGCCTCCACAGTGTCCACGAGGAGCACAGTTCAGAGCCAGGCGAAAAATAAAGGAAAGCAGAAAATGGACCAAAGATCCTCAGAGCTGAATCCTCAGCTGTAGTAAAAGGGCCCTGCTAAATTGCACCATTCCTTGCCTTGGTCTATATTTTGCCATGCTGCCACCTATTATCGAACACTACAGTGAGCTGCAACAGAAGATAATGGACAACTGGCAACAAAACAAGAAAATAAATTATGAGCAATTACAAAGAATCTCACTTATGCTCGTTCTTCACTGTCTTTTAAAATCAGTTCACCCATCCTTAGCAAGAGCTCTCTCACGTGACAAAAAAGCATAGCCAAAATCTTGCCAGCCATCAACTAGCTATGTCTTTGATTGCACTATTTACAAATCTGTAATAATTTTTTTTCCATCTGTTCTGCAGTTTCCATCTATATGCTCAATTTGCAAAATGAAATAAATTGCTTAAATACTTATGCAAAGAAGTCTTCCAGCACATTGGCTATTATGAACCACAGTTTGAAATCTGGACAAAAATAGTATTTTCAAGTAAAATGGAGTGTGTAAAAAAAGGAGGAAGTCATTAAAAAGAACTGGTAAGGTACACGAGAGAAAATTTTAAAGAAATCCCTAACAATTAAGACTCTGACATCGACTGTCTCCTCCCTGTATAGGTACACTTAGTTAACTGAGCTGTTTTGTTTAAAACATCAAGGTAAAAATCTAGCCAGGTTTCCAAAGCAGAGCTAAGTGCAATTCATGCATCATCTATGACAATTCTGTGGTAAAATGATTGGTAGTTTTTGACATACATATAAACAAAAAATGTTCCCCGTTACTCTATGAAGGACCCCACAGAGCAGTGGGGAAGCCAATCGCGAAGGCCAGGCCGGCAGCGTGGGGAGCTCGGTGCCGTGGGTGCCTCCGCTTGGGGGGCACGCGCCCAGCTCCCTGGACGAATGGCAGGATGACAGCTGCCAATAAAACTGTGCAAACAGGCAACTCAGATTACAGCTGAATAGGTTATGTTGCAACCAAAGACTACCATAGAATTATAATTCTCATTTTCTGATGTAAAAAGGAAATGAGGCAACAATCAAGTTTCTTTCAAAAGCAGCTAACGCTGGTACAAAAGCAAATGGCATTCCTCGAAACGAAGAACATGCAATATTTGCTAAGTGGGCACCAAGTTATATATGTTTTTCCTGCTCAATTATCGAAATGTTCTCAATGGAACCAGGTGAAAATTATCTTTAAGGTAAGTCTTCTGTTAAAACTCTTTTTTAGGATCCTACATGTGCTTCTCTATTTGTTTGACACCTATGTAAAAGAGCCATAGATAAGATTTCACTTCTGTTACTATAACTACCACCTTCACTATTATTACTATTACTCAAGTGTCTCATTTGCTACTTCAGTTACGTCTGCAACACCATTGACTTTGTTTTGCAGAACTACCAAAGGCCAAGCAAGTGCCTAACACTTTAGAGGGCTCAGTAACTGAGCAAATACTGCAGACGTTGCGGGAATTAAATAACCTGGCACTTATGAATATAGCTCATGTTTCTTTCTTCATTTACAAGACGTAGTGAGTCAGAAAAGTAGCACCCAAGTATGATTAAAAAGAAATGCTTTCTGACAGCCTGCTCCACAGTGACTAGTGAACATTGAGTCACCACCACCACCCCAGCACAGCATCATTTCTCCTTGATATTTGCCGTTCCATAATTAGAACAAACGACATACTTGGGACACAGCAAAACGTTTTTACTTAACTTTCCGCTTAAACCCATTTACAGAGTCTTTACTGTTCCTGCCTCGAGAGGTAAGGTACACAGTCATGATCTGTGCCGCCTCCATTTTACAGACAGCCCTATTATTATCAAAGTAAATGCCACCCACTTGCTAACATTGGAGACTAATTAACTCTGCAATTGCTGCTTAGAGAAGGGGGTGAAAACTGCACTGGCAATTCCAGCAGCTATCCTAAAAGATCAAGAGGATTAGATAATACTTTATCTTCTCTGACCCCAAACCAGTTTCTTTCTCCTTTTCTTCATTTTTTTTATTTCAGCTTGTTTTCCTGATAACTGTTATTTAAGTACAGCTTTTTGTAAAAGTGTAAAAAGTTTCTGTAGTACCTCTGGTTATGAATCCGTTTGCAGAAAAACCTTTTTTGAAATGCTTTTTGTTCATCCTCCCATTGAGTTTTTGAAGCTTTGACTTTTAAAACTGCGCAGTACTTGAAGTTCCTGTAAGCAGGGTCAGCTAGCAAGCTTTGATTTCAATAGCTATGCTGAAAACTGACAACCACATAGATTCATTAGCCATACAGTACTGAAGAACATCTTCACATCCCACTTATTTAGGCCCAATTTCTTTTAAAAAAGAAAAAAAAATGCTCCATTTAACTTGTAGTTCACCATCTATATATCCATCTAAATGCATACATGTTCACAGTGTGAGAAACATTTCCAAAAAAATGTTAAATAAACATGCAAGTCATCCAGTCCTTCCATGAAACGAGACAAAAACAAGCCTCGCAACACTGAGTTATGCATACCTGGGAGGAAAACATTAGTTACAACAGCATCAATACAGATTTTGCACTTTGATCAATCAGTGTGAGGATTAATAACACAAGCAGAATGCAAAAAAAATCTGGCTGCTAATCAGCAATGTTTTGTGGACCTTTTTACTTTACATGTACTACTCTCTGTCCCCAACAAATACATGGCAAATCAGCTTTTCTTGATTCTGGTTAGCAACCAGAAGCAGGGAGGCATGAATATAAATATTTTAGAAGCTCGGTTCAACGACTATTTGTAAAGATTTTACCGACCAGTTTTTCCATGTCCAATATTGAAAGCTTTTGAACAACAGGAATGGGTTTTGTACAGGACAGAGTTTCTCAAAACTGGACTTCGGTCATTGCTGGCTTCTCTGACTCCATATCCCATGGAACCACCTCCCATCACTGACTGATCTGGCGGCTGGCAGTAAATAAATCACTTTTTTTGTTGTTGTTCTATCTATAACCTTCTAAAGCTCTATAATCCACAGAGAAACATGGATTTAAGGGTGTAATATATTACTGGTTCTCACGTGGTAGGCAGGGATCACTAAACTGCCTCTGTGTTACTCCTGCTACCGGACATTTGCAGCTCGGCAGCCTCCCAGCATTGAGGCAGCAGCTGGCCCTGGAGCATAGGCTGCCCTGGCACAGCCTCCCTCGGGGCTGGTGCCTTCCCAGTGCTCCCAGGCTGCCCATGCTGCTAGTTAGAAATCACTCTTATTTGCATCTCATCCACTCGACATTAATTAATAAGCCATGCCAAAGAGATCAGACCATCATACTGCCCTTTTATACAAAAATCAAAGCGGAATCATCTATGCATTTTCCATTGTGGTAAGCTGCGCGGCTAGCGGGTATCTCAGCCCATACAGATTATGGGTCCAGGTTAGAAGCCCTTGCATAGATTAGGTAAATCAGTGCACACACACACATGAACAGCAACATTAACCATAGCAGCATTACAATATCTTCATTTCAAAAATTAAAGAACGATTGTTCCACAAGGTATTAAAAAATAAAAGTATCCCTTATTATAGTAGCGTCTTTTTAGTGACCACCTGCTGGAAACTAATTGTTAATATTAAGACATATTCCATTTCTAGAAGATTTTGATTCCAATCATGAAAAGTTTATTTTCAAATGATAAAAATTCCTGCTTTTGAATTGTTTGGGACCAGAATCTTACTTTGTCTCATCCTGGAAAATATAGTACGGATTCTCTCTAGTCTTGAAATTAGTTGCAAATTAGCCCTGCTTCAGCTAGTCATTAATTAGATGAAAAAGAATTTTTTTTTCTTGCAGGATAGAACTGAAATATTGCAAGAATAAATATACTTATTTAACTAACAATTAGAATAACTTGATTTTTTCTGCTATTAGCATTAAATTTAACTTTTAATGCATAATATACATCCTCCAGCCAAGTGATAGATATTATTCTCTCTATATATGATTATCAAAGACAATGTCAGTAACAGTAATTAACAAACAGGGGCAAATGTTAGTGATTAACCCATATAACCAGTCCCAGTAAGGAAAAGTATTTTATTCAATATTTCACTGGAGCTTATAAGGAATCAATAAAAAATACTTTACTTACCTAGAAACTCAATGTTCTAGAGACCTTTAGGGATTGCTTGGGCTATAAATAACTGCAATGTCTTTGGGATAGTAATTTCATTACATATTTACATAGCACCAAAAATAACAAAGACTCCATCTAGATAAGAACTATGGGTACTACAAAACATATAAATATACTAAAAAATTAGAAACAAGCTACTCATATCAAAGTAAGTCATTTAAAATAGTTTATACAAAGGAAACAAATTATAAGTTTCAGATTTTCATTTTTCCAAGAAATATCTGTAACATCTATTAATGTAAATCTTATTTATAATTAAGGAACACTTTTTCTTTCAATTACCCCCCCCCCCAACTGTGGTCCCATTTTCTTTTCATCGAATGCATGTAAGTTTTATTAATGCTAATTGGAGTTTAGCTTGTACATCAAGGCAAGACAAAACCCTTTTATGTTGAACATTTAATTAAAGTTCTTTAAAGAGTTTGATGTGTTTTATAATGTGCTAATTATTTTGATACCTAACAGCTTAAAAATTTGGAGGGGACTTACAGAAATTGTCATTCTGACTAGAAATTAAGAACACTTAGAGCTTATATGTAAGTTCACAAACAGTCCAGATTCATTTAGCTACAAAATTGGGACACAGGGGGCAATGCAATCATAATTAATTTCTAGAGAGCTTCTTGCATTTCAGCAGTGCAACACTCATTATGGGCTCTCTAAACCACCAGTTCTCTCTTTTCCCTCCATCTAATAGATAAGCTGCGTTTGTGGGTCTACACTGATGATTTATGAACATTATATTTTCTGATGGGCATCTTTAATTTTATTTTGTAGAATATTGTATCCTGATAAGTGTCACATACCAGAGTTCTTAGCAACAGTGTCTGTGCACTCACTGTTGTAGCAACCAGTGATAAAAATAAAATGACAGTAGAAATAAGTATGTAGGACTGAATGTCATCCAGAGGGTAATTGAGAAGGGACAGCTTGGTGATTCAGTAGGAGCTGAGCTGCACTTTGTGGGTTGATTTTGTGAAGTTAGAATGGCTACAGATAGCTGGCTGAAATCAGCCTGCAAAAACAATTCATCTGACTTACATCCTACCTTCTGCCACTGCCTCACTTTTGGGCTGCAAAGGAGTTGCAAGACATTTGAGTTTTTCCGGAGTCTGTGATCTCCTTGCTATCCAAAGGACCTCAAAGGCTCTTCTCAGACATCTGATCAGCTGTACATCTGCTACATGATCCAAATTTAGGTCTCCCCAAACATGTTAGAAGAGACCTTATAGAGTATGTTTCGGTAGACAGGCTGTTTAGTCCTCTAGGTAGAGAGAGTGTCCCAGATACTCTTTGGCAGTACATTGCAAATTACAATGCACTTCACATAATTTGTGGGAGGCACTATTATTTGGATAGTATTATAGGCCAAAAAAACTGGCCAGATAGTTGCTAGGCTAGGAATTTAGACAAAGCTGGCCCCCTAAAAAAAAAAGTGATGCTTGCACTCACTCAGTGATAACATAGACTAGTGAGGCAATTTGGAAACTGCAATGTGTGGGAGGAAATGCAAAGTGAGGATTAACTGTCCGTGACAGATGTGATAAAGCCTCTTACTGGATGAAAGAAATTCATTCTGCATAGCTCCTAGAAGCCTCTAAAGAGTGGCTGATGGGGGTAGGACAGCAGAGCAGAAAAGATGGCCCTGTCCTATTAACATCACCGCAAGAATCAGTACTGCCCTATGGCAACATGTAAGATCTGATCAAATCTCACTTAACCGCAGCTTTGCTCATTGCTATAATGTTAATGTTATGGATTTTGTAGCTGTTGATAATACAATCACACAATTAGATCACTGGTGGTATAGCGTGTCATTCTGTTTTCTCTTGGAAATGCCATGATAAACCAGAATAGCCATTTACACTCACTGTAGGGGTTCCCTTGCCACTTCCCCTACAAACCAAGTGGAAAGCAACCCAAAAGATTCCCTCAGCCAGCTGCCTCAACTGATGAGTAACCTGTAGGTAGTCCACAACGCTGTGCAGCCAAATATCTGGGCACAGCACAGTCTCAGAATTTGCACAGGCCATGAAGGACATAAGGTAGGTCTGTTAAACTATTTGGATCTACAGCTGCAAATATTAAGCCATGAATTTACTCCTAGAACTGAAGTCACAGGAAATTTGGACATTGACACTGGCAAGAATAGCACTGGTCTTAAAGCTGGAATAATACAAATTCTTGATACTATTGTATTATTATTTGATCAAATGCTGTTACACTGAATCCTCATGTGCCTGTTCTAATGGGAAGTCTCTTTTTACCCACCTGTAGTATGTCCCTCATTCCCAAGTTGCAGTTCCAACTGTTTGTTTAATTAAGTCCTTTTCGAGTCTGTAGCTAATCTAAAATCAAATGCATCTTTTCTCTCTCTCTTTTTTTCTTTTTTTTTTCTTGTGTGAGAGCAAGTCTGGGAAGCTAAACATTGAGCAAATTTCTCACTGCCAAAATCTAATAATATTTTTAAAAGTGGGCATAACAGAAAAGGAGCAGGATACCAACAGGGTATGTCTCTTGGCCACACTGTAAAGAAGAAAGAAAAAGAATTTGCATAGTAGAAGGCAGATGAAAACCTATCTTCTCATGGTATAGGTGCCCTCTCTCTTCATGCTGACAGAGGAAATAAAAAGGATATCTGCAAGATCTGTGATAGTGTGAAGGAAGTTACTAAAGCGATGTCCAAGCTAATGAGAATTCCTAAAGTATCTTTCCAGTTCTAAACAGTTAATGATACTTAGAAAAATTAACTCAGGAGCAATTGCATCTACAAAACCATTTGCACAACAAGGCCCTACTGTCTACAGATTACATGCAGCTGTATTCTATTTTTTGATAAAATCTCCACTCAGTCTGAACTCTGCTGCATACATAGTCTGCCCAGCCTTTGCCACCTGCCATCATCTCAAGGATCCTAGACCTCAGCACTCTGCAGGCAGTACTGCCATCTCATTCTTGGTAAGATATGTCTTGATAAGACAGAAAGCAAAACACTCCTTTTTCACTATCATGCATATCATTTCCACTAACAAGGACAATGTCTTCTTTTGAAGTTTGATTTATAGGTGCTAGAGAGCCACTGGGGTGACTTCATATCAGTCTCCAAGGAAACTAGTAGCATATATATTCTAGAAGCGTTCCTAGAAGGAAAGAAGTGTTATTAAAAGTATTCTCAGCATAACCTCTGCTATGAGTAGAAACAAAGGTCAAGGTCTTCTGTTGAATGGCTAAAGGATGCTGTGTTCAAATAAAAGGCTCCTAAAGAAATAATAGCAGGTCAAGCTGGGGGTCTGGCAGTTGTACAGTCTGAAAGGGACAAAAATTGGAAAGAAATCTATTTAATGCTTTAGAAAAGGCTTGATATTCTTTTATAATTCAGCCTAATTTTAGATTAGCATCTCCCATATATACTTGAGCATTAGCAATTTCTGTAACATATTCCTTTTTGCTGCTATTACATCTCTCAGCCTGATCCAGATCTCCTTGCATATCTGTTTTTTAAAGTTGCTGCTCAACCTCTTTCTAGAGTTTGTATATCTCTAATTCAGAAGACTGGATGGAAGTATGGAATATTGCAGCCAGGCCACAAAAACTGTTGCCCTTTCTGCTCCCAGGAGCTAAGCAGAAGGGAGCTATATGGCTGGGACAGGTATCTGATCACAGGAAAGAAAATCTGTTGGAAAAAACATCACACAGAAGTTGTGCACTTACATGAGCATTCAAAATTGTCTGTGGCACTTTCTGAGTAAGTGCAGTAAGAGCAGTGTCCTACTTGAATTTTAAAGGAGAAATTAAATTCCCTTTCTTCCCCCAAATTCCCCTGCAAGTTCCCATGTGAATAAGATATGCTTCCCTTTTTTGTCTTAAACAAGTAAGGATTTTCTATATTTGATCCTAGTGGAAGCTTTATTCAGGAACAGCTGAACTAATCCCAGTATAAAGTTCAAGTTAGTAAAGCACTTTGGGAACATGTGAAATCAAAGGCATTGCATAGTATATGAGATTCTCATTATTGTTGCTGTAGTACTGACTGTTAGAAACATAGCTGCTCAATATTGAAATTCATTTTCTCTTTTAGTGGCACATTTCAGTATAACCAAAACCAAATAAATGGAAAAAAAAAAGACTAAAATGAACAAGGCAAGCAAGAAAGAGCAAAAGAGCTCTGCCAATAATGTATATTTTGGTTCCAGACTTGGACACAAATGGGCTATGATCATTCCAAGCATTTTCACAATGTAGTTTAATTTTACCTTTTGAAAAAGTTTCAGTCATATTAAAACAAGCCTGAACCTTTCTGCCTAAGTGTGTATCTGAACACACACATACAGCCACAAGAAAACATTTCAAGACTGAAGAAGGAAGAAAGTTTGAGGCATGAGCAAAGTTCAAATCTGACATTCACTAAATTAATGGAACTGGCAGGAAAGGGAAAAGGGTTAAATAAATTTTAGAGGAAGAGCAATTAAAGTAATTAAAAAGATATTGCCTGCAATTCTTTTTTTTCCTACTTTTCTAATCAGAAAAATAACATGTGCTGGAGTTAAGTTCCCATTTGCCCCTGTCGTACTGCTTGTCTTCACTTTTCATATCTAGATCCTTAGGATGTCAACAACAACTTGAGTCATTCCAATAGATGGGGAAGATGAAGTACAATGTTGTAATATAGAAACATAGTGAATTTTTAATCTTCTACAGAAATTCTATCAAATCCAGAAACTAAATAACTGTAAGATTAGTTTCATGTAATAGCACAAGAGTTATATTTGATTTCCAGAAAAAAATACTTTCATCAAATAATAATCATGCATACATCTTAGACCTGTATTTTATTTTCTTTGCAAATCTGGCAGTGGCATAAAACTTTTTTTTTAAATAGCATTGACAAGATAGTCTTGCCAATACTTGTTCCCAAATCATCTACCCCCTGGGACACCATCTACAGTTATCATTGCATTACTTTCTCATTATGAAATATGATTTTACACTACATTGTGCAACATGAGAATGTTTTCAAATCCTTATGCTACATTTTTGCATTCCTTATTGAATTTGTCCTGCATTTGCCATATCAGTAGACCTTTGTTATTTGAAGTTAAAACATTTTAGGTAAACACAGATATATTTTCCTATTGATTTCCACATCCCACATGAAAACCAAATTAAATTTGCAAGAATCTCCCAAACTTTAAAGCTTCATGTGATAGTAAATGCCCAAAAGCATGCATTCAAAGTACAGACAGCAAAGATACGCTGCCAGAGACGTAATGGCAGAAAACATCAAAAGCCTTTTTATCATGATTTGCAGTAACTTTTCTATCTTCCTTGAAAAATATGTTTTGCAGTAGCAGAGACAGCTGATGAGAGCTTGACATTCATATATGTAAAAGCATCAATATATAGATAGTATTTGCCTTGATAAAAAACACAAGTCTATTTTAGCATTTGAAAATGTAGATGGAGAATCTGTGAGACTTACCTTAGAATCATGTTCAACTGGGGAAAATACAAAAGATTAGATGTACATAAAGGTCTATCTGGTAGAGTAGCAAATACAGTTGCAGAATTTGCCTATTCTTCCTCTATCTGATGGGTGTACAAGCTGGCAAATACCAAGGGAGTAAAAGAGCAACATGCAAATTTATCAAACTCAAATTCTAACATTTCCAGCTACGGCAACACACAGGGAGCAGAAATTAATTTTCTCTACCTGGCAAGGACGCAGATTTAGGTGGGTATCAGAGAAATTGCTTATACTAGAAGGAAGAAATCAAGCAGTGTTTGTAGTATTCTGCTGGTTATGATGTACCTACCAAAGTGAATGATACAAGCAAACAAATGAAGGTGATCTATGGAACCGAAAGGTAGTTAATCTGCAAAGAAACCACAAAAAGAGGCATGAAATGTATGTCAAATTACCCACTTAAGACCTATTAATATTTCAAAATGCTTGATGGTTTTACACAGGGAAGCTTGAGAGACGAGCTTTTCTAGCAGTAGTGACGTAAATATAATGAAAGCAGATTTCTTTTTCTGCTGTGGTGTTGAAAAATAGACTGTGCAATACAGTACTAGACGCATAATTACTGTTCCTGCAGACATCTGACCCATGCAGTATCTACCAGTCAGCCTTTCTTTCAAGCGCAACAGAAAATATCGTTTGTATTCAAATCCAAAAGATCTGAGAAGAACCCAAATCACTTTGTGGATAGTTAACTTCCACTTAAGTCATTTGGTTAATCATTTCAGCTCTTGTCCACGGATTTGGTACTTTAAGAAATTTAAATTTCTGTTGCAGTATTAGTTCAAACAACAAAGTCTTAAGGCTTGACAAAGGCTTAAGGTATTGACAACATACTAATGCTGAAAACATAATAGCAGAGAGATTCTGACTGGATAGATTAGCCAAACTTTAAAAAATACTTTTAAGTTGCCAGTTAAAAAGATGTAAGATGAAATAGATTGACCAATGTATCTTGATTATTCCTATAATATTAGTTTTTTCATTGTAGAATTGCAATGAAGGAAGAAAAAAGACTTCACAATTACAGCAGTCATTGTCCATGGCAGTCATAAAACAGAGATTATGAGATTACGGATAATTTGAGAACAACATAAAATTACTTTGGGAGTTACGGTTGCTGGCTTTTTCTGTAAACCAGATCATTCTGGGGGGAAGTTTCACACTGGGCACTGAGAGAATGACAACACGCTTATTACTAATAAGAAATTAATTCTATACTCACTAGAATAAATGGCAACTTCCCTTACCCTCAGCTATGCAGATTAAATACATTTAGTCTAAAATTTAAACCTTACCTGAATAATTGAGTATTTATTTTCCTTTCCATCTTATTTGTACAAAATATTAAACAATAGGTCTAATACTTAAAAATCAGAAGAGAAATACAAAGATAAATCCTAGGAAAAATTGGGGTGTTTTGTATGAACATTTGCTCTGCTATATACAAATGCTTGGTTTTATTGTCACTTCCCCTTATAGTTATTCAAAAGCTGAAACTTTAATTACTTAGGTTAAGATTATCACGATTTTGGAAATAATTTATTTACTGTGTTAGTTTAGTGTCTAATTACACATTACTGATTACACATCCTGACCAAAACAATTTGCTGACAATACTGGCATCCAGAAAAGAGAAGATGGTAACATGCTGAGTGTCTTTTATTTAGTCCAAGATTTTCAAAGTTTGGAAGGATGATCATACGACCTTATTAATCTTGAAATTATCTGTTTAATGGTCAAAGTCATCACAATTAGAATGACAACTTTGGTACCAACAGGCTTGACATGTGTTTTATATAAAATACAGATTGTTCCATATTTAACAGAAGATTCTGTTCCCAAAGAGCCAGCTCTGGAGGGCTGAGCTGCCAAGCCTAGCGAGGTTGGTATTTTCACCACAGGTGCCACCTGCCTCTGGATGCTTCTCCTTCACATAATTACATCATGAACTTACACAAGATCAGATCATCTCAATTGTTCAAGACAAAAAGCATTCAAATAAGCTTCACAAAGATTTTGACATTATTCCTTCTGGTCTAAAGCAGTGGAATTGTACCAGTCCCTGCCACAGCTTTTATTAAGTGGAGTTCCTCCTCTCTTGACTGGCGAAAGGCAGCGCTGGTGCTCTGGGGAGCCCCTGGGACTAGAGAACATAAATCCTGCTCCACCGAGTCTACCCTCATTCATTCTACTCGGATCAGAAACTCTCTTTCATTTGGAAACACACACTCAGAAAACATTACTGCTTTCTCCTCCTTTTGGATCCATCAAGCCTATGTATGAGAAAAAGACTTCCTATTTCAGCACAAAACCATTAATTCTAAGTAGAATGGCTTCTGGGAACCAAACAAGCATGTAACACAAAAAGAGATCAAACCGGACTGCTGGACAAACCTGTAAAGCTGTTTTTTCTTTCTTTTTCAACCAGTGACCTTCCCTCTTTCAAATTCAGCCTGAAGCCCGACCCTCGGTGCGAGGGCACAGTCCACTCCTCCCGGCCTCGCCGTTCTCGCTCAGTCAGGAGGAACGGCTTGTACTTTGGTCCCAGGAATGAGTGTTGCAGTGACCAGCAAAGGTAGCAAGCACTATGGACCGTAAGCAGAGACACGATTTTCCACGCAGCTCAGACAACACGCCTCGTCCCACGCTTACAGGGCATTGTAATCACTTGCCCAGACCACCTGGTATGACAAATTGATTTCCATAGATGGACAAAGAAAAACAAGGAACTGAGCCACTATTCACAAATATCTGAAAACCACAAAAACTGTGTAACAGCTTTACTACCCACATTTCTCATAGTGTTTTTCCCTCTGTCTCCATTTTGATAACCTGAATTTTACCCTTATACGTTTTAACTCCATTGTTTCTTTTAACATTTTAAAACATTGCAGTCATGGGTAGAAATCTATTGTTTCCTGAGGGAAAACATCAAATGACAAAATATAACTCCTATTTGAAAAGGTAAAGTAGTTAAATCTACGACGATACTATTTCTTTGATGTAACATTAAAGTGCAGTGCTAAGATATTTCACATTAACTGTCATGAAAGTTAGGATTTCCCCACAAGCTTTTAAAAAAATTAATAAAGGATAAACCCACGGATGTATAATGCTTCAGGATTCAAAAAGGTTGCTTCTTCTAAATCACCATTTATAAGTAGTCTAAGGTAGACATGTCCCAACTTCTAATTATATTTCTATTTCAATATTATATAAAATATTTCCACTTCACATTTATTATTTATTCATCTTCATTCTTATTGCTCAAATGCCTTTTACTGTTCCCTTGCTCTGGAAGAAAGGGACAGAAGGATAAAAGATGTCACTACAAAAAAGATGTCTCAATTTACAAAAATACACACCCTCAGTTTTACACCTCATTAATGTTCCAGGTGGCTTTCATAGGAGTTCCTGGTGGGCACACACTATTTCAGGGTTAGTTTTATTCCCTGAGCTACGTGTTTGCAACTGTGGCCCAAGAAACAACAAACACAGGCTAAGTACAAAAGAGCTGTTGTTCCAAGATCACAAGCACCAATCACGAGAAAATGAGCCAATTCTCATCCTGGTCAATTAATCAGAGCTAACTGACAATTTTTTTGTGAGGATCCAGAGTCTTCCCCATTTGTGTGGAAAACAGAGATTTTTTTTTTTTTCCTCAGAATGAAAGAAAATACAGCAGTAGTTAAGACAGCAGCGTGACACCTGAGAGACTGGGGCTTCCCCTGGAAGTGGACCAGCTCCAAGGATGATGAGTGGCTGGTGGGGAGGGTGTTCACTTGGGATGCAGGAGAACAACCAAATCACCGAACACAGGTCTCCCAATTCCAGGTGAGCACCTTAACTGCCCGCTGCTGGCAAGCTGGGCTTTTGTCTCTCTGCAGATTTCATTATACTGCTAGACAATGAGGAGTTAAGTGCTGTAGTTATTCTTCATGATGAGCACCACTAATTACAAAAAGCCACTAAAGATCTATCTAGAAACGAAGTAAGTTCAGCCAGAAATTTACTAAATTTTTGATTAAATAATTTATCCATTTTTATTGTTATCAAAACCCCCAAATACTGTATTTTGTTTAACTGCAAAGTATTAAAAGCATGCTTTCCTTGGCACTCTGTTATTAAGTCTAACTAGATTATTAGATATATTTTTTGCAAATAAAGAAACTGAGGCAGAAGGTTTACCTATCCAAGATATATATAAGCTCTGTGAAAGAGTTATTAACACAACTCTTTCATACCAACATGTTGTCATTCCTACAGCTTGGCACCTCACAAATTATACTCTTGTATAAGAAATGTATTTGAGACACCATATGACTATTTCCTCTCTAGCATCAAATATAACATACCCTTTCTGCATCATGCATGAAGTACACCTGTCATTTTATTCAAATTAGCAGATCACCATCCAAATTGGATCAATTTGAGCACTCCATCTGTCACAAAAAATTTAGAGGTATATTATCATCATCACATATAAGGAGTTAGGCATGCAAATTCCTGAACATCAAAATGATTCAATACTCATAAGAATATTAAAATATTAAGAATTACAGTCAATGTGGCAGTCTCATGTACCTAATGTTCCACACAGACCTCCCAATCTTTTAGCTCAAAAATTCGGAAGAAAGATTTATTTCATGGAGCAGCCAAACAAATAAAAAGTCGCAAACAGTTTTTTCAGCATGAAATGCTAACAGCCATTCCCACATCCAAAACTTGATAAATCAGATAATTAATATAGAGGGTGTGGCGGACAGATGAATGAATTTTTTGCCTTAAACATTTCTTGGTGCATGGGGTGCAGGCAGGCCATAACCCCGAACAAGCCATCTGTCCCTGGCGGAAACAGGACTGGGCTGCTGCGACCCCCGAGATGGTCTCCCTGCGACCACCCGGAACACACCGAGCCTGCACTGAACGAGACCACAGTCGGGCAGAGACTTTGGGATCCGTTTTTAGCACAACTTCTATAAAACTTGCTTGGCATGAGTGGCTAAATTTGCTGAAGCCTTAGGCCGCACTCCCTAGTTCGGTAAGAAAGGGCCCCAGAGCTGGTGCAGGCGGGAACGATAAGGGAGTTACCAGCAATTTGCATTCCTGTGCACTGCTGAAACAGTGCTAATTGCTGGAGTTACCACCTCTTTGTCAAGACCTTGAGAGATGATGGTGGGACCCAAGGAAGGAAGACACACCTGTCTGCAGAAACTGCAACAGAAAAGATAAGGGAGAAAAGAAACAGCCTGCCTAGGAACAACGATGAGATCCAATAAGGAGCAGGAGACCCCAGACTCAAAAATTACTATTGGTCTGAACTACCACGTGGGGGGGTGGGAAACTTAATTTGAAAAAGCTATAATTGCCCAGGGATCTCTTTGTTCAGGGTCCCTCTTTGGAGGTACCCAGCTCGAGCTGTAACCACTGCATGTGTGTCATTCCGAGCTAACCTAGGGTCGGACCCAACTCGAGTTGTAATTACTGCACGCGCACCACCGAAACTTACACCCAGGGTGAAGAGGACCCACCTACCACCAGACGGGAGCCCCCCCACTGCCGAGACTCCCAAAGGAAGAGGACCAGCAGGACGCCGCTGGATCCACGGGTGGTGATATCTTTCTCTCTCTCTCTCTGTCTCTCTCTCTCTTTCCCCCTCTCTTTTGTTGAATGTTGGTAAGATCTGTTTTGTCTAGCTGGTTGCAGTATTCGCCATTGAATTATCCTATTTGACCACATGCCTTATCTTTGTGTTAATAAATCTTAAAACCGGTTGGCTGGTGTCGTTTCACCTTAATTCAGTCCAAGGGCATCACGAACTTGGTCGTTTGGCCCCAAGGGGAGGGAGGTCGTCCTGAACGACTCCTTTCGGGCCGCGACAGAGGGTAAAAATCTTTATAACAGTAGGTAAAAAGAAAATTCTGTGTTAAGATAGCAAACTCTTGCTGTAGACTGGTCTTTTAGAACACATTTATAACACACTTAGAAATGAAACCTCCACAGCACCAAAAAAAAAAAAAACCACTAAACTTTTGCAATTAAAAAAGTATGCACTTGCCGTTGGTTTTACTATATGTATCAGAACATGCATAAACATGGTGTTTTTGTTCAGTATATCACTCCACTCCAAAAACCATCAAACAGTTTTTTTGCAGGTACTACCTAGCGGCCACATACCTTTTATAACTCTACGCTTTATTTAAGCCCAGGAGAAAGAAAGAAGAAAGCAAAAGGAAACACTCCACAGCTACACTCTACACTCAGAGTTGTCTGTCTTCTGCTCAGAGAAATGCACCTCCCCGTACGGGTATTGAGATACAGATGGAGAACTTCAGTGTGAATAAGTGGAGGAATGCACAGCGGGGATTAGACATTTTCCAAATGCATATAAATAGCTAGATAAGACAGACTTTTTCTGTAAGGAAGAAATAAATACATGAGATCATTTCTAAATGTTTTGAGCATGACCCCTTTCTGACAGAAGGTAATAGAGTTAAGCCCAGACTTATGACAAGGCAGCTAAGCTAAGTAGTATCGTCCAAAGCATACCTTTCTTTTTTCTGCATTTTGACAGTGTTGCCTGGTTGCTTCTGACGCGGTGGGTGCTGGCTGCCCTAACCCAGGCCCAGCTGCGTTCTGGGGGCGGCAGAAGGGAGCACCTTGCCGCCCGCCCCTGCTCCGGAGCAGCACAGCATCCTCCGCGCTGCGTTTGCAGCCCAGCGCAAACTGGCTGGCTCAGGTAGGGAAGGTGCCTGAACTGGTCCTGGCGCTGACCTTCGAGCACCTGAAACGTACCCTGCCTGCGGTACCTGGGGGAACTGGACTGAACGGTCTTGTTGCCTTCCGGAGCAGCTCTTTGTAACTCCTGTCTAGCTGGAAGCTGTCGACCGAGCGGCCAACCCAGACTGCAGGCTGAGCCCTGTCTTGAGGCATCCTGGGATGTGCAGTTCAGTGGAAAGACTGCCAGTTCTGCCATTTTGTTCCTCCTTGGCTTGTTTTGTAAGTGGTTACAAAAAATAACACATTTTGTGTAAAGTTGTGTTTTAAAAAGACAAGTCTTTCGGTTTTGAAATTATTGAAAATAACATCCTTGGAAATGAGCTTAAATTGAATAGCCAAAAATGTTTGACACAGTGTTCAGAAAATAATTTTCTCTGTAATCCTCATTTGGATTAAAATCAGTAGAAACCTCTCCACATTTCTGTATGGTTATTCATTGTCTTGAATTTAGGATTTTACAAATTTCAGTAAAATATCAGGCAGTGAGTAAGTGCAGGGCTACCTGTTTCTTCCTCAGTATGTCTCAGTCACCTGCTGCTGAGGTTTGGGGTTTTAAGCTTCAGCACGTTAAGCTTCAGTATGACATGGTTTCTGGTTCCCCGCCGAAGCACATTCCCTGCTTCCCAGAAAATCATTAGATGCCATTGTAGCTCACTCTATTATTGTAGGATTTTGCTGTCAACCAGGTAGAAGAAAAGAAATGAAAATGCTCAGAGCCACCCATTGTTTTTGTAATTTCCATCAGTTGATCCCTGATATCACATAGTTCTGATCAAATGAATCAGACATTTGCAGACCAGGAATATTTTCCAAATTTAGATGCAGGTTTTAATACCTGCAATGAAATGCATAACCTCTGCTCCATTGCAATACACATTTAATGGACAGTTACTTTCTAAGGCCTCTGTTGCTAGGGATGATTACAACACAAGGATTAAAAAATAGATGGTGTGGACTGGCAGACTAAGGACTTAGTTTTTTAAAAAGCTTTAATAGTCTCTCAGCAGGTCCACGTCTTACAATGAAGGACAAATTCAGATAAAAATAGATGTAAAAGGTACAGAAGCATGGCTTTCTGTGTGCAGTAGCGGTGACAGCAGCAGCAGGCCTTCCTGGATGGCTGCCACTCTGGGCACTGGCTTGTAGCAAAGCGTTCCTGGTATTGTTACTATCGCAGAGAGGGCGAGAACCGGGGCTACGGCAGCCACATTCACGGAGCAATTAGCAGGAACCAGGATTCAGGGCAAAACTCAAAAGCAAGATCAGGACAAAAGCAGGAATCAAGGCAAAAGTGAGTCACAAGACTTTGAATGAAATTTAGCAAGCTGCATTACAGATATACTGGCTACCCAGCCTGCGGGCCTTCGCGTCCCACACTCCAAAAGAAGATGAAGCGGATGCTTTGATCACAAGCCCTGGCAAGTATACGACACAGCCTGCGAGTCCCTTGATGCTGATTCATTGCAAACACGCTCTATTGCCTGCCTGGGCATCTCCTCAGATAGTGAGGGATGGGATCACATTGGCCTTCCTTATGCTAGACCGTATTTTACTCTGAAAGTAATCCCAGTGAAATCAGTGCAATATGCATGAGATTAAGAGCATCAGCTACGCTATGTGGAAGCTTGACAAGAGGAGAAGGAATCAGCACTACAGCAGTGATGCCCACAGTACACTAGTCCAGTTGTTACTAATAGCAGAACTTAGGCTGCATACAGATCTTTTATAAAGTCTTAAAAGGTATTAATACTCAATTAACAATTCATTAAAAGGTGCTGTTAGCTCTTCTAGAAGTATGATGAACAGATAAAATTACTCAAATGGCAATAAAAACAAACCTCAGGGGAATATAAAAAACTTTTTAAAGGCAAATATTAAAAGCAAGGATTCAGTCACTCCTTCTATCAAGAATAGAACTGAAATTTAAGAATTTAAAGTTAAAATTAAAAAACTATTTCTGAGTAGACAAATAAAAAATGTCTGATGTGTGGATTCTAGCAACACTAAGAGCTATGTTTTTGGCACGAAAGGAAAGCAGAGAAGAGAGTTTTGGAAAAGGGATGAAAGGTAGCCATGCACATCAAAGACTGTATGACCTATGATTAAAAGAATCTTTAAAGCTAGCGGACAAATGTGACTGGTTAGGGTAATCACTGATTAAACTTTTCTTACACCTGCACTTTTATAAAGACTTTCCACAGCACAGCAATGTCATCTTAAAGCCTCATGTTTCAAGCCCTGAGCTCTCTACTCTAAAACCCTAACAAGAGCTTTAATTATGAGCAGTCTTTCAAAAGAAAGAAAAAGTATATTTTACAGCCTCTACAAAGTCATTGTGCTATAGTTTTCCTCACTACAAACTGGAAAATTTAGTACTGACCAGCATATACCAAAAGTCAGATGAAAGGTGCCTGCTCAGCCAGGAATCCAAAGCGCACATCTATATGAAACATTATAAACTAGAATAATGATTTGATATTTACATCATAAATGGCACACACTGTAGCAAATATGATCACTTTCCTGTTGCTTTGTTATCTCCTGTCTCCTGACACATTGAATGTTTTCTTTCTTTTATCAAATATTCAGGCTATTAAATTCCATGAAGCAAGGAATCATCTGTGTTACATATATACATGCAAAGACTTCCCTGTATTTTTTTTCAATAATATATACAGAGGCTTCAGCCCATGTCTGTATCACCCATGCTTAACTACCAAGTCATTCTTGACTTTGGGAGGATAACTCAATGCTTAAAGACGAGCAGGTATGTCAGACTGCAGGATTGTGTCCATATCACTTTTCCTTTAGCACGATAAGACTCGGCTATAGTCACTTCCCATCATGGAGAAAAGTTCTTCTGGAATGCTTCTGTATATAACAAAGCTCTCCAAATATTAATTGGAAGGGGTTTTGTTTTTGTTGCTATTGTCTTTTCAGGATTGTTCATCTAAAGAGCACCCATCTAACAAAGAAAATATACCTTCAAAAAAATTTCATCCCAAGTTTTTTTTCACCAAGCACCGCAAGTTAGCATTGTTTTGTTATACCTTCTTGTGCGTGCAGCTCATCACCTGGGTCTTGTAACTGATTTTCTAGTGTCAGTGTGAAACGAAGGAAGTCATGTCTTTTTAGTCTCCCTGCACACAAAACATATATGGTTCCAAGCACAGATGCTAAATGTGGAAAAAAACAAATGCGCTCCTGAAGAATCAGAAAAGACCAGTTACAACCAGAGGCTTTGCTCCCGTAGGCTGACAGAGCCCCACTGAAGTCAAGAGAGCTTACCTCATATGCCATACATTTTAGTTATTTAGCCAAATGATGTTCAGTATTCTCTCAGCACATCATAAAAGCAATTGTGTGCAATACTTATCACCTTTGCAATGCCTGAGTTTAATCCTCATTTGGCTCACCAGCCTGCCAGAATGCCAGAGCTTTGGATAAGGAAGTATTCTCTCCTCCTTTTAGTAACAGCAAATGCCTGCTATTTGCAGCCAGAATCCACTCTTTTACATTTCATGCTACGCTATTATTTATTAATTGCTTGCCATGAACAGGATACAGTGTGATGTCTGGAGGATGTTTTTCCATTCTCTCTCTCAATCCCATTGTAATGGCGATTTAGGCTCAAAATTATAGGAAAAGTGAGAAAAAATATGGCTCAGTTTGTGGTTCTCATGGTAGTTTAAGAAGAAAATTAAAAATATAGCTCTAAACAATAAAAACTGCAAACATCTGAAGAAGTTATTTCACCAAGGGAGGTAAAAATTTCAAAGCTCCTCTCCCTTTATGCCCTTAGGTGAAGCCAGGAGTTGGAAACTACATGTTTGAATATTATTTTTTAATAATTTCCATTCAAAATGTGATACCATTATCTTGAACAAATAATCCCAGTAGAGTTTTGCTGCTTTTTTCTTCTTCTCATAACATTACTGTTTTTTCCAAAAGTCTTTTTTTTTTTTTTTTTTTGCTTTCCTTCAGACAGTATCTTCTCTGCCTATTGCACTTTCATTCAATGAGGATGTTAAAAATCAAGTTTAGTTTTGAGGCCCTTGACAGCAGGAAAAATTTCTATCACATGAAACCTGGCAATGTAGAAGAGCATAATAAAACTTGATTCATCCATTCTAATTCTCTCTAAATTCTATAAGTTAGGCTGAAGCATGACATGAATTAAAGTGGAACAATTAAATTCTCCTATTTAAATCCCAAAAGAACAGACACTCGCTCTATTGCAGTAACATCGGTAGATTGACAATACAATATTTCCTAACAAAAAGTTCTCATCTCTTAGCATCACAAGGAGCACCCGTTTGCCAGCTCACTAGACCTGTAATGCCATTTCACTACTGGCTGGTGTTCAGTAATTTAGTGTGGGAAGTCGAACATAACAGACCTATTGCAGGCCTCAAGCCTGCCATATCTCTTGTGTCTCTTCAGCTGTACAAAATTGCATCCACCAGCTCAAATTTAAAACCAGCTTATAGTACAAGTCAAGAAACTAAAGATGAAATCTAAAAAGAAACATTTAAAACTTCTAGTAGTTTACAAGATCTAGTATGCCTAAAACACTGCTTAGTAGACACCTGTCAGTTTTTAAAAATAAATGGTTTATAGACGATGGACGAACAACGGCAGAGTCAGGAATAGTAGTACTACACAGCAGCAGCTATCAGCCCTGCTTAGTTACACTTCAAAGCAGCTACAGCAGCTAAGATGAACAGCACTTCAGCTGACCTCAGGTTCCCTTCTGTGCACATTTAGCTTAATTTTGAAAAATAAAGTATTCCAAATTGCAAGCTTTCTGAAGTTTACCAATTCCAGTGAAATGTTACATAAACTTTGTAAACTTGCACTATCACATATCAATAGGAGGTTATTCTCTATTGAGAAATGTGTATTTCAATATATACACAGATACCCAATTACAGAATGAGATTTCAGGCATCAAATTATATTGCATACTGAACAGGGAGACTAATTGGTCCTGTACACCTGCTCCACATAGTAAGAAGCTTTCATTCCATGGTAGAGAAAAATGTAACGTGAAAAAATTAAGTCATACCAGACAGTTCTACTGAAAATACTCTGTGAAAAAAAGAGATTCAAAAAACTGTTTGTAAAGTTTCAGGTGTAGTGCAATTAACTCTAACAAGAGCCAACAAACAACATCTCAGAAAATTTCTGGTATCTTTGTTACTCTGTAAGAATAATAAAACAAAATGTAATAAAATGTAAGAACTGTAGAAAACCCCTCTGTCTTGGCTATGCCTATCCTGCCAGCCCTTCAGGGCAGCCCTCCACAGCTACCCCAGCAGACACATACCACTTGCGAAGGGGCAGACTGCCACCTCTTCCACCTGCTTAGGCAGCGCAGTGAGCGCGTGGAGCAGAGGAGGGGGCGGAGGAGAGTCCCTGGGCCAGGGCATCCTGCCGGGCTGCGGAGCCTGGCTCTCTGCCTCCTGCTGCAGCAGCTGCTGAAGGCTTGTCCTCCTCTTGACTTGCGTCCGCTACAGCACAGAAGCACCTGCTGGGTCAGGCTGGTACCCACTGCCAGAGGAAGGACAACAAAGCCACAGCTTAATCACCTGTGTTTCTTTCCGTGTTTCCTGGTAGCTGGAGTATATGCAGAAAACTCTTGATGCAGCACCTCTCTGCGCTCCGCCAGCTCCCAGCGATGACAGCCCAGAAGGATTACGCTGGGTTACGTTAAGTCTTTGTCACCAGCAAATGGAAAGGATGGAAATTAAAGCTGTACTCCAATTAGATAGAAAAGTAATTCAGAGTTATTAAATTATTGCAGACCACACAGTTCTTGTAAAGCTACTTTTGAAGAGTGTGTCTTACTAAATCTCTTAAAATATATTGACTTTGCCAGCCTTAGCCCACATGGCAGCTCCTCCATTCAGTAACCAAACCGTTTCATGTAGAGATTAACCCAGTGATCCCACACTTGAAAGGGAATGCTGTAGGACTTCATTCATATTCTAGCACCAGCATCCTGTTGGGAAAGGCTAATTAATCTGTCCTAATAGCAAAGTGATGAAACCTGAAACATGAATGAAAATGATAAAAGATGACTCTGCTAAGGCACTTCAGCTACAATATTTTAGATATATACAAACTTACTCTCTATATTGTATATACAGTATTTTATGTATATACAAAATTTTATGTATGTGCTATAAAAAAGTGCTAATGTATTTTATAGGCTCAACAAAATCATTAGAAATAGATAAGTGACCACATCATTAGCTGAATATTGTGTACATAACTTTGGCAGCTGAATGTATAGCTTTTGGCATCGGGTTTTGATATAAGTAATATTTCTCTCTGTGCAAGATGCAACAGTCTGAAACAGCTAGGAAGACTTTTTTATGGTAAATGAAATTGATAAAGAATATTTTTCTTTAATCTACCATGGAAAGTCAAAGGATTCAAGACAATACAGCCCTCATACAAGCTTCTATTTTCGATTTATGATTTTTCAGAGAGGTATGCAAGTTCTTACTGAATATAATTCTAAATTTGCACTTTAGGTTTGAATTCATGTAGTAGTGAATAATTATTTGGGACAATTAATTACATACCACTTAGGAAATACAATTTAAAATACATGCACACACATGCTTAGAATTGCTAATATTGCAGATTTGGACCACAAGCCTGGAGAGATTTACAAAGGTCCTTCATTTTGCACAAATGAGTAGTCTCAGAAAATTAAACTTTCTGCCTGAAAACTTAATTATTCTTAATTTTGAGACCTGAAGTAACCCAAAATATCTAATTTATTAAACTTTTGTAAAATCAATTCTGACTGCTCTTACTTGCCTTTTTTTTTTTTTTTGTCTTGACAGCAATTTTAAGATTTAAATAATCTTTCCTAGCTTTATGTCAGGGCTTGAGCAAGAGTCAGTGCTGAAACAAGAGCTTTTCTTTTTCAACTCTGCCAACTGGATTAGACTGCCATTCAGATTTTCCTTATACCACTTTCCCCCTTCGGTAGCATAAAGCGGACAATTGGACACAAAAGTCATGTTCAGACCATCTGCTTTAGACAGCCAGTATACCTGCAATTCAGACCACAATCAAGAAGCCTAATTTCCCCAAACAGTACTGGAAAGACAGGCGTGGGGCACCAAGGGTCAGATATTTTAAATGGGACTGTGAGATTACCCCCAGGTGTTAAACATCCAATTAATGTGGACACTCATAAGCCTAGGTCTTCTTAAACTGCATTTCTCAAACTCAGACTCGGAACTGACCATAGCAGCTAGAAACTTTTGAAGCCCATGGCCCACGCTCAGGCACTCACAGGGCATCTGTCCTGGCTAACGTTTCCTTCCTTGGCTCATGCACAGGCGGGAAAGCGACTTCAAATGTTTTCCCAGTTGAAAAGAGACCACTTGTAATTTTATTCTGTAGCGACTAATCAAATATTTGAATACAATTCATTAAAATTAAGGAATAGCATGTTTCTCTAAAATTTTCCATAGGAAAACAGGGACATACTTGCACCCCTAACTGTGGTGACACAGAACCACCTTGCAGGAGGGACCAGGGTAGGAAACTGAGGTTTTAAATTCCTGTTAAATGACACGGAACTTTCTGATGACTGACAAATATTTGTCAGAGAAATCGGGCTACTGAAACTCACCTCACCTGTCTTGGCTCTCGCTCACATTTGCTTCCCTGCTTGGGAGAGTTTTAGTTTAAGATCTTCAAGTTCAATCTGAGAACGAAAATCGACATAAGACTCGGAAGACAAGAGCCAACGTGACTGAAGCCAGGGAAATTGTTTGCCAAACCAGTGATTTTCACACAGCTCTGAACAAGTGCATGCAGCTTGTCCAGTGGCACATAAAATTGCCTTTACTTGAGCGGAAATCATCTGACTGTCTGAAACAACCACAAACCATAGCTTTCTATGGCTAACTTCAGTTTAGACATTTTTCCTTTCACCGGGTCAGATGAGCAGAAATCATCTCAGCTCTTCTCTGCATTTGAAAAACTGCTACAGATGATTAGAGGCAGCAGTTAAGATATCAGATAGGAGGAACTGTATGGGGCCCAAACATACAAAGAGACAATGAGGTAAGGAACAGCGATGTGAAATAGGAATTGGTATTCCAAGAACCAAAGAAAACAGCACTTGAGAAATGACACTGTGTACTTGCTGCAAGTCCAACAAGATTCAACTTTACACTGGAAAATAATTGAGATTATTGCATTCTTCTAGTTGATTAAAGCAAGCCTAGGAAACTGAAGCTGCTGACTAGGTTGTACAGAAAGAGCTCATCAAAATCTCATCTCCAGTAGAATGCCCCAGATCAGCCTGGTCAAGTTCATAACATTAGGGAATAATAAATGAATGCTTCAATAGATTAGATATATGTCTCATCCTGTTGTGACACAGCACATGCAACCCTCGGCTACACTGTCTTTAAAACAACAATTAAATAGTCCTTCTAGAGCCCATGAAAATAAACAAATATTATTTCTCTCTTCTCCAAAGCAGGAAATTGAAGTAATGACATTAAAATATTTTTTCTGAAGCTATTTGCAAATAGGATTAGAAGTCAGGATCCTAGACCAGCCTGCTGGCTGCTGGAATACAGTGACTCTTTATTACGCTTTGGAGAATACTTCCTTAAAATAATAATAATAAAAAATCACTTTACTTTGACTAAATCTATGTATTAGAATGTAAATGTAGCAGTAAGAACAATCAATACAGCTGACTGATTAGGAAAAGATTATATGTTGATAAAAAAAAAAATCCGATTAGATGACTGCACACACTGAGGACCTAAGAGATGTTTAATGAAAACAAGGGTCCAGCAGCAAGTGCACGGATTTTTCTGCACAGCATCAAACAAACATTCGTGTAACTGGCCCTCAAACAAATCCGAGGGCTAGGATTCCATGGGTGTCCCTAGAATGGTACAAAGACGGTTTTTTCCTTCCCAGTTCTTGATTTGTAGCTCTGATTCGCTATAATCCAGAAATTAATATTAGTTACAGGAAGAAAATAAGAGGAAGAGAGAGATACTTATCAGAGTGTTCTGAGGCTTAATTAATATTTGCAAAGCTCTTTGAGCTTCTCTGATGAAAGAAGCCATAGAGGGCAAACTGTTAGTATTTATTATTATTATTATTAATTAGTTTTCCGTTGAATTCATTGTGCCAATATATGCATTGTTGAACCCCCGTGCCTCATCAGTTGTTGTACCATGCTCTTTACAAGTGCTCTGTACAAGCCGCATTGTAGTGATTCTGAATACAGGAGGAAATAGACCAGCGGATAAATAAGCCTACTTACAAGTTATAGGCGCGTGTTTGAAACCAGCATTTTACCCACTGATCTGGAAAAAAAAATTGTTGCCATAGCAATGATTACATCCTATTGTACTGAATACTTCCTAGATACTGATATAACTGTCCCTTCAAACACTTGATTTCTGTATGCTTAATCATAGTTAAAAAAAAGGTTTCATTTCTTTTAATCCTGCCTTGCTGCTCAGTCATGGCTTGGTCTGGAGCTTGCCTTACTGTCCCTGTGTGCAAAGTGGTCATCCACCTATTTTTGTAAGGGAATGCAATAAAAAGTATTATTACTAGTTGCCATCTAAACTCCCATGAATAAAATGGACTTGTGAGAAAAAGACCCAGACCTAGGATGCATCTGAAATTCAGTCAGCTTTGACCTCTCATCTAATTGTTAAGGTTACTTGTCTGGGTGCCCACATGCCTCATTTTTATTGCTTATTCCTCCCTGCTACTTTTTTTAAGAGATAGAAACATCAATTTATAATAATCATTTGTATAATTCTCCCACACTATTTTCCTTTTCCTTCCAAGATATAAATGAAGTTTCATCAACTCTAAGCTCATTTTGAAGTCTATTGGAAATACTATTATTTTACTGTTATTTTATGTATTTAGTTAATATGATTGTTTAGCATTGCAGAGGAACATCCAAACATTTTGTGATAAATCTATTACTATTTTCTAACATGGCAGAAGCTAAAGTACCGATTGTCAACTCACATAAATCAACATCTTTCCAGTGAAATTCTATCTTCCATCACACAGGAATCAAGTCTGCAAACTTTTCAACTGCGTGCGCTTCACTAGCAAGAGAACACTTTTAACTGCCACACATAGAGGACACTCAAAAGCTGAGTTTCCATAAAAAAAAAAAAAAAGAAGAAGAAGAAGAAGAAGAAGAAGAAGAACTTGTTATATATTTTAGGAAATATGTAGTGATTTATTTCCTCAGTCAAGGATACTGAGGAACATAGACTGTAAGGAAAAAAACCTCTGCTTTTTCAAGGGTCACCACAGCAGCCTCTCTTCTGCCAATCATTCCCTCTATCAGTCGCTGCTCTTGCCAGTCATTCCTTTATACAACACAGTTGTCCTGTTAGATTAAGCTTGCCTCTGTTGCACTGATTTGTTTATGGCTCACACATTTCTTTCCTATTTATGCTGGAAACAAACTACATTGTTCCTCTCTTTGCAAGGACATCATTTAGTTTTCACTCAGCCTTTAACAAGGTTATACTCCCATTAAGGATAAGTATGTTTTGCCACCAACTGATTTGACCGCTGGAACATATTCATTTTTTAATTTAATGATGTTATAAAAAAGGGAAGGGAGAGTTAAAATCATTATTATGAAAATCAGACTTGCAGTTGGAGGGAAAAGACAAGCTCTTTTATAGCAAAGAAAGAGATTTGTAATAGCACATCCCTATAGTCAGCCAAGTATTTTGATTTTTTTAAAACAGTCATTTTCTTTTCCTTATAAATTTTGGATTATAATGAAAGATGGCAATTGAGCAGGCTACACTTTTAAAAGGCACTGGGAAGAGGAATGACAGTGATGGTAGCAGGAGCCACTATGTGAAATGATAAAAACAGTGTGGTGAATATATCATCTTTTTTGCTGTCGAATTTTGTATAAGACCTGGAAGCTAAGCAAACATCTGTAATTGCAGGCTGGAGAATGATGTGGTGATCTCAAAGCTAGTTTGTCCACAGAGCTCAAGCACAGACTCCTGCAGAGATACTAGCTAATGCCCTGCAGTTAACTTCTCCCTTTACCCAAACGCGGTACCTTACCTGATGACCGTTCAGTGGGCTAGCTAGCTTGGCCACAGTGGTACGCTGATAGGCTGCTCCCGAGTGTGAGAGTTTACTTTGCCAATTTTTCCTCAAATGTGCTTACAGGCATCTGCACTGCATTGTGGACATATATTAAGGGGCTTAAGGCATCCCCATGCTCTCTTCATCCTGACTCATAACTCACTTTGGCTTTCTTGATTTTCAAGGAAAATCCCACCCAAAAGGACCAATCCCTTTCATTTCTTTCCACTGACTACTGAGGGTGCTAAATCAACCTCTAAAATACTTCTCAGTTATATTACAGTGCATGTTTTATGACTGTAATAATTGCAAGGTTTAGTTCTTTAATCTTCCACACATCATCTCAATGAATGCACTTCATTAGATAGATACATTGATGGACTAAGCTGCTTTTGTATCAGAAAAACTGAAAGGTATCTGGAATATACCTGAACTATCAAATCTCACTACATAATTAGAGATAACATAATAATAGCTACATCATTTCAAGAGATACATCCCACTAGAATCTTTTCACTCTAAATGAAGAATGAGAACAGATACCTTAATTAACAATTTGATCGTGTCTTTATGGGTCTTTTTGCTTCAAAGCCCCACACCAGTATTTCTAAGTACTGGAAACCTGAGCAAACACAATTCCTGAGGCTGCTGGTTCCTTGACCCTGAAAGCTGGGTGGCACACTCCTCGAAGATCCTTATCCAATGGAAATGGAAATAGTCTACTTAGGGCTTGAACAACAACATTTCACTGAAACACAGGTTCCTGGCTCTTGTCCAAATAATGTTCCTGCTCTTCAGTCTGCTCGCGAACCCTGTAGCTTTTCTTAGCAATGCTAATGATATCATCTGACCTTTCCCTCTACTCTCACTCTCTAAGGATATATTCATATTTGGAACTGAATAAACTACTGAACTGGATCCAATATTTATTTCTGAAATAGTAGTCTTAAAAGAAACAAGTTTGCAGCAACTGACCCCAAATGGCGGCCCATATCTCCCTTCAGTGGCTTACATATAAAAAGTACCAAAATCTGCTGAAAACACACAGCTAGATATACTACCATAACTCAGGCAATAGAATCTTTTGCTGTATGACCTTGCTTTGTCAGAGATATTCAGCACATATCTAGCTTTCAGTATGTGAGTAATATCATCTACTGTAGTGGAATTACCCAGTGCTTAATTGTTTTGCTGAAACTGCTTGTGCTAAAAAGCTGAGAGCGTGCTACTCCCAGCAGTGCAAGCAGCTGACACAAGAATGGGCCCTCCGGATTAGGCCAGCTGCCTGCACAGTCTACCCTGTCTTGGACGATGGTCAACAAATGATGCCAAAGGAAAATTTTAAGAACAGGTCAGACCTAGAGGTTACTTTTCTAGCATGTTCTCCCAGTTTCAAAATGTGCATCCTAGAGACTGCCTCAGGGCAGAAGTGATACCTCTGCATTTAAGAACTAGCCGGCTTTGTGTCCCTATTACAGCATATTTATTTGGTGGCCTGTTCCTGTACTGTATTACTATTCAAATTACTGTAAATTTTTTCCCCCAATCTGGTGTCTTAAATACTGCCATTTTTGCAATTACTCACAAAATACTCTGCTGGATCAAGTGTAAACATTTCACTCTCTCGCACTAACTCCTGTGCTTTTAAATGAATTGAAGCAAATCTGAGCTTAGTAATAAAGTCAAACACAAAAGAAAATGAAATAATGATCTAATTGTGGAAACTGTAAGCCCCCCGAATGATTTTTCCTTTCCAATAAGCATTTATACAACTTCCATATTTAGGCACTCAGAAACCCTAACTCACTTTAATTGCTATGTGAATTTTGTTACTTATTTGTATTACACCAAATACTGGCTGGCTTGGCCAAATCTTTTTTTCACTGCCTTTGTCTAATTCAAGTAAATAAAATGCATATTTGGGGGGTTCTCTTCCCCTTCTTTTAATCTCTTTAATGGCCTCTCCGTCTAACTGAATAACAGCTTTCCCAATATTATGTAGATGAAATAACTTCATGGAAATTATCACATTCTCTGAAGTAGGTCTTATTTTGACAGATTTACATGTATTTCATTGGGTCTCTAAATACATTATTTCTTTAAAGATGCTAAGCATATCATTTCATAGGCCATTTACCTTTATAGTTATGGACATTTTAGGACTATTGAAGTATTAAAGATATCAGATCTTAAGCTTTATGGCTTGTAAGTCTAAAGATAAAGAAATAAGCTGAGAAAATATGTGTATGTACATCTTTCTCTCTGCATGGCCTATATGGCATGCATTGCAGTGTGAGGTAGTATAAAGACTTTACCGGCACAAATTTAGAATCACCTCATTAATTCTGAGTGATGAAGCGCAAAAATGAGTTACATCTATCATAGTACAAGTCTATACTATGCCAGTAAAAAGTTTTACAGGAAAGTTTTGAAGAATTGGATAAACTTGATTGATACTATTTTCTTGATAACCCTTTGCCCTTGAGGCTGATGTCTGAGAAGTCACAAAAATCACAATACATTTTATACAACCAATCTAGATGGGCAGATGTATCTCTGCATTGCAGAGTATGACTTCTTCACTTTATTAATATTTTTATGCATAAGTGAAATGCTAGTTTTCTTACAGCAGCACCTTACTAAAGAATAGATAAGTACATTTTGTGTCTAGGTTAGCAAAATTTCACAGTACTGTCTCAAAGCAGATGTATGACCCTTGCATAATTCTCTTTCTATGTATTGCACACCAAGGAAAACCCAAAGACGTATCAACGCTGCAGTCACCTCTGTGCCTATAACTTATGTAGATATATCGGAGCTGCTAGTTGAGGTGACACGAGCAGTGTAGCCTTGGAAGCACAGAGCATGGCTACGTCACCGCCTGACCTTCATTACGCGCTCCTGTGGCAACATAACTTGCTCTACATCAGCAGTTTTAAAACTAGCTTAGACATATCTACATAAGATGCAGGGCTCATTGTCACTCTTGGGTATCCAGACAGTGACAGAAGCCCAAACTCTCTGCAACCAGCCCAAACTGGAACCATTCCTCAACAGCACAGTCTCTCACATGACAACCACCCAGTGACAGTGATCTATGTTTCTGTCTTCAGCAAGACATATCACACGGGAAATTTTACTGACTGTGAAAACACCACAGAAGCTAGAGGACACCTAGTTGCAAGCCTTTCTGGTAAAATCACAGCACACCTGTATTCCATTTTCTACACACTGGAGTAAAAAATCCAAGTGTAAGTTCATGGTAAGGTCAGCAATTTTAAAGCCTTCAAACTGGCATGGGTCAAACTATCTCACTGTTTGCTTTGTCATCCATTACGCTTTCTGGAAGTGGTTATCATCTCAAGTACTACGGCTAGCATTCCCCTGAGAGGCATTCTCTGGAGCAGAGGGCAGACTGCTCTTCATCAAAGCCCGTAGCTACAAAATATACTACTACTGCAGAGCACAATGAGCCAGAGGCTTGACTCAAATCCCAGGGTAAAATTAATCATTCTAAACAGAACTTTGTCCATTAAATCAGAAGCCTGGTAGCTCACTAAGTTTTCTTATAGAAACAAATTAATTTAATCCTATTTCAGGGAGCATTTTAAGATGAAAAAAAGAGAAAGAAAGAGAGAGAAAGGGGAAAAGAAAAAAGAGAGGGGAAAAGAAAAAAGAGAGGGGAAAAGAAAAAGAAAAATTGCTTTTACTTGCCATTTTCAATATAGATAGAGCACACAGCAATATCTGCAGTTAATATTGCAATGCATTTTTCAATGCAACTATCTTTCCGTTGCTCTTATTATACTAAATTTGAAATATTGCAGAAGAAATTCTCCCTCAAAATGTCATTTAAAAAACAGTATTAGGAATAATTCATCCATTTTTGAGAAAGGTGTATTTTCTAAATGTTAAAAAAAAAAAAAAAGAAAAAAATTTACAGGCAATTGAGAAGTTTTAGCAACTTCATGATTTGTCAAAGGACATTGCAAAGTTCAGTAGCACCTTCATTTTTAGGAAAGTGCCCTGGAAGTGGGATATGCTTTCTGCCAACCATCAGCCCTGACTGGACTGTAAGGTTCTGAAATTATTATTTACACATGCTCTTAAAAGGGGACAACTAAATCCCCTGAAAATGTAATCGGTAGTGAGCAACCTCTCTCCTATGATAAACATGCCTACCTGTAACTTCATCTTTTTGCTCAGCACAAACAAAATTACAATCCTGCTAAGCAGCCATTACACAATAATATAGAAGAAACAAGGCTTTTAAATCTCTTACACGGAGACCCTTACATAGATGAAAAATAAAACTTATTTAGATTACATTTCTAGTTGAACTTGCTAAAAACAGATCAGAGTTTTTCCCTGATTCAGAGAAAACCAGATAATGAAAATAAACCCTGACACTTTTCACTTACCTAGCAACACAATTTACCTCTCCAAAGCCTTCAAGCTATTTTCATTATTAACAAACTAGCTCAGTGTTACTGCAGATGTACAGGTGCTCCATGATTTTTTGTTACTATTTTTTTTATGTTTGGCTTCAGATACATAGCTGGTATTAAGCTATTGCTTATTTAAAACATATAACCAGAATACAAAATTGAAGCTGAATCTGAATTTCTTTGTATCATCAGGTTTTATGACTACAGTTTTGGCTGATCAGCTTCTAGTTTGATATAAAAAAATCCACACTGTGTAACTGTGAAATTAAGCCTTTATTAATTATGTCATATTCCCTCTTTATTTGTATCTAGGAGAAAAACTCCATCCACTGGCACAGCAGACAGTTCCACTGCACATGGCAGAATGGATTTTAAGAGCACTCCTGAGAGTTACATGGAAGCCGGTGCAGGCCCTCAGTCTGCGTCATTTAGCCTGGAGAAGGATTCGTGCTGTGGACAGGGCCACCATTTGGGTCTACCGCAAGCCATCCTCTTTGAGGGAGAGGATGATGGAGCAAAGTCCTGATCTATTGCGGTTCCAGGATTGTTCAGACACAATGGCGCAAGAGGAGATTCTGGTTTCCATAAACATTTCTATTTACTGCCCTGGGAAAAAGGTTTTCCCCTCAGAACTTGATTTAAAGGTGTATCAACAGGATTTTAAAGAGAGAGAGCTGCAAAGAACTCACTGCTGTTATAAGCTTTACTGTGAGCGACACTGTAGGGCTAGAATTCAGTAATAGTTTGAGATACTATGCTAGTTTGAGGCATAAATTTCCTGTAGTGGTCTCCTGTTCAGTACTTAGGTCAGGATCATGAAGTCAGACATTCAACACACACTCACTTATTCAAACTACTAGCCTTCTTGGGTCCCTAAAAGAAGGGGAAAGTAAAACTAAACTGTATCCCTTTTCTGGCCCAATAAATCAAGGGCAGATTTCTGGTTTTAGCAAGTTGCAGCTCAGTGAGGTATTCCACATTTCATCTACTCCAGTCTTATCAATACTTGCTTTTTTGTCACTGCTTCTATAAAAGTTGTGGCAGATATTTGCTAGCATGAGTATATGCAAAGACAGGCCATTTTTCTTTAAACACAATAGAATTGATTTACCCTTTCAAGACCAGGCAGCATAGACTATAACTCTGAGTCATTCACTTCGGGGAAAGTTTGATGAAGTTTTTTCCCCGCTCTCTCCTTCAAAATACCCCCATAGGGAAATAAGGTCAATGTGCAACTGGCTGGGCAGAGGTGAGCTGCTGGACTAGGCACTGGGTGAGTCTGCAGGTGCTACCTGGTGCCCTGCTTCCTGGCTGGTTCATGAGGGCAGTGTCTGTCCTGCCCGCGATGCTTTGTAACACGTGCTACCATGCATAAAGGCTTCCTAGAAGTTTCCTGAATCAATAAATAGCCAAGATACTGATGGTATTATATCATAATTACTAATAAACCTTTAAGGCAGAAAATGTTTACATTTTATAACCCACTGTAATATCAGTTTTCATGTTAGTTTCAAACTCTTCACTCAATGTTAAGAAATCTCCACAGCTCTCTAAGCACATCTTTTACTGTCTCTGAACATTGAGGATGACTGCTGTGTCCTTGGATGCACTTACACACTACACAGAAGGGTAAATATTTAGTGCAGTGTACGGGGATTTAGCTGTGTGATTTCCATTTACATTAATAATTATAAATATTTACAGTATATTTCTCCCAGAACATTTATGCTGAGATTTGGTGGAATAAGAGAGTCATAGGGAATAAAATACCAGAAAAGTATTCTTCCATCAAGAAAATCTTCTATATCTAATGCAAATAAATGTCCCACATGCAAGATATTTAGCCTGCAAGTATCCTACAGTGCTTTACAATAAAATCACTCTGCAAGCATTTCTCACAGCCTTAAACTAGCAATATCAGAGAGCTTACAAGGGAGGAAGTAGGACTTTTTTCTGCCTTTGGACCCAGCACATGTGTACCATGGAAGGTCCATATTCTGTTAACTTTTAGACTAGACCAAAACTTTGCTGAAGCTGCAATAACACCAGCTTAACTAAACTAGTTTTGAACTACTGAGCTCAGGTACCAACAGCAGTGTATCCATGACAACATAGAATTCAGTAAGGATAAATTTATCCTGTAGAACCTAATATTACACAAGTAGTGTCCAAGTTTCTTAGCAGTCTCCACACTCACATACATGACTGTACTCCAGCACAAGTTAATGTTGTGCAGGAAACTTCCCTAGCATATACTGATGCTCTGGTTCTAAAAGCCCACCCTAGGTGTTCACATGTCAAGAGTTGCCTTTTGCTCGGGAAAGGTAATAAATAGCACCAGTAGGAAACCATGCACTGTCTCAGCTAATTGCACAGTACTTAAAAAACCCAAATATTTCAAAGACAATGAGTAGTGATAACTTCCAGAATTTCAGCACAGCCAACAGTGATACCACTCTCTGAATCCCATTCAGTTAACAAGCACATTCAGTGGTAGCTCTAACGTTTCTTTGCTGGTGGGATCTTAGCAGGCAGCAAAGCTTCCTGCTCTGGTGTGCTGCGGTGCTGGGTTTGGTGCCAGTACGTGCACTTTCAGTGCATGAGGGAAATAAGGCTTAGATTTTAGTGAAGGTTGTGAAATTTCGGTGGGGATGGACCCCATGATTTCCAAGGTGAGAGCTGCCCGTGGTTGTTTTAATCACCTTTCTACGTGCACCTGAGCAGTACCACTCCATATGTACTAACACTGTAAGAAGTGCAGTTCTGTTTCTTCGGACTGCACCCTTTTAAAAGGTTCCTACCACAGTCTCCCATCAGCATTTGACAGTGTCACTTTCAAAGTCAGCCAGGCGTACTTTAATCTGACATGCTTTTTTTCTTCTTCTTTTTTAATGACTTCCACTGATGGAGACCCTTGGGGTAGTTCTTCCCTCCCTCCCAGTGGAATTCATCCATTTAACATACCATTATGATTTCTAACATTTAGTTCCTTTCTCATTAAATTTTAAAAAATAGTGGGATTATTTTCACCCACAATCTGAACTAAAATGCTAGCTGTGCTAAGGATTCTTATGGCAGGATCTCAATTCAGTGCTAGAAATATTAACAGAAAGCCCCCCCCCAAAAAAAAAAATTGACAGTAATTCCCCAAATGACCCCAGCTCCATCTACCAGCCATAATTTTACAGTCTGCTGCATGTCGTCTCTCCCACGTATTCTCCTGACATCAGAGGCACTCAACGACCATTAGAACTGCATTTAAAATAAAATGCTCACTTTGCCAGCTGTGCACAACGCTCACTGTCCAGCATTTCTCCTAATCCACCTTTCTCAACTCTCAATTCTCCACTAGGATCAAGGATAGTATAAAGCCAGCTGTACAGATAACAGAGTTGTAGCCAGCATGAATTCCCACAAGTCTGAAAGCTAAATTTCCATTTAACAATTTAACAGCAAAAATCTAGGATTACAAGAATAGAGCTAATAAGCAGCTCCAAAGCACTGTCTGGAAAAGAACCAGTGAAAGATTAAAACTGAGCCCAGTGATTAAATAGAAATATATATAATAAAACGAACACAGAGTCAAGCTATTGAACTCACAGCAGATAGGCTGAGCAGCTCTTCTCTGAACAGAACAACAGATCTTTTCTTGTCGGTCATCTATATACTTTCTTTCCTTAAGGAGAAAAATAAAAATGAAAACTATGACCTTAGACCCAACTGATAATTCCCATCTAAATGGTGTTTTAAAATCAAACCCTTCAGGTGTCCATTCTAACAAGAAATGACACCCATGGGCAGACTGCAAATGGCTTAGCAGTTTTTGTTTGCATCAGTGTAAGAATAAAAACAACTAAATTACTGATATGGATGCCCTTGATTTCATTCCTCAGTGCACCAATTTATACTTCATAGGAATTCAATTATCTCAACTTTTTCCAACCTGATATCAGAACATCAGTTTTCAAGCATACTAAGAGTAACTTTGATGCTGTACAGCTTTATTGCCAGCTTTTTTTCTAGAAATCTGGCATCTCCCTGATCATTCGATGCCCTCTCCTTTCAGCAGATGTTTGAAATTCTAAGCTGGTCTTTCTTTTATTTTTTGTTAATCCTCACACAGTCTGGGCTATAAGACTACAGCTAGACTGCAATATTTCTGCAGTTATACTTTTACAGGTAGCACCTTTATTCAGAAAACTCAGTATTTTCCAGGATTCACTGGTTAGTCCATACAACCTGCTGTAAAGTATATAATATGATGCCCATTTTGCAGATGGGAAATTGAGGTCAGAGAACTACTGTCTTGCGTAATACCAAAATGTGAAGCAACACTAATACTGTTCTTCCATTTGCCAGACCCATTCCTTTAAACTATATCAGCAAACAAGCAGGGAGACTGACAAAGTCCCATTCAGTTTGAAATCTTAGGTGTTTTTCAAATGAGAATTGATCCTGGAGCCACACGTAAGGGGGCCACATAGGAGTTGCTTAGAAAAAGGAAACAATGAAAATATAAATACAGATTTTTCATTGTGTTCCCCTGCTGCTATCTGCCATTATCAACCTGAGTTCTTGGTGGAAAGTAAAGGACACTTCAGCACACACGAGCTAGAGGACAGCCACATCCCAGACTTCAGAGCTGACCATCAGTAATGTGAAATGATGGAAATGGAGCTGTCAGAACTATTAAGGGAACATTAGCATAAACTGTTAAAATATTAACATTTGTTGTCTTTCCTCCAAAATCAGTTATTTCAACAAAAGGTAATCAAATGTTCTTCAGACATGGAATTTCTTTGGAATTTCCTTTTGGTAGCAGCAGTGTTGCGTTTATTAAGGTTATAGATGAACCTCAGATTCGAACAGCTAGTGGGGTGTCCTGTTTGGTCTCTGTGGTCTCTGAAGCTCTAAACAATGTACACCATCGAGAAGTTATTTTATATGCATAGGCTCAAGTTGGAGAAGAAGAGTCAGAAAAGGGGAAAACATGGGATTTAAAGCCTCTAAATTGAAACTTTATTTATTCTTTTCTCACCATTTTTTTCCTTCCTAGCGTTCAGCAACTCCAGGGAGTATGGCCCCATCTTGCTACAAACGTAATAATAAACAGCTTTTTCAACTGATGAAGTTGGCAACACTAGAGATAAGGAAGTTGCTATTTTCCTCCTAATCAAGTAAAACAGGCACAGAGAGTTTAAGAAATTTTCCGATAACCACACTGGAAAATTCTCAGATCATCTATAGATCTTCCAGGTCTTGCTTTGGCACTGTTAGCAGAAGACAATACTTTTTATTTTACATAAGTATTAGTTTCCAGGGAGAGAAATCTAGTGTCTCTGACTTCAAAGGAGCCATCATTTCATTCAAGAGAAAAGAATCCCTTTAAAAATAATGAAATCATTACTCTAACAACATTTTCTCTTCAATTTGAGCACAAAATGCACAGCAATTCTCACATTTGTTCATTGTCTCCAATTTTTTCAGTGTATCCAATTAAGTTTGCCTGCAATAAACAAATACACACATAAATAGACCTTCCAGGGTACTGTTCTCCTGTAGCCAGCAATCTTACAGCACACCAGGTTCCCTATCATCATGAAACACCTAGCAAAGTGTGATGTTTACAGCTACATCTGTACTTCAAACTTCGACTTTTTGAACCTCCAACGCATAACATACTTTCTGTGATTTTTCATATGACGTGATGGTGACTGACTGCTCCACACTTAGCATATAGCACTGGAAATAATCCCTTAACAGATCACGAGATTGACACGTGGATTAATTATTCTAGAATGGCAGTAACCAGTGATCCGTACCAAGCCCATTAACCAGAGGAGGTTTCAGTTTTACTCTCTAATAGAATCGTGCTAAAGAAAAAACAATGATTTTTTTTTCCCAGAGTGTCGAGGAGCATTGTTCCCACTACTGGAAATCCCTAATTACCTATCTTGAGTTTTAGTGCCAAAAATGTTTACAAATTGGATTAAGTATTCTCTTCAATATAATTTATTCAATATTTTGAATCCAAGTGAATGCTAATCCATTTTTTGTTAGCAACAAAGACTTTTTGTATTAGTATGGACTGCCTGCCCAGAGCGTTCAAGTTTTGTTTTTGGCCCCCAACCAACAGCAACTTTTCAAGAAGAGAAAAGACAAGTGTCATACAGTATATAAGGGCTGATAAAAGTCCTTACGTATAACAGATCCTGTTATAAATACCTGATAGCTACCCAAATGTCACACAATGATTCTTTATGAATATTTCAGTTAATTTCTAATGACAAATGAAGGCCCAAATTCTGTTCATATACCTAGTGCAACCCCACTGACTGCAGAAGTATGTACCCACAATTGTACTTCTGATACAAAGTACATACCCAGCATCCAGTTCTAAATGTTTGTAATTATTTCTCTGTGTGTTTTACTGATGGTCTATTACTCTACACCAAGAGCAGATTGCTGTCAAGTGAAATCCCTGAAAATCAGTGAGCATTTTGTATTTGGCAGTCAAGGACAGGGAGGCAGATTGATGAATAGTGTAGAACACTGTAATAAAAGACCTTGATTCATATCAGGAAGAGTGTATTTGATGGGAAGTGTTGTGTTTATGCCACACTAACAAGTATGCAGATTGCATAGATAGTGTCATCATCTTCATCATTCGGTCTCATCCATTCCAATAAAAAACGCAGTTTTGTGGTCGACAGAACTCTTTTACTGCAGCATCTCAAATGAATATATAAACATTTATACATATAGCCACTCAGCTTTCCTTTGTTAGAGGGAACTTGGTTCACCCTCATTTTTTATTTGCCATGAACCTACCCAAGGTCACTGAAAAAGTCTATGGAAGATCCTGGAAAAGAGCCCAGTTTTCTTGTACTCAAATCACCAAACATTTAACCCTGAAAAACTGCTGAGTGGAGCAATATAAAATGAAAATAACTTTAAAAGAATTTCTGCATTCAAGCTGATAAACCACAGAATGGCTTTGTCTTAGTTTTGGTCTTTAATTTTATCATTTAAATGGCTAAGTCTTTCCTTCTAAGAAATCATAAACATGAGCTGAGTGTTTCGCACTCTAATTGGACAACATACATTATTTGTGACTAGAAAAAACATGCACTAAAACTGATACTAGAATTAGAAAAGAAGCCTCAGTGACAGGGGGACACAATTTCTTTTGAAATACAAGAGGAGCTTGGTACGTAACTGTATTAAGATCCCTTTGGAAATTGTCAACCAAGTACTAAAATAGCTTTTCTCTTCCATTATTTGTCTAAGTTAAAACAAAGCTAGAGACACTGCTGGACTTATTTGGAGTCCTAGACAGGTTGTATCAAGCAGATTTGAAGGTAGCCCACAATTTGCATGATTTTTGGAATCTCTTTCCTCCTTACTCCTACTTCAGACAAAACTAATCATGTCTAGAGATAGTGGAAATTAATGCAAAGACATTGTGTTAAAAGTAAAAGATAAGCTGGAGAGAGTGGGAATTTAAATAGCAGAGCGCCTGAGGACCAAGGGAGATGTCAATAATGGAAGATGGAGTTTCAAAGTGGTTAGTATAAAGCACTTTCAAAGAAGGAAAATGAGATGCTGCAAGGAAACAGAAGATACCACCTCTCCATTAGGATTAGTACTTCTCTGCAGGAGGATTTTTCTCTGCCTCACTTCTCTGGTGGAGAGCCAAACAGGTTAGCTAAGATCTCCAATGGACTGGAACAGAGAAAGGCTCACAGAGGCTTAAGTTACTGCTTTGTCAACAGAACTAGGACCTCCATAGGGGCCAAAGAGATCCCCTTAAATCACCTAATCTCTGGATAATTGATTACACTGGACTAGGATATGAAAGAAGCCTAGTAGAGCTGGCGCTGGTCTTGGTGGTGACTATAAACTGAGAGCTGACTCCATTCCTTCCTGTACCCCAAGCTCAACCCTTAATTTGGTTGGAATGGTGACAGGTCAAAATATTTGCTGGGCAAAAGCCCAGAGCTCAGTCTTGCATTACACATTCAGAGAAGACAGTCTAATTTGGACAGATTCATTAGTCATGCCCCTACTGCAAACGATGATTTTAATGATAATTTTGGACGAACAGGGAAATCATACACAAAGTTTTGCATGTGAGGAATGATTCTTATCTGGGATAGCTTACTTTGTTTGGATTACATGAAGTTCCTTTTGGAGCCCTTGGTAGAGCTGCTGTCTACAAATTATAAAAGTCCTATTTGAGTCAGCTGCTGTCATTTCCGGGACTGCATTCAGCCACCAGACTGGAGGCTTTGTTAATTGTTTATCCGCTCTTGAGCCTACCAGTTGGCAGACCTAAAGGCAGCACATTGCACAGCTCATGGAGAGATATTGTCCTATAAAATAAAACTATGGACATTCATAGCTTCAAGCTATTGTATTACACTCAGAATAGAAAGGGAACATTAAAGCATTCCAGAAAAGCTGAAATCTATCTCAAGAACTTTTGCAAAAGAGAAAATAAATATATATATTAGCAGCATATAGTAAGTTTCTAGTTCATGCTGAAAACAATGACATACAAAATCCCTATAAACTATCAAAATATTAATTGTTTCCCCAAAGCATCTACCAGAGCAATAATTTTGAAAACAAGTTAATGATAGGCTTACTCCTCCAAACTGCAATTGCTGATGGAAGATGGTCATTACACAAATTGTTTTAAATACACCTCTTCAAAAGGCACACTGGCTGGCAGCCCTGAGGCACCCAAAGCAAAATATTGTGCAGAGATAAAGCATAGTGTATCAGGAATTTAACCAAGAATAGGACATAAGGGAGCAAATATTCCATTCCACCTTTGTTTGCTGTTTGATTACTGGAAGGTTTTCCCCTACTCTATTTTTCTTGTTTTTGAAATAGAGCAGGAATTTCTTTTCATTGGTTTAAGTGCAGTTTGCTTTGTTAAACTAAATGGTTCTTTAATAAAAATGGTAACAAAAAATAGAAAAATGGCAGTTTATGAGAAAAATGAACAGTTCAATGCAGAAAATGAGGATTGGCAGCAATATATTGAAACTCTGGGCCAACATTTCCTCACATATAAGATTATAGAGAACAAATAAATCAATTTTCCTAAAAGTTTAAAGTGGTAAAACTTACCCTGTATTAAGCACTTTGTAGCAGTCTCAGAAGCCAGGAGATAAAACTTCAGACCTGCAAAGGACTGTAAAAGAGTAATACATATCAGAACGAACATCACTGTAAAATATTTCATGATAGGAGGAGGCAATATGATGTTATAGCTGTATGATACTACAACTATGTATGTGACAGGCTAAAAGTCTAATGGAATATTGCCCATTTAGAGATGTCCTAGAGGATACACTGAGAGAATGAATGCTCTGTTAATAATGAGAGATTTCAAAGATGATCCCTGGCAAAAGCAAATTTAAAGTGGCCCAAAGCAGTAGAATTAACAAGATCAATGGAAACAGCGATGAAAAAAATACCACATCTGCTCTTAGAATTCAAATAGTCAAACTGATTCAAATAAAACAGGAAGCTAAGTGGAAAGGGCTCTAAACAGTTCATTTAAGTATCTCGACATCGGATGCTTAGTGAAAGAAATGCAGAGATCAAAGGCAGTCACTAGCCTTGAACAAGAAGAGAATCTCCAAAAGGATAGAGGAAAGAAGGAGCAATTGTCTGGTGGTTAAAGGAAGACCAGCAAGTACCACATCCTGTTTAAAATGGAAGAAAATGAGTTACCAAAGTAAGCAACCAGAAAGCACAACAATATATTGGTGTGTCAGGTCCTCTGATCATTAACGTATGTATCACCTGGACAAAGCAAGAATTATACAATTAAAATCCTTTCCCTCACACACTTTTAGTAATTCAGGGATCAAGACAAAATATTGGCTACGAGAACAAGGACTCATCTTAATTGAGTTAAAGTCTAGTTGATATATATTAGTTATGATCTTAACTATATTCTTCAGTTAAGACCTAGCAATTGACAATCATTCTGGTATACTCCTCACTTCACACTTATTTAAAGTTTAAAGAAAGTTTAGAGATGTTACAGGAGATAATGACTAGTATTTATAACTAAGATTAAAATCAAGAATCAAACAGCATATATGAGTTCTTATGCCCCAGTACAAAAGACTAAGATCAGGGCCAGGAGACATAAGATGAACATGGTTTCACCACTGGCACTATTTATGAATGCCATTTACCCTACAGCTCCTTAAAAGTAACAGTAAGGATGTCCGCAGGAATTGTGAGCTATAGTGAAATAGGTTTCCAAGTTAGAAATTAACACATCCTATGGGTAGACAACATTAGGTGAAGCTTAAAATGATAGTAAGTTAGATAGCAAGCTACAAATTTTTCAAGCATGCCAGAAAAATGAGACAGATAAAGAAAAAAAAAAACCTATCAAATTGTGCTGCTACAGACATTCAAAAGGGTCTGTATCAGTGTAATAGGCTACCATATGGAATATTATCTTCATTTTTTCATAAATTTGGGATTTTTTTAAAAATATGCTGCATGCTGTAGTCAGAACTGACAACTGTTCTGTCATTTTGACCTATGGTCCTGCATGTCTGTCAATACAGAGAATATAGTTCAAAGACTGGAGGTAGTAGGCCCTTGTTTAAAACAAAATGAATACTGCCATTTCTACCAGAAAAAGCAAAGCTGGGCTAAAGGAATGAGAAGGAGGAGACTCATCCTTCAGATGAGCAAATCCCATTCTTGCTAAGACTATAGGCAGTGTTAGGTACGCTTTGTATGCTTTTATCACAAGTGTTTGTTCAGAAAGAATCCATGTTGAGCATCAGCTCTTGAGGAATGATAACTGCAGCCAGTTAGTAGTGGCATTTGTCAGTGGTCAGCCTTGGGTCTGACACTGTTTAATGTCTTTACTAATGGCCTGGACACTGAGAAAGAATACCCCCTGAGCAATTGCTAGGATGACACCAAACTTGGGGGAGCAGTTATTACGATGGAGGGCAGGCAGGGTTGCCATCCACAGTGACCTCAACAGGCTGTAGAGATGAGCTGACAGGAACCCAGCAGCATGCCCTTGTAGCAAAGAAGGCCTACCATATACTGTATAAGCAAGACTATAGCCAAATGGTGAAGGGAAATGACTACTGCCTTCTATTTAGCACTTGTAAAACTGCTTCTGCAGCACTCTGTCCAGTCTTGGGCTCCCGACTACAAAAAGGATGTTGACATACAGGAGCAAGCCCAGTCACCAAGAGAGTCATCTTGGGGGCCAGAACAAGTGAGGTAGGAGGAGAGGGTGAGAGAAAAGGATTTTCAGTTTTAGGAGGAAAAGGCTATGGGCAGATTTTATTTCTGTCTTCAACTAGCCAGTAAGAGGGTGTAAGAAAGACCAATCCAGACTCATCACAGACATACATACTGCTAGCATAAGAGATAATGAACACAAGTTACAATGATGGAAATTTTGATTAGCTATCATGGGAAAATACTTTCACTATGAGGATGGTCAAACACTGGAACCTGTCACTCAAGGAGGCCATGCAACGCCCACCCTTGGAGGTACCCGAAACCTGACTGGACAAGGCCCAGAGCTGCCTGCTATAGCAGGACTCCATTTCAGCAGGAGGTTGGACTAGAGGCGTCTGGAGGTCCCTTCCCACCCACATGATTCTGTGGTGATGGGTAAGAGAGAGAGCTTTTCAGGAGTGCAAAAAGCCCCTTCAGTTCTCAACAGTTGCTATTTTGATATAAGGAAAAATTAATAGGTCATGAGAACTTTTGTCCTAGAAGGAAGGGCAGTTATTTAGTTTAAGGATTGATCAGAGAACAGTCCATCAGGGACATCTCCAGGTCACCATAGCTGAGAGTAAGTCCTTTCAGCCACAGTTATAGGCAGCAGGACTATTACATTCGGAATAAAATTCTCTCTTTACCCTTACTGATAGCCTCTTACCATAGTGACAGTTTACAAATCCGTTACAGGACTCTTCAAGGCAAGGGCGTGCTGACCATAGCAGATGTCTGGCTACAGTGTTGAGTCGAGTCACACACAGGTATAAAGCAGTCTATAAAGCAGGCCCTTCAGCAGAGATTTCAGTCAGTTGTCCCATCTGGAATCTGCCTCTGTGGAGCGCTGAAGAGAGGGTTGTGCTACTCATGAAACACATCGACCAGACACAAGAACAAGCTTCTCGGAAAAGATCTTTTCCGTTCCTGTATGCAGCAATGCATACTGCAGAGCCAACCTAAAGACTAGAAATAGTAACCCCCTGTTAAAGATAATGGAAATTCTTTGACTGTTCAGTGCAGGGGAGGAGAAAATACTGTGTAACAGGTATTTCTTCCACTGAGGTTTCCACTAGATTAGCTTGATGCATCTCCTGCACATAATAATCTGTGCATAGCAATCTGTGGTTGCCACGTGGATTTACCTAAGCGACAGGGCTCTCCACATGGAGCTCCCTTGCTTTTGTATAATTTTTGAAGCCTATTTTGACCTCCTGGTTTCCAGGTTATCTTTAAAGGGAAAGGAAGGGTTCTTTAGCACAAGCTGGAAAAGAAGAGATGGAAGTATAACAGTCTCGCTGTTCCAACAACAGTTCAGTTTATTCTAGGGTCTCTGTTCCCTGGAGGCTCTAGGAAGTGGGGGACCAGTCACTCAGCCACACAGAAGAGAATAGTTTGTGAACCACTGATACCAGAAGGCCCAGGCCACAACAGGATCAAACCATACTGAGTGGTAAAGTTTGAATTATACTTTCATCTGTATGGTTTGGGTTGTGATAATGAATGAAGGCTCACAGTTCAACTACATGCAACCACAGCTATCCAGATGTACAGATAGTGATCCAACACAGAAATTCAATTCTGAAACATAAAGCTAAAAAACTTATGTTATATGCAGGTAAATATTTTTCAGCCTAGTTTCTTATGACTTACCCAATTCTTAAGCGATACCATTTATAGGTTTTGTATTTATATTAAGCAGAACAGATATTTTTAAATTGATCTTCTTACACTGGCTCAGTAAAAATCAAAAAGGTAAAAAGTAAGAATTCACTTTTCAAATACTCCTTGCTCCAAGCACTCAGAGGAGTACCTTACACCCTATGCAGCCGTCAGCAATTGTCTTCCCTAAAGTTCCCGCTATCGATGTTAAATCTGTGCAAGGTAAGCTATTTATCAACTATATCCCAGAGTTCCTAATGCTTTCTCCAGAGAGACTGATGCTTTCTGAGTGTTCGGATCTGGATGTGTTGCAAGAAAAAAAAATATTAAAAAAAATCAAGATTTCAGAAGCAGCCAAAATACTATTTTGATAACATTGTTTTGTTTAATTATTTTTCACTTATTCTTATATTGTTTCTATCTATCATGCACAGCCATGTGTGATAAGCAATTACAAAAGATCCTTTACAAAATCGCATTATGTTGTGTTATGCTTTCTGCTATATGTAACCCAAGGCATTTATCTCTAAAAAGTCAAATCAATTAAAATATGTGATGGCTGGAGGATAATAAGACCTAGTCATACAACTATTTGACATTCAGACTGTTAGTCTTGATTCTCAAGGTTATATGAAATGTGATAGAATCTTTGCTTTCTTTTAAGCTTTTTTTTTTTAATTATGTTCAGCTAAGTCTAGTCTAGAAGTGGCTAACTCATACACCAGTTATGCAGTTGTTCTATGAAGTTTATTTGAAATGCACCTAATTAAATTAGTAAATAGGCTTCTTTTTTATTATATTATCTGTTGCTGCTAGCACTATGTATCATGCTAAATTTAGTAACCTGATAGTGTAACCTGATAATTCACCTAAATAAAATTAACATTTCAGTTTCTGAGATAAAAATCCCAGCATTTTGCCTGAAAAATTAGATAAATTTGCATATTATCCCAGTCATTTGAAAACTACCCATTCTAAGTAGTTTCTACAATTCCAGAGTTCAAGTGAGATAAGCATCAAATGGTTCTAAGGATTATTTGAACACTTCTGGATATTCTCACACATCTGCTAGGCCTATGATTAACGCATTTCTTCTTCTACACCCTCCCCTCCATTAGTGAAAGCAAAATCAGCAGCTGGTGTATTTGCTTGTATCTTTGGTATATGACATACCATCTTTTCCTTTATAAGTATCTTCCGGGAATACCATAGCCTTTTAAATAACAAAACAGATTAAATGCCTTTGCAATATGCAGCAAGCCTGTTTCAGATCTTTCATACATCTTTCCGGTCCAGCCCACTATTCCCGTAAGCCTCACAAATGCTATTCATAGTGCTCTTTTTAAACAAATCTTGCCATTCAGCCTCAAAGGCCTATCCCTGAGAATTATATCTCAAGAGCTTTAGCATCCCCCCACCTTCCAAATTCTTTGCACAAAAGTGCTCTGTTTACAGAGTGTATGGGAGCAGCACAAGCAGTGATTTAAACTGCGTGCAAGTAGGGTGGTTTTCTACTCTAGGCCCAAAACAAGCCAATGAAAATGCTGCCAAATGGCACATCCTCCCACCAAATGAATATGTGTACCTTTTTCAAAGGGCTAATGTTTAGAACTTTGAAATATTTGGCCTCTTTTACTTTAAAAAATTCTCTTAGAAACGTGTCAGCAATTTACTGTGGAGATGGGAGCAAAAAGAGAAACAAATTACTAGTAGTAAAATAACGCCTGCCAAGTATACCATAAGACAAAATGTTTAGTCATGTAATTGGTGCTCTTGATCCCAAAGCTTAAGCAGGAATCACTTATCAGTGGTTTCATAGCCATGGTCAGTGCATGGAAACAGACGGAGAGGAAAGATACAAAAAGTAGGATTACTGGTGACTTTTCATCACAGTGAAAGCAGACAGACATTCTAAGCTTGTTGTTCTGTGATATTTGGTAGATTTCTTAATGGTCTAGATACAGTCATGAATAGAGACATACCCAATTTTCCCAAAGTTATTTAGGTAAAACTGTAAAGAGAACAAAAAAAAATCAGTCTTCCAAATCATTTTACAAGCTCCAAAAATGGTTTGAATCAGAACAAAATCTCAGAAATGTCAAATTCTCTGCTAAATCAAAATACTTGCAAAAATTCTCAGGGTGTCTTGTTCCCCCTGCCCCCCTCAAGGTACTTGGCCACTTTTCTAGTACCCCAGTGCCTGGAAAGCTGGGATGCCTCCAGCAGGCAGATGGGCAAGGTGCTGGGCAACCCAGCTTCTACTCGCCATCAGAAGGCAATGCAAGAAACAGGTCCATAAGGCAGTCTGCTGCCTGCTCACCTCGCAGCTTGGTCAGACAAACAGCTGAAGAGCCACTTGCGCAGCTAGGGGACCTGGGAGATGGGGACTCATGACCTAGTCTCCCAAAGGAAAGGTTTATAGGAACAAAACAGCCTGGAAAGTCTGTCACCTGGCACTGTCACCAGCGAAAAGGCTGGCTAGAAACCATGGGATGTGGCCAGCCTTCCTGCCAGGCCTGGTATCCACCAGATGTTTTGAGGTAATATCTGTATTCCTGAGAATTGTTCTGATATCACAGAATCCAGGGAAAGACCACATGACGGAAGTGGAATTCGAAGTCCAGAAATGCAGACTAAGAGAGAGAGAATTTAAAATCCATTTTACACTTTTTAGGATTCTTAGATCACAAAAATCAACACAAGAAAGGGCATAAGTGTCTCTGAACAGCTTAATGAAAATTTCTCTCTAGTACACAAAGAAATCATAAACCAAAAAAACATTAGGATGACCAAATAATGGAACAGTATATAATATCGAAACTTAAGCATACCTTTTGATAAAATCAGTAGTCTTGGCACCACCTGAAACATTTTTCTGGTCACTTTATCTAAGAAAGGTTATTGGAAAACTGAAGGAACCACAGATTTGGGAAGATGCTCACCTGGTCAAACATTAAGGGTTTGAAATGATTTACTATAGAGAGCAAGGATGCTGAAGTGGCATTACATCAACGCACATAAAATACTGAGTGTCATAGAGAATATGGATGACTTCTATCTTCCAGGCCTCATCAAAATCACACACTAAATGAAATTAAAAAGTGATAGTTTCTGGTAAAAGCTTGTAAATGGCAGATGAGGAAAGAGCAACCTAGACACATACCACCGGCTTGTTCTCTTTGTACTTCCATCCTATTCACAGGAAGGTTTTTGGCTGCTACAGGAGAAATCATTTGGATCTGGGTCTCAAATCTAAAATTAAATCTAATCTTAGACAAACAAACAAGCTAGCAAAAATCACCCACTAACAGTCACCAGAAAGAGGTGTTTGGGAGTTAAAGCTAAATTTTCCAACATCTCTAATACTGCTTCTTATTTGATTCATTCTACCCTTTAGTCTTTACGTAAGCTGTAGTTTCCAAAGATCTGACTCAATGAAAAATCCCTAACTAGTCAGGTAACAAAAATTGCATGGTTTCTTCAATGCAAGGTAAGTGGAAAAATTCACATGTAATCTGAAACACTCATCCAAATCCAATAAGTTATAAAAATAGAAGAGCTGATAAGAAACTAAACTGCCATTGGCCAGCTAGAGGAAGCTGAGACTGAATCCTGACATTTGCTACTACTGAAAAGGACAGTAAAAGCACCCTTTTCAAACCTTCAGACTGAAAGTTTTCTGTTTCACAGCGTATGGATTATAGAGGCTGCTCCAAAGACCATTTAAACCATATTTTCAGAAGAGCTCAGCATCTAAGAAAGCAGTAAAATAAATAGTAAGATTTGCAAAATAGTTCAGTATGACTGGGCATCAAGTCTGTCTTGAAATTTTAGCTTTCATTTATATACTGAAATTAGGGGTTACTGCTTCCAAAACTTTTTCCTTTTTGTGGTGTGGAATATTTGAAACTTTAAATTTGGGACTGTTTGCCCTTTTTCATACTTTACTCAGATTGACATCAGTACCAAAATCTTCTAAAATGCCTATAGTCTTTATGTCCAATGTTTTATTTTATTAAAAAGATTAAAAATATACAATGACCTCTCTCTCTTTTTCTATGCTTGCACACACTTCTTTGCAAGCTGACAGTAATTCAAAAAGGCTAACGTTAGAAATAAAGAGCGGTAATACCTAACACAAATAGGCAGCGATAATTAGCATCTGGCTGGGTGCTCAGATAGGCCTGAGGGCAGGTGATGGGGCACTGCCCAAGCCCCGGCCTGTGGTACACCTGACCAAACAGGACGTGAGAAATTACTGGACATGGCACGAGAAACAGTTGGACATGGCAGATAATAGAGCGAGAAGCTGACAGAAGTTACAGATAGTGCTGTGGGGGTGGTGGCATTTCACCAGTGGTTAAGGGGCAATTGTGTGTGAAATGGCCAAAATTCACAGATAACTAAAGGGGAGCACTGGGGATCCTTTGGGGAGTAAAATCTTGTAAGGCCAACAACACCTGCATAACCTTGCCAGTAACATTATGTAAGACCATGATTACCTAGGTAACAGCATCAGAAACACCAAATTTGGGTACAGACATAACGTATTGGGACTAATGGGAAAAAAGTAATTAATGAGAAGTTGTTCATCTGGGAAGAGACCAGGGAAGAGAAAAGGAGGGATAAGGGTGGTAAAAAGGAGGGCTGAGAAACAGGTATAGATAACATATGCAAATGATGCAATCAGAGCTGTCCATGGGTACCTGTAAGGCAGCTCTGCCCTTAGTTACTATAGCTGGACCAGGATAATAAACCAAATCTGTTGGTCTGACCTTACCTCATGAGTCAACCCTGATTCTATGGTCAGGAGGATCAGGAAGAGGCAGCTGTCCCTTGTAGGCAGAGGAACATCTTGGATGGACAGGTTGAGCATCCTGCTGATGTCTGTTCCAGGTGTGACAGCATCTGGATCTTCCCAAGCACTTCCCAGTACCTCTCTGGAATTTTACACAAAGCATAGGATTTTATGTAGGTGACAGACATTTTTCACTAAAAAAATGCAATATCTGTAAAGTGAGAAATAGTGAGTTACACTCAAAGCATTCCAATTCAGAAAAAAATCTACTGTAGCATCTTGTAATCTGTGTATTTTGTATTTTCCTTAGACAAACCTTCTCCTCCGAAAAAGAGTAACTGTGTTACATGAAAGAAAACACAGCATGGGAAATATTCCTCAGCTAGGGACCTCAATCTATAGGTGAGAAGAAAAACACAGTCCGAATTGTCCTATGGGATATAGCAGTGGCATTTTCCAAACTTTTTATTTTTTCTATTGGATAGGGAGAGTAAGGAAGAGAATGGGGGGAGGGGAGGGAGGCAAAGAGTGGGGAAAAAAATACCCCCAAACACAACACTGGAAATAAATCCCTTATATATGACCACCCCTTAATTGGACAGAAGCTTCACGTAATAAAGCAGGAGCTGGTGCTATTTGTTAACCTCCTTGTGCTTACATACAGTTCTTGGTAAAGGATTTGAGAAAATGAGCCTTCTAATAGTAGCACTGCTATTAGCTGAGGCAACTACAATATATGGCTATTTTCTTTCACCAACACTTGTCATAAGTGTAAAGAGTGATTTATATCAAAGGAATAAAAAAGGTTGGTTCAAGATCAGCCATAAAGTTCCCTGGATATGTAACCCTATGACTGGCCTTTCAGCTCTGATGCACACAGTTACAAAAGAATCAAGAATAAAATCTTGCTATAGGGTTAAGTGAAGTTCTATTAGCATAAAAACTCCTTACCTCGTAAACCGTCACACATTAAACTGTTTGCTCTTGAACTGCTCTGAAGTGACTGCCTTTAAGATGAAGAATTTCTGATTTTGTTTCTAAATAATGAAGTGCTGACTGCTACCATCATCCTGTCCGGCGCTTTACATGACCGGGACTGCCCTCCTTGACACCATTCAATTAACCGATCATCAAAGTCTACAATCAGAGCAGACGCACAGCAATACACGTTATAAATGGCTCTCCTGTATGCTCACTCAGCTGTTGCAGAAGTAATAGGCAGACCTCACATACTAAGGGCGCACATAAGGGCTTTATTTTTTATCCTTTTCTGTATGCTTAAAACCCTCTCTGTAACAACATTCATTATGCCCTCTCAGCTGCAGCAATTCCTCTTCAATCGAAACAAGTGACCATACAAAAAGCATATTAGAGTCTTACACAACAGGTAGCAGACACGTTTGTTGCTATTGCTTCAAGGGAAACCCTGAAAATGATCATTCAGTTAACATGAATACAAATTATTTCTGTGCCCTTTTCTTACCATAAAATGAATATTCACTTAACCATTTTGTTCGCATAGCATCATACAGCTTACACAGATTTCTAAACACTAATGAAATCAGATCTGTTCATTGTGACGGAACAATTTACAGTGATAAAAAATTTGAACCTACTAACAATCTTGACATTCAATTTCTTTCTAACTTGTAACTGTAAAAGGAAAAACTTCATTTAATTTATATTTTAGGCCTATCACCCTACCAGGTATCAAAAGTACTTGCCAGACACAGATATTTCAAAGGAGAATAGGGACAGATTCCTGGATGACTCCAAGGACATTTGTGGGTCCACCCTCCTTGTTACCCAAAACTGACATTGGAAAAGTTACGACTCAGGCACAACACCCTTATGTTTCCTCAAAATGTTTAAGAGGCAAATTAAAATGGTTTATAAAATCCAAAGAATAGTATCCAGTGGGTGTTTGGAGATAAAACTAAACACAAACTACTCTCCAAAACTTTGTTCCCAAAGGGCCTTATCAGTGTTGTAAAAGCCTGTAGACTGCTGAAATGATTCAGCCAAAAAAACTCTCACAATAACAGTCCCCAAAAGTCTTTTCTCTCAGGAATTATGCCCAAAGAGAAAGTAAAAAAGCACAGTCTCAAGTGCACCCAGCTAAGACTGTACTAATGCCAACCTTCCAGTGGCCTGTAGGAGCCACTGCAGAGAGACAGGAAAAGTGCAGCAGAGTTTCAGTAACATGCCCCATTGACGTCTTAAGATATATTCTACGTCCAGACTTAAGAGCAAAGATACCATAAATACTGTAACATTAGAAACTCCATTAATTAGCCCAGATTAGATTGATGCAGTACAAAAATAAACCGAAATCCTTTTTCCCTTTTACGAGATCCTATTTTATTGGGTACTATATCATTAGGTTAACTTCTTATACAGTTAGTTTCATATACATATGGCCCAATAAAACTGGTACAATATTCACATACATTTTATATATCTACACACATCCATTGTATTCAAAGGTGAGGATGTTTAATTTATTTACACAGTAAATCATAACTTTTTACTGAATAAGCTGAACTCAATTTTTAAAATGAGTATGTTCGAATTCCAGGATTCTGCAGTTCTTCACAGTGTATTGCTATGTGGAATCCACCACCGTATCAGCCAGTAACACCTGTGAACTACAAACGATGATGTATGACCTGTTCCCCTCAATGGCAGTGAGCTGATAATGCAATTGGTAACCGCACCTAATGGCCGAACTTAACCGGAAGGCTTAACTGTAGCAGTTCATGATTTTCTGTTCTGATGATGCTTTGCCCAGTCTCCAGAGTTTGTGCAAGATGGTTTCTATCAGATGATTATGTAAAATATTAATGGATAGGAGCAGAAGGAATAGAATATGTTAAATCTCAGAGATTTTGAACAATACAGAGCACCTAAAACAACACCTTTTCATAAATAAGGAAGAGAGATCATTCATTAATAAATCAATTTTGTATCCCCTATTATGACTTCTAAAAGAAATCCAGCTGGCATGCAGTTTAGATGTTTGACATGGAGATATCAACATCAGAAAAGAAAGTCAAGAAACAACCAACCTTGGACTTTTTTTTTCTTTTTCTTTTTACAATCCCCATAGAAGAACCACCAAATAAAGAATGAAAAGATACCAAAAAGCAAAGAGAAATTTTGGACCCACAGATCCATACAGCTGCACATCCCTAAAAAGATTTTTCTAATTACCAGGAGAGAGCTGTGAGTATTACCCCATGATGGGGCTATCACAATTTATATTAATATTATTAATAGTATTAATATTAATAATCCATTACCTATACCAAACAAGATAAGTGCAACAAACAGTAACACTTATCAGTCCATTCTTTCTAGAAAATTAGTGATCAGGGAATTGCAAATGCTGCTTTTAGATTGGACAGGATAGTTCTGACATATGGAAAAATATAGTTTCTGTCTCAAATATTTATTCAATGGAAACAGGCACAGTATAAATCTGAATTTCAGTTTAGCTTTTCTTTCACAGTGTAAAGGGATCATTTCCTAACAGAAAATGGTTTGCTTTAGTGTAAGAGAGAGAGTCACAGACTGTGGCCAAGGGCCTTGCCTAAGAACAAGCAAACAATTTAGTTTTGTTACCGTGAAGAAAGTGGGGGGGGGGGGGACCGAGTTAAGCTATCACAACATGTACATAATGTACAGAACTGTTACGATACTCCAAATTTTTAAAATGCAAAATTTTGATGAAACTCAGTCTAACTTGTATCAGACTTTTGACAAAATTCTCTTTTACATTTGAAACATTTTATTTCAGTCAGGTCGACACCTTCTAGCACATAACAGTCCCATCTACCAGAATCTCCCTGTGACATTACTTTCCTCCTGGATGCAATGTAATACAGTTGTGAAAATAATGTTGTTATAATCATGCCTCATGAATGTGCTCTACTACCTGATTAGGCTATAGCCGTTCCCCCAGCTGAGGCAGACAGGAAACATTTTCACCACATTATTCGATTTGATGCAAGGAGGCTAGGAACAGAAGTCACGTGCAGAGTTTAAAAAAATATACTTCAGTTTGAATGTTACTGGTGATCACTAAAACATTTTGGTTTAACAGATGCAAAGTTTGCAACATACATACATAAGCTCACAGGATATTAGAAAGCTGACATCATGCAATGCAGACTAAAATCTGAGGCCCTATAAAAATTATTTTCTGATCTGATTTTATATACCAAAAGGTTATGCAAATTCCTAAATGTATTTGAAGAACACCCTAGGGCTACAAGAGAATTTTCAAGGAGAATGTCAGGCTGTTAGGAACACTATCTGTGGGGTAAGATGGATTCAGAAGTAGTACAGTGATGTCACGCTGGTGAGAAGGACATCCTCCTGAGAGAGCCTGCAGGCAAGAGAACAGGACTGCCAAAATGGCCTGACACTATCGTCAATGCTCAAATAAATAGCTTATTTGCTAAAAAAAACCCCATAGCTGTGAATCCATTATTCACCTAATTCAGCAAATACTCAAACTCAGTAGTAAGCTTTATCAGAAAAAGGGAAATATTTTAAAAAGTTTAAAAAAAACCCCTACTTTTAAAACATAATAATTTCTTCCATGGTTCAACCTTCAAATGAAAATAGTAACTGTTCATATAGGAAATATTTTAATCATTCTACAGGAAGAAGAAAAACCTATGGCAAAAAATGGGCTTGCATTCCATGCTACCAAAACAGAGAGAACATAAAAAGAAATGGCCAGACTTTTATTTTATTCATGAAGGGCTAGGAACACTGAAAACATTAAAAATTACATCACAGTTTTCAGTTGAAATTAACTTTGCACTTCATCCATTGAATTATTATGAGGAAAACACTCTGGATGAAATCCATAGTGCCACTACAACATTACATTTCAGACAGAAGATGTTGTAAACCTTAGTCATTTTACCCAGAGATCCATGAAAATTATACTTTATTTGTTCCTTGTAGCATGTGACCAAAACGAGGAACAAGGCAGAGCAATTAATGCCAATTAATATTGCCTGCAGCGCAGAACGATTATTAATCTTGGCTGACACTAGCCTGAAATTCACATGTTCACCACAGGTGGAACAAGTCCACAGGCACAGTAGGGAATCTCCAGGCATTGCTGGTATTCTTAACTTCAAACGTTTTAATTAAAGAGTGGTGCCTTTACTATAAATATTTAGAAACATTGCACCAGAGCCCACTTTCTGCTTAAAAATAAACACATTTTGGTTATTAGCATTCATCCTTGAAGTTTAATTGCCTTCATTCCACTTACATTTCCATAAGCCAAGCGCTTCTGTTTTGCATCCAAATTCTCAAACATCTGGACAAAAGGTTAACTAAGGCTGAAGCTAAAATGTTCAATCTCACTCCCTACGATTCCTGGGAAAAAATCTCACAATGGTTTACATATAAACTGCTTTTGGCTCTTCAGCCTTATGTACTTCTATAACTGCATTAACTAAGAGTAACAGGGAATTTGTTCCTTTGTCTTTTCTATAGCCAGAATAGATGTAGATGTAATAAAATACTACCAAATCTTTGTGAAAAGAGATCAATTTTTTTTTATAGCTTCAATGTACAAATGCACTTATGGCCCATTACAGTGCTAAAGATAAAAAAAAAAAACCTATATATTCATAACAACCAATATCACAAGCACAAATTCAATCCATAAAACACATTTTTATCTTTGCATGATATTCTATTTTCTGTTCTTTAAGTATTTTCAGTGACTGCAGATCACTGAAAAAAAAATGAACATCAATTCACAGTCACCAGGTACCAAATAAAAGAAGTGCTCCTGCTATTTCCCTAAATGATTAATAAATTGTCTGATATGTCTGCCAAGGTTTAGGAAGAAATGTTAAATGTGTATTCTTTCAAGTTCAAAGACATGCAAAACTGATTCATCAAAGCTGAGCTGTGGAATTGGCCTGCACTGGAATTTAGGGAAGAGACATTCTTCCTCTATAAAAATTGGTAAAGCATAATAGCTGTCAGAAAGTCTTAAAGCATCAAACCTGGGCCATCAAAAATGGTTTGAGACAAGGGTTTGGCCTGCAAACAGTAACTTGGAGAAAGACTGAGCTGATAGACACTGTTAAGCATTTTCTGAAGCAAGTAACAACATGGCCAGAAGACTGCTTCCAGAAAGCTGCAACTTTGGGCTTTATCAATCCTGCAGTTTTAATGCCTAACGTTAGCTGTGAATATGACCCACTTAAGGCAAAATCCTCTTTCCCCCATACACACACTAGTATATCTAACATGAGTGTCTAATCCTCTGATAAATTAGTATAAAAGCATCTGAGACCACATTTAAATTTTCTTATTAAACTGAAAATTTGATGAAAAAGGGATGCAGTTTGTCTCTGAAATCTGTTCTAAACTAATACTCTTGTAAACAAGGCAATAGGTGATATAAGGTTAGGAGAAACAGACACACCATTGCCTTTCTCATTCTAGACTTCTACATTTTGGGGTGCACAGTAGTAGCAATATCCTACCTTAACATCCACCTGACACAATTTCTCTTTATCAATAGCATTTCATCTTCCCTGGAAAGACTCGCATCGAAGAATATTGTCTGACTGCATGGTCAGACCAATTCTGAAATTTTATAACTGGAATTACCCTAATAACTTTCTTTTGAAATGAGTTTCTGCTATGGCAGATTTTACCACAAAACAGCTACAAGATCTAAATATGTCTAAAAATATTTAACAAGATGCTGCTTAAGTCTGAGTAAAAACTGAATCCATCTGCAAACTGCCAAGATTTAATGCTTGAAATAAGCCAGTGCATTAAACAGCTCACAGAAAAAGTACTATATTTTCATTAAATATATACATTTATTAAATATGTATTTCTATTTCCCTCAGAAAGAAAGCCTAATAATATATTTCCAAAGTTTTTCTAAATGAAGTACTATACAAAATGTTTAAGAAATACAGTTTGTAATAGACCAGAGTCTGTGACATACATGAACATTCAACCTCAGTGTAATCATAAACCAAAATAAGGATAAGAAGAAAGATATGGGAGTGCCCTCTCCTCTGCTAACAGCACTTAGCTCCCAAGGAATGACTTCTCCTTCCTCCTCCTCCTCATGGCTGGGAGACTGGGAATGCCTGAGGCAGGAGGAGACCATGCTCTTTTCTTTCCTTGCTCTGTAATCTGTCTACACACAGGTGACATCACCACCAGAAACATGCTCCAGTTTGATATATCCCTGGCAATAACATTTTCCGTTCTATACCAACAGATGGATTGGGACCATTTGTGCACATATCTCCCCCTCTTGCAGAAGTCAAAGAGGATACTGCCTGCCATGTTAAGAGGGTGTAGTCAAGGACAGATTAAAAATAGGGGAGAATGAATCAGACTGTGGGTATGCTCTCACCTATTTCTAGGACCACAGCAGTGTTTTGAATACAGCATTTAGATTAAGACTGTGAGAACTTTCTCATAGTGGCTCACAACAGACTCAACAGCTGCAGCTACCAGTAAGAGATTTTCCTTGTACAACATCAGCGTAGCAATTAATAGTATCGGGTTGGCTAATATGTCTGCTGTTAAAAATACCTGCTTCCTGGGGAAGCTAGTATAATTATTTTTGGCCTTTTTCACTCAGATTTGGTCTGTTTGTTTGTTTTTTACATATTTCCAGTCACACCACTGCATATCATTCACAGCTTGTGATCATTTTTCAGTCCTTGTCACCTGTATCTATCTTCGCCTCTTCCATGTACCCTTGACCAGGGTCAAGCAGGCATTAGTGAGCTACAAGCTGTCTCCAGATCTCACAGACTTATGCCATGGTATATCAGCGTGACCCGACAGAGCATTGGACTGACAATATATTGTCTATATATATATTGTCAATACATCATGCACAACATAAAATTAACTCTTCATAAGCAGGGAATCCAAGAATTACTTTTAGAGGCAGATTTTAAGTCAAAATACTGGCCTTTTCCACTACACAGACTACAATAGAGTTTGCTTAAGTCATCTGTACAAGAATTGCCTGTGATATAATAAAACTACATACTGAAGTAGTGTTTTGGGTGAGCCAGGAGCCTTGGCCTTCTCCACTCCCAGTAAGATAGACACACATTGCATTCAGGGGAACACAAAGGACAGAGTGCTGTAGCACAACTGGTGTACCCAGTGTTAGGCCAGTTACACTATGGGCACAAATAGCAAACTGTGGCAAGGCTGGAGACTGACTTGAGAATTAGGGAACCAAAACCAGCTACATAACAACTCTCTTCTTGCATTAGTGGAGAGTAAAGATTTTGGTATTTTATTGGGAATCTCAAGGAAGAGAACTGCTATGCAAGTTACTGAGTTGCATATAAAGTTTTCAACCTAATCAGCCTAAGCTGGCGTGATGCAAAAAGAATCCAACACAGGAGGAGGAGCATACAGTGTATTACTTTAAAACCTTCCATAGGCTCTTGCTAATCATGTCAGACTACTGCTCATAACTTAAATTATTCATTGGCAAAGAATAAAAGTTTAATCAATAAAACCAGGGTCAAGTCATCCATACTAGAGGCTCGGAAAAAGAAGATGCCTTGAAACTCAACCATAGAATGTTATGTGTTTTGAATGAAACTGTAGTATCTTCTCATGTTCCTATATTCATTAATAAAAATAAACCACAACCTCACCCGACCTTTGCCTTCACAGATTTGAAAGAGAGTTTATGAAAATCCTTAGTATTACTGGAGTTCTTTACTACTACCTCGGTACTTAAGATGCCTCCAAGAATACTTAATGCTACAAAGACAGTTCTTGATCTTCCTGCAGAGCTATTTGTAGAATATCAGCAATACGAGAGAAGCTTCAAAACAGAGTAACATACATATAAAGCTGGTCACCATTTTTTTTTTTGTCCTCTGTATTGATACCAAATGATACAGCACCAGATTGCAATATGTATTGATACTACATCCTTTCATAATTGACAGGGCCATAGGCAAGTGTTAAGTTATTCTATGTTGCTGTAATTATAGCGCAGACTGATCTTTCTCCAAGTCTGCAGGAAAAGCTGGCAGTTAAAGTCACTGCATACAGCAATCATAACAGCACTGACAGGCTGCTGTCAAATAGGCAGGGGCATTCTGGAGATAGATAGCAGAAATGCCAAATCTAAGACAAATGCTCTTGGAATATGTAATAAATCATATTAGCTGTCTGGTGCTTCTCCTTGGTGTATTGACTGTGATTAAAATAAACTAATTAGAATCGTAATCATCATGCACTGAAACAGAAAACAAAGATGTGAGTTATGCAACATAATCATGAAGCATTTTTTAACAATCAAGCAGGATCAAGCCCAGGCTTCTTCACCTGTTAACCAATTATAGGCACTTGTACACTCTGCATGAGGTTACGGAAGTGTCACACAGCAGTGTGGATACATAACACTTGTCTGACAGGCTGTATGCGGATGCCACATTAAGATCTCCAATTGCGCTGCAGTTTCGAGGAGGAGCTACCACAGCTGTTTTAACACAGACTGGAATGAAGCAGATGACACAGAGCTGCTGGGTCCTCACTACCAGGGCAAAGGCAGGAGACATGGACATGACTGTGGCCTCTCTCGTGTCCCACAGTGCCCTATGCCAGGAGCAACACACACCACACGAGCAGTCCATAACAGCCAGACACGTAGGGGAGGCTCAGGAGTCCTCTGCAGCACCAGGAACACCCATGAGAAGTGTGATCTCGCAACTGAGGTTCACCTCTGCTAGTTGACTAGTTATCCATATGTGTACAGTCATGTTTACCAGTGTAAAAAAAGTATGAATTATGCAATCTGACATGCAGGAGCTTGGTCTTTCTTACCTTAAAATCTTTTAGTTTATATCTTACTATATTGAGATGTATTTGACAGTTTTGTGACTTCATATATTCATCCTTTAAAAACCAAAATATTTAACACTTCCAATAGTACATTGTGGAGAAGGCAATATAGCATAGCCATATTAAAACCCTATGTATAATCAGCTAACCAAATATACTTCTGCATACTGGGAATATCATGAGTCCAGACAGACTTTCAGAACTCCTGAGAAAGCTCCCAAGAGCTGCTAACCCTTCTGAATTCCTACCACTCAGATATTTTCAGTCCCTCAACATGAATATTCAACATACACAAAATACAAGGGTGTCCCAATGGTAGACTGAACAGAACCAAAGGATTACCTTGCATCTGGAAGCAGGTGCTATGCAGCAGTCCTGAAAATTTTGGCATTTAACAAGTTTTGTATTTTGCTCTGTACCAGTGACTCAGTATTACATCTTCATCTCTTCATGCCAATTTTACACTGACTTAACTCTATTAATTTCCCCTTTACCTTTAAATGGCTTATTTCGGATTCTCAGTAAAGTACAGGAGACAGCACTCAGGTCCTTCCTGGGGTTGGTTCCTAATACACCGTTGTTGCTGACACCAACAGCTTAGAATAAATATTTTGTAATTTTATTTGACTTTACTCTTCATGTTATCAACTAAAAGCAGAATATGAAAAACACCCAGATTAACACTCAGATTTGCCAAAACATTTTAGAAGATGTGTAATACAAGTTTAATCTGTGCTAAATGTGCATTCAGGAGAATGGTAATGCCAATGTTAATCCATTCCTACATCTTTAGCTATGAAGTTCTGAAAAAAATTATGTATAATAATTTCCCAGCAACTGCCTGTTTTTATAAGTTCACAGAATTTCATCTCCATCTCTCTAACATCGCCTCATTGTACCAATGAAGACGACACAACTTACATGACACCTTAGAGCAAGAGAAGATAAATTAACATGCAGTTATTTTGTAGGTAAATATTGGTAGCTAATGTATTCTGTATACCTGGCCAAAATACTGTAACTCTAACCAACCTTCAGGAAGGAAGATTCTACCTGCAATCCACATTTAGACACCCTAAAAAGCTACTGAGTAGTTAAATGATTAATATTAATGGTCACTTATTTAAATTGCTAAATTGGATATAACTAAGTGAAGACCACTGTATTTGAACTGCTTGGGCCCAAATCTAACTATGAAGTAACTGGCAACAGAGCCGAAGATAGCTGCAAATAAAGAAACTGCTACGGATCTCATATGCCGTGCAATTAAGACAGTGGTAACATTCCACATAACTTGTCTTGGCATTATGTGCAGATAAAATTGAACCTTAAGGGTGTGATTACAGGTCCTGAGACTGCATAACGCTGGGAAGGAGTATAAGTAATCCTACCTGATTAGGGTGCATAGAAAGCCTGAATGTCCCTGAAGAAAGGATGCTCTCCACTATCCTTTCTAGCCACTCCTGACAACAGCTTTCCTGGAATACAGCGTGGCAGGCTCATGGCTTCATCCTCACCCTCGCCTCTTCCGGGTGCACCTTCACCCTCACCCCTTGGCAGTGCAGCTTGCAAGAGGAAATCACGTTTACCCTCCCACTGGTGAAAGGTTGGATGTCTTGACGTGTCAAAGAATAAAGGAGCTTCCTATGTAAATGTAATTTAGCCCTAAGAATATTGATACTGACACTCATCTTAATGTTGTTTGTTTTGGTTAGTGATGGTTCAACTGGCATAAGGAAAATCTGTGACAAGGGTAATGACGTTGATTAACTCCATGAAAAATGACTGTATGAGAAACACATGGTTTTATATACATTGCAGTTTCCTCATTTAGGATCATGATCATAAAATGAGCAGTACTGTGTGTCATGGGAAGTACCTCTCTATACATACTCACTATGATTTTACATGGCGTAGAACAGAGATACAATGCAAAAATCAGTTCAGTATGGATAATTTATTAGGATCATGCAATTAATTTAACTAAGGTAAAGACCTACACTTTGACCTTCATCTATCACATGGTGAATAAAGGACACTGGGAAGATATATGAAGAAAAGAGAAAATGAAATTAAATGTATATCTGCTTATTTACCATTTAAAAGACATATTTTACTGACGTGCTTTCCTTTTGTAACTATAGACTTCACACTGGATATCAGATTCATAGGTGGCAAGGTTGAGGTCAATGAAGCTATGCTGCCTTATACCAGTTAAACACCTGCCTGTAGGTCAAGATAACCACAAGAGCAGAACTCTTCTGCAAGCAATTACAATGAAACCTGGATCCTGAGCCTTCAAGGTTTGGTGATTTGGTTTGTTTGCTTGCTTTTATCCCCCAGAACATATGAAAATTCCATAGAAAAGCATTTAACTGATTCATTTTGATGAACAGATCAAATTTTGAGCAGGGAAAAAAAACAAAACAACAACAAAATCAAAGTAAAAAATCTTCCAAGTCTATTTTGGAAGTAGACGAACCAAAGTATGGAAGATATTTCCTGTAACATAATGAACATTAATTTTGATTTTCACCAAATCACTTTATTTCATCAAGCTGGAATGCTGAGAAACTTATTATCTTCTTTCCTTCCTTCTCTTTGCTTCATATGGGCATAACCTTTTCTGGCAGTAACAGGAACGCCAACATTATGTCTTTCTAATAAAAGAACGAACCTTTTTCAGATTGTACACCAGCTGCTGAGCAATTCTCAGAAGTTTCATTTCAAAATGAATGTGCTTTCTTGAGCATATTCTAGGGCTTCTTTTTACACCAGTTAAACACCTGTCTGTGAGTCGAGATAACCACGAGGGCAGAACTCTACAAGCAATTACAATGAAACCTGGACCTTGAGCCTTCAAGGTTTGGGGGTTTGGCTTGTTTGCTTGCTTTTATCCCCAGAACATATGAAAATTTCACAGACAAGCATGTCATTTATTGATTTCAATGAGCAGATCAAATCTGAAACTTGAAAACCGAGTTTCATTTGAGAATGAATGTACTTTCTGGAACACGTTTGGGCCTTCTTTTGTATAACCGTCCAAACATGGACAAACTCCAGTTTCAAAGAGTCAACAGGAAGATTCCTACAAACTCTGATAAGGCTTCTCTGATTGTATATTGAAGTGGACTGATACTGAGGTATTAGAGTCTGAGTATATTAAATACAAACTACTTTGCTTTGTTCTGTAACTTTCCTCTTAAGTTTTATTAGCCATATTGAAATGAGAACAAACATTCCTCATTTTTTACTCGCAGTGAGAAGGACAACACATGGGATACTTCAGAAAAGCTTCTTTTAGGGAAGCCTAGCAGTTCTGTTTGAAGACTGGGACACTGCTCACTACAAGAGGCAGAATTATTACACCAAAAAACTGTGCCCCTAAGGATGGCTTCAGAGCATCAAATACCATACAAATTAACTGTTTTTTTTAAAAAAAAAAAAAAAGTTTTTGACAGATGGCTTATTCTCAAATGTAGAAGCATGTATGTCAGGTGTCAGAAATCAACTGCAAATTGATCTACCTATACAACCAAAACATTATATTCATTTTCACTTCCTGATGCCCCTTTTTTCCCACTTCCTGAATTGCTGACCCAGCATTTAATTTTCTGTTTTGGAGTGTGTTAAACACTGATATTATAAGGAGGAGAGTGGATGGATTTCCTTTCAACTTCATCAATTATTTTCCCTGCCCTTTTTTCCCTTTTAATCTTTCCCTTCACCTTTCTTTCCTCACCCTTTAATATGCTATTAAGAAGAAATTTCAAAGAAATCAATGATACTGTCCTTGCCAATCCCTTCTTTTTGCTCTTGTCATTTAGGCAACAGCTGTTAAAAATAAGTAATGCCCATCAGTGCATAAAAAAACAGACACCAGCTGGGCAACAGCCACGCTCTGAGATGGCTCTTACAACTCAAGAGTTTTGATTGCTAGCTACAGATTCCAAATAAATGCAGGTATTCCCAGCTTCAAAATCACCACGAACCATATCAGCTGGCTACAGAGACATTTCACTTCAAAGACTGCTGGGGGAGGAGGGGCAAGTGAAGGAAGTGCGAAGGAAAGGAGCAAACATTAAGAAAAAGTAACAGTACAGCAGCAAGGCAATGCAAAATTTTCACTTCAAGGAACTCGCTATAGCATGTTTCAGAATATTAGAACTAAAAATCTATGACATATGTATGAGCTCGCAAATCACGTGTGTTCCAAATGCATCCACAGCACCTGAACCATATTTATTTAAGCATCTTAATTTTTCATTGACCATTATGAGATGATCATCCTCAGTGTTATTGTTAACTACTGTATTATTACATAGTGAAAATTTAACAAAAGAATCCTAGAGCACACACAGAGATATTCCCAACCCTCAGGAAAAAAAAAAGACAGAAAGAAAGAAACCCCTTTTTCTTTTGATTATGAGGCTTTTTGGCAGAGAAACTGAATCAATAATCAGACAGTAGATGGGTCAAAATATATCCCTACCCCTAACTCAGCTTCCTGGCTCCCTACAAAAATATGTACAGTGGGAAAAACTCAGAAGTATACATCCAAAACCATTGCATATGCAGGCTTTTTGTCCAGAGATTTTCTACTGTTCCTTAATGTACAGGCTAGTGCTTATTGCAAATTTATTTTCCAATAAAAAAACTGAAGAATTATGAGAGTATATATCAATAGATGGTATCAGGATCCAGGTGGATGCCAGAGGAAATCAAATATATATTGGGAAAAGACCCATTTTTGTGCATTAGTGGGCTAATTGCACGGTCAAGGTAGTAAATTATACAGGACTGTTTTCAATAAAATATTAATATACCTTCATAAAAGTCCATTCACAGCTAAAATAAAATGCAGCACAGAAGAGAGCTGACAAATGCTTTTTACATATGCAATATTTCTCTTTCCTCAGTGTAGCTTTTTTCCTAATTTTTCTTTTAAAACATTTTAATAACCTTTCAAATAGAAAAATTAAGGGACAGAACATAGTTGCACGTAGCCACAGCAAATGAATAAAATGTTTTAATTTATGGAAAAATAATTAGAATATACATGATACTTGGGTCATGTTCTTCAGCCCATCTCCAACAGGGCCTCAATATAATGATAGTTTGCAAGTATAGATAATTGCAGATGTAAATTAGCATCAAGAAAGACACATATGCATGATTTATGGCATTTAGGTATCACACACTTTATGTGTAAATGACCTAAATTGCATTTAGAAATAGTTAGAGATGCAAAATGATAAAAATTACAAGCATGGGAGTATTTGATAGTAGCTAAGCTTGTGTTTGTGAACAAGTGAAACTTTCTGGCAGCAACACCTCATTTGAGAAAACCTGCCCTATATAATAGATAATGTGGAAAAATACTTACTGTTAAATAAACTTAATCACTAACATGATTAAATATTTATAACCAAATATTCAATATGGTGTATACACAAGATCAGCTTCAAAGAAAAAGCATTTCAGAACCAGCCAGACTTGCAGTTTCTCTCATTGTTTCTTGCCATGCAACCGCATACTTCTGCATATAATTTTAACATCTATCTTAATGTTTTTTAAGACAACTTTTGTATAAAAGGGAATAGAACAGAGAGAGGCAGAGAACTTGATTTTGCCCCTCACTGGGATTTTCAGAGCCAGGTACCCAATTTCATTAATATTCTTTAGCAGTTGGATATCCAGCTGCTCTTTGTGCCTCAAAATGTGAACATAAAGTTACTTTTACTAAGAGCATAAATATTTATTTTAGTAAATATACATCTAATAATATCCTTGAAGACTAAAATGAACCTGTAAATTCATAATCACTGGCTAACAGAAATTAGTCTGCCTTTTCACAATGCTCTCTGAATAAGTAACACTATTAAAAAAGCATATATTTAAATACTAAGCTATGATAGTTTCTATATGAAAAACTATGGTAGAACCAGTCATTTTATATTCTATTTGCTTTCTTTTTAGTGGTTCCAACTGTTTTTTACGAATCCAATTTCCATCTATCAGCAGATCTGGAATACATGACTTGTGGCTGCAATACAACCCCCCAACCACCACCACCAAGATGACAGAGCAATAAAAAAAGAAATTAGTACCACTACTTTCTAGCTTTACACTGATCATCTGAATATAATAAAAATAATCTATGATTTTTTCTAGTGATCCCAAAAATACATCATTCGGCACTCTTCCAGAGTGGAGAGAAATGTTAGCTTGCTGCAATTGAAAAGATCTGGCATTTTCATTCAGCCATAGAAATGTTACATGAATAACCAGAAACATTCCTGAAAAAAAGCAAGGCATTATGAATACTCTGTATGCTGCAATATGTCCATAAATAATATACCATAACATGAGTTACTATGGTAACTGTTTGGATTTGAGATCATTAGGATTTTTTTCCACTAAATTACAAAATAAATATTTACATAAATATATATTTTTAACATTATCAGCTAAGACTGATCCAAACCTGATTATTTTTTTAAAGGTTTTGTTCCCTTCTCCCATATGACATATTTGGATGAAGCACTTTCTTTTGACTCAGCATCCTTTTCTTAAGCCACTTACTCCATAATGTATAAATAAACAGGTATCATTTAGCACAAAAAGCTGAATTTAGGAATCACTGAAGCAGATCCTCTACTTGGAAAAAGTTCAGGATGGGCTTGTTTTGCTGAATAAAGCAAACAAATCATGCATAAATGATGTCAACCGTTCTTAAGGAACAGGCCCTGCTTTCATCCGCAGTATATTCAGAATGATTTTGCAAAGCATTAAACATTTGCTAGTATAAAAGGCAAGATGGTTGCTAACATACTGGTGGAAGAGACAATAGCAACAGTGTTCCAACATTCATTTCTTGACAAGTGTGCAAAATAAAAATATATAACCTATTGCTTTAGTTAAATAAGAGAGCAGATAAATTGCTGATTTGTTTTGAACTTAAGATGAGAAAAAGAGGCAAAAATAATTTAACATAAATAAATAATTATATCATGAGAAAAAAGTTAGTTTTTTGTATTGGTCCGTATTGAAATTTATTTTCAAATACCAGGCATAGGAAGGAAGGGAATCCACAACAATGACTTAAAAAGCATTACTATTCAAAAACTGTATTTTCAAGGTAACAGTCAACTGTGTTTGAAAAGTTCTTTGAAACAACACTAACTCAGTAAGGTTACTTTAGTTGCATGGTGCCATGAATAGTAGACATTTCTGAACCTACTTGCAGAATGCAGACATAATGTGATTATGAGGAAATAATCTTGTAAGGAATCCAGTATATAAATTGGTCAAAGTCAACAAACTATTACCCACGCTTCCCTTGAATGCCTTTGCATATAGCATGTACACACTTGCACATATAAGACACACAAAATAAAAAAGATATTAAAGACAAACAACCTACGTCATTCAGCAACCTTTTTGTCTTACTGTTAGTTAATTTGTTAAAATGCACTGTGTTCAAACTTAGAAAAACAACATTAAAATTAACTTCTCTCACAGTTCTCTGATGAATACACCTTGAGTTTCACACCCATCCTTTCAGGCTGACTAAACAAAAACTAGCTCATAAAGAGCAAAAATATGTCAGAGATTTTTGAAGTAGTTTGGTGGGTTTAGATGTATATTTCCCCTTAAAATGATGGGTGCCATGGAAGCATCTGGCAGTAAAGGCTATAACCAGTCTAAAACTTTCCAGCGTTCCAGACCAGAATGGTTGGCACTTTTTCTCCCAAATTAGTCTGCTGTATCTGATTTTGTGCTCTTTCATCTGACCATAAAATGACAAATGCTTTTTTCTATGTATGAAACAGGATACTTTTCTACATAGGATAACTTTTGTTTAGTCAGACTCCATTATCCCAAGCGGTTTCAGAAAATGTACAGGTGTTCTTTGAGTAGTTCTTATTCCTTGAAATCTATCTTTTTTAAAATGAGGCAAATAGATAAACAGGAGCTGATCTTCTACAGAGCCTACCAGTGTGATTTTTGCAGCATGCTGTTCCAGCTGCATTTCTTGCTCTTCCACAGAGGTTATGTGGCCCAAGAACTCCTGGGTCCAGAGGCCACAATCACTTGCTGCATTACGGACTTACTTTTGAAGGCAAAATTGACCAGGACTCATGTACATAAAAACAATAATTCAAGACTTCACAATTCACTGTCTTAATAGTTTAAGGCTTAAGTGGCATGTCACACTGCTCCTTGGCACAAGGCAGAATGTCAGCCACACATGATTTAACATATTTCTATGTTGGATATTGACCAGTGAAACAGTCTGCATTCTGTCTCATACAGAATGTACAACACATTTTTTGATATTTTAATTGATCATTGATATGCATAATAGAGGGTTGTTATTCCTAAGATCTGTTAGGAGAATTATCAGAAGATGTGATGCCTCATTTGCTGGATAATAAATGTTTCATCATGGTAATAACTGCAGGGAAGAGTACATTTCTGAAACACTTTTCTAGATGGAGAAATGGATTAGAGAGATTACCATTTCATCAAAGTGGCAGAACAGTTGAGAGGAAATATGGAAGGAAATTTTTGTATAATTTCTGTACAGTTGCTATTTGTCAAACCCCGCTAGCATGAATCATACTGTATCTTTTCTTCTGATGCAATCACATCAAAAAAGTGTGAAGTTTCCCTTTAATATGCATGTGTGAGAGTCAAAGAAGAGACATACTATGACAAGACATGGATATTTCTTTGAATTATAGTATTATTTAGATAGGAAGAAAGGTCCAACATGCTAAGCAGATAGTACTATAATTTTAATTTTAGTTTATAAACAAGTACCAGGTAAGTCTTTGTCAGCATTAAGGAGATTTTTTTTTCTTTATTAAATTTTCTGTAGTACATGTTAAGCTAAAGATGTACTATAATTTCCGGTGAGGTACAAGGTCCTGCGTATTAACAAAGAACATACCTATCCTCAAACATGAAATTCACATATAGAAAACAGGAGTAGTCTGAAAAATCTCAAGAATAATAGTGATCAGCATGCCTGGATTGCATTCCAACAAAACCACGTTAATGGACTTTGGAGAAGGCACTGTTATATCAAGCTACACAGCCACATTGTGAAGTCACTACAAGAACAAGAAATGTCCAATAAAAAGATTTGCTGCAAGTAAAACGATAGTTGCTGAATTAGAAGAGGGGAGCATAGAAGATAGATCACAAGGTTTTTTTGGTAAGTGTCTTTCCCCATGTTTTCTGTTCTATTTCTACTTAAATCTCCCTTCCCCTCAAGTTTCAAAAACAACACTTTAGAAATTATATTAAAAAAAAAAAGCTCAAAATACATATCCAACAAAATACAGCTAGCTGTAGGATGATTTCCATATGTTGCTCAAGTGAGATTTGAGAGACATCCAGAAGCTGAAACTGGTAGAAATCTTGCCTACTTTCAGTGGTGCTATATCTATTAGGACACGTAACATTTGTGCTTGGAATACAGCATAAATATAGCTAAGAAGTTTAGAGTAGAAGAGGGGAAAGTGAAAATAAAATGAAGTATAAAACATCAAATGCTTAGCTCTTCAGTAAAAATTCTGAAAAAACATCATATACAATATATACAATAGCTTACCTGAAGAATCACAGCTCTCACATGCATTTTGGATTATCCATGCAGAAATTTATACACATACTTCTGAAAACTGGACATCAAAGAACAAAGACTGCAGTTTCTTTGAAATATTTTTAATAGTAAAAAGGAGTAAAAAAAATTACAGCATACAGGCAAAGTCATCTCTAACTTTTTGGAGTTTTATGTGAGGTGTCATAGATCTTTAATTCCCCATTAAAAGGCTACAGTGTGTTTATGCTTAGTTTATTTACATAATTTAAAGGTTTTATCTAACATTTAATGTATGTAGATTATATCATAGTGACACTTCTCTGAACTGAACTAATTCTATGTTCCTCTGCAGATGTTTGTTATTGTGTGTATAACTAAGCAGTTGTTCTTTTTTTTTCCCTGAGGCATTTAGGTGACTCTGTATACAGGGTTTAGACCTGTATTCCCTCCTCCTTACAGATGATGTTCCATACTCCACAGCTGCAGTTTTCCATTTCTCTCCATTACTTGAAGCCTAAGCCTGGAAGAATAAAACCCAGACTGACTCCAGTACAGCAGGTTACCACGAGGTAACACTGTCACCTCACAGTCCCATGTCATTACCAGGATTCCAGGGGAGTTATTGCATGTCTAACATGCAACATTATCATGCTTTATATTTTTAAGATTGTTGATTATGCCTGATATATGAGAGGAATACATTTTGATTCCTATTCCATGCATCATCTGCAACAGTTATTAGTAGGACTAGCCTGGAAAACGATATGTTTTAGGCTGCTGATAAAGTCAAAAAGTTAGACGATTAACAATGAAATTCATGTCACTGTATCTGATCTCCCTCCAGTATTACCAGAGAATGTCAGAGCTTAAAGCCCTTAAGCTGTCAGAAGGCCTTCGTCATACATCCAAAGTACGCACTTTCTCACAAAACATCCAGTCTGAATGAACTTGTAAGAGGACATAAATTCTTTCTTCTACATGCTGTATAGCAGATGAGTATTTTAAGGGATGAAATCATAGCAACTTGATACTATAGTTGACTGTGCTATAGAATATGTGTATATTTTTAACTATAGGACTTCCCATTAAAAAATCCTAACAATGCAGATCACATTGTGTTATATTCTTGGGATAGTTTTACAAAACTACACTCATCCAAAGTTATTGAGTTGCTGTGGGCTCAGCTGGTCCCACAGGTCTCCGAGACAGGAATAGAAAAGAAGCCGTCAATACCCAGGTGTGGGAAATTCAGCCTCAGACCCTCTGATAGACTGCTCGTTTGGTGCCCAGTAGTTCACCCCAGATGAGCTGGTTATTGAAGTAATCACTGCTTTTGGACTGTCAATACAGACTTTCCTGTGAAACCAGTTGTAATGTATCAGTATTTTAAGGTCTCTTCTATGCCAAAAGACATGCACCTAGATGGTTCCAGATTTTCATTGTCCATATAATTTTTGTTGTCAAATTACCTTAAGTTTTTAAACCATAAACAGAAATCAGGAAAAAAAAATAGTTGAATGAAATGTATAATTCAAACTAGATCTTTTGTTCAATTAAGAACTTTTGAAATCACCTAGTTTTTTTTTATACAGCTGCAGTAATAGTTACTAGGTTTTCAGATCTCTTTAAAAAGGAAATCAGCTCTAACAAATTTAAGAAAAAGGGTTACTAGAAAAAGACAGGTGAAAATCAGACTTTTTATACAGTTTTGAGAGCATAATCCCTGATAGCTTTCAAAAAGTATGTTTCACCACATAATTTCCATAACTTGCCAATGTTATATATTTACTATGTTCCTTCTTCATTCCTTTTGATTCCACAGCTTTAGAAAAAAATGTCCAGAAAAATGGGCAGTTTTGTTCTTAATAAAACCAATGCTTTTTTCCTTGGTGTTAATACTCAGTTGGGAAAATATGTTTTTGCCTCCATTAACCAGCTGTTTGTTCTAATAAGTTTTATAGAAAGGGAATGTACTATGCCAGGCATATGCAGAAAGTGTTTCAGCAGACATATGGCTTTTGCCAAAATACACTATCTGATTTTTTTTCTTAGGCTTTACTTCCTATAATCCTATTCTAGAAAATTCAAACTTATTTCCAAGTGCATTCAGGTTTAAGGATTTCAGGGTTCTGTGCTGAACATGACACCTTCAGATCTGCAGTTCTTCAAGAGTGGAAGACTTCTGTAACACAACTGCAACTCCATTTTATCTAAACCACCTGAAGCTCAGTTGGCAATAGCTTGGAGCTGGAGGAGTGGGGAGCACACAGGGCACTCTTAGCAAATCCCAGAGCATCCCCTATTGATGAAATCCTCTGCAACCATAGTTATAGCTCAAGATACTTTTCTAGGCGATAGAAAACTCCTTGGAGAGAATGGTCATGCATAGCCTGCCAGGCTCTCTCCTGGCTCCTTCCACCGTATGGACACACCACCCGCCTTGAGAACAGTATATGCGCACCAAACTACTACGGCAGATTCAAACATTGATCACATTTTCCAAGAGGGTACCTATGAAACATGACTGCAGTACACCAAAAAAAAAAAAAAAAATTATTATTGCTGTATATCATTAACCTATCAGTGGTCCACTGAGGCATGCAAACACTTTTGAATTCTTTGCCAAGACAGCAAAATTGCAATAAATATAACACTGCCAAAGGCCTGCATGCTAGAAAAAGGAAAAAGAGCAAAGCTTGAAAATTTAAAATGGACTTCCTGGAAAAAAGACTCCATTTAGAGAAACCCATAGCACAGGTTACGGTGGCCAGCAACTGCCTGTCTGCAGAGCTCCTGCCCACTTCACCTCCTTCCTCCAGGCAGAAATGACACAGACAACAGCTTCCTAGCTCAGCTGGCCCACAGGCACCCATTCTACTTTCCTAACGCAAAGTCACTGTTTGCCATGCAAAATGTTTCACGTTTTCCTATATGAAATTTCTATCCTTTGGTAGGATATTTGCAGTCAGCATGTTACTCAGCAGAATTCCTCAGTCCTTAAACTATTCCTTGTGACACTTAATACCTCCTCCAGAACCCGTTTAGACTACAGCTGTCTCAAAAGGAGATAATGCCTTATTGAATAAAAGTATTTTTAAATATCTGCCTCTCTCAGATGATAATTATAACAGAATTTAGCTAACGGAACTTTACAATTTCCTAAGCCACAGTTATTTTGTCTGTGACAGATCTGGAGTAAGAGGTTACTACACTCAACCATTTATTCCTGTCCTCCCTACTCTATAATATTGATCGAACTATGTGTGTGACAGCACTTTGAAGGTATTAACTGATACAGTTAAAAATGATCAAAGCAAAAACAATGTTGTTTCTATTAAGTTACTTTTAGAGCCATATAATTTCAAAATTTAGATTATAGAAGAGCTGAGAGAACATGAGCTTCACTAAGAAGCTGGGAACATTTACTCGGATCTACTGCCACTAAAGAAGTCATATGTAAACATGGCCTCTTCTAAACTCCTCTAGTATATTTTCCAAATCTTCCTTTAAAGTGTAGACTTCCTATAATTAGAGATGTAAGCATGTGGCTTAGGGCACCAATCACAAGGAAGCCATAGAGATTGACTTTAAAGTGTTGAGTTCATATCGATTTTTAGTCTACAGAAAAAGAAAAATTTGAAGTGAAAATCCTTCAATTACTGCCTCGGTAGATAGTGAAAAATTTACCATATTTTTGTCGCTAGTAAACCATGGCAGCAAAACCACTCAAGAAGAATTGAACATCAGGTAAGAAAAGGAAAACTAATTTGCCCAAAGGGATTATCAGGATCTCAGCCTCTAACATAAGCTATGATTAGGATTAAAGGATTAATTAAGCAAACTAGCAATGGTGGCAAAATGGTTGAACCAGGTTTTAAACAACTCTGTAAGGAAAGGTGGGATAAATTGGCTGGAAATATTACAGCCTTAATGACAAGGGCTGAAACGCAGACCACTGCTGTCTGTCAGTTCTGGGGAAGGGAGACCTGGTTAGGACGTCCAGAAAAGGAGAGTTACAAACGTCACAGTCTTGTTTGCACAAATAAAATGCTTGAATAACCATTTGAGACTGTTTTAATATTGTGGTGACTGATTGTAATCTCTTGCTGCAAGCATACAGTGAGCCAATAAATGGTCAAACACCTGCTTCTCTTCTTCAGGGCATATCAGGTCATGAACATAACACCATAAAAGTATCTGTGAAGAGCCAGTCAACCTCGTTACATGATCAAAGACATGGACCTTTGAAAAGAGATCATAACAGATAGTTTCTTTCTCAGCAAAACCAGTAGGCATATGCGTTGTGGGGACACTGAGCATTCCCTGAAGCTTCTATAGGCAGAAGAAAAGCAAAGGGAGCCTGGTATTAGGGCAGCTGGAAAAAAATAACTATAAGAACATTTGAAATATCATTAGAAAAACAAACCATCTCCTTCAAAAAAAACCCCATAAAAACGCAAAAACTTCACTGATTGTTAACATATTATTTCCTTTTTACTTCAGCGTTGAATCACTGAGAAACACACCACAAATTCGGTAGTTGTTCTGTTATGCTTTTCTTTATGCATTAAAAGCCAAATAATTCTGCCTGTAGTTTCACCCATCTGGATGGTTGCACAACATAACGTGACCCTAAAATAGAGTACTAAAAAAGAGCAACCCTAACATACAATACTAAAAACAGCATTCTAGCAGAAAGCCAGACTAAAGGAAAAAAAGGGGGGGATTTAAAAATATCGTAAGTAAAACCAGTATTAATACTTCAAATGCATTGCTAGTAACATGGCTAGGTACCAAGGGTGCCCTTCCTGTGCCAGCTAATCACACTGTGACCCCAATGCCCTTCGGTCCTGGCAGTGGTAGTTCAGAGTCTGTCAGCATGTTTTCCGTCTGGCTGATGATGACAGAATTAAATCATACCCAACATGCTTAAAACAAAGACATTCTTCTGATTTCACCTTCTGGCAGCCTGAACAGTATCTCGCTCATCTTCTCCAGGGAAATCTTCAGATCACAGCTGTCCTTTGTGTTCTTTTCCTATTCCTCCTCTTCCTACCACAGTTTAATGACAAAGGTGCCCGAAAGACAGTAATGTCACAGGACGTTCACAGAATTAAAATCTAGGCTCTTGAAAGGGAACAATGCATTCAGTTAGATTTCCTGACTTTCATTGCACAGCAAAGTTGGAAAGCATTAACTTTATTGAAATAACATCAAACAATATAGTTGCAAAGATCGTGCTCAGTTTTGCAAAGTTACAAGAGCCAAGCAGATATAAATATGAGATGAAATATTCTTCGTTTCCCACACATAACATCCACATCTTACAGTGTAAGGGCTGGCCATTTTACATAGAATCTCGAGATACTAAAATAGTGATGAAAGACCTTTGAAGGAAATGAGTGTACTTTTTAAACAGGTATCAGGTTGGTCTAATTTTAATTTCCACAAATATTAATTAAGGAAGAATTATGATAGAATTGTATATAGTATAGTCTAAGAGTACACAGGACTATCTCGCTGCCAGACGATTTTATGCTACTGCCCATTGCTGTAATATCTTAACATTTTCCACCTAAAACTGACAACTGTGTGAAACGTCAACCAAACTGCATGAATGACCTCCCCCTCTACATAACTGTACGAAAAAGTCTAACTGCAAAATGAGAAGTTCAGTAGCAAAAACTCTTTGCCAGACTGTAGCATGGATTTTTCTTAGGGTCAGCTGAACATATATATATATATAGATAGATACAGATTTTTTTAAAAAATAAACGGAAGCAAACATACAAAGCATATGGCTTCAAAAGTGAAGCATCCCTATTTCATGCTGATCAGTAGTGGCTAAATTCCACCTTTATAATTATTTAATTTTTTTGAAAGTTGTCAAGGACACTTCACGGACTCCAAACTCAAGTATGGTAAATCATTATCAGATCTGACTAATATCAGACCTACTGCCCTGACCTCTGTTGTTTTCTTCTTTTCTAATATGCTCCACTTCCAGCACCTTCCCTCCTAAGCAGAGGCAAGGAAATTACTTTTCATTATAAAAACATATAATAAAATAATTATTCTTATCATGTTAGATAATTATAAGTTTTCCTCTGCCTTGATTGTATTATTTGATACTTTCAGATATATCTATAAAGTATAAGAATATATGCTTATATTTCAGCTGCTTATTTTATTAATTGGGATGTACAAATGAACTACATATATTGATGAAGTTACTTCCCTGTTATCCATGGGAATGTCCCCAGTCTTAGTGTCAAAAACCAATGTTTATTCAGACAACAAAATTATTAATCAGAATGTTAAGAGATAGGGTAGCATTTATCACTCCATCTTGCTTTAACTCAGTACAGCAGCATCTTTCAATTTATATTTTGAAAAATACAGATAAGCATTGACTGCTGGAATCTGTTCTTTGTAGACTATATTTAACAGATATCTTCAGTCCCATGCTGTAACATAGTACACATGGGAATTTGTCAGACAAGTAACAAGCCATTAAAAGGATAAAATCCCTAAGACACATTCTTGTCTAATATGCTTATATCAAACAAACAAACCTTGTTAAGATTTTTGTCTTAAGGACAGTTCCACACGTAGCAGAATACAGACATCTTGTATTTAGAATCAAAAATAAACATATGGCTCAGAAGATACCTATAAATTAGGTCATAAAGTGGACCTTTTCCTATTTCCACACCTTTTACAAGGCAGCTGTTTCAGCTGACAGCTACCCTGAAAATGCCAAGGGTTTTCTTAGTACACAGAAGTAACTGGAGGTTATCATGTACAGAAAAATATTCTGAGCTGCAAAACAGTGGCTTCACATCTTCCAAGTGTACCACCCTTTACACACGCAGAATGAAAATACTGTGGTGAGATGTATCTGCAAAAATCACATGACTTTAATGCAAACTGTGCATGACAAAAGATTCTGTACAAGTAGAACTCGTATCTCCACACAGATTTCAAGATGAACATTTATTATGATTTGGACTATCATTTTTTCATCATCTTAAACACTGAAAATCCACCACAAAAACAAAACAACTTTATTGTGAATTTGAAATGCCTCTTTTTCCAGTTATTTGCATAGCACAGGGGACTTTATATTATTATGCTTTCCTGCTTATTGCTTATTGCCATAGAAGAAACTATTTTTGCATTTGGGGGATCTTTCATGTCCACTGAAAGATGACAAAAAGGATCTGAGGTAGCAGGATTTATCAGGTGCTGTCTACCTGTATTAGGCCAGAAGGAAGCATGAATACAAGATGCTTGTATTTACTGGCCACTAAGTTTTTAATCAAATCCTGGGAGCACAGTGCTCTCACTAGGCTCCAGCCAGGGGTCTCAGTAGTTTCATGGAGTTGGTCGACACAATGTTTTTAGATGCTATCAGTATTTCAGTCTTCTGTGGAATAGGACTATTAATCCCATTTTAAAGCATTCCTAAGGCTGATATCTTTTTAGAAGCATTTCTTTTGATTCACTCAGCCCAGAAAATGCTACATCACAGTTGTTGTAGGTTTCAAAACAAGCCTGATTATTGCTAGCCAAAGACATTACGCCTAAGTTCACTTACTTTTTTTTTTTTTTTTTTTCATTTTGCCATATCCCCAACAGAAGTCAGCTAGTTAGAGATTTCCAAACCACAAGCAAAAAGTCTGAGGGACATAGGAGGGAACATGAATGCTTTCTGAAAGAGAGAGAGAGATGGGGACAAATGCACTCTTGTAACAAAAGTGGCTATAATTCCTCCTCTTTACTCTGCCTATGAAAACCTCTTTCGGCCTTTATTTTTTCCTCTTTCTCGCTATTGCAGCAAAAGATCTGTAAATGAAGATGCTTGTTGGATATAACACATACAAAAGACCACTGAATAAGTTTTTAAAAAATAACATAAAGTAATAATCAGTTAATGTATGTTCAACTCCTGAAATACTTTGGATTAAACTCCCTTCTTTAATATAACAAAGACTTCCCATTTTTCAACATATAGAGGTTTTTTGCCCTGTACAGTCTCAAAGGACAACAGATGTCCTTGCAGATATTCCAGATATTCCTAATTCAGCTTAGAGATATGAGGAGCTTGACTCTGTATCAGACACTATACTATCCTCCAAAGAAATGTCAAGTTCATGACCTTATGCATTTTCTTCAAGAGTCAAAAAGTCAACAAAAGTTCTTTGTTGAAACACTGAAGCTCAATAATGCATGGACAAGCTGAATAACGTACTGTTTATTCTCTGCCTGTGGTGATGTAAATCAAAAGAAAACTCAAATTTAAGAATGTCTTGGGTTTCATTCAGGTATAACTAACAGTTTTCAATCAGCAAAACTTTAAGAAATGAGATTTGCTTTCATCATGTTTAGATTCACTTTCATCACTTCAAAAATCTACTTGAAAAAAAATCTCTTCAGCCAGTTCTATTCCATAAAAAAAGTCATGAAAGCCTCCCCATCAACCAACTCCCCATGTGTGCAATAATTACATGTGTTTACAGCTATACAGCAAGTGGCTGTTGTCTAGACTCTCAAATCAATTTAGAAGAAAAATCTCTACAATGTTTCAGCTGTAAAGTAACTAGGCCCCAAGATTTTTCATTTTCTTCTTTGGGATCAGATTCCTGACAGTTCCCATGCATTTGACCTAAAGCAACTCGATATTTTAGAGTACGCCATCTCTACATTTATGTCCACAGGTCTGTTTAGCTGACTCTACAGTTACTTTACCAAAGTGCACGCACTCTTTTGAAATCAAAATTTCAGTGATTGACATACAGCAAGCAATTTCTCAGCTCCACCTCTCTGCTGCTAGCCCGACTCCTCCTCTTAGGCAGCTCCAGCCGTACAGAGCGCCTCTGCTGCCCCGGCCCCTCTCACTCAGCAGCATGTACAAATTCTTAATCATTTTGCTAGTTCAGCGCTATTACACGCATTGCATCTTGCTTTGGTTTCAGAACGCACTTCATCAGCATCTGCAGTCCATGGATCTTTCCTTTCCTGTTTCTCGCAGGCAGCCCTGCAGGCCCACATACCTTCAAATTAGGGATCTACCCTAAAATAATTGTACTCCCCCACGGCTCCTGCATCTGGTCACCTTCATTATCTCTGTCATTCTCTGGGTCCTCTCCCTTATTCTCACAGCTGTCAGCTTCCTTATTCTGGCAAAGAACAAATCACACCAAACTCCCTCTCAAAACTCAGAAAAATCCCCTTCTTTGCTCTTTCCTGTTCCAACTCCCAGAGGCTGCTGTTTGCTTTTAAAGGATTTTACTGCAAGTCAGCCCTAATTATCTAATTAATCTCTACTGTGATCAGAAGGATGAGCCCCTCAGCAAAACGTCTGTCTCTCACTAAGACCACAGACGAGTGACACAGACACAAATTTACCAATCCCTAGTACACAGAAATTTCCTTCATCATTAGAGGACTGACAGATCTCAGAAGTAGGGTAATGATTGATAATCTTCTCAGTAAAAAAAAAAAGAATAATATCTTATACTTTCTGCTTTCACCAGTGTCAGTTCAAGTTTAAAACACAAATAAGAGGAAGTCTCCCCCAAAATCTTCATTTTTTGAAAGCACATAGACAAATCAGAAAATGAAAATACTGTACATTGAAGGAAATAAAGTGAAGGAACCGTCTGTTTCTGTAGGAAAAAAAACAAGCTATATTTAACACATACCACATAGGTCAGAATATGCTTCTTAATGGAAATATCGCAAATTATGGAACATAAAGCATAGAGAGGAAAAATATCAAGGCTTTCATTGTATCCAGAATACAAATATCATTAATGGTACCACAGGTGTCTCAAAGAAAGGTCAAAAATAGTTAAAAATTCTAAAAAAATAATCAGAGCCACATATGTTAAGGACTACAAAAAAGAATGAGAACATATAGTTTGTCCAGCTAAATGTTTTCTAATGAAATAATAGAAAGAATACAAGAGATTACTTGTTTCTGCTGCAAACCAGGGAAGAAGTAGCCATCACAGCCCTAAAGAAATGTCTACCCCGTACCTGTATTTCATATCTTCACATCTCCATAGATGAGATCATGCAATTTACATTGTCTACAGGCTTATATAGTCATCAGAGATGAGGTGACATTTTTTGAAAGATTCACTACTAGTTGATTATGGGACAGCACTGTACCCCATCACAGTACACCATACAAATATTTCAAGAAATAGTTGTGGGGTTTGTTTGTGTTTTTGAAAGGGTTACACTAAAAAATGACAAAAACTTGAAAAAGTAATAAACCAGAAAGCTTTCTAAATACTCTTTTTTAATATATATATACTTTTATACTTCAACGGATAGATTCTTAAGTGCTTAGCACATGCAATCCTGGCCATATTTTCATTACAGCTCAACATTCAATTGTTGCCATTTATGGCACTTACAAACAGATTTTCAGATTTCAAAATAACTCACTTATTTTTGACCATCAGTGAAAGCTGTTCAGAATTTTGACCCTAGCAAGCTTCAAAATTCTGAATGAAAAATTTACTTATTGGTGTTGTTTGAGAAACAATGGGGGAAGGAAACTGCCAGTTAGACTGTTTCTGTTCCCTATTTTTTTTTTACTGAAATTTAATTTTAGCTGAAAACTTCAGACTAGTTGTTCTCATTATTCTTAGCAGTAAAAGATATAAGACTATTCTCTTTCATTTGAAGTGTATTTCTTGGAGACGAGTTCTAATGGAACTGCTGATTCAAAACTCCAATCCCATGTGCTTTACTTTATACTGAAAGCATATCTTTACTTTTAGAATGAAACGTGCAACCACTCTTCATTTGACACTAGTGGGCAATAGATGAGATCATAAATATGTGAGGAGTACATATCATGATACCTAATAAACTAATATTATAAGGTAGAGAAATGTTGGTATTTTCAGCTTCAAAGTTCTTCATAAAAAAATTAAGACATATTGGCTGAAACACTGAAGAGCTAGGATAAAAAAATCCAGTTACACTGAGTGATATTTAAAATGAATGTACTTAAAAGTATGGAATACAACTTATCCCTAAAGTAATAACATTAATCTCATTGCACAACACTATAAATGAACTTAGCCTCTTATTTTTAGACAATTTAACATCCAAGTTTCTTCAGTGACAAAGTCCATTTCCTCTGGTTACTTGGTTAGTAAGTATGGGAGCCATTCTGTGACATCCTCCTATGATATGAAATCAGAAGATTCTGGTGGGATTTTATAGACTGTTACATGCAAAGTAAGGCTTTAGATCTTGCAGACATTTATATAAACTACTAAACATACAAATGGTCCAACTGAAATTGAAACAAGTGACTTAAGGTTAATTCTTGCTTCCAGTGAAGTCCGAATTTCTCTACTGTAAGTCTGTAACTATCTATACTCAGTGTTGGATACCCTGCCATTACCTTCAACTCTACACATTGATTGCTGAAGTTTGTCTTTACTACTAGTTACCATCCTCATCAGATTCCTCATCCAGATCCATAATTTGATAACCTTGCCATAATCTAGACCCTCATCAAAACCCAGTGTACCATGCATATACATATAAACCATAAACTATATCCTGACTGCCTGAGTGAAATTCTCCCTTGTCACCACAAAAATCTATATAGCAATTAAATTTACAAAATAGGATACAGATATTACTGAAAGCTGTAGATGCTTCTGCCAGCCTTTCTTGCATATAGGTGAATTTCTCCCCTCTTTCATGACTTTTTCCCCTCATCCTTAATCTTAGCTGTAGCCTGTCTAGCCTACTTACATCTCAGCTTGTACCCAACCAGTCTATTCAAAAAGCTGCTGCTAAAATTATCCCTTCATGCTGCTCAGACCCTGCCAGACATTCATATTCAAATCACCAAACCCTTCATCCTCTGCTTCAAGTTCAAGGTTCCTCTCTTAAATCCAAGGCCCAGAAAAACATAACACATACCTACAGCTTTGCTGTCAAATTGCACTGTTCATTTTAAAACTTCCCTTCTTCCCATTATGCTCTTTATGCTCACATTCATGTCTGTTTTATTTTCTATGCCCTGCCTGAAGTTTAGTACTTATAAAAGGGATTTTTACCATAAATCAGGATAACAGCCTCTTAAACACCCAAACTCCAAGTGATCCTACTTAAAAGAGAGAGGAAAACCCAAGCAACTCCAGTCTAAGATGGTTCTCAGTTATAGTCTTCATTTTCTAAAATACCGCAAATCTTTTGCAAAGCTCTTGTAATTAAAGGAGAGCGGCTCTTTGTCTTGCAGGGTATGTCCTTTGCTTTATCTTATTTTCTAACAGACTGAACGAGGTCCTTACTCTGGCAATCCAAGCAGAGAACTGTTAAAAAGTAAAATAACAATGCCCATCTTGGGCCTAATTTTACACTGTTCTTCTCTCATCTCCTATACCTTCGAATCCAATCAGCTTGCATCTATTTTCATTTAATCTATTTAATCTCTCAGCACTCAGCTGAGACTGGCACGGGGCACTGTTGCCATTACCCTGTGACTGCCGCTTGCTCACCCACGCTTTTTATCACCAAGGGAGTACATCCTTTCCATTTCTTACCCATCACCAGCACAGACGCCAAGACAAAAATAGAAAAGAGAAAAAGATTAATTAAAAAAAATAATCGGTTTTATGAAACTCCCCACCTGCTAATGTTTGTTCTCAGGCACTGACTTATGTGTCACGAAGGCTCTCACTGACTGTTTCCCAGGGTTATCACAACAGCACCAAAGGAGTCCAGAGGGGGTACCCATCATGATTTTAACACTAAAAGCCGGAAGGATGTCTGTTCCTTGACTATGCTTCGCTTTAATTATTAGGTCTCAATTAACACCCTGCCACTCTTCGTTTGCTCTGCTTTGCTCCATTTCCTGCAACTTGATAAAAAAAGAGAATAAGACTTTCAGAAACTTAGTTTATCCAAAAACATGATTTTGTATTTGAAAGGAGATTTTTGTCTTTTAATTCTTTTTCTAATTAGTTTCTGTACCTTGCGCTCAGCATTCCCCACAATTTGTCTATCCATGACATAAAAAAAGATTATCTTTTTCATGTTGCCAGAAGTCAGGGACCTTAGAGTTAAATCCAATCTCTAAAATGATGCTTAAGCCTCCATCTCGTTTCACCACCGTTCTTTTCCTCCTATTACTGCCTGATTTCTGACTCTTCTGCGTTACATTGTTGTTCCCGAATGTTCCACACAAATAGTTAGTTCCAGATATTGAAAGGAATTTAACACTTAAGTAAAATTATCACATATTATTAGATTTCTACCCTAGAAATAGAGAAAATCTTTAAAGATCTTAAGTTGAAATCTTTAAAGTATTAACAAATGTTTTATCTAAGGATGAAACATCTTTTGAAAATGATAGGTAAAGCACAGCAGAATCTCTGTTGGCTTCAGTTTGCAGACTTTCGCTTTACTTAATGTGTCATATTTTCCTGCACAGAATGAAGGCTTACAGACTCTCAAAACCACAGGCACCAGGGCAATTTAATTCACTAAGCTTCTATAGTAGGATGAAGTTTTCAGAAGTCTACAAATCCTTGGGAATTGTTCCATAATTCTTATCATTATGGATCATAGGATGTAATAGTTTAAAGAAGACTGGTACACAGTAAAAAAGTCCATATATAAAACTGATACAGTAGACAAAAAAAAATAGATATACAAACACATGTGCATCTAATAGATATATTATCTATGTATGAGAAAAAGCTACAGCAAACTAGACCTGTTAATCTAGTACAACGTATTTGTTGGCTCCTTACGTAGCCAGTTCTATTTCCCTGCAAGGTAGGAATTACAACTTCTGTGTACTAACGAGTGCACCCTGGTTCACTTCACATCAGCATGTTCTACTTCCTCAGTATGGTCTAGAAATTGGTCCCAAATGACTTACCCTGAATAACAGGGGCCTACAACACTACTTTAAACGGACAAAAATAGTGTCGTCAGGATAAGAAACTAATAGATTCATGGTGGACAATGGCCCAGTGGGAGGAAAATCAGTTTAGAATTTTAACTATTTTATTAAAAATTTTGTAGCATCAGAACAGAGAGATGATCTTATTCAGCTCCCCTTTCACAGGTCAGTTTTCCCCCAACATTTAAAGACTTTACTGGATGTAGATAACCAGCTCAATAACCAGAAGCATGAGTAGAAATTTCCACCCACAACAAATACATCTTCCTTGAAAGTGTTTTCAGAATTTAATTGTCTCTACATATTTGACCAAAAACTGTAAGACGGTTGTTAGCCTTTCAGCTACATTTAGTGCTGAAATGGACTGCACAATGCAGAAAGCCAACAGCCAGCCACAGGTAGGGTATAGCTGAAATATTTACATTTGGGCTCAAACAACCACATTAGGTTTGTCCTAGTACAGGTCTTTACTGACCTTTATCCCTCCCCCAGGTACTGTATCTTTACCACTTCTGTACTCGACAGTGCAGAGCCATCTCTCCCGGCTCCTCCTGCCAAGACACCCCCCTTTCTTCCCCAGTGCCACCTTCCACAGGGTGTCAGGGGAAACCCTTCAGGAGATGATCAGTGCACGAGGGTTTTAGGCTGCACTCTCCCCAGAAATGGGATGGATTTCAGACCTTGTAAAAGCAAAACCTGCATTTGTAAGTCATTCTGGGTTTAAAATGTCTCAAACTCAAGCCACAGATTGTTCTGCATGGGGGTTAAGACTAAAACCAGTCTGACAGCCCAAGTCATCTGCGCTATGTAGACATCCCCTGTGATGCAAGGTTCACTGCATGTATCATTTCCTTGTCTCATCACTCCTATTCACTCACAGCTGATTTTTGACATGAATGTCATTTTTGACATGTTTTTATGTACAGTTTTGTTTCCAAGGCATCTTATGAGATTTCTTGCCATTTAAGGAAAAGATAGTAATACTATTTCTTTCTACAAGTCAGATTTTTATGATAATAAGCGAGTAATTACCATACTGTTCCCTTTAGAAATATCCAAGGGTGAGTTAGGTGCCCACAGAGGGAAAGTGGCACTTGTTTTAAGGGTGTAATTCATTCATAGAAACAGGTAACAGGAGGGCACCATTTGCAACTGTAATCTTTAGAGAAATTAAGATGAAAGGACCATTAGCATAACAATGCTTTTCATGTTCTCTGACAGTAAGAAATAGCAATGGGGAGACTGTCTTAAAGCATTATGGTGGCAGAATAGAAAGGGCAGGGAATAATTGCAAATGCCAAATGAGAGTATGATTTTTCCAGTTCCTCTGTGAGGGAACACTACACCAAGACATGACATGAAATTATACTCATTATTTACATAACTGCATTTTCTCCATCAAAATTAATTAAAACCAACTATAGTTTTGAAAAGCAGGCTTCACATTTAATCTACACCTGCTAATTAAAAAAAAAAGGAAAAAAAATCCAGGTTACTCACTTGTAAAGAAGAGTCAGTTACCATCTTTAAAAAAAGTTAAAATTTCTGTAAATACAAAATACATTATTCTGGAATGGCATCTCACTTGCCATTCCTGCTTCAGGATCCATGGTATGAAAAGCAATACATCCATGGAGAAAGCATAGCATATTTTCCACATAGATTAGCGTGCACAGTTCACAGATCCAAAGACTAGTATACAGTGTGATCGTTCAGATTTTACTTGGCTCCACCAGTTTTTATCTTCCAGCAGAGCTGACCAAAATATTTGCCTTTCATGTACAACACATTTAAACATAACATTTCATTAGGTAGCTTCCTGTGCAGCCTTTTCTTTGCTCTAAGCTGAAAGAGAGAATTACTGAAGACCAGATTTATTTTGTAAAGTGCTCCTTAATCATTAGAGTCAAAACTAAATGCTGAGTAACAAGTAACAGGAGCCGGGCTTCCGCATGGGAGCCTGGAAGAACAGAAACCCCCCTCGAGACTGCAGCGCATCATCACACCCGTGAGCCACAACAGGGGCACCTCCGCGTTCTGCTCAGGGCTGGCTGGCAAACCTGCCCCGTCAGGGCTTCCCAGCGAGCCCCAGTCTGGCCTTCTGCCACATGCGTTAATGTAAGAGGGGGCACGTTTAAATCTGCTTTGTCAAAGGGAACACGAAGCTATCCTGAGCCACCTCCTGAGGGCCTGTCTGTCAGGGTACACCTGTGTGCTGCAGGTCATCCCACATTACAGGAGACAGAGACAGAGCCAGACTTCAATTTTGTTCATAAATCAGGTCAGTAGTATTTGTCCCACATAACTTCCCAGTATTCATACACATAAACATGGATGACTCGGTATGCCGAAGCCTTGTTGGACGTAATGTAATTTATGTTTCAACTGAGGAGAAAGCCAGTCTGCTCCAGAACTCCCAGAAACTGCTAGATGACACCAGAACTTTCAGGAATAGGAATTTCACAGGTTGCACCAATTTTCCTACAGGTAGATGCTTTTAAAAGTAGAGCTTTGGAGCATGAGGAAACAAGAATGAGACCAGTCTCCACAGTCTAGTGGTTGGATTGTAAATTGGAAAACTCTACTCCACTGGACCTCCCCTTTTTCCAAACATCTCTCTGAATTACATCATCTTTTCTGTTATAACATTCAAGATACATTTTAAGCAGGAAAGAATCATAGTGTCTGTTTGATCTATGCTTTAACTTTTGCCATACATTATGTGAAATGTGGCAAAGAAGTTGTTTAAATTTCCCGTTAGAAACCTTTCTTCAGTACTTTATGACTTTTTCATGTTGAATAGTTCAGGAAAACTTCAGATAATATAATTCATTATCAAGAATATGGCTGAGGAAAATCACTTGTTTTGTCCCTCCTCAAATGATCTTTGAATGGCACCAGCTCTCCAGTGTTTTGGAATAGAAAATATGACATTGGGTGGGCAGGTAAAAGGCCTTTCCCTCTGCCTAGAATACTCCTTTTGCCGTCTGCATAAAAATACATTCAGCTGCAGTCACATTACAAGCTTCGAAAACCAATCCTGTTTGCAGAGAATCGCTGCAGCTCTGCACCCCTGCAAAAGCAAGGCTCACTTCGCAAGAGCTGCAGCTGCGGCGGCCGAGCAGGGCCTGCTCTGTGCTTACGCCTCGCCGCGGCAGGGGCACCTGTGGCCAGACCTACGGTCCTCAGGGCTGTTCAGTCCACCAGTCACGTTACTGACTCACAGCAAGGTAATAAGAGAAAAAGGAAGCAAAGTGACTGGAATAGGGAGATAAAGGTAATGGAGCAGAAACAAAATAGGAAATACGAGATGTTTTAGTGTTGTTGTAACTGCTTGTTTCCAAAATTTTTGGCCCCATGCTTGTCTTCCCTAAATTTAGACCTCTTCTAAATTAAGAGAACCCAACAATTTCCAGGAAGTTTCAGGGTGGATATTTTTCCTTTCCTGTAGGGAGCACTGTTCTCTTTCTGAGAAGAAAAAGATAATCTAATGTCAGTGGGACAGAAACTTGGGAACTCAGCTCCTTAGTCAAATCCCCAGCTGAGATTAGAACTGAGTTTGAACCTCAAAGCAAGGGTAAATCTGAATTTGTATCCTCAGCTTATACTGAAACTCAGTACAGACAGCAAAAAAATCAATGCACTAAAGCTAAAAGCTTCAGTATACTGAGTCCCCCCAACCAGCTTGCTCCTGATTTTTTCATCTCTTTTTTGCTCTGAGCAGTGCTTTTCAATCACTAACATACTGGTGTCACAGGAGGCTATATATCCTGACAAACAGCCCTGAGGACCCTCATTAACCCATGGAATTCATTTTAGATCTTGTCCATTATGCAAATGAGAGGTACAATTTGTTCTCTTTTTTTATATAGCATTATTGATTTATGCAACTCCAGGTTAGACTAAACAACATACTTTCTAATTAGCAACAAAACCGAGTTTGCAGAGTTTTCTTTGAAAAGAGGAAGAATGGAAAATTTAACCATACTTTCTAATTAAAAAAATCATGTGCAACTGCACCTAACAGTGTGATATAGTAATCAAATTGACCATACAACTTCTGCTCCATGCTAATTACTGAAGTAAATTGGACGTAATGGATAATGAAGTATCTATTGTCCTGGGATTGATTATATAAGCAAAATATACTTATTTCGATATTCCAAAAATAGATTGTTCACTGGGCATTTTATTTAATGATAGAGTTTTAAATACCTCAAACTGTAGCCCTTCCAAAATCCATTGTGACAGGTCCTTCCAAACAGGTTAGTTTTCACCAGTCCATTCCTACCTCTCAGACACAGCTGTGACTCAGCTGCCACAGGGAAAACCGTGAACAGACTCCAGCCACACTCACCGAGTCAGGCTACTGCTGGGTCTGCCAAAGTACCTCAGTGGGCATCTCCAGTACCTGCTGCTGTACTATCCGGACTCCTCCCATTGCCTTCAGATAATGTGATCAGGCAGCTAAGGAACATGTTAAAAATCACATATGTAAGGTCAGAATTCCTTGTAGGTCTTTAAAAAGTTTGCAGAAAGCCAAAAGCAAAAATAAATCAGTTGAGAAGCCAGTAGAGCAGTGACGGTAAACCTGTAACACAAATGCTGACATTTGGACATGGTGTGCCAGTTTGTCAACAACACACCTACGAGATCTGGGACTTCTCCCTGCTGCTGTCCCAAGAGCAGGACATGCAGGCAGTGACAGGAGGGGGAGACCAAAAAATATTGAAAGGTAGCGGGAGAAAAAATCCTTAAACATGAAAAGAGCTAGCATAGCCACCAAGGAGAGGACAGGGCTGAACAAGACAAGAGAAGGTTTTCTTCCAGCACTAATACAGAAAATGCATCCCAGCTTCCCTTTATTTTTATCATCATACAAATGCAGTTCACAAGGGTGTGCTTTGTGTGCAGCAGTTATGCAGAAGATTTTATTCTACATTCACATGAAGGTTTCACGCTTTGGCTATTAAGCAGATAGTGCTCATGGTTGCAATAACCATGAAGTTTCCTCAGAAACCGCACAGAAAAAAGGGAAGAAAGATAAGTAAGACCACCAGCCAAAACAGGTAAAAATGTACCCTCATCTAAGAGAGATGAATGATTTGATACATCTTCTCTTACTAATAAAAACAACTCCCTCGAAAAGATTTGGAGTAAGCAGAAAAGGAATATGTTTTAACAGATATGATAGTTCCAAAAAAAAATAGTAATTTTAAAAATACAGTAGAAAAGAGCGTAATTCAGTCTCAGTTCTGAGCAGTCTATGAGTGCCTATTGTCAACATGCAGACCTTTTTATTTCTCTCTCTCCGAGTAACAAATCTTGCCTACTACCATACACCCAGTATTCTTCAATGTGGCCAAAATTCAGTGTTCAGGGTAGGGTGATAGAGAGGGAGTGAAGACCAAAGCTAGGACTGGAGTTTAGTGCAAGGAGAGAAAAACATTGGACCAGGAGGGGACAGTGGCAAGGTTGCATCAAAGCCAGAGGAGATCATCAGAGAGTGAAGTAGGGAATGGTACATGCTGTAACAGTAGGTACACACGATGAACACACATGACGACCCCTTTTCATAATAGCAGAAATAAAGGAGATGGGCCTTGCTTCTGTTGTCACATCAACTAGTTTCTGTTTCCTTTACCACAGGCAAGAGAAGCAACCTACCACCCTGGGCAGCTGCCTGCCTCACTTGATCACGTTCTGTCTGCCAACCCTTAATGCTCTTTCAGCTTTTCAGGAAAACCACCAAAATCTCTGTAAGGCACTTTAGATCATCCACTTAGTTCAGCAAATGGGAAGCCTGTATGCAAAGGAACTCCAGTGAGTCTGCTGCGTGAGATGTTAGTTTGATGCTTACTGTGTACCGATCCACAAAACTTTCCAAGTCCAAGATGCATTCAATTTCAGTTTGGCAAAAAGCCTTTAAATAGTCATACAAATGGCAATTGTGGGCATGCAAGTCAGATGTTTGCATTCGCCTCTCCAGATTCTGGGGAGCTTAAAAAAAAAACAAGCTTCTTGTTTTCCAGATGGAACTTCAGACTCATTCGTAACCTCTGTATCTCATCACACACTTCAGTAAATGTGGGTGGCTTCCTTTTCGAGTCCGTTGATTGATATGATTACCAAGCTCATGTAACTGGTTCGAGAATTATTACGCATTCATGAAGAGAGAAACAGTTGTCATCAGTAAGCCCATATTCCTGACCAGAAATGAAAAAATCTGGAAGAGATCAATTTCTTGTTTGCTTTGCAATATAAAGTCAGATATCAGTGCCTTTTAGTCTTTCTGTAACAAGGTTAAAGGTGTCATATTTTCTAATAAGACAAATCACACCATTGCAGCTAAAATCAAGTTTGTTTTTTTCCCTGTAAAACCTAAGTGCTTATTGTAGACCTAAATACTTCCTTTTTGAATCCTCCACAGGAAAAATGGAAATCTTGAATTGGCTACCATACAGCAATTACACTTGGCATAATTGAGCTTTAAACGAAGTAGATACAGTTTTTTCCTGCAGTTAATTTGAACATATATACTATTATTTTAGTTAACCAGTGCAGAAAGTGTTCAGGACTTATCCGTAACTTTACATAATTGTCATGTGAGTATATCAGCCAAGTTACTAGGAAAAAAGATGTTTCTAATTAACCTCAAGTTAAGTTAAATAGATGCAAAAATAAAAAGACAAGCCAAAACCTATATCATTTAAGGCCCAATCATATTTCCCATTATGATCTCAAATATTCTCCATACAGTACTGCTTATTCTGGAATCATTCTATGCTTTTTGACAAGGACATTCAAGCTCATTAGCAAGTAAGTATGGTTGGAGTCATCCAGGTCACTTGCATGTAAATTCAACTGTTGATATTGTATCACTCCAGCAGAATGTTACAAATACTACTGCATGTATACATGCATAAGTTCTTCATTTTTAATGTGCTGGCCAGATTCTGTCCACTAAAAATTTGGCTTTCAATATGGATTTTCTTATATACACACACACGCACACACATATATAAATACACACATATATATATGTGCATGTGTTTGTGTATGTGTGTGTATCTGTGTGTGTATTAAAAAAGCTTAATATATATTAGTATATCTAGAAACTGATCACTTTTCCAAATCAAGTTATTTGGCTTTCTTAAAAACAACTCTTTTTTAAAATGCAGAATTGATGTTTGTGGCAAATTTATCCTGAATCCTGACACAGCTATGAGAGATTCATTTACAGTGGCTTAAATAAGAAAATACAAACAGTTAATGTGGAGTTATACGAAGTAAGAAACATCTCATATTGTAACAGCAAAGACACAGCGTATATGATCTATCTATAGTATCCTCCTAAGCCCAGGTTACAGTCACATAGCAGGACCCCTTTACTCTCTGTTAGTTTTGCTGGATTAACTTCTTGGGTGACCAAGAAAGGGCAATGGAATGGATAGATGGGCATAGGTATACAGGCGACGTGACAGGAATGCTTCACTTTTGGGGTAAAGCAACTATGGTTTAATTAAATTTTTCACAATGAAAATTTTCATTTTTTCCCCACAGTGAAAAAGCCCAGAGGGGCTGTGAAATCTCCATCCCTGGAGATATTCAGAATTTTTCTGGACACACCTCTAGGCAATTTAATCTATGTCGAACCTGCTTTGAGGGGACGAATAAGCCAGATGACCTCTAAAGATCCTTCTACACTAAATTATTCTGTGATTCTATGAACTTTGGATGTTATAATGTAATAAAGCAGTTGACTCAAGCATTCATATTTGTCTGTAGCTTTAGAAGATTATATTTTAGATAGAGCAACTCTGTATGATATCAGCCACACCAAACCTGGAGCACCTCTCAGAAACAGGCTGGCTCAAGGCCACAACCGTGCTTCACCTGCCTGCAGCAGGACAAAATGGCTCGTGCCAAGAGGAATTTTGCTGCGGCACCCAGAGCTCCTCTTCAAAGTCTGCTGTCTGTTCTCCTCCTGCATGTGGTTTCAAGTTTAAATATCTCTTAAATATAATTTTTCACCACAAGAAAACTTGATGCAAAAATGTGATATTTCCCTTCAGTGCATTTTTCAAAATGCAATGATTTTGTTTTTATTATTATTATTTTTTAACTGACTGGAAACTCTGGATGTTTTCCATAGCATTTTATGTATACTGTCACCAGGAGTTCACTCAACCCATCAGTTTAACGGTTCCTTTTAGAGAGGTTTTACACGTGAAGTGGTTAGTGTTGGATCAGTTAGCTAATGTGTATATCAGCCGAGAGGATGACATGCAAGATGCTGCTACCCACCCACCTGGAAGTTATTTGGTTAAGTAAAACTGTCCTACACATGTCTCCGATGTTGGGCACAGAGACGTATGTACCCCTTGGGCAGATCTCCAACAGTGATCTCAGAAAGCACCAGCCAGGGAGCAGAAAAACGGCCAAATGCATGAAGCAGTTCCCTTTGGCAGCATCCCCAGAAATATTTTACTGATGTTTCATGTACCAAGATGCTGGCAGGTTTAAAAATGACAGGTACTGAAGAACACACCATTGTGATACAATGTGACAGCAAAGAGCTGGCCTAATAGGCTCCCAATCACCATCCAAACACTTTGGCTATCAGAGTCATCTCCATGAGTCACGAGCTCTAAGAATGCAAATCTCAACTTCTCTATATGTGTGTGTCAAACTATTTTTAATTTAAAATATATACATATAAAGCCACTGAAACCAAACCCTTCCTTCAAGTAATGAATGAGATGAAGTAGATCTTTGCTGAAGAAGATTGCTTAACCCTTGGGCGCTTTGATTGGGCAGGAATTTTGCTTACCTATGTTGAAAATTATGTAATAATGCATGTAAATCTCATTTGTCACAAGATTTATTATGGAAAGCTGTTCAGTCACAACAAGAAAGTGCTGGTGTTTAAAAAAGGCAGCTGAAAGTTCAAAAATAGTTATAAGGTATGTCAAACATAGCCAATGCATTAACCACTCACTTGCCTTACCCTCTTGCAGGCTGTTTTACTGCAGGAAGAAAGAGACTAGCAATACAATCTTTTCATCTACCTTTGCTTTTTGTCTGGGATTTAATCCTGCATATAAATACACAACATTATTCCCAACCAAGTTATCTGTTTTGCATCACAAAATGAACCATTCCCTATTTGAAGGAGCTGTCAGTTATCGGTGTTTTGTTATGTACAAAGCAATATTTGCTATTTCAAATCCCGAACTGCTGACAGTCACTTGTTAGGAATCTGAATAGACTGACTTGAATTATTTAGAATAGCAAATAGATTGGATTATCCCATTGTTCCATTTCTACAATTAAATCAAGATACAAAATGAGCTTTCAGTTAAGTAGATGCTAGTATTTGACCCTAATTAAGACTCAAATAGAGTCAACCCTTACTTCTTTAAGGAATGAAATATGATATTCTAGAATGAGGGAGGTAAAACATAGGGTAATCTGAAAAGAATTTTAAAATGAGGAGCTGCAAGCAGATAGGACATGTTTAAGGAGTATACGAAACTTAGCCAAAGTAGAGTTTTACTGGTACAGGCCTGCCAAAGATTCCACCTCTCAGACAATACTGACAGTGAAAGTTAACAACTGTTGCTTATTTAGTACAGAATTAATATAAGTGTTTCCAGCAAGCAATTTAGTAAGCTGAGAGATAAACTGTTGTTTTAATCAGGTGTTTACCCTTTTCATTCAGAAGTCAAGAGACATAAGATATCCCTATGTTCTTCTACAGCATAATACTTTATTTCGTGGTACATTCCTCTTTTGCCATAGTCAGTGTGACTGATTCACTGGACTATGGGATGCTCTGTATATGTTCCAAGTAGAAGTAACCATTTATGAGGGTTTTTTCCCAACCATTGTATCTTATTTTTAAAACCACAATACATTCTATTTTTCAGAGAAAAAAAAATCCTAGAATCATGAGTAATTAAATATAAAGAGTTTAAGAAAGCCAGAGTAAAACTTGTCCATATGTGCTTCAAGATGTAAAAGTAACAAATTCTTAAGAGAAAACATCATAGCACTATAAAATGCTTCAAAGCAGTTCTGAAATTCTCCATCATTAGTTAAAACTGTTTAAAACGAGCAATACTGTGAACAAGAAAGCTGCGTGTAACTTGTATACAAGTTGTGTTACATTACCTCTAAAGCATCCTTCTTTCTAAAAGCAAAAGCAGCTTTTTGCTTTATATGTTACCACCAATGATGGGGGAAGTATATAACATAACCGCCTCAAAAGCTATAGTGAAGATATAATAAACAAACACTTCATCTGGAATCATACTTGATAGGCAGCTTCTCACTAATTGTTTTGAAGTATTCAAAGGATTACATTGAGATATATTGAGCTTGCTGAAGTCCCTTTTACTAGATAACTTAATTTGACAGGGGTTTTTTGGCTACCTTCAGACAATTGTATTGTGAGTCAAGATCAGTCTTTGTCTTTCCATCTGTTATTGTTCAAAGGTAATTTTGTGTAACATTCCAACAAGGTTCAATGGTAACATCAAACTATAATAAAGTCATCAGATCTCATATTGAAAGCATCCGTTGGGCACCCGTATTCAGTAATATAGTCCTTCGGCATATATTCCTTCAGGAATACAGTCCTAAAGGACTATATATAATTCAGCACCTGTATTCAGTAATTCTGCTTTTCATGAACAATGGAACTTTATATGGTAAAGACGATTTGGCCAGCAAATGAGATTCCTTAAAGGATAACAACAGTAGCCTTGGACTGAATTCTCAGAACTAAGAACCACAAGATACAAGCTTATTACTCTTCAAAGCCACCTTTTCTAACACATCCATAAATAACATATACATTTACAAGCACAAACCAAGCAACAGTATCTTACCAAAAGAAAGCACTGCAATGGTTATACAATTTCTCATTGGGGGAACACAGCAGAGAGAACAAAGCATAAGTAACAGATTAGTCACAGTGCTAAGTGCTCTACTGGGGAACACTCTTGGCCACTGTTAGAAGAATTAGATAGAATAGTCCAGGTACACTGCTTATCTAATAAAACACAATTTCATGATTTTTAAAATATATTTTTTCTGAGTGCAGAAAAACCCCTTAAAAAACAAACAAACAAAAAGGATAGACAGAGACTGTAAGTAAATATAGTATGATAACAGCCAAGTAAAGTAAATCTTGACCACCAGGGAGTTGAGGAGGGAGCTGAGTGGCAATGAATATTAAATTTCCCTAACTTACCCCAATTACAGAGATAAAAATAAATGCTGCCAGTCCAGAAAAGTGCAGTGTGTCCTATGTTATTACTTGTTATACACAGGTGTGACAGTTGGGAGACTATGCCCATGTCAACTTGTAAATTCTGTAATTCTATTCTATTTTGAAAATAATCTTCAGTACAGACTTGAGCATTCATTCTTTAGCAGCAGTTTGACACTTTGGCAGAGACCATGTCTGGAAAGCTCTGACAGAGATCAGTAGCCACAATTACTGAATGGCTTAACCTCAGTGAAAGAATGGATTTACTACTAGAAAAGCCATTACCTTTTTGGCCAGTTTCTTCATAGAAACTTGTCCAAGATGTCTAAGGGACTGCAACTCCTGCTATATATGCAAAAGTGTGAAAACTGCAGTTTTGCCTACTGCCAGTCCAAACCTGGCACTGCAGAATAGGTTTAAAAGGCTCCTTTTGAGGCAAATAAGTCAGTTCCTTGCTAAAAACAAAAGCCTGGCAGGAGGAAATGTGGAGACACCCAAACCCAAGATCCTACTTCCGAGGAATATGCAGCTTTTCTGAGAGTATAAAGAGTAAAGCCAGAACATGGGACATCGCAACCAATTGAGCAGGTGGTCTCTGAGGGAGTAATCTCAGCAGCAAAGGAAATCAAGAAAGCTACAGCACTGGCTCCAGAGCATCTGCAGCCATGTGCAAAAGCCCAAGGATGGCAGACATAAGAAAGGCTTGACAGTTCATGCATCGTGCATCTTGGAGAACCAAAACTAGAAACAGTGACTGGGCTGGAAGCACATGCTCAGCGGCTGGACTCAGTCATTTCCTTTCCAGACAACAGGATGGAGTTAGTTGTAAAAATCATCCAGAAGGTTATGTTTTGGAAGAAGTGACCTGTAAGGCACTTGCACAGGGAAAAAGTTCCCTATAACTCACTTTCGCTTGAGCTTTCAGCATTTCCATATAAGTACATACTTTTGACTATTAAGTATGCTTGCCTACATTTTCTCCATTCTCCTCAAAGCAAATGATGCTGTACCCAATTTCTCCCAAAGAACTAGGCTCTGCAAAAACAATTAGCTTTCATTTTGTTGTTCAGCCAAAGTAGCAGGTTTTGTTTAGTATTTTAACACCATCTTGTTTTCTTCTTTTTCTAGAAGTTCAAAATGATACATTTAAATCACAACTCCTAGCATATTTCAAAACTTTCATTTGAAACTGTATGCAAATCAAGTTTCATTGTCTGGAGTGCCCAATAAGTATTATTGGGCTAAGTATTCCATTTTAAAAGTTTCAAAAGTCAATGCTAAGTCCTTTAACACATATTAAGTAAATCTGTCTATTATATATCTCATAAAAATTTAAGCACGTGAGCTTGGAAAGTATAAGTGCTTAAAAAAAAAAAGAAAAAAAAGGAGCAGGAGGCACCTACAGGATAAAAATGATAAGAGCTATAAGAATTCAGGCAATCCTTATTCTCTCTTGGCTTTTTCAATTATGCTAGGTTTGGGAGGAAGGGATTCTACTATTCCTCCAGCAGTCTACTCTGCATATAAGGCAGACACAGAAAGTCATTAATACTGAGAGGAACAGAATTTATATCTAGAACACATGTTCTGATACACTTGGCAAGGAACTATGTTTTGCTTAATATTTAACCTCTTCTGCAGCTGTGAATCACTTGCAATAAAATGCCCCAATCTTACTCTCTGTTCTGTACAAAGGCTTGGCAAGTCCACGGCCAAGTGTTGACTTGGATGTTTATTGTGAAAATTGCAGTAATAATTACAAAAAAGTATAGTAATAATCAGGTTTTCCTCTTACCTTAATTTACAGAGTACAGTTTCCCAGGCAACAGACTAGTCTGGGGAGTTTGTAGACCTGTGAACAATTTCCACTGGAAAATATGAATCGTTGTATGCTGGACTTATGTCAACTGATAACAGACTTGCTTTTTTTAGACCCCTTGCATGTTCTGCTTAGTAGCAAGTCACCTTGCACATTTGGCTAAGTAGCAATCTCTGTAAACCCAAGGATCTACACCTTGCATGTTGCAAAACCAGTATGCTTGTTGACTTTGACTTCCCTAATCAGTAGCAACCTTTGATTGGTTAAAAAAATGGGCATAAGCAAGTTTGAAATCCACCCCATCGCCACCACTTTCCTAACTGCACACAGAAAAGACTGACCTTTCCCAAAGCCCAGAATAGTTTCTTCTGTCCCACAAGATCAAAGCCTACCTATAACACTAATGAAAATAAAAAGCTGAGAAAAATGGGTGTCTCAAGAATTCAGAATCTTCAGAAGACTTAGGCTTTTCCAAGCATTGCAAATTTGTAGAAGAGGCAATGCCTCTAGAATTGTTTTCTTTAATTAGGACGAAGAACAATGTCAAAAAGGGGAAACGTAACAATTTTGTTATTTGCGCTTTCGTCACTGCAGAACATAACTGAGAAAAAGCTATCTGTGAATTGCAAACAAATACACAAACCCCTATCTTTGCTTCCAATTTGCTTTTTGTGGAGAGTCTGAGATAATAAACCAGATCTACAGTATGGGATTCCACTGCTATTTGGCCACTCCTCAGCTGAGCCAAATAAGCATCGTAAATAAAAAATACAGAACAACAAAAAAAAGGTCTTCCTATCCTCAGGAAATTGTTGTCTCTTAGGAGTAATGTAAACCATGCCTCCTTGAAGCCTCAGGTGCATAATAACCTGGAATCATAAGCAAATGTTTGTCATGTGTCTTCTTCACAGTCTTGTCAGTGAGGCACTGCAAGAACCAGAACATCAGAGACTCCTCAAAGGAAGGCAACTCCCATTTGGCTCCATAGGCTGCTGCCTGTCTCCACATACCAGGCTTGAAGGTCAATTCACAAACTGTAAACAATTTACTAAGATTTAAGAGTTCAGCTAAAGACTAAACTTGGATTTCTCTTACAAATTATTCTCACGTGCAGTCTTTGGCATAAAATATTCACATTTAAAAGTTCCCTGTGGAAAACTGTCATCAATAGCATGACTGAGTACTCACATTTTGATTGCAAGCCTATCTTACAAACTCACCTGTTTCATGGTTGCCAGTACGGCCTACTTACAAATAATGATTTAGAAGTAAACATAAAACAGAACCCCAGAAAGAGACAATATAAAGCAGGTCAATCTTTTTTTCTTATTTGTTCAGTTTACCAGTGTAAAAATAAGTAAAAATAAAAACAATTATATTGTTTTCCTTTTATCTCTGCAAATTCAACCTAAGATCTGATAGTCATCTGGAGTTCTATCTGCATTCACCATCACCATCCCAATGTAAAACCTTTAGGCTAAGCCTGGCCTCAAAATACATCACGATCCCTGAAGCCAAAACCTGAGGAGAAACTTTGTGCATCTCGGTATAAGTCTGTATGGGTTCACTGGATGTAAATCAGAGCACTACTTAATTTTTATATAACGATTTTGATTATGATGCATGAACTAGGTAAAATCTAGCTAAAGCTCTTTTTTTTTTTTTTTTCTGTTACCCTTACAAAGACGGGGGAAAAAAAACTTCCCCTTCTTACTGGCCTCATCCCTAAGTTAAAGTGAGTCACTCACACTGCATATACTAAAGCCGTCTTGTTGAGGAGGAAGGCATCTTATGGACCCAGTTACTTTTTAGAAGTGACTGCTGTTCAACTATGCTGAAATTCAGCATGAGAGAGATTTTTAGAAAAGGGCAACCTCTATCTTTCGTGTATAAAAAAGTGATAAAAGGCAATGTAGCATTTCCCTCACCCCTTTTATATGTAGCAGTGGGTTTTCTCAGTGTAATAGACATCTCAGAACAACGGTTGCCAAAGAGTTAAAGGCACAAGAGCAATTAACAGTCTAGATGAGATGTGTTAGCACACAAAGGTAGCAGAAGTGTGAACTTCTGCTGTACATCCTGAGTTTCTACAGCTGCAGAGTTTCTGTTTTCCCACTTTCTCTTTTTTCTCACCTTCAGGTTTCAACTGCTGGGAATTACAAGGAGACAAAGGACTGAAAATTTAGCATGTGATCACACCGCACTGTTTCTAATCAAAGCACATACATACATCGTGCCCATCTATGTTTTCCAACAGTAATGTTAATACTAAGAAAATATCTATTTGGATTACCAATGACTAAATTTATTTTAAATTCACAGATTACTATGTGGAGTCCACTTTATTATTGAGAGGCATTTTATGAAAGAGAAAATGACAATACACTGAGAATTTGTTGAAGAATTCTTTAATCTAAATTTTGTCTGCTGGCATCCTGGGTAACCGAAGAGTATAAAGCAAAATTGAAATGAAAGGGGAGGGAGTCCTACATACAGTTGCATTTGTACGCAGCATCTACTGCTCTTTACAGAACTTGGAGCAACTGAGAAATGCTTTCTTTTGAGAAAATGCCAAAAAAGATGCACAAAGGCTAGTCTCTCAAGAACTAAAAAAAGAATAGTAAGAGGCAACCCTGCAAGACCACTGAGACAAGCAAGACAAAATGCAAAGCATGAAATAAGTGGTCTGCTTGACAGAAGAGCTCTGTGTGGCAGTATGCTCCTAGTCTGGGAACCCCAGGAAACAGCTCAGTGCGAAGCACAGACCAAATCCATGCTATGAGCAGCCTGGCCGGCAGGTCCATAGAAGTTCTGAGTATCCACAGAGTCATAAGTCAGCAGTTGTTTTTCTTACTTCTCTTTCAGTACCTGTCATCTCATGGGTATATCAGCCACCCCTCTAGGAGAAGGCCGATATCCTTATTAATTATAATATGCTCTCTTTTAGGTCTTATTCAGATCTGTGTTACTATCTGCAAGATACGAGATCATGCTAACAGTAGTAATCTCAGTCCAAGAGTATAAACTGCCTTCATGCACCATGGCTGTTTCAACGTGTTCATGACTTCTGCATAAATGCTAATACAGCAAATGCAGTCATGACTGCTCAGCACTCTCAGAGCAACTTCACAGGCACCCATGTCCTGAAAATTTGGCAGGCAGGGAGACAATCTGGTGTTTATACCACATGGTACATGTATGAAACACTTCTACATTGGTGACAAAGCTGGCAAGCAAGGAGGATCCCAGCTGTTTAACAAACAACTCGTATCTGTCATACTTGTCAAAATCTGTATTCATCTGCATGTCCTCGATTGAGCATATTAATACACTTCCCTAGGCGTTCACAAATTTCAGTGGATTGTCTGAGATTGTCTTCAGACTTACTCTCCTCATTCTTTTAGAGAGTTGACCATTCTTCTTCTGGGAAATAATAGTTATGAACTAGGCACAGAAACTGTAGAAAACAGTTTCATGACTTCAAGATATGTATACAGATGCAGTACCAGATGCATCAGTGATAACCCTGACTATGTTGCCTAGGCATTGCAACCTTTCTCCCCTGTATTGTTTCTGCTCCGTATTCACTCCGTAAACATGGACTGCGTGATGTCAGTCTACCTTCAGCACGTCATGCATTTCAGCAATATAGAGATGTGAATGGGAGCAGTCATATCTGATTAAGAAATCAAGATTTTATCCATAAATATAAAATCAAATTTTATTGTTCTTTGTTTCTTTTCATTTATTTCTTTTCATTTAAGACAGAAGACAAATTTTAGTAAGTCCCTTAAAAATTCTCTAGGGAGTTCTATGTTAGTAGTTGCCATTTCTACTTGGGCTTCTAATAAAAATACTTATTAGTAGAGCTATTTGGAACCCAAATTTCATTTTTGTTGAGATTCTGAAAAGTATCAAAATCTCAGCAAAAATATTTACTAGGAAAGTACTCAGCAGATCTCTGATCAAAAACAGAGTATTCCTCAAAATACAGGAAGAATTTATATATTTGCCAGTAGCCTTGTTGCCCTCTATATTCACGAGATACAAAAGCTCTATTTCTCCAACACTCTGTCCAAATTTCTATTTCATTGACCAGTATTAAGCAGAGTTTTTATAACAGGATAATCAAGGCAGAGCCTCAACTAAAAACGAGATATATAAAGCCCATCTAGGATGCAGAGGAATGCTAGAGCACAGAATGGAACTTGGCTCCCCCATGCCCTGAGAAAAAGCTTTAGTCACTTAGCTTACATCCGAGACTTACTGAAAACAAAGCATAGTAATTCCAGGACACACGGATGAGACACCTCCACTACAGGAATATGAATCTTGAACTCCCACATCTTTTTCAACAAGGGCAGTGTCGGGAAATAATCGAAAGTCATTCTCTCCTTTTTTCTGGAGGGGGTGGGTGGGGAGGGATGGAGGAAGGGAGGAAAGGTTCAAATTCAGTTTCACACTAAGATGAAAAAGGAAGCATTTTGATATACTGAAGATTTTACACAAGACAAGAAAAATGTTATCATCCATTTATACTAATCAGCATTCATAAAGCCAATCTGTAATAAAGAACTGAAAATTAGCAGCTGTGCTAAGGCCACCAACTTTCTTAACATAAGCTACTATCTTGAAATAAGAGGCAATTTTAACCTATTATCTGTAGTTCATCTCCTGTCAGTTGCTTAAACAGTTCCTATTACTTCAAGGCATTTCACTGATGATTCAAAAGGATTCTTTAAGCTGATACTTTATCAAACCACATGAAAGATTGCTTCACTCTTCCTTCAACTCCTTTTGCCCCTCCAAACACACTCGCAGCTCGCCCAGGCTTCCCCGACACCTGTCTCATTGTTCCAAAATGTTCACTCTTCTTGGGAGTTTGCAAAGTAAAAATAACAAGCTACAGTCTGCTAATAGTTTGGCTGCCCAGCTCCTAACAACCACTTCTGGCTCTTCTCGCACACTGTCTCCCGGTAGCTTATGAGATCCGATGAGCCATTGCTCAGAAACATATACTCTTCCTATAACACAGGCTGCTCTCAAAATCAACAAGAATCTGCAAACTGAAAATAATACGTGCTCTTTTCCATAAGATGTAAGAGTATTTTCTGCCCAGTCCCACTGGCTATTTTTTTCAGTTTTATTACTGTTTCTACTGTGTCATTCCCTCTCCCTCACCCCTGAAAATTATGAACATAATTAAACCTCATTTTCAAATATCTGCAAGTAAAATTTCATTTTTATAATATCAACAGGCAAGTTTTATAGTTTGGGAAAAATAAAGCCAAATAAAAAACCACTCTCATTTTCTACTCAACCCATATACTCTCATGCCATCACATACCTTAAAAATGTAAGTTATGTTCTTAATGTTTTGGTAGAAATAATTGCCTCTGCACTGACAACTTGTCAAGTTTCAGGATGATGCAATATGATAAGGCTGAGATATAATCTCCCAGTTTTATAACAGAAAGTCCTCTCAGACCCTTAACTAGTGCACTGGTACTGAGTGCCACTGCAATATACATTGATAGTAAAAGTTACACTATCTAAAGTAAAAGATTTTTTTTCCCACAGAAAATAACTTTAAAATTATCCATAACAGGAAAAAAAAGGAAGATCTAAATTCCATACAAAATAAATGATTCTCAGAGTGATCTTTTGTATTTATTCATGAGTGTTTGACTTCCTGGATCATTTTTGTTGTGGTAATGTTTGCTTTTTTTACCTTTATCTGTCTCTATCGCTGGCCTTCCCCAAGGGTTCTCTACAAACCTTCCACCCTCATTATATCAAATAAATAAGTAGGTTGCTATAAACTGAGGGTTTAAAATATATATATGTATTACATACATTTCAGTATATATCTATAACTGATACTTCCTAAGGTACACTTCCAATTGTATGTGTATGCAGAATGCACCAAATCCCAGTAAGTCTTCCTAAGGAATGGGGAAAGAGTTTAAAACAGAGCATAGACAACTGATGCTTCCTACATGAAATATCCTGCCATCCCGTCGGCTCTTCTGGGCAGAGGGTGGATGCTCAGCCTGCTCAGACACCATTAGCAAGTGTCACAGCAAGCCACTGCTGAGCGCGTCCGAACGTTTGCAGTGGGTGTTAGAAAGCCTCCTGTAGCACACGGTACGGAGAACGTTCTGCCCAAGAAATGCAGTGCTAGTGACAATTACATGGAGACGGTCATGTCTGTCACGGTACAACACAGATGGCTCCATAGAACAAGAGCGAGAAAGAAAATTATCATCGTGCTTTGCATCTCTGAAGGCAGACTTCACACAGTTTAACAAAGCCTTTTGCCAGCAGTAGAAATGATTCATATTCCATGGCTAGCTAGATCAAAAATGCCACAGAAGGTTAATCCCCGCTTCCAGAAGGCCATGTGCACAAAGGGATTAGGTAGTAATCGCAGCAGATTTCTAAAATAATGTAATGAAACAGATTCAGGTGTTGAGGCATGCCAGAAACAAAGCCAGTACCAATGCCCAGCTTAAAAAAAATATGTGGAACATGAGAAGATCTGCAAATGATAAAGTATTCAGCCACTGGTGGAAATGCTGCAAACTCCTAAAAACCCAGCTCAGTCTCAGAAAAGAATGAATCAGACCTGTTCATTTTTAATGCTAGGAATTAGATAATAACGACCTAGTCTTGCTTCAGTTACTGAGGGCTGGCCTATGTGGCTTATCAAGAAACTGAAAGGACATTTTTCCCCAGCCAGGATACCTAAGAGACGGGGCACAAAAGTCCAAAGGTCACTGCAGAAGAATCCAGGTGACTGACTAATAAACAGGAATCTGAACACAAACATCTTTTCCTGCCTACCCACAAAGTAGCAGTAAGGCAGAGCTGACTGTGTATTTCAGAATGTACCAGGAAAAGCTGATTAAGTTGATGACATTTTCTCATAAAAATACCCCTTCGTTAAATATCAGAAACAAAACTCTTTCAAGGTCAGTTTCAATACATCTCACAGCTGAAATAATTGTTTAAAAACAAATTAAATGTCTCAACCAAACTTTTTCATGCTTTATTAAATAAATATAGTGTCTTTCTTTCAGGAAATGCCTGACCCCTTGTTGCCAGATCACAGGGGGATATTGAGGAAAAATATGCATGTCTTTTTTCCTATAGTTTTTCCTAAGTGCCTGCTTATGATCTCTGTTGGACAGATGGAGCTTTGATCTGAGCAAGCACAGAGTCATAGAAATGTTGGTTGGAAGGTGCCTCCAGAGATCTTCAGTCTAACCTTTCACTTGAAGGATGACCATGAATACCAGATCGGGTCAGCCGTAGCTTTATCTAGACAAGCCCTGAAAACTTCCGGGGATGAAAAAAAGATGCCACAACCACGCTGATCAACCTCTTCTAGGGCTGTACTACCCACCTTGGCTCGGAGTCAGCTCCAGTCCAGCTGACTGGGTACACAGGCAAAAGATGCACATACGCACTTACAAAATACTTCATGGGAAAATCCTGAGAAACCATCTGTTGTTTTGCTTCTCTGTCAGATGAAATCAGATAGAGTCGGGATCTAGCTTTGGAAGGCTGCGTGGTTACTATTGTAAGTTGTAACACAGAGTATACACAGAGCATAGAGGTGACGAAAAGGGAACTACAGTCCCCTTAGTGTCCCAAGAAAATTGCACCCACTAATGGATATACGAAACAGCAAAACAGAGCTTTGATAATCTACAGTTGTACTAGACTGTTAAAACTAGCTTCTGAATGCCCGCTCCTTCCAATTACTGTGCACAGAGTTAGGCTTGTGCCCAAGTAATCCAAGAATGGGGTTACTCATATGCTTACAGTTGAGCACAAACTTGGTCTTTGCTAGACCATGTTCGAAGTGTCTCCTTTAGTATCTCCATATCTGAAAATTATGATTACTAAATCAGAATATTCAGTTTCTCCACACTGTTGTATTCCCTGCTACACTGAATGTACCTGTTCTCTTATTAATTTTAGCCAATGTTTTTATTCCTTACATTAGATTTTATTAATGTCTATCACAGTGACATTCAGGCAGACAGTCAACTTCAAAACCAAACTTTTATTGAGGAATTAAAAGAACAGTCAAGCAAACAGGTTCTTCACAGCTGGGAAGCTGTTACCGTATGATATATTTATAGTATATAAAAGATACTTGTGAACAGAGCAGGTGGTAACTTAAGAATTTACCTGAATTTGGAGTTTATCCTTAATTTCAATAGGTCCTTGTGAGTTGGACATTTGGTAGTTTTATTCTTTTGATCCCTTCATTTCCTCTTCCAGTACTGCCCACTATCAGGTTTTGTATAAAGAGACACGTTCACAAACTCCTCAAAAAAACTTTTAGAAAGGTTTAAAAATAAATAAATAAATGCAATTGCTCTAAACTGTTAGTGAATCTGGCAGGTCAGTAATTTCTCACAGGCAAAGTTAGGAGCAACTGCAGTCTCTCCCACAGAGGTGATACAACACTTTATGAACACATAGCTTCCTAAATATACAAGTGTGACACACGTATCAGCTCTTCACCCATGTGTTTCCTAAGTTATTTGAAAGTAAACTCTTAATTTAAAAACCTTTGAAGTTACACTAGCTAGGAAACTTTGCAAATTGAGAACAGCTTCCTCATCAGCTGTACCCAAGATACAGTTTGCTGTTCCTTTCTGAGGTGACTAGTGGTTTCTACAGAAACCCATCAAAGCCTTTCGGGGTTTGCATTGTGGTTTTTAAATGTACATAGTATGTACCAGTTCTTTACACTAAATGCATGGCAACATGCAACTTAAAGGAGAGATATCCAGATGGACATGAGGCCTTCCGATTATTTCCAAGCAGAAAGATGTTGGCACTGAAAACTGAAAATCTCCTTCACAAGTATTAAATTTATTCAGAGTCTGGTGAACACTCATGAAAGAAGTCTATGCTGCAAGGTCTTTTCACCTAGAATAGCATTGCTTGCAGATTACCAGTTCTACCTATAACAGCATTTTAAGGACCATATTGTGGAAATTTCAAGTTGACGTAAACATTCATTACATTTGATGTCTAGTAAAACGTGCTATATTCTAGAATACATAAAATACGGAAATTAATCTTGGGCTCAAAATCAAATTTAAACACAAATGACAAAATGCTTTTATAATAATTATCTTAGTTACACAGAAAATTTTTAATCTGTCAATTCTGGTCAATTCAGTCGTTAAATTTTATGGTTCAATACCCTAAATGAGTCTACCTTGGCCTTTTACACAAGCATAAATACAGATCAGTGTATTGGAAATCACATAACATTTGTTTGTTCCATTTTGTGTATGGTCACAATCCTTTGTATTAATAAACTGAAATATTTATTATAGATTTGCTCCTGAGAGACCCATGGGCCTTTGCTGTGGAGCCACAGAGTTTGATTAAACGTAAGAAGAAAGTACATTTTATTTATCCCTTGATTCTTGGATGGCTACAAATCCAGTGAGCTTCCTTTAACAGCATAACTTAACTTCTATAATTTGGCCCTTGTTAGATCAACTACTAATAGGTTCAACTTATTGTATAACCCTCAGCCAGCTAATCTGCACAAAAAAGCTAGCAACTATGCACAGATAATTTCTACAATATGTTCTCACTAGACATTTTTGTCATGAAATTAATTATATGTTGGATTTAAGGAAAAAGCGAGTAGTGTTATTGTTACATAACTACGTGCATTCACTTTTTCGTAGTGACAAATCATGTCTTCTTGTAGTGGGGAGCCAGGGGCAGATAATACATCATATGCAGCAAAGTTTTCCTGGAGACATCTACCTCTTCCCATGTACTTTATAAAGAGCTAATCACCTTTGTGTCCATATTCTCCAGAAGTGCCATGCTTTCCTTTTAGCTCCTAGTTAAGTACATGTTCCACTTCCACCCTGCTTGACTATACTGTCACCAAAAATATACCAGGCAGTTACCAAAATTTTTGTTTCCTGAATGTTTTCTTGAATTTCAACACACTGCCACAAAGGTAGTCAGTATGTGTTATTAGTCAAATTTGGCTTGAATATACAACAGTTGAAGTATGAAATCTTTAATTATGAAACATCCCATATGTGCAAGCCTCGGAGAGAATAGAAGACAACCAGACATAACTCACTGACTTCCAGGCCCTTCCCAAAAATTATGCTTTAGCTTGTGTGACCACAACGCAGGCAAGAGAAGGTCAGATACCAGCAGACAGACACTCAAGGTTCATAAGGGGTGAAATGGGATAGGTTTAATAAAGGATTTACACTACAAACTGCATGGGGAGCCCCAAGAACGATGAGGAGGGTTGCTGGCTGCTGGAGGTACGGGTCAGATGCCCAGGCAGGACTCGACTTGTTTGTAAGGGCCCCTTAAATCTACTAGAACTATTTCCTTATCTTAGCTGTGCTAACCTTGAGAAACTACTGTCCAGGAAGCAGCTAGACATTGTTGACAAAATGGAATATGCACGCCTGGCCCGGATGGGAATTTGGTCAGTGCGCAGTTTCACACGCTGGGCCTGCTACCACGTACTCTGCCAGTCACTGACTCCTCACCAGGTCTTCCACAGGTGTCCTCACTACAGCTTGCAATAAAGTTGGATCAGAATGATGGAGCTGAGACCCAGAGTTGAATTTTCCCTGAAGTTTAGTACTGTTTAGATTCTAAATTAATTTCAGACTTTTCCTTTATCATTTAAAGATTAGCCTTCTAAATCCTGATGTTTTCAGAATTAATCAGTCCTCTTTTACTAACCAGGAAATTGCTATCTGGAAAACCTATGAAACTGTCTCACCCTTCTCTCCTCCTCTGACTCACATATTGAGATTTTTTAGCACTGATGAAAACAATTTCTCCTTAGCACTGATGAAAGAAATAATAATAATAAAAAAAAGTACATCTCATAGTTCCACTAAAATTACTGTGCGCCAGATTCAACAAAGGGTTAAAGTACTTAAGAGGTAGTTACTTCAGGCTTTTCTTTTCAGCATCTGACTGTGATGTGAATGTAGCGTATTTTGTTAGGCGCCATGCAGTGCGGTAGGGGAGCTGGGTGCATCACCAGGGGTTCAGAGCAGCCAGGCTGCTGAGCAAGAAAGCTGCCAAAAACCCACAACTAGGCTTTGGGAAGCAAAGGAACAAGCGCTTCTACCACTCAGGTGGTTTGCCCAGGGCCACACCAAAGACTGCAACAAGCTTCTCTTCCCACACTTATGAGGTCAAGCAATAGCTGGACTAGTGCCCATGAAATCCTAGCTCCAGCTCCCTCCCTTCCCTGCAAGGATCTGGCTTTCCCCTTCCTCTCCCAGCGAACGCCCTGCAAACCCATCCAGCTGGAGCCACTCATCGTGCGCCCTGGGGCAGCTCTGCCTCTCTTCAGAGAGGCTCACTGCAGCACCCCACTTTAATCTAGGGATCAACAAACACGGTTTGGAGAGAAGTTTCCTGTGCCTTTGACCATCACTAGCTCGGACATACCTTGCACCTCCGACTGCTAAATCTGCCCCAGATGGGATACTTGGGGCTTGCACAGGTGCACAACTGGATGTGCCCAAGAATGCCACAGCACAACCGGAGGAGCTTCAGGAAGCTCAGGTATCTCAAAAATAGGGAGTAACTAGGGCCTAAATTCAAACTACCATCCTGGAAACCCCAGTTCGGTTACTCCCTTGCCTTCAAATTCAGTGCCACAACAGGCTTCTTAGATCTTTCCTGGTCTGGTCCCAGGGGCCAGACTCTAATCACCTTTGCTCACCCTGAGAATATTTTTCGTGAGAGGAGTTTGCTATATTTAGACTATCCGCAGTGGAAGGTATTGCTCAAAGTGAGCAATGGTAGCAGAATCTATTCCGGGAAAAACTGCAATTGCAAACACTGTGCAAAACTTAACTTGGACATTTTTTAGCATCAGAAAATTCTGGAGGCTTCCAAATAAACTCATAATTCAGAAGCATTTGAGAGACAACAATGCATCAATAATAGATTTTTAGTAGGTTATATCCTTGAAAAAAGGTAGATGGTATAGCAGTCAAAATAAAGTTGTTGGTGGCCTAATACGTTGCAAGTGGTTTGTCACCTACAGCACTGCATTCTTTAGAGATATCTAACACATACAAAAAAAAAAAAATCTCTCAAGTGAATTTATTGACTAAAACCAGTTCCACAGAACCAATTAGTATCTTACACAGGCTGCCCTGCAAGGCTTATGAGGCCATCCATCACTTGTCCATTTAACTATTTAGCATTTGTTCCAGCAATTTGTCACGCTGTCAGAATGGTAGCATTTCAGAATAGGAGTTTTTGGTTGAAAGAAATCTAACTCAGATAGCGCAGATATTTCTTTTTTAATAAGACTTACACAAGATTTATGTTTCTATTATTTTTAACCTTAAGCATCTTGTCTAGAGGGTGAGGTTAATTCTTTGTATTTCAGAGGTTCCACGCTTAAATCAATTGTTTTATATGAGAACTTAAAAATATCATGCAAAATGGAATTACTTCAAACTTCATCAACAATTCACAGTTCTGACATCATACAGTACCTTATCTTACAGCTGCAGTGATTACATTTTTATCACTTTCCCCATCTAGTCATTTGATTTGTACAATCATTTCTGGTGACTTTCTTAATTTCACAGCACCAAATGAATTGCAAAAAATTACTTTTCCATTGAACGAAAGGCAAAGTATCTACATAAATTAGGTTGTTTACTTCTAAGGTATTTTAGATTTTGCAGACTCTGTAAATCTAAAGGGAAAAAGGATTATTGCAGAGCTTCAATCAGCCACCTACAGATATTTATAAATACAAATTAATATGAATGTAGAAAAAATAAAATGCAAAATAAATATTCAGGCTTAGCTTTTTCTTACGACATATTTGATACATCTATAACACAGGTTAAAGAAAAAAAAAAAGAAAAAAAAAAAGGCCAGGACCTCTTGATTGAACAACATGTAGGAATTAGACTCAACACAGTTTCTACACTAAATGAAAACAGCTACAATGAGTATGTCAGGCAACCTGTTAACACATTGTCAGAGGAACTCTTGCAATCCTAATGTACACAGTTGTATGTCCATGCACCTGCTATTTTGCCACTTCATAGATTCATGGAAATGAAAGTTATTCAATAACCTTTAAAATTGTTTATTGTTTCAGAAACAGGACTTAGTTTTTAATGGCAAGACCATGCAGATCAGAGATCTGCTTTCCTGATACCCTGCAGGGTTTCCTGATTTAGATTTCTTATAAAGCAGATGCAGCAAAGATGCCTGGGAATCAAATGCCATCTCTGCATCTGAATGCTGTTAAGCAGCTCCCATGGCATTTCTCACTGACTTTCAGCATGCATCTGTCACTAAGCTCACTCCCAGAGATAAAACAGCAAATGTGAACTCCTGCGGGAAAGTGCGTTGAGTAAAAACCCTTCTTGAAGCCCTCTGAATGCTACAACTCAGCCACTCATCAGGCCTTCAATCAGCGGGCCCATCCCACCTTGTATACAGCAGGTTTTGCAACATACAAGTGTTAGGTAGGGATAACTGCATGTTTAATGTACAGAAAGCAAAGTGAAATTCTGTATTTAAAAGGCTTAGCAAATTTCACTAGATAACACTAGATTATTTTGTTTTGCTCAAAAAAAAAAAAAAAAGCTTTGCTGAGTAATCAGTGTTAAACGCCTGAGAATATTTGAAGTATATACTTCATTCTTTTTCTACTCATTTGTGTCTATCAATTAATTGCTTCAGTCAATTATACTATAATCTGTTAAATATCACTGTTATTTTAGCTTGTTTGTAAAGGATGAATCTACATTATCTCTAGGTTTTCCTGTCTATACAAAAAATATTGTTCCTAGTTACAGTGAAAGAATACTGTAGCAATTCGTTCAAGACTGAAGAAGCAACAAGTAAGAGCCGGAAGGAAAGAACCTGAAGGACAGACCGCAGGGTAACAACAATTGCCTAGCATGAAGTCTTTGGCTATCGTAGTCAAACGCCCAGTGGAGAGCTAGAACAGGAAAAAAAAAGTCCAGAAGGCAAAGGGGGATGTGGAGTGCAGCAAGCAAGAGCTTCCACCTACAGACTCTGGGTCTTTGTGATAGCTATTTGTTTATTTAATCTTTGGAAAAGGGATGGTTTATTTGCTTTTCCAAATATACATATAAGATGAGAAAGCATAAAATAAACAGGAGAAATTATTCCAGACAGAGACACTGACATAGAAGAAAATATCCTGAAAACAAAACTTTACTGCTGTTAAACAAAAGCCTCTAGGGAGAACTGCCTACAACCAACAAGGAATTAAAAAAAAAAAAAAAAAAAAAAAAAAAAAAGTGACTGCAACTTCCCATTTGATTTTCACTCCCTTTTGTAAAGGAAGTCCCATAAGTTGCAGAGAAGCATTTTGAGTTTAATAGTCCAGAACTGACTGCCATTCATTTGGCAGGTTTGGTACAGAAGGCAGGTCAGAATTAATTTCTTACTTAACCAAGGCTGAAATTCACATTTAAAGTATAAAAAACGATTGCTGCTACCAAAGTCTCATCCAGAGCGAGATGATCACATCAAGAACTTGGCCTGAATATAAAAAGCATTCGGGAACAGACAGAAAAATGGAGGTTGAAAGAAAAAAAAAAAAAAAAAGGAAGAACAAAGAAAGAAAAGAAATAACCCAAATTCATCATAAAGGGCCAAACACACCTCTGCCTCCCTGTGCATAGCTATTGTCAATGACGAGAGAAATGAGCTCTAAATCACTTCTTCTCTATCAATCAGCACTCTGGGCAACTCAGTGCTCAACTGATTGAAACCACATAATCAGGTCAAAAAGGTTTCACAATGGCCCTAAATATGATCGCTATCAGAAAGGGTCTCAGAGGTGTAAAGATCAATTACTACATAAGTAACATTCAGTGATATATGTTGTTGCTTCTATCAAGATGTAGAAAGGAAAGTAGGGCTAAGGAAGCAGCAGCTGGATTTCAAAATGAATGTAGTAGAGCTTTCCATTATAACCTTTGTGGAGAAAGAAAATGTTGCAAATAAATAAGACAGAATTTGTAAATAACTGCATTAAGTATTAAACTTTCCTGAAAAGAGAACATGAAACTATGAAGTTCGTTTAAAACAAAGCAAAATAAAAATACTGAACGCAAAAATGCCCTATCCTAGGTGTATTCCATAGGCTACAGACACTATCCAACAGCAGCGTTGGATACTGTGCAAAGGAAGAAACTAAACATATATGTGACACAATTTAATAAGAAAATAGTTCCATATGATTTGCATCTGGGGCTGGACACAAGCTGACGTATCTATACACACAGACAAACAGACAAGTATTTGCCATTTGCAGGTGACTACTCCCTATCAGCTTTGTCGAAGCAACATACAATATTTTACTAGGCAACATCTAAACAATTAGCCTAAGACAAAGCTTCACATTTTTCCTTTCATCCTCTGCTTTCTCTTTCTGATGTTTGTGGGGGTTGATGTTGCTCTGAGGGTTGTTGAGAGCACACTACATGAGAGCTTTCATCTTGCATGCAGTATCACAACACAAACTTTGCAATAAAATCCATGCTTTCCAGTGTACAAACTGACCTCAGGGATGCATCATTATGGCTAATGCCCAATACGTCGCAAAAAAAAAATAATAATAATAAAGTGCAGCTGGAATTCTGAAGAATAACCAGGTATCTATACACATTTAACAAGTATTTGTCCAAATATATTGGAAAACAGGAATGGATTCCCCAAAAGTGAAAGATTTCAGAGCTGTTAAAAACAAGTGCTACATTCACAGACACAAGCAATCTTTTTCCCTCCATATTTGCCAGCATAAATGCACAGAAGCACCTTGGTGTGTAATCACTGGGGAGCACTCTGCCTTCTTGTGATTTAACACCTTTCACTTTATGCAGTGAGCTAGACTACCCGGGAAATCTGTAGCGTGCTCGGCAGTCTGCAATTCCACAACACAAACATGAACCACACCTACCTGCATCTGCTAGTTATCATGATAAAATATTGATCATTTTATAAACCAGACAAGTGTTATTCAGCACTCCTAATTCAATGTACATACACTCAACCAAAATCCAAATACCACAGTTAATGAAGAATTTTTAATGAATGAAAAAAGGAAAGGATCATTTGGGGAAGAGATTCCCATACACATCAGCAGAGCTACCCAAATGTCTACCTACAAGTCTTTGCTATCCCCTCCAAATCACTTTTGCTCTCATGCCTTTGAAAACAAGAGAACAGCTAGAAACTTCCTCGAGAATGAGAATGCCCAACTTCAATAAAAACATTATTCCATGCTTTTCTTTTACTATCTCACCTGGCCATTTCCATTTGTTGTTTCTCGTCCCGCTGCTGGATTTTTAAGGGCTCTAGGAGGAAAAGACCACTCTTGTCCATTATCATATAGTCAGATTATAAAACAAAAAGTGCACAAAGTAGAAGTGTTAATTAGAGGTATTTCCATCCTAAAATGTCATTCTAAAAATCCTCATTTAATTCATGATTGAACCTAAAGATACTTAAACATATAGGCATGTTGCTTTGACTTTCAAGTTCTCCAAGCACTCATTATCTAGTCCTTGTTGGGACCAGGTATTTCAGCATTCCTTTGCCTGCATTTCCGGGAGGCCCCATTTAATAGCATCCCTGGAGCACACCTGCTACCAAGCCAGACAAGCATAAATTGTCCTTTTGTGAATTCAGTCAATATTTCTTACTGTTCTTATCCACTGGCACCCTCCCATTCAGGTAAGCAAAAAGTAAGTAGAAAAGCTAACTGTGAAGCCAACAGTGGTGTATTTACCCACAGACAGCTTGTGCTTGATCAGGTCCTCAAGTATAGGGTCAGAAGAACATCCAAAAAGGACTAACATGGAACAGCAAAGTTGCTTCATGCATGTGTCAAGAACAAAGTTGAAAATATTCTGCCATTCCACGTGGACATGGATGAATGTTCTTAAAAAGGAAATGCCAGAGGCCATGTTACCATTCTCCTGTTTTCTTTCTCTCTCATTCACTCTAATCCCAAACTACATAGTGCTCACTGACTTCTTGACATAAGATGGAGGGAAAAATCCTGAGTGGAACAGTAAAAGCCATGCAAGCACTATTGTAGGCAACCACAACAGAAGCTAACTGGAGTTCATGCTATTTCCAAGGGCTTGTTAAAGGCATACAACACTGCTTAATCTGGAAGCAGATAAACTACACAAAATGTGGCTGAATGGGTAGAATTGTGTTCACCCAGGAAGCAAAATACACTGCTAAAGGCATTCCTAGACTGGTTTGATTGCATCCATACTCACAAGTTGTATTGGCATAAATACTTACATATAGCAATAGCAAAAAATATGTATAGTCAAAGACTCTGTACTTCACTTTGATCAAGACAACATGTATGTGTAGTCCATCTGCCTCATTATTGATAGGAAAAAAAAGTCCTACACTGAGAGGTCATTGGATGTCAGCAAAGATCTCAAAGCTGCAAAGTCCAATGTTACCATTTCTCCTCATACTGTTCTCATTTTCAGGGTTGTCAATAGCAGATGGATCTTTCTATAGATACTTTTGAACTTTCCAACCTTTAATGCTTGCCTTACAACAGAGAAGGGGACTGTTTTCATAGTATTACTAAAGTACCAAATATATTCTAGCAGGATTGAAAATGTTATATACACATATTCAGTAAACACAGTCAGTTTAGACCACCTGAAAAGTCCCAAATATGCATATATAAAAGTCTAATCAGATTCTGACCTCAAACATTGTTATAGAAGTCAAATGAAATAAGTGGTATCATTCCAAAATCATAGTATTTTATCTGATAAGCATATGGTTCCTCAAAACAACATTTGATGAGGAATTTACTGAAGATGAATACTGGCCACCATGAAAAACCTGGGCAAAGTACAATGGCCTATAAAATGCTCTTCCTTTAAAGTATTCTCTTCTACAGCGTTATTTTGGCACACAAAAGTGGATGCAGCTATGCAGTGGGGCAGCTATACCTTTTATTACATCACAAAAATTATTCTTCTCTATACTGTTTTTCCCTAGAAAATGTCACAGAGAAAATCAAATTATAGCATCCAGCATAACATGAGATTAGTTAGAATTTTAAAATTGTGTTGAAATTGTTGAAAGTGCCTGGACTTTTATTTGACAGTTCTTTAACTGAAAACCAAACATGCTGTTCAAAGGAAAAGTCTTTAAAAAACTCACTTTCTCATTTAAAATCTAGGGACATAGCCAATCCTTTCTCTGTGTTCTCAAAGAGAGATGTTTTTAATATTAAAAAAAAATCACACACAAAATTGTTCTCATTTTCTTTATACATTGTCATGGAAGACAAGTCATCATGAGGAAAAATGTAACATTTCACATTTCTTTGGGTCACTTTTCAGCAATAGTAGTAACACTAAAATTTTTCTGGAGCTAATGCAGACTGATCTCCTAATGGTTTAGCCACAGAAAATGCCATCTACTAAATGCTTCATGTAAGGCTACTTTGAGGGAAGAAGAGATTGAAAAGAAATTGTACAGCAAATGAGTGAATAAAGTAAGTAAAACTATTTTATTACTCCTGCATTTTCTGATCTCCTTTGCAACCTATCATCATCTTTAATTAAACTCACTGCAAGTTTGGAAGCCTAGTAAATCTAGGACTTGCTTTTAAAGTGATATATCAAAGCTCTGAACAGCTCCTGTTACATGGCTCTGAATTTAATAATTTTCCTTTACCAACCTGTGTAGCTAGAAGCATTTTTGCCAATATGACTGATTTAGTATTAGCCTCAGAATCTCCCTGCAAGCCTCCCTCAACGTTCATAATTAGTTGATGCTGGTAACAATATAAATGGTCTCAGCGGATTCTTGAAATAAAACATTATATAAGTCTCATCTTTGCATTTTATTGGTATCCAATCTTCTCTTACATAGAATAGTACAAATTTATAAGGGCCTTTGCCCAGGTGAGGACTACTGCATTTGGGCAGACAAATGTAAGACTCATTGGATACAAAGAACCACATGGATTAGGTATGGATATCCTATTCATTGCAGATTTCATCTGGCACACCTCACTTGTTTGTAGACGAACTGTAGAAATACGTTTGGTTTTTCAGAATCTTTGACTAATGTTTAAAGCAAAACAAACTGGAACTGTGGATTCCCTATAAATTATGTGCATTATTTGTTGATATGTTTGTTAAACCTGCTGAGAGATTATAAGTGTTTCAGGATTGAACTGTCTTTTTGCGCTACATTTGTACAGAGTCTAGTTCAAAGGAGTGCTGATCAATGACAGATGACACTAATGCACGAATATTTGTATTGTTTCTGTCCTTTGACTCCATAAGAAGCTATGATAAAAAGGAGACTAGAATGGTTCACTTCCTGGCTGACTAGAGGTTTTTTGTAAAAGTAAGAACAGTTAGATTGTTGGGATGAAGAGGTGTGAAAACATTTTTCTTTAGCAAACCTAATTGAATAAAATGTTGCCTACAATGTAAAGTATTTTTCTACCAATGGCAAGACCTTCTATCCTAAATTTAGTTTTCACTAATCACATTCACATGAACTGTACCCATGCTCCAAACTATGCCACAAAATCATTCTATTTAATAGCCTCTGTGCCCAAGCACTAGAAGGAGTTTTGCAGGCTCCTTGGCAGGAAAGAGACAATACTTAGTAACTTCATCTCTTTGTACTATGTAACTAGGGATTTGGGGAAAAGCCCATATTAGAGCTTAAAAATAAAGTACTAAGACTGCAAGTTAAAAATGCATCTACTGTCAGTACTGGTCTCCAACAAATGCCTTTTCCCAAAATACTGTAATGCGCACCTTTGTGCACATACCTGGCATGCACTGGTGGAAAAGATCCTCAAAATAATGAGCCTTTTGTTTCATGTCACAAGTCTGTCTGCCCACTGCATTTATTCTAGCTTGCAACTGCATTTCGAAGTCAGGGCTTGCAGTGAGGAATAGGGAGCAGCAATGAGGGACAGGAAAACTAGCCAACAACCCACGTGCACTTACAAGCTGATTCATGTAGTGACACAAACAAAACACCTGGCCAAATCAGCTTCATTTATCACCCCAGCCTACTGCTCCTGCCAGTTCATAATGATGTGCTATGCTACGTTAGCCTACTTTGCATATTGTAACTGGGAAAAGCTACCAGTCTCAGACCAGTTTTATGTAATACTGCCAGTATGACATGCGTATTTGTGTGTACGGAGAGGAAGCTAATGCTATTTCACATGCTGCCAAGAAGTTCTGCAGTGGCTGAATAACTACTGGCCATCCTATCAAATAATCCTGTCATTCTTCATATGCTGAGCTGGGCTGCCTGTCAGCTATGCTTTGTTTGGGAACACTGACGAGTACACACGCACTGTGGGAAAGGATTGCAGTGATCAAACTGCCCTCCTCCAACTTCTGGTAGGTGAAAGAGAGGACCTGTAAAATGGAATTCCCTTTCAATCTATTTCTGTGGCACTTCCACTTTCTTGAAAGGAAAGATTGCACAGTCTGTCCACAACTTGACATAAGGCCCATAATAAAAATATCCAGCATGGAGATTGTTTTCTCTTTTGAAACATTTTTCTACAGCTTAAATCTCCATGTTTTGAGAAAAAGGTCACATGCATCAAATAAGCTAGCAAAAATATGAGTCTAGAGGCCTACATTTAAATACATTTTTCTACTGTGTAAAAGATATTTGCATTCTCAAGCTGTTTTGAATAATTGTAGCAAATATTAAATTATACATTAACTAGCAAAGTTGAAGTGCAGCAACAGTTACTGACTTGCTAACTCATTTCGGTATCTAGGGGCACAGATGGGAAATCAGCCAGAGGACATGAGATTAACTTCAGTATGAACAGGACAGCCATAACATTTCTTACCCTAATAAAAGATGCTTACCTGTTATTTCCAAGATTTTCATCTTCCTGTAACATATCAGCCCATTTACAGTTAGTACTTCCATCAGAGAAATCCCTACAGGAAGGAGAGCTGCCAGCACTCGTGTGGATGCTTGCAGCTGATTTTCTCCCACTCCTTCTCGCAAGCATAAAACTATACCCTACCGACACACTTCACTAGAGTATCAAATGTTTCCATCCATTGAATCTGCACAAGCATAAGGAGTTACTGTGTGAGTGGACTAATAGCCATTTCACTTCTGTAGAAAACAGATGAAGCACTATATTGATATTAACCCAGTCTGGAAAATTTCTTGCTATGTGCTGAAACGCCTTCCTCCATGTAAAATTTACAAGATGATCTTCACACGTTTATTGGCATTTCACAACAACCAGAGGTCTAAACTTTTTGCCAAGTGAGAAGTGGTGCTACTTGTTTACCTGCTGCTTCTCCCTCTCCACTCCCATTTCTTTTGAATTTTCTCTTCCTTTCTTTTTCTCACCAGTCTCCCTTTCACTTTATTCTTTGCTGAAGTTTATCCTTCTTCATCAAACCCACAGATGAAATTCTAAGCTGTTACAACCCTGTCTTTTAATGAGTCTTGGTTATGAGCTTGAAATACTGTTTCTACAAATATTCCCCTGAACTAAAACTTCACTTTCTACGTGCATGCATATGAGCATGTATAGACCACTCAAAAAGGTTTAATTTGCCAAACTGTTTTTGCCCTGCACTACCATTGGTACACTTCACAAACTGAAAGAAATCTGAGCAAAATATATTAGACCATGAAAGATATTAAAAAACACAAGGAACTTGAGCAGCAAGCTGGCAAGGGAAGAGAAAGGAGTACTACTGTTTTTAAGAAGCACAGACATAATTTATGAGAAATGTACACTACATATTTACCTAAGCAAAGTGAAAAACCTTGAGAATATTTTTAAACAGAATAATGTTTCTATAAACTGAAGACTACTCGCTATGGTGGTGAATGCAGAATTAAAATGATTCTCAGTGAATGTGATTAACCAAACGAGTTAATCCTGAACTGCTATTTCTCCATCCAAACTAACTGCAAAATTCTCTTCAAATATGACACAAAACGGATATCTTACAGAAGGGAACATGAAAAGAGCTAGAGGTTTCTTCTATTCATTTTTTCCACTGATTTCAGTGAAGTTGCTTGTACTGTGATAAGACCCCAATCCTAAAAACCTGAAAAAAGAGATGATACTCTTAGAGTTTAATTCTGCAAACATTTATTAATTATGCAAACATATATTGGGAGCTTTACTTATGTTAGTGGCACCTCTGAAGCAAAAGGAACTTGATATCTGATGTTACTAAAACAGATGTTTTTACAATACGTGGCCCTCCAAGGTCTATTGCCTAACAGTGCTCACAAGTCAGTTTGATAATTTATCTTTTAAAGTTGCCCAGCCATGGAACCAGAAATAAGGCACTGCATATCTCACTCTGATCCCTCTCTCTATAACTTGGCAAGCTCCAGATCATTTGAAGTAACAATGTTTTTCTGGAAGCATGTTTCAGCTAGCATAGCTTCCTCCTACTCTTAAAAGCAATGCTCCAGTCAAAAAAAGATAAATAAATAAATTACTCCTCTATATAGAATGCCTTTTTTTCCCCATTGGCTGCATAACAGATGCTATCCATCTTTGTCCACCAGAATCTAAAAAGCAAATCTGCTTTCCTACATAGACCCAAGAGTTCAGGAACAAGCTGGCTGATAAAATGCTTATGGTTGGCTGCCAGCTTCATTCTCAAGATCCCAAAAGTTTAAACATGCTTGGCACCACTCTGGTTTTCCAGGATTTTTTAAAGCATGGACAGAAAACAGACTCCTTTAAAACAAAAATAAAACCACCTCTGCTCACCTTTTATGCTGTTTCAAGAGGCTTTACCTATCATGACCTAATCCAAACTTCTTGGAGGTACATCCTCCTTGCCAGCTATCCTTTTCTTGCCATTAATTTCCTTTGACTGCATTTGAGAAATCTGTGCCAAACACACACACCAATTCACACGTGAAAGTTTTAAAACAGCCTTCCATTGATTTTTTAGCTATTCCTCCTTATTATAGAAGTCAGCACACACAGCCAGGAGTCCAAGAAATAGAAGGTAGATTCACACTGAGAACTAACACAAGTAAGACATCAGGCTTTCTATTAAGCATCCGTTTAACATCTTGGAGCAAACAGGTATGTTGGCAATATACAATTCCACCTTGCATATCCACCTATACAATTAAAGGATGATTAATGGACATCACTGAGATCCAGAGATAAGCACAAACAAAAAATTATTCTTTGGCTGTGGACACAAAGAAATAGTTACTCTGTTCGTTGACTCTGTTCATTTTTCCTAGGAACCTGGGCTTAAAAACAACTCAACTCAACTCCCCGCCCCCCCCCACCCCCCGCCCCCCCCACACACACACAAAAACCACCATGGAAATAAAAGACTTGATGTCTGACTGATTCCTGTGGTGATTTTCTTAGCCCCTAATTTTCTGATAGTATTCTATGGTAATTTTAAAGTTCAGTTCATTACTTAACAAGAAACATTTCTTCATCACCATCCCACCAGGAATTCATTTCCCTTTGGAAGTTCATCGTCTTATTTTACTTCTCCATGTGGCCCTCAGCCAGTAAGTTCAGGCTCAAGGCTAAAGCACTGCAGAAGTCTGGGCTTAGATCTCAGCTACGAGTGAGCAGTTCTCTAACAAAATGAGTTTTCATCAGAAATCATTGATCAAAAACAATTCCTGAAACATATTTCTTAAAAAAAAACAAAAAACAAAAACAAAAAACCCCCACTCTTTATTACTGTTGGAAATTTGCTTGTTTTCCCAAAAGCTCATATAGTAAAAAGCAGATACTTGAGCTCCCAGGATCTACGAACTGTTCCTACATTGTAGAGCCAAATCTCACTCACCCATTTCTTCCTCTGCCACTGCTCTAGCTCCCCTCAGCGCTGCTGGGTACTTGGACCTCAGAGTCCGTAGCTCAGCTTGCTTTAAATTTGCCAAGAAAAAATTTAAATGTTGACAAATTTAATAGTATTAACTTTCTGCTTCAAAAACGCTCTTTTTCTTTCCACTACAGAATATCTTTTCCAACCAAAAGCTTAACTTTTTAGCAGCTATAGTCTCAACTCAACCTGATTAGTACCTCAGAGCAATGGCTTTCAAGCCATTTCAAGTCCACAAAGTACTCAGGGTTTGTGGGTATCTGTAAGGACTTAAAAAGAAAACATTAAAAATTCAAGCCGATTGTCAGTGGGGCTTTAACTCACCCTACAGAAGTCTGTATTTTTAGTGGAAAAGGTTTAGAGGTTCACCGATCAAAAAAGTTTGAAAACTACAGTCCTACAGAGCAAAACACAAGAATGTTGAATCTTGATAAATTCAGACCCAGATCTGAATATTTTTCTTCTAGCCACAAACGCGATGAGCTTCTCTCTCATATTTCTTCTTTGAGCTACAAATACAGCCATGCTACAGCAAAGGAATGACTTCAACTCATATATGGACAACCTATGAAACCAGTACCTGTAACCATATGGACTGGGGACTCTTGTTGCTTGGAATCCTTGTCCAGACGAGGTTACAAAAATCTATTGAGATTCCTTTGTCTTTGCTCTGTCCTGCAGTTCTTGTCCAGAAGCAGAAATAACATCAGAAAATTTGAAGTACACTCTATTTTCTGGTTCAGGATGACCTCTTTTGATGTCAGGAGCAGCATCACAGCAGACTGTTCTCTCCAATAGCTGTGCAAGTTTCTATATCAAAAGGGAAAGGTCATCTCACTCACCTGCCCACCCTGACAAAACACCTGTGTCTTTCTGTCCTGGAAAACAGAATACTTATAGCTCAGGTGTGCAACACTTAGCTCCAGATGATCAGATCCCAGGTTGGGTTTGTTTGTTTTACATGTGGAAGGGGGAGGGGAATTCATAGGAAACTATTGCACCCGTTAAAACAGAAGCTTCCCTCCTCTCGTTAACAGCTTTTAGCATTCTCTGCCTGCTTTCCTGCCGTTTTTATCTCCTTCCTATAACAGCAGTGATGTTGAATTATGAGAGAGAGCGCTGCAAAGTCCAACCCCAGCCCAATGCATTCATTTAAATGGCAGGAGTCCAGCACCTGGCTCCAGATTTTAGATGTAAATGTTATCAACAGTCACCTAATGTTTTGGGAACTGTGTGCAACTGTAGGGATTTCAGTGTCAACTATGGACTCTAACAAACACAGCGAAGATGGGAATGAAAACTTTTCCTACCAATAGAAAATAGAATGTTGAATTAAAAAAAAAAAAAAGCCTATGAAGAATCAGTATCTAAAAATGATACATATATTTGAAATAAATATTACAGAAGTTTATAGAAAGCAATTCACCAGTATTCCTCTGATAACATTATTGTCCAGAATAATCGAAATGACATCTGTTTTTTGATGATGCAGGAGAGCAGCAGCCCAGTCTGTGGAGAAAACATTCTACTGCAATGATGTTTTGCATCAGTACCTTCAATACAACCTTAAATTATTGAAGTAGATTTTCAGCAAATGGGGAAGTGAGTCTATTTCCAAAACTGTAAAGCATTTCTCTAATGTGAAGATATTGAACAGATTTAAAAGACATACGCACACACACATGTGCACACATATACATTTACCAGGAAAAAGTGAAGTGTTCTGGTTATTATTGCCTTTTCAAGGCTGTAGTTTTTAATGCTAACTCTATAAACAAACCTGCTTTCTAAAGCATTTTGCAACCTCTTCCTTCCCTTTTAGCACACCAAGAAAACAGTAACAGCAGCCACTAAAGAACTGTGCTGTATAGATTGAGCTAAGCAGTGATCTGACACTGTTACCTCCCTGGATCATCACCTGTCTTCTACTGATTGGCATATCTCATCTGTCATAGCTCTACTCATCCCCTGACCAGCCACGTCCCTGCCTCAGACCTCCCAAAGGCAAACCCTTGGACTGTGCTTTGTCCGACAGTTGTGCTCCTCAGGAGCAGCTAAGCATTTTCACAGAGAGAGGACAGAGAGGTGAAAGAAAACGTCAGTCATCGCTAGAAGTATTGCGGTCCCAGCTGCACTGGCTATGAAGGAAGAATATCATTTATGTGACTTCTGCATAAATACTTTTATTTTATTCTTGCTGTTTTCTATGGGAAATAAAAAATACAGAAGGGCAAGGACAATGCTGACCATTGTATTCACAGAGTTTACTCACTGCTCCAGTGACCCAATTTTCCAGTAGTAAAGAGACTGAAAAATAAAACCTGACTTTTCAAACACAAGACAATACATAGGGAAGAAATATATTCAATGTTATTATCAAATCACTTAGAAAAACATACTTCACAAACACCTGCCTCTCTGCCTGTTTGCTTCTCATCTTTAAGTTGTTAAATGTAAAGAAACTTTCTTGCATTTTTTGTTGAACATAGAAGTCTTTTCTTCTCCTGAATCCATAGTATATATTATCCACTGCATTCCTTAGCAGCCAACTAGAAGAAATCAGAGAAAGGAACCTTCCCATGACCACACAGGGCAACAGCAGAGCTTTCCTGAGGGCAATGTTTCAGCCAAATAGAGAGCAGAGGAGAAATGCAGAGAGGAGATCTTTTCCCACCTTCTGTTCTTTTGCATACCAATGCCACAAGACACAAGAGCTCTGAGCAACTGGATACTATCACCAAAATGACATCTACAAAATTTCTCTCCCTTTTCCATGACTATGCAATTTTTCTGCCAAAAGAAGATCCTGTAAACTGGTGATAGAAGGGAAAGAATGTGCTGCTTAACCTCCATTAGGCCTTTCAAATATTAATGCTGCAAATCAGAAAAGAGCAGAAACATCTCTCAGCACACATCAGAGAATTTAATTCTTCCATGGTACAGCAACCAGGTATATGAACATCAATCTGCAATGACAATGACACTTATTCCTCCACATTTTATTCATTTTCTGCTGGAATTTGATGTTTTATTAAATGGTTTGAAGCCATAGATTAACTCTGACCACAACAATTTTGCTATAAAATCCTTTTTTTTTTTTAAATCAATGTTATCATAATTTAGAAATTATAACTCAGGGAAGAGAATGAAACATTTATTGTTAGATTTGTTGCAGATGTTTCTCTGTGTAGTTGCTTATCTGTTTTATTTTGGGTGTCATCTGTATAAAGCAGTTGTATGATATACAGAAGACAGCAAGTAGAGTGACTGACTGAAAGTCAGATGTTAAATTGTCACATAGCACTGGAAAGAATTAAACATTTCTCTATCCCGACTCATTCCATGGGAAAAAATCCTTTCAAATCTTACCTCTATATCATTTTTATATTTAAAGGTTTCAAAGTGAAAAGAAGGTTTAAAGGGTATTGTTTAAAAATAAGCATACACATTTTCACAGCTTTGGGGTTTTTTTTTTGGGGGGGGGGGGGGTCTAAAGAAGAATATAATATCAAAGGAGAAAAGCCTGCTTGCTCTCAGTTAGGTTTACTAAATCAGTCATGAAGGCAGCTGATTTAAAATGCATCAGCTGTCACCTGTTCAGTCTCAGCTTGACAGTTCAATACCTCCTCATCTTCTGAGAATGGCAGTGCGGAGACCTGAGTAAACTGCATCTGTATGCAAACTGTCAAAGAGTTCTTGGCATATCATTAGGCCTGACCTCCACGGCTGCAGCGACAACAGGGAACATTGCAGCCAATTGTCATCAGAGTTGAAATGAATGTACAGATCTCCACATTCAGCAATGTGCAAAGTAAGCCCCACAAGTGGTGGCCAGTTGATGAACTACATAATTATAGTGAGGTAATCTTACCCCTCTGGAGAATGCAAATGTATGTCTCAAATTCGAGACACATCTCTCTACACAACTGTTGGTGTATTTCTCCCTCAGTATTTATTTGGACCGAGTGTGACATATAAATGTCTGTACATTATAGTTATCAGCTTTGGGCAGTAAAACATAGTATCATTCAGGGTCATGAAAAGAGACAAGTCTAAGGCACATTCCCAAGTGGTGACAATCAGGGTCACACAGGTAGTGGTTAGAAAAGTTATACCTGATCATTTCAATAGCTCAATCAAACAGACCAACATGGTATTTAGTGGTAGATCATAGGCACCTTCTCACATTGAGATGCTGCTTTCTGCCCTGGCCTTGGCCGATGGCAGGGACTGGCACGGCTGCAAAGCAGCACCTCCCACAGTGAAGGAGCCATGAGAGGACTGAGGGCAAGCCAGCAGCTGTGTCCTTACGCCCCCAGTCCTCACTTGTCTAGTTAGGCTTCTTCAAAGCCACTTAAAAGATAGGAAAACAGGTTTCAAATAAACAGAAAAAGGGCTTGTAAAAGATCAAAATGTGTATTCAGACCCCTTCTCTCTTACTATGGTATTATTTACAATGTTAACTTTCTTTGCAAGCAGTAGTGAAGCTGGAATTACTTCTCTGGTTTTCACTACCCTGTGAATTTTAGATCCCCCCCCCCCCCCCCGCATGACTTCATTCAGATCACAACCTCTTACCTTGTTTTTAATTACCAGATCTGTGTGCAAAAGACCCAATTCTCACATGCTATTGAAATGTCTATAACCTTTCACTAACCTATCAATATATGCTTTTTTAAGTGTCAAATATAAACAACTTGGCTGAACACACTAATTCTGAAGACCCTTTGGCTAATGCAAGCCAAAAGCATTTGCTGCATTGTGTACATAAAGCAGCACATCAAAACCTGAAAAACCAGAAAAGATACCAGATGTTTCCATGCTGGAAGAACCTAGATTTAGGAAACAAAATCCATACTGACTTCTCTTGAATACATAGCACAATTTTCAAAAGAACCACCAGTAAGGCGGTTCACAGCAGGACAATTACACTTGTGTTTATGCCCCAGTGTTCAGCCTTTCATCCACTTTTCTTTTCCCCACAACCAGAAAATGAAGATGACACTTTAAAGAGCTATAGAGTCTTTGCCATTCTTTTCCCATTTTCTCCAGCCATCCATGGCATTGGCATTGTCAGTTTTGGGAATGTTTTTGATAACTTATCGCAAGAAATATTCCTGATGTTTATCTGACCCTCTCCCCTCATGAAAGAACTGTGCATCTCATGAGGTTATCCTAGAGAGCAAACAATTTCAAATAAAACATTACGTATTTCTGCAGTAAATTTCAAAGGGTTTTCATTGTCTTTATCATGAAGAAAAGCTGCATTTATATTACAGTTTTCCATTTCAGTGCTTTACCTGGTACATGCCTGGGAGAAATAAAATGCTGCAGTGAAAATACTGTAGTAGTACTTCCAGTCTACACAGAGAGACTTGTGGAAGTAGTCATGTCAGAGTCCACTAAAAGCCTTAAATTAAACAGTAGGTTTTGCTTACCCTACTCTTTCTTTCCACAGTGGAAGGATTCCTGCTAGAAAATGACAAATTCATACTTAGCCTTTGCATTTTGGTGGCCTTATGAAGAAGAAATTTTGAACATCATTCAAACTGATTAATTGTATGAGTGTTAATAAAAGTCACAGGTAACAAAATCTCTTTATGTCACCCACGAGAAAAAGAACAGTAATAAAGGTTGGATTTTATGAAATGACTTCTTTTACATAAGCAGTTTCAAGGTACTTACATCCAGCTCAGTGTAAGAACCATGTCGCAGAGATCCGACAGATACAACTGAAAAAGTACTGAATTCTCTTCTCTGCAGCGCTCTCCCCAGGAGATAAAACACTGCAGATCATCTGAGAGAAGTTCTCACTTGCTAATCTTTTTTTATATTTTATATCCACTAGTCATATGGCTTGTGCATAAACAAAGAGTCTTTAAAGATCTTTTTCAGAAACTAAACCCTGACTAAGCAATTGTTTAGCTAAAAATCTTACCACATTTCTTAACAATGATTCAAATATTACTTCTATTGGCTTCATCAGGCCTACGGAAATGCAATTGAAAAAAAAACCAAAAGCATTATATATACTTGTATTAAAAACTAGATCTTGCTCTCAAGAAATTAACACAAGTTTTAGGGGAGTTAACGGTCTAAAGTTACAGCAAGGACGAAGTATGAATGCTCATGAGCATCATCTGAAAATTTGAGTGCCATGGCGGTATTTGATCCATTCCATCAAACACCACTACTGCCTCACAGGTTACTTACCTTAAATAACAGTAAAGCAGCCTGTAGCTCCACCTACACGTGGTTACTCTTTGTTTTTTACAGTGAACTACAACACAAAATATATTTCTTCTAACCTTAGAAATTCTGCTGTGGATAGAACATGATGAAAAACAACCCTTACTTGTTAGGATGTCCCTGCATAATTCATTCATAGCTCCACTTCATACTGCCATTCATGATTTACAAGGTCATTCCTAACTGAAAAAATATTTCATCTCATGTCATCTCTTTGTCATATTTCTCTATACTAGACTTCTCCACTGGTCAATCAATAGTAAAAGCAGACACAAAGCCCAGCAGTTCAGCAGATATTTGAGCTTTTCTAAAGCTCGGATTCCCTTATGAGTTTGGTCATTTTCTATTGAAGTGAACTTTGCACATAGCCCTGGGCCCCACTTCCACAGTTTGTACGACCTGAAAACAAAACATTTCCAGTAGAGGGCATTTTTAAGCCCCTTCAGAAGTTGTCACCAATTTCCAAAAACAGCTTTCACCCACCCACCCAGCCCCATTTCACTTTAAGACTGTGCCATTCCTCACAGGTTTTTTTCTGAATTTTCAGCCACGTTTCCCCAGGCTTGATACTTTCTTAATGACACACCGTTACATAGGAGGCAACAGAAGCTGAGGTAACAAAACACACTAAAAAACAACATGAGATTCAACACAGTAGAAAATACTGCTTTTAAAAGGAAAATGAGTATTTACATGCATATGTCTCAAAAGAGGTACAGTCAGGCTAAGGCAGGATATTCTTTTAACTTTGATTTGATTTGATTTGCAGTGAAGTAGATTGTGAAAATATAAACCAATTAGAAGCACGTATTGGTAACCATCTGTGTTTGGGAAATGTTGTATTTATTCAGTTCCTAAGAGAAAAAACTGACAAGGTGAACGCTCCTTGAGCACTACAGTATCCATTTCTGGTCAGGTTACAGCCCTTCGGCAGTTAGCTGTTTTCAAATTACCTTTCTTCTCTCTTCGCTTGCATTTTCCCCGTGTTTTTTTAGTAACATTTTTTTTAGTAATATAGTGAAATAATTGGCTGATCATACTGAGTATTAAATCCACATATAAGAATGACCATAAAAAGAAATAAAATTGCAAGAATTTTAATGGCTTACGTCTCTCTCGTCTCTGTTTAAAGTATCCAATCTTTGGCACTGGTGAGGAGGGAAGGAATTTCTGAAAAACTACCATAAATCTTATTTAACACCAGCATCAGGAGACTCAGACACATTTTACATTGATGCCACAACCAATTAACAAAAGATTAATAGTTTATTAGTAGTTGGTTTACTAAAAAGTGAATCAATAGATTGTTTGATAAGTTGCTTATAGATACATTGTCTAAACATTGTTAACACCTTCTACTGGCACTGATAAGCACTATTTACTATGTATAATACTCATGTACGTCTGAAAATATGCATACCTGTTAATCACCGGTAATCCTTTTATTAAGTATTTATAAATGGACTCTTACCAGCAGGCACATCTGCAGCAGTTTACGGGGCAAAGGACCCCAGCCCCAATTGATCGTGATGACACAGGAGCAAATGTATTGCCCATAGCATATGCTTCACAGCTGGCGTCAGGCATAACCAGCCACAAAATCCTTAAGAGAAACAAAGCACTGACTCATCTACAGCTAGATATTGAGAATTCATTGGCCAGCAATGCAATTCGTGGTAGGGAAAAGGCATGGAACAGACACAGGCCAGTACTCAAGGACCAAGCAAACATCCCAAGGCACCCCGGCAAGCCAAAGCAGCACCTAACATTTTTGGGACTCTACTAAGCTGTTAGCTGTAAGCAGTGAGCCTGAAACTTTGATCGTGTATCATGAAAAATAAATTCTTTCCCTTTGTGATTTCCAATGGTTTTTTTTCTTCCTTTTAGAAACATTTATAGAAGAGTGTTCACCTTTTCCTGCTACATATGTATCCTGATTTCTTTTTTACAACTCTAAAAACCTCTGTTTATCATTCTCCCCTCAGTTTCTCAGGCCTTTTTTGAAATGAAATAATTTTCATACCTTTAAGGGGTCTATTTCAGTTTCCACCTTCTGCTTCAGCTTTTCTTTTTAGAAATATGGTGCTCAGTATTGAACAAAGGATGTCAGCTGAAAGCATACCATCAATTTATGTACATAATGAAAATATATCACAATGTTTTAGCTCCCTTTTTGACTGAAGTTGGGCACTGAGCAGACTCTTTAATAATAATGTACAGTTTCTTTTTGCTTATTTGTTTTTGACAGATTTTAAAATCCTTACAGACTCCACTAAAGTTTTCCTAGTTTCCTTCACACCGCTCATTACACTTTAACCACTACTCTGATTCCCACTAGTTTTTACTTTGCTAGGTCCCTGTTTATTCAGTCTCCTTTAACCTCAAGTGAACAAATACCTTTGTGACAAAAAATGTTACCATTTTCCTGCCTTAGAAGATAATTAATTAAGAATAACTGTCCTAGAACCTAATTTTACTTTTTGCTTTCTGTAATGGTTATGACAATCATAAATAAAGTCCCCACACAGAGAAGGGCTATCCTGTAAGTCTCATCATTAAAGTAAAGAGAAAAATTCATAGCCATTGACTTGTATCATCAGGCCTAACATACAATCCCTTTTTTCATCATGACATTTTGGACAACTTGTGATGAATTAACACTGCATAGATAAAGTTTTTGTCATTGTGAATATCTACTAGTTCTAAAAAATTTAGATCACTAAATGAATGCTATTCCAAGTATGTCACAACTTCACATATTTTTCAGACAAGAACAACTTTGGAAAATACCGCATGAGCTATAGAATGAAAAGATAATTACAAGGTATTGAAATGCAAAGTTGAATACAGTTAAATGCGAAGTTAAATGTATGCAATACAGAATTAGTATTGTTTTTATGCTTCAGCTGGTTACAAAATTACCACTTGAGGCAGCTGTAGTAACGTGCTGGGTATATCATCTCCACGGTGCTCAGACATACAGTAATCAAAAAAGCTTTTAACTAAACTTCTGATGTATATCAGTTTCTACCATGAAGCCTGTGTAATATTTTTAGTGTTATAAGATCTTCAACAGAAGCAACTTAACACTTTATAAATACAAAATAAATGCATATGCAGTTATCAGTACTTTGTATTTGCAGTGTGATGGGTGTAGATTTGTTATACTCATGCATCTTCTAAGTTGGGATGTCGCATCTTCCAACTCTTCACACCAGCTCGGCTTCTAACCTCTGGACTTATTTACACTATTTCTCTTAAGGGCTGGATGATGTAGCTGCTATGGGAAAAAACCCTGGCTCATACACAGTCTCAGAGCTTTACATAGACTCTCAGATCCCCGCTTCAGCTTTGCTTGTCAGGAGCTGTGCCAATACAAAAGGCACAGTACAACATTCTGGGCTTTCTTCCTCCTTTTCCTTATTTCAAACCAGGTTTTGCAGGCTACACAACTGTACTGATGGGGCTTACACTTCCTTTTTCATATTAATCCCTTATTCCATATCTGTCTATTTTTCCTGGGATTCATTAGCATCCAGATAGCCACTAAACACTATTTTCATTTTGCAAACACCTTAGCAAATTTATTCTATTCCAGCTCGTCAGAGATACAGACAGCATTCAAAGTTTCAAGAATAGCCAGTAAACAAAGTAAATTGTAGCATATACATTAATTATGCACCCCTTAAGATACAGCTAAAAATGCACAGATTAAGAAACATATTTGGAAAATAATTTTAAGTTCTGGAAGAGTATTTGATACTGGAAAACATTTTAGATCTAAACAGCAGTAGGCTTTAACAAAAAAAAAAAATTATACAATGACAAGATAAAAATCTTCAATAGCCTGACAGTTTTTTAAAGTAATGCGCCTTTCATTGAGAACTCTACAGGGAAAGTTTTGACCCCACTGTGGATAACAAACTATGCCCTCAGCTGAATGCAAACATTTACATTGTTATTACTGCCAATAACAAAATTTCACTGCAGAACTGTTAACAAATGGATCTATTTCATTATAATTATGTACTGTCATTTATTGTTTTGTTTTAGATTTTTCATAACAGAAGTAGCAGGGAGCCTATCTGCAGTTTTTTCTTTTCAGCTCTCCTCAATGAATTTAGATTTCAGCCTTCACAGTACAATTGTTTCCAGTAGTCTTGGTATTCAAATAGTTCTTAAACAATTGCATATATTATTTCAAGACAAGCATCTGATTGCAAAATTTTGACCTGAATTAGATTTTTAAAACAGCTTATAAATTATTAATAACTATTAACAGATCAAAAAAATGCTCAAAGAACTTTGGGGTGGAAAATAACATAAGCCTTTTCCCAAACATAAAAGTGTGTGGTGCCTGCAGCCAAGGTTCTGGTTACTTCTGAGAGGGGGACACAAAACAGCAGCTGAGGCTCTACCAGTGATGAGTGGAGAAGAAGAATTGCTTTCATGTTTCTTATCATCTATATTTCTATTTATATGCTGCAGTATGAGACCTGCCTTTTTCACACAAGCATTACACCATTGATTCTTACCAGGGAAAAAAAGACAATCCAAAGGAAGTGATGGTCAGAATGGACTCTGCCCCCCAACAAGAGACAGTAGTATGGCAAAACTTGCTTTATGTTGCTACTACAATAACAAGAATGTTTAATGCTATTGTTAATTGGAAGAACGGCATTCTCTGGAACAAGTTGCATCTCCTTGTCCAGATTCATCTTCTCCCAAATTCCACACAATAAATGAAGACTATGCCTTCAATGTTTTTGTTCATCTATCACCACATCCACAGTTATTGCCGTGTTACAAAACAAACAACAGGAAAGCTTAATTTCAAGGAAGATTTATGGTGAGTGAAGCATATACAGACTTGACTGAGAGGAGAGTAACCAAATAAATCTGATGCTTCCTCAAATAAAAGATTTTGCAGCAAGAACCAATCAAAATACAAGTGTCAAATATCAGTGCTGAAATATTTGAATGTAATTGCCAGCGTAGGAAGGAGTAAACAGTGGTTAATAAGATCAGAATGAGATACTTTAGCTAGATAAAAAGACTATCATCCAGACTATCCAGCTGTCATTATAGGTTAGTTCTCTACAGTATGACCTTCAATACTGTCCAACCGAATTCTACATACCTACAATGTCTTAAATGCTCTGCAATTTAAAAGCAATAAGCTTAAAATAACTTACAGGTTAAGAATAGTAGGTTGGAAAAGAAAATCGCAGTAAAAAAACTGAAGGCTTATGTTGAATTAAGACTAGGTCGTTGTCTCTTAAAAAGAGGAAAACTGCAACAACAAAACTATTTTTTTCTCTGTCCAAGATTATTTACTTCTCTTTTTCTGCTTTGATACTTAGCTAAAACACACTATTTTATATATTACAATACCAGCATGACAGTGAAAAGGTGCCAAATATAAAGAAAGGCCTGAAATGTGAATCTGTGCTCTAACGGCACAGAGGGTGTCCACACCAGGGCCTTAGTTCAGCATCTCTGTGTGTTTCAGCACATCTTGACACAAAGCTGGGTCTTTATTTCAGCTCTCTGTGGATCCTGCCCCTGTTCCAGTGGAGACACACACAAGGTCATGAGAGGGCTGATTTTTTTTATAGGTTTTCTGTAACTTCTTCTGAGAGCAATATCCTCTCCCACAACTGAGTAATGTAACAGAATGCAGGGAGGGCCCTGGCTGCACAAGGGCAGCTGCAGCACTAGCAAGAGTTCACAGTCTGAGCTTTGCAATGGGAGGCGGTCACCTGGCATAGACTAGAAGTATGGTCAGATAGAGGCCTCAATCATTACACCTAGCTCTCAAGCAAATATGCCACTGCAGACAAAGTTGCATCAGTATTCATACATGTTTTCAGCTGTGAAAAACAGATTTCCCAAGCTACAGAATTATAATGATGGTGCTTACACCTATGCTTTTTATGACATAAAATGTCTGTAAAGTAGTGTGAAATTTACTGTTTGTGATGAAGAGATTCACACTTTTGTAAAACTAGCTCTGCTGTCCACTTTTACCTTTCTTTTTCGTAAAAGTAAAGTCAAAGGGACAACAGAGCAAGACAAGCTACAGCCTACATAGTAGAAAGTCACTTCTGAAAGTGAAAGCCTGTATCTTTTGTCAATGGCATAAAAGAAAGTTGTCTGAAGGTTGTGAAAAGACCACAAATGTTCCCTATAGGTCCTTTCTCCACTAAGTGCAAGCAGAATTCAGGTGCTATCAGAAGAACTAAGCCCTAGGTTTAGAGTCATCCTTCTTCAATCATAGGCATACAGATCCTAAGACTGGCAAGAAAGCTTTTTAGGAAACTGAAAATCAGATCTTAAACTCTGTATGGGTTTTCAAACTGCATTGACCCACGTACCGTGCATTCATCTGCATTAGAATTCACCTGCAGTCTCTCTTTAGTTTAATACTTTATCAATAAGGTACAAAACTGAACAATGTCTCACTTTTGATTCTGAATCTCTTAAGGACTAGGGAATTTCAAAAATCCCTTTTCACAGAGAACAAAACCAATGATGCATCATCTCTACAATCAGTTAACCCACATAATTTATCATTCCTTGGTAAGAGGTCTTAAATCTAACTGCAAAGTGGGTCAGAATGCCCTTAGAACAGGAAATCTCTGTAGGCTGAGACACAAAGAACAAGACTTCAACCCAGCATTTTTTTTTTTTTTGAATGCATTTTGCAAGTCCACTGCACCATAAGACAAAAAGCAGAAAAGATGAATGGCAGAAGCATGTAAAAGAGGTGGAGAACTGTTATTTATGTTTCTTTTGTACCATTCAGACACCAACCTGTATCAGGCACACAGAGAAATGGAGAAATAGAAAAAGCTGTAGTGCTATAAAAAGTTGAGAATGGCTTCAGCAAGACTGATACTTACATAACTATAAGTACAACAGCATAATTTTAGGTAAAAACATACAAACTGTAGAAGAGAAAGTACTCTGCTCCATCATCATCCAATGCACGGACAAGCAAGAGCCAGCCTGAATCTTGCTCTAAGTTCACGTGATATTATAGGGCTTGTTTTACCTGTACATACATCTTTTCTGACTCCAGCAAGGTTGAAGAGGTTTAAGAGATGCTCAGCCTAGAACACTGTCATGTTATTAAAAAAAAAAACAAAGAGAGAGAGAGAGAGAGAGAGAGAGAGAGAGAGAGAGAGAGAGAGAGAGAGAGAGAGAGAGAGAGAGAGAGAGAGAGAGAGAGAGAGAGAGTTTTTAAAGTCTGAATTATCTGCATTTACTTAATAGATCGTCAAAGAGCTTTGAAGGGCAATGATCCATGAACTAAAACTTTAAGGTCTTAATGTATTATATGACAATGAATCCAAAAATGCAATAATGGCCTATTAAGAAGATAATTACACATTCATAATGGGCAGTAATGGGGATTATGGTCTATTATGTCAATTTACATAGCAGAGATTTTTTTTTAAATCATATTGATAACAGAGGATAAAACAGGTCCCATGCTACCTTCTGCTTCCACAAGAAAATAAGGCAACACGTGACAAAACCACCACCCTCATAACAGCCCTGCTCTTTCCAGCACCTACAATGGCCCTTTGAGAGGTTATGAACCTGGGCAGATATGAACAAAACAAGCAGTACTAGAGAGATCATTAGTCCCAAACCTTCACATGAGTACAAAGTGCTGACACATCATGCAACATGCCTCACTTAAATATGTCCCTACTTTGAGAAAACTTCTTGGGAATCGTAAGATTCCAAGTTTCCACAAGAGCCATGTTCCTCAGGATTTCTGCTCTTGGAAACACCAGGAGTAAATTTACAGAGTTGCTGTCTCAGGAGGTCACAATGTTTAATAAAGCTACCCTTTGCCTTTGCTTCTGTAACATAATAATAAAGCAATGCAACATTTCAAACTCATGAAACATTACTCCACCCTCACTGGAGAATTGACCTGTGTTTAACTTTCAAGATTCATTTAAACCCCTTTCTGTTTCATTCGAAAACAGGAAAGTATAAGCAAATCTAGACATTTCATCGTCTGTCATTTATTGCAAATGGTTTGGTTTATTTGTCTGGTTTGCTTCCTATGAATTCAAGAAAACAATAGGAAATTCATAAAAAAGATCAAATATACAGTAACATGCGGGTTTTTTTCCAGCCGCAGGAAAAACATAGCAGAGGAAAAATAACCATACTAAATAAGGTTAGCTGATAGGACAAACTCAGATAAGTAAATGATATAACGCAGTTGCTGCAAGTGTTTTATTCACATAATACATTCATTAGTGAGAAGGTAAAGACAGCCTGTTTTTAAAACTTGAATTATTTTGCATTTCTGTTTATGAGGGAAGGATCAACATCAGTTTTCAACCATCTTAGCATTAATCATACTGCTATGTAAATCCTTTATATTTTAAGAACAATGAAAGTGTGATTTTAGAAAAGTAAAATCATGTATGATATTGAAAATCTGTATTTTTAGTAACTTTCTACTTGTGACAAAATTGCAATTACAACTATAAAAACTGATTGTAGCCTTCTTTTAAAGCATTATAGAAGTTGTCATTGTTTGTTTAACCAATTCAGATTCAGTAAACGTGACCTACCATGTCCTGAGGGAGAGACCTATTGTAGCAGTAAGCAATACATCTCTACACACTTGTAATTCAAAGGCACTGAGGCAAAAACTGTCAAAACATTACTAAAGTCGACAAGGATGTATGGTTCATTAGTCTAGGAACTGATGTGTTATGGACCTGTTTGTGATCACCCTGATAATTTAAATCAAGTTGTAAGTTTATGTAAAACTACTAGAACTCTATTATTAAATTTCAGATCATGCCTTCAACAAAGGCCCCCATAATTGTAGACATTTATCACAAGGCCATAACTAGCCCCCCATCATGTCAACTTAATCAATAATCAATTTATAAAATATCATTACTTTAATTGAAAATCTCTAGCTATTTCCCTTGTATTGACTTTGAGGACAAAACTGCAGTGTAACATCAGTAAGCCAGTCTTTGTTCATTAACACAGAATTAGACTGTAAATGATTCAATATTTACAAGTAGTTACATGCTACAGAAAAGAGTAATCTGCGGTTGCAAATATAGCTGACTTCTCAGCAGTCTTTCCTATACTGCCTTGAGCCCATCCAAGCATGCATGAGGTGTCCAGCTGCGCACTCCTGACAGCACTGCTCCCGGGAGGCCCTCGCTGGAGTGCACTATCTGCTAAACAATTCTCTTTATGTCGCAGGGCTTTACTCCCCTCAGAGTGATAATTAAAACATACACACACTCCCCACGTATTATTTACCTGCAGCTGATCCTACTGCTAAAACAAAGGCTTGTTTTGTGCAATTAGCTTAAACAGAAGGTGAGGGATCACAGAGTTGGACTTAGGATTGCTGGCTCCGTATCTCATTCTTTGCAACAGGTCATTGCAAAATAGGCCAAGTTCAACTCCAATGGAAATGCCTGCATACGTGATTTCAAGTGTTTGACACTTTCTTTGAGACACCTTCACCTTTCTTCAATGAGATGACATACCAATACCTGTTCTTATGATTTCAGCTTATTATGTGGAGAAATTGAAAAGAAGCCAGAGAGAATGACATGCTGGTTGACTGTAAACAAACACTACTATGTAATGGAAACATATAGTTCAAAAGATACACTTGATCCTCAGGATAAAACTGCAGTTGTGGTATAGTTAATTGCTTACCATTTAACACTGTTTTTTCTGCTTATCAATATTTATTTTATTAATACTGTCTCCTGTACTTCAGACATAGAGGACCATACTTTCAAAATTTGGCTTATCTCAAGTTTACAAACTCTAGTGAAGCAATACCCATTGCTTCCATTCTGCAGCCCAAGAAGACAAGGAAGTGTGACATATTGAAACCTTAAAACTTTGTCCACTGTTACGATACACTGGAATTCACTTTATGAATTGCAAGTTTCTGTCTTTATACAGTTTTACTCATTTATGAAAGTTACTGCATGAAGATGGGAAGGAAGGTTTACCTGAAAACATATTTACCTTTCAAAGAATTTTTCAGCCAATTTATACCAAAGTACAGCATGACCTTACACTAGATTTAACTATTTTACATTTGAGTGATCTTTCCAAATTTTCCTTAAACATTTATTTCTAAAAGCAAGTGATAATACCAGAACAAAAATTTTTACAAGAACTGCCACCCCCATATTATCTGGTAGCTTCATATTCTCTACTCCCAAGTCAATTTCTGCAAAACAGAGTGTGCATAATGACAGAGCAGAGGACAAGGGCATACTGTTTCTGCCAGAGAACCACATTTTTCTGTCCTTCTCTCAGGTGTGCAGTGCTTCTGGACACCTTTTTGGGAACAAATTCTCAAACAGATAAACTGGACAAACCAATAGAAATCATGGTATGTTTTGCCTCACAAAACATTTAAATACCTCAACCATATTTTACCATTGTTGTAAATGTGGAGGGGAGGCAGAGCACCTGACTAAGGAATAGCCCTGCTTGTGTGTGCTGGGGAGATGGTAACCTTTACAGGGAAGGCATGGTGGGGAGCGCACAGTTTGTGATCGCAGATAACCTCTCACCATCAGATCTGCTCACGCTACGACAGAGAAGACTATCTCTGCACAAAAGCCATACAAACGACACAGCAAGTTCAAGAATGGCAGCACACTCCAACATCTCAGAACAAAATAACTTGCTGTAGGATGTGTACTTTTCAGACTACAACTCTCAGGGTCTATCAGTGTGTTAACATAGGGTGTCCCATACTTCAAAAGGCTTATTCCAGTCCACATGATGCCAAACAACCATTAAAAAAAACAAAAAACAAAAACACAAATAGACAAGAAAAAGCACCTTCTTACTTAAAACAAAATACTGCACTTGCAACTTAACCAGAAGATGAAAAGCTCAGTGGCCAGCATTGCTTTTCCAGTTATGAAGTTTATTGGCCAAGCATCAGGTGCTTGCCTGTGTCTGAAAGGTTTCAGATTGCCCCAAAAATGCCCTGGGAATAAATCACATATTGTCTGAAGCATCTTATTTTGCTGAATGGTGAAACCATCTGCTAACTGCAACATTTTACACTGCTATCACACAAATGACAAGAAGAGTGTTTCACTGCAAGTCACGTTTGGAAAACACTGATGTTAAAGGACTTCCAGAAAATAATGGAGAAAACAAGAAAGTGAAAAATCTGCTTTCTCTAAAGGGTTTCCATCTATTAAAGTCCTTGTACTTTTGCCTCTTTCTATCAAAAGAAATTATTGTTCCTGAACCCTATCAGTGCATGCCTTTTTTCTTCTTTTGGAGATACCCCTTTGAATGTCAGCTACTGTGGAAAAGAGATATGCGTGCATAGAGCAGGAGAATAACTAGGATTTGTTTTGAGAGGTATCATTTCAGAAGACAATCAAAAAAGCTTGATTTCTTTAAAGTTGTTCTATATTCTGTGCACCTCTGATGGTCTTTGATGTCAATCCCTAGGGAAAAAAAGTGTAAGTAAACACTAAAACTAATAATAAAAAAGTTCCTACCAGGCCTAACCCCTTTTCCTAACACTGTGACAAGGCTACAATGACATAGGCTCAAGCAAAATGTGTACCTGCATTGAAGCACAGTAGTGCACAGCAGAAATGAGGTATTATTTAATGATACAGCTCAAAAAAATACATATATATATATTTTTATGAGAGTTGCCATATCCTTTAATGGTCATTACACTTTTTCACTTGGGGAATTCATGAGAAAATTTCTTGTAATGTATAAGTACATACTTTTACATCAGATTTTGATTTGAGTTCAGGATTAAAATTAAATCAGTTTTCAGAGTGAAACAGCTTAACTTTCCTCTCTCTACCAGAATGGGATAACACAAAGAAGAGGGAAAGTAAGCTTGTCTTAATTTCCCCAGAAGATTTGTGAGATTTCTTGCACATAATGAAAAAAAACAAGAGGCAACATCATGGCTGCAATAGTGCAACATACTTGCTGAGTTTTACACAGCTACTGATTTTGAAGCAAAAATTTCATATGGATCTAAATCTATCTAAACTTGCACACAAATACTAGTAGAGAGAATCCAAAGGAGCTAATACTATATTATTACACATGTCACATTGCAAGGCATCTTAATAATTAAACAACACCACCTTCTTGATGTAGAAAAGTACTGTCTGAAATTTAAATGCAGGTATTCCAAACAGAAATATACATGAGTAAACATTTGCTGCAATTAACTGAAGACTGCAGAATCACCAGCAAAGATTTTCTTTTAATATATATTTTTCTGCTGCTGCTTAGATAAGATCTGCAAATTTTCTCATTGATCACTATCAAAACAGAATACTGGAGAAGTGAAATCTTAAGAACAAACAATGCATAACTTTGGATTTAAATTATAGGTCTCTACTTTTTTCCTAGATCTCTTCTCCTCTTCATCCCTCCCCCCTTACAGACCAACAAATTTAAAAGAAGATGGAGACAATCGTTTTCACAAGACTGTATTAAAAGTGATGGAATGTCTTTGTTTAGAATCCCTTTTAGGATTCCTGTGGTTTCCTACTAATTTACTTATTTGCATTATTTCTTTGACATGAACCTTAGTATAGTGAATACACATACTAATTAAAATTGCCTACCTGCCTGGCATATGTAACCATAATTGCAAAAAGGCTTACAAGAGTCTTATTTTTCTCACCAGCAAGCAGACACATGGTAGAAATAACATATTCAAATTAATATAATTGAGTGACTCGATGAAGTCATCAACGTTTTCATTCAAAACACAAGGAAAATACCCTTAGCAAAACCAGGAAGAGAGGGGTATTTGCAATTCTGTTCTTCTCTAGGACTTAGTCCTCAGCTGGTGGGTTTAACTTTGAAAGATACCTCAAAGGCCATGAATCTTAAGATGAGCCTTCAGAAAAGAAGAAAAAAAAAAGTGGGAGGTCAAAAATGGCTAGAAATAGTTTGTGCCCCAGTAGAACAGTTGGAATATTGACACTGAAAGAAAGCTTAATTCAAATCTCTTCTATGCTTAATTTGATCTCAGCTAGCATCTTTCTCCTTTCATTGTGTTGCCTGGTATTTTTTATAGCTTAAATAATCATCGGAAAAGGGGGTTTCCAGAAAACTGAATGAGTCTCTAACTTCCTGGGTGAATGCTGCAATCACTGAACTATTTATATAGAGGGGTCTATGAAGAGCTTCAGTTACTCTTTTTATGCTTTATGTAGGATTCAGTCCCACAGGCAAGAGGCAGCAGAAGGATCATGCTTAGTCAGGTAGCTATTGGATACCCTGGTCTTACCAGGGCTGAAAAGCTCAGAGCCTATAAAAGCAGAAATTCAGACTTCAAAAGAACATTAGTGTTGGAAACTGAGGAGTAGCCTAGTCTGGGCATAAACTGAGCTGGGGTACAAGGAATCCAGTTTTAGAGTTAGATTGTTAAAAAGTGTCTAACAGGTGCCTTCGTCCTTTTAGGAATGAAGGTTTGTGCTGTTACCACAGTACTAAGTTACACTGTTTCCACTTGATGGATACCTGTAAATACAGCATAGTTTCAGTGAGGATCACATGGCAAAATAGTATTTGCACGAAAGGGGCTGCGCATTTTACACCTCTTTTCAAGGACATATTTAGCATCAGAGATTTTCATTTGTGAAAGGATGTTTGTTCCAGGTTGTAGACTAATGTAAATAGGGCTCCCAAGAGTCCTGCAGTGGAGCCAGCCAGTAGGGAGATTGCGCTAAAAGAACGTGATGAAGAGCTGCAAGTGTTCACACTAAGTTGTTGTGTGCAGTTTTTAAATCAAAGTTGTTTCTAGAGGGAAAAGGCTGGGATATCACTTTTCACCTGCCTCTCACCACTCCTGTTTCCAACAGAGAACTACAGTTCACACCCTAGAAAACAGGATGAATATGGGCCGCTCTCGCCCTGTTATCTGGCCATACAGGAAACATCCCTCTCCTCCTCCAGCCTCAAGCTGGCTTCATGCTGTACTGCCCAAGAAGCACTGTGCTGCCCTAGTTGCCCACTTCCACATCAGGAGTTTGCAAGAGTCCCAGGGAGCCACAGCAGCTTTACCTGGATATTAACCCTACACAGCCAAGAATACCCAACATGCTCAAAATAGGAAGCACACCTCAGATATTAGGCCAAGAATTTAGTATCAGTATAATTGAAATCTTATAAGGCTAATCAAAGAATTGTTATTAGTCCACGTTTATTTATTATAGAAAAGGAAGAGAGAGAAAGGACTAAATTATTTAGGAATATATACATTTATATTATAAAGTTAAAATTATCATAGCACACTTCTGGCATCTCCCCTTTCTCTGGTGTTACACTCGTTCTCTGACTGCCTCCAGGGCCCGACGTTGCTGGCTTCCATCCAGCAGGGAAATACGGCCAGCAGCAGCAGCATCCTGAGTCCTTCGCTAGGAGCAGCATGACAGTGATCTTCACGTCAGGGTGCACTTAGGTCATTTTTATGCTTTTTCTAACATGTTTTTAAATCTTGCTCTTTCTTAATTAGTCCACATTTACACTATACAGTGCATTTTACATGCCAGGTACTTGTTCTTCTTTCTCTTCGTTACCCCTAAAAGTGGTTTTGCCCAGCTCTTAAGTCTGCTTTTTTTAAACTGATGATTGGCAAGGTGTTTAAAGCCGTGTGGCCTCCAGTGCCAGCCTGTGTCCCACCTCTCATCATCCCAAGCCTGTTCCTTCTCTACACTGCATCCTGTGTTTTTCCTTTCAAGGCCTCTGCTGTCATACCAGGCCTGTATTTCTCTAAACCACATCATTACATCAGCCTCGTAAATACCCTACTCTACGCAGAATAACTACTTGCTACAACTATCTCTATAAAAAAAGAACTATTGTTGCACAACAGGAAATTAGCAAAAGTAAAACAAATTAGGTCATTAGAAAAATTGCGGTTACAGCAAATTGAAGTTTAAAAAAAGGCTTCAAGCATGTCTTGACAAGTTCATTCAAAGCAAGTGTGGCAAGCCTCAGCCTAGAGGCCTTGTAAACTCAGCACAAAGCCGGTGGACCCTTGCTAGCAATGGCAACATTGTATTTATGAGTCTACAGGGCTACATACCCCGGGCTACAGGCACGCTGAGCAGCCCCAGAGAAGTCCATCCAGACTTCCTAATGCAGCTCACTGTCATGAACATGGACTATGACAGTTCCAGCATGCTCTAATCTGGTAGCCATGACTCCCACAAATCATGTGGCAGCTAGCAGGAGTTAAACAGCAGCAAGTTTCACTCACGCACTATATCCTTGGGCTGGGCACAGAGGGAGAGAAGGACAAAACTGGATGGCTGGCTCAGCTGCCCCAGGCATCCCGCTGCCAGGGGAACTGCAGGAAGGGAATGGGGTAAGAGCAGTGACACCAAGAATAGTGACCCAGCATTGGCCCTTTGCTCTCAGGCTCAAGTGAGCAGACAAAAATATTCTTTATGAATTTTATAAAGTTTAGGCTTTTTATAAGTTATATAGTAATTCAATGTGACCTCATCTGGGTGTCAGCAAAGCATTAGGACCACAGGCTTCTACCAAAGCTGTCAGGGTTGCACAGAAACAGAGCTAGGTGACAACCTGCAATGACAGTTGAGTTTTTAGATTTCTGAAGAGGCTGCAGTCAGCCTCTGTTTGAGAAATAGCACAATATACCAAAAAAAGGAAGATGGCATAAGATGCAAACAAAGCCATAGCAAAAAAAAAAGAAAAAAAGAAAAAAAAAAAAAAAGACATTTTTAATTTGGTGAGGGTTTTGCAAAGGGCAAGAAAAAGAGAGAGGACAGGGTTTAAGAGATACTTCAGTACTAAGCAGCTGTACTACACTTGAGGAGGAGGGAGACAAAGGAATGTCCTCCACAAGTTTTCAAAATGCTGCTTTCGCCTCCTACGCTCTGCTGCAGCGGGCGGTATTGTATAGAGGGCACTGTTTCACCCTTATTTTAACCATGGTAGGAAAGGGATCTTTGCCTTTTGATAAAATTGCAAGAGATTATGTACCCACATTGGATCTGCAGATGAGGAAATTCACTGGGGCAGGAGAGAGGGAAGAGGCAGAAGGAAGTGTCACCTCTTCCAGTTCAAAGCTCTCCTTTAACAAGCTTCCAGCACCCTCCTGTACCTCAAAGCCATCCTTTTTGTGGAAAACTGCGTGTGCTGCTGCCATGACTCCAGCTACTACTTGGCCCTGGTTGTTCCTCTTTGTTTACTTCATGCTTACAAACACAACATTACAAAATAGAACGCAAGATACCATTGTGCTTAGCAAGTAACTATTTCCTCTAATTAACCTCTCCTATTTTTGCTTCTACCTGCCCTCTGTTCCCGGTTTCTCCAGCCCAGAAAGCCCAGCTGTTAACAGACTATCACAACAACGGGCATGGGAGCACCGCTGTGCTGTGGGTGGGCATCCTTACTGAGGGAACCAACACAGCGTTAACTCTGAGGATACCTTTACAGTCACAGATGTGATCTTTCAGTACAGCTTCTTGACATTAATCTTGATTTGAACGGAGCATTCATTGCCTTCAAGGATACGCATTACACAGCATACATACTAAATATTTGCATAACAGCTCAAGTGGATGAACCAGTTTTCAGATGTGAAATTTTTCTGCATTAAGCACCTAATCACATGTTGTCCCTAAATTATTCTTCAGATTAATCCTTCCAAAAAGATATCCAGATAAGGCTGGCTTTTTTCTCCTAAAATCCTTGCATATGCAAGATTAGACAAAAATAATAGCACATATAAATACGTTTAATAAAAATTTAAAGACACTGAGCTACTTTTCTATGTCACTTGTAAAAGCCATTTAGCTTCTGATTCACAAATGAAAAAAATCACTTTATAACTTAGTGCTGGATGGTTTAGAATATAATATATATTATGTGAAAAAATATCTGAAAATTGGGTTCACTCATACCTTCAAAGTAAAATATCTTTTGGACAATCATAACTACAAATGATCGCATTCGGGGAAAAAACCTACACTGACAACCATTACTTTTAATATCTTAGTTTGTTGGAATGATTATTTGATATTTTAGAATTTGGGCCTTAATAATTTCTGAAAAACAGTTATTTAGGTGCAGTTACATATTCCTCATAGTATTTCAGATGGATTTATTCTTTTAACCTGCTTCATCAGGAAAAAAGAAAAAAAGGAAAAATAAAATATGCCTGTAACTAACATAAGAAATTTTTAGGGCACTAGAGTTTTCTTTGTAAACTTAAACTGCTTATTGCTGTTTACTGAAAAAATGTGTTTACTGGCTAGGGTTGTGCTGTAGTATTTGTAAGGGTAATGAGCTATTAAGTGTCTATTCTGACTGAGCTATTTGTGCCTAGTTAATGCATTTTGAATGTAACTGACAAATTAACATCTCTAACTTATTCCTATTATCGTTATTAAATAGGGAAATTGCTTTTCTAGAATTGTAACCTTATTTATTTATTATAGTAAACTTTTCTTCCAACATATTAGTTGGCCTTGTTTCCCCGCTGCCCCCATAAATCAAAATAAAAGAAATAAAACACCCCCCCAAGATGTTTTATATCTGCATGTTTCTTATTTAGACTATGAAAATCAACAAAATTAGTTCCACTGTTTATTTTCAGATTCCCTGGAATTTGTCCTATCACTGGTAAAGGTTAATTATGTATTTTAAAAAATTGTTTGAATTGTTCAATAAATAAAATAACACAATGTAAAACCTGTCTATTTGTTTTGTTTATTTCAGTGTTGACTTCCTTTATTAAAAGCTAATTTTGAAACCACTTATTTTTAAATGAAAGCTTTTCCACTAAAAACTGATAAACTTTCATCTCTAAAAGTTTATAAGAACCTTGAAACTACTGAACAACACTATGACACCCTAAATATTATGTGCAGTGGCTGAGGTAACAGGGAAGAAGCAGCTGGTTTTTCCTCCAATTTTTAATGCCTTAGTATCGCAATCACAGACAGTAGCCAGGAAAGATCAGATCCCCTCTCTGACTCAGATGTCTACTAATTTCAGTGGCCTTTGCTATTTCTTTTGGACACACATTTCCATATGACTGTTTTTGTTGGCATGCCACTCCATTCAGTGTGCTGTGAAATGATGTTTTTAGCACCTCTTTATAGATTAGGTATTCCTAATCTGTATACAACTCAGGCCCACTCACTCACTCGCAAAGAATAACAGATTTACAAGACTGATACCTTAGCATTGCAATACCAAGAATCCTATTGGCATTTTGAGCTTTTCAGCTTTTCTGAAAATGCACCCCCTCTTTGAAAAGGTTTTCCTTAAAATGCAGATGTGGCCCAGAGCTACCTTTCTTCATTACAAGTCATAAAAACTGTGGGATTCCATATTTTCAAGACAAGTTTCTCATAGAAGTAACACTTGTGAGTTCCTGAGAAGTTCCAGCTTTTAGCCAAACACAGATTTCCATATCAGTTCTTTGTTGCAAAGCTTGGTGTTTCAGAAATATGTTTAAGATTCACCTATATTTTATAGTACCAGAATAAAACAAAAGCCAGCTTGTGCTTCTGCTGGAGAAATTAACTTGAGCTTCCTGAGCAACAGTCAACAACACTTGGAAGAATCCTGTGCCCTAGGAAAATGAATTTCCCTATTAATAAAACATAATTCCATAACCTGGAAATGCTCATCTTCCCCTCCAACAGATCAGGAAATGCGTTATGGTAGAGCTACTGGAATAATTCCTATGAATTCCAAGTCCATCGTACAGACAGAGAAACACAAACATATCCTAGCCTTTGTAGATAAAACACAAAAAAAGAGTTTGCTCCTGTGTTCCTATATCCTTTGCCCCAAGAAGGAACTATGTTGGATGTCTCAGTTTGCACTCACCAAGAATTAGTTTTATAAACAAAACTGTAGTTTACATCTCATTTCCCAAAGTCAGCAAAAAGTTTTCACATGCCACCAGGAGGACAAGCTGGAATAGCTGACACAAATATGATCAAGCAAGCAGCCCACTATGCTCTGTGATCTCAAACTTCTCCTGTGCTACAGATGTTGCTTTGCTAAGCGATACTTAAGTATCTCTGTTTTAAAATGCTTGAACCAGCATAAGTGCCACTTCATTCCTATGTGATGTTTTCATTTGACAGGACAGGTGCTCTTGCTGCACAATATCTCAAAAAAGAACATCTAAAATATGCATTCAACAACATCTGTCTTGCTTTGACTTAAATGCATATTTGAGTAGCTTCTCCAAATACAAGCAAAAAGTTCTTCACTTACTTTGACCTTTTAAAGAAGCTTTGTGGGGCCATGTGCCAAAAAGCACTTTTATAGGAAAGCAGCCTTGACTACACAAAAACGAGGGGCACTGGAACATTGGGGGGTGGGGGGGGTACTTAAGTGTCTCTAAAAATAGAGAACAACTTAAAACAACATATTTTTCAACTGACAAAATTTTGAAAGCTTTTTATAAAGGAGATATCAACAATATGTTGAGTATAATTATTTTTCAGTTATAGGCTAAAATAAAACATGAGCTTTGTATATATATATCTATGTCAAAAATACCATAGCTTCATTTGAGGAAACTTATGATTTTTTTTTTTTAATTCTTTATGCAAGTACAGCTTGTACAACTTCAGTTGTGCTGTAGTGTTTCACATTCTTCGTAAAAGGGACTGTTAGAGTTAGGGAATTAACTTCCTTATCTGTCAAATTTTGACACTGTATAGTTTCATTTATATGACAGTATCCACCCCAAGATCTTTTAAGAATTACACACACAATATTTTCCACCATTGAGGAGATGAGGAAAAAGAACGGCACGGGAGAGCATAATACCACAATCGAATAACACTAAAGGAAAATGAAGTACGAAGGCCATCTGAAACTGAAGGGGAACTTAGCAAGTGCCATAGCACTAGTTATATACTAGAACTACATACAGTTTTTTATAACTGGAAACTTGGATTACACAACATAGACTAAAAATAATGCTTTAACCCTTAATAGCATGCTAGTATCTCAAAGAATCACCAGCACTACCTCTGCATTCATACTGTGTTCCTGGAAGATACTATTTTCATATCTATATAATGAGGCAAACCCACAGAAGCAGATGCTTAAAGAGAACAGCACATGCAGCCCAGCCCTACTTTGCACCTTCAGTCTGACAGAAACACAGCAGATGATGGTATAGTAACATCACTACACTGCTGGTGATGACAAGTAACAAGCAATTAGTGTCTCCAAAAATCGGGAGTACTTCTTTTCTCCAGAGTAAATTGACCTCTCTCACATTATTCAAGTGAAAATATGAGGATTTCTCAACTTCCATGGTTTTTTCAGTTGTTTCACCAATGCCAATATTAGAAATTAATAGCTCTTCAGTAATTGTTTCCAACACTGGATGCTTTCGTATATTGCTGTTTATTCGTGAACCTAAACGAAGACCAGAGAAAGAGAAGTGTTGTATCTGGGCATCAATGGGAGGCAACTGTTAAGATAGCAGCAATTTATATTGTTTCTATATATGTGATTTCCTGGAATTAAATACATAGCACTTTTGCATAGCTTTGTGTGTTATACAACTAGTGATATTCCCATTGAAGTTCACTGCAAAATCCTTTAACTTGAACATTTTTGCTTGTTTCGACATACCACAAATGCAATGAAAACAGAGTCATAAGGCAGAAAATGAACTAAAATCATGCCAAACTGGTCATGTTAAATTTAGTCAAAAAATGTTTTATGATCTACAGTAGTCTTTCTCAGTCCAATCATGTAAAATTCAGAGTGTTTTCAAAGGTAGGATATTGTAATGCAGAATGTAAATGCTGAATTGCTGATATCACCAACCTCTGAATAAAGAAATGTAATGACCCTGCTCTCTCAGGAGGCTTCCTGGAAGATACAGCTTTGTTTCTATTATTTGATTATTCATCCCACTTTACAGTGAGAATGAGTGTTAATTTATCAGTGAACTTGCTGCATCTTAAAAAAAAAAAAAAAAAAAAAAAGACTGCAACCGTAAAGTTTACAGTCTTGTGAGAACCTGTAGAGGCATAGTTTATCTCATAATGATATTCTGAGAGCTAGGAAATAGACATTGAATATATATTCAGAGCCAAGAAGCACCCCCCAAAAAAATACTAAAAGATATCATCACCCCACTGATCTAGCTTAGATGCGCTAATTACATGCTAAATGGATTACATAATAAATTTAATGAACCTGAAGGCTACTGGTCATGTTCTAACTTAACACCTTTGGGGCAGTTATAACGAATTTCTTAAATTTGTAAACATTTCTATATTATGAAGTGCTGATTACACCAAGATGACAAAAATAATTTAAAACGTAATAGAAATTAGAAAAATTGACAGACCATAAGAAATTATATTCAAAGAGGAAAAAAAGTGAGTTAAAACATCTAACAGAAAGCCAGGCATGCAATGCAAAGGAAATTATATAGGCAATCTCACTGAAGGATGTTTAGAAGCAATAATGGATAGAAAAATTAGACAAATTCACAGTGAAATATGGCACTAACAGAGGCCTATAGGAAACAGTTTGTGGTTTTTTTGTTTTTTTTTTTTTTTTTTTAACTATGTTGAAGCATAATAGTCTAACACATCTCAAAGTGTCATGACTACCAAAAAAGAGGGGGAATTACTTCCATACTTAAACATTCTTCTACAGAATGCATTTCCATTATTTCTTCTGGGAAAAAAATAAACACTAGGAAACACTAGGAAAGACAAGCCACTAGCTAGATATATTAATCTACTCAATAGTCTTTCAAAAAGTTGGTTGGAATTTCATAACTTGGATAATTTTAAACCAGATTAGGCAAAGCACTAGAAAACATACCTTATTGTAAAACCTTATTTTGGAAGGAGAAGAATCAGAAAACCTAATAAGTCTTTATCCCTCACTAAATTTTAGAGAAATTATTCAAACTATAATGTAAGTAGTGTAAAAAAAAAAACTGAACAATTGCTTCCCTTACATAATCAATTTTTTGAATTTATCTTCTATGAAACATCAGCATGTACTGGTATGCAGTATGTAGACTTATTCATTTTTAATACTGTAGACATTGGAATATTTAAAGGGCTACATTTTCATTAATAACAAAATGATTTCTTACAAATCAGTCCTTAAAAGTCTCATCCTGTTACTTGATCCCTCAATGTCTGATTTGAATAAAAGTAGATATTAGAAAAATGGCTTTCTCACTTAAATTCTTTTATCAATGTGCTTATACACAGTATCATCCCTTCCATGAGTCAGCTGGTTATCAAGAGAAAGATTTTGTAATGTAAACATGGTAATATTTTTTGTTGTTTTCACTTTGATGGCTCATTTTAGCCATGTGCACTACCAGGAATAAACAACACTGCTTTTGACATCTGTGTGTTCCGGTGAACCTTGTTCAGGTCCACAATTAGTTTTGTCACAGGTAGGACAGGCAAGTCTCCCGTGTTGATTTTCAAGAAAAATTCCCTTTCTGACTGGTATGAGCCAGCTGGTGCCAGAGGTAAGAGTCAGATGGAATCGGATACCAGGTCCTGCCACTCCAGAGCACTAAGAACAAAGCATAAAGCCATGCACTTCTCAGTAACTAAACTCCAGATATTTTGTCTGCACCCTGCTATGCCATTTTTGTTTCCAAACTGATAATTTTTTTGACCCCACCATCCACAGTCAGTACCTGATACAACTATATTTGAATATCTATGCCTACCCACTTTTCCCTTGAATAAAGAAATTACCAGTGCAGTAAAAGAGAGGGAGAAATTAACCTGATTGTTGTTACTTAATGGGCCATAGGGCTTCTTAATTCTTTCTCATGCCTAGAGAAGAACTTTAGTTCAGAAACTATAACATTATTTCTATGGACTGCTTCAGACTCTGAAGTGGATAATTTACACAAAGCCTTCTATCAATACCTAGATGCACTGCTTTAAGATGTTAATACACCATGTGCATAACCTGAGAGATTCATGGCAATTGAGCTGGTATTAGGAAAGCATTTGCTACCAGAAAATGGAAGATGTGCTGAGAAATATGGGGTTTAGATGACAAAGAACCTTTGAAGGTTTCATGTAAGGGCATAATAAATGAGGTTTATTATATATAATGCACTACCATATATAGTGTGCCAATACCCTCTAGTGGAAGCACTTGCTTGTCTTTATGCCACTCTGTATTAGCTGGCATATGGAGTCCTATGAATCTTTCTTATAAAAGATTTTCCTGCCTCATGTGACAAATGACCACACTTTTAGAATGATGGTCTCCACGTATTCTCCGCTCTGTGTGTGAGGCTTATTTAACATTGTCCATAGGCAGCTTCTCCCCCTCTCAACACATGTAACGATAAAAATCTTAGTGAAGTTTTCTGAAACACTGTATGCATTCATGTGGGATAATAAACGGGTACAGCTCAAGGCAGCTTGACGCTTCTGTATTTATTTCTTTCTATTCACCAGCCTAACAATATCTTCTGTTATCACAAAATGACTTATACAACTATGTCAAGCTCATAAAGTGTTGAAGAGGCAGCTTGAATGAGCCAAGACTGGGGGTGAGACAGAAGCTTCCATTATCAGCAAAGAGGGAGAATTAAAATTGATTGCTATACACCGACAGCTTTCTGAATTGGTAACATTTCCTTCAGCTGCAAGACAAAAAAGTCCTCGTGAACAAATGGATATCCTACAGCTTATCTTTCATCATTTGCTATCAGGCAGCAGAGAGGAAAACACCACCCATCTTACTGGCTTGCAAACAGGTACTTGTCAACTGATGCTGTAAAGTAAGGATTCTACATACCATTCCCTAGAACTATTGCACATATTTCTAAATTTAGCAATTGTGCCTGCATAACAGCAAGAGACTGCACTCTGTTTTTATTTTAAGCAATTTATGGTCTTCAGCCTGATATCCAAATGCAAAGTTTTAGAAAGGCAACTAAACTACATGCATGTTAAGGACAGAAGCAAAGATCTTGGGTGTGCAAAATATTTTAATCAAGCTTAAGAATGAATTCTATACCCATGAAGTATTTACAAGTTATTTACTCACATGAAAACATTAGTAAGAGAATGAATAAATGGTCTCATTGTACTAGATGTTTTTCAAAAACATACTAAAACAGCCTCGATCACAAATAACACACAATTTAAATGTCACCCAAGCCTTTACCAGCATTTTCCTACATATATATATATATTTTATTAAGCACCTTAATTTCTTAAGAAAATAGACCATATGCTTACATCTTATAACACCATTGTTGCACATAGAGTGCATCACATTGTCTACAGTGAATAAAAACCAGTGGCCTTTTTCCAATTACTTTGTGGCCTAAGTAGACAGAGCTTAGATAAAGGTTGGGTTGTCATGGAAAAATCACAATGCAAACAGTAAAGTTAAATGCAATACTGTATATTCCATATCTCCCCAGACCTGAACGAATACACTGTAATTTGAAATCGCTTATGTCATTCTGCTCTAAGAGGCTAATGCCCTCCAAGAACAAGCAAAGATATTTCTCGGTGACTCAGCCCAATAACATATCAGATAATTTTCCATTTCAGGGTTAAAGTCAAGTCAGAGGGAACCAGAGCAGGTTCTGGAGGGACAACCAAGGAAATAAAGTAAGGTAAGGGCTTTACTTCTGTCGTGCTTCAGTACCAGTGAGGAAGCACTTAGAACTTGGTGCAGAAACTCCATATATTTATGAGTAAAAAGTGTTTAGGTATACTTAAGAGTAAAATGGTGATTTAAGAGTGAAAAGCCACTTATTAACAAATTCTAATTACTAATAATAATGCAAAATGAAAAAAAACCCTGTATCTTAAGATGTTACCTTCGGTTACAGTTTTGCTTTCTTGTATTATAATCACTTCCCCAATCAGACATATGGCCAAAAATAAAGTAGAAAGAGTATAATGAAATAGCAATCAAACTTTCCGGACACAAACAAACTGCCTGCACTGCAGGATGACACAAAATTTGGAGCGTTAACAGAACCGACTACAACTGATGTTTAGATTTAATCTGGTGTTTCAATGAGGAAAACCAATGTGCAAAAAACAAAACAAACAAAAAAAAAAAGCCAAATTCCTTCATTCCTTCTCCCTCCAAAACCTGCTCTGGCTGCCTCTGACTTGACTTTAACCAAATGTCTAAATTTTATCCCCTTGGAAACAAGCAGTGTTGAGATCTATCCTCCATAGCAATAATCTCCTATCAAATGAACAGTAGAATGACATTTAAACAGGCTTCACAGCATGAAAAAAGCTAAGGACATAGATGAACAGGGATGAAATAGCATGGGATATTTCACAAATCCATTATACTTATTCATCACTGTTTTATTTATCATATGCTTCTCTAAGAATTCAGTACTTGCAGTTTTCTGTGCATGGGTATTTGTACTTCAAAGAAAAGGTACCCTTAGCTAAGTTTCTATTATACATGCAATGGTGTGAAGAAATACATATTTCTATCAGATTTATTTTCTCTAGTAAAGGAGTATATTAATAACAACATACCAGAAACTAGCTTAATTCCAAAGGAAGGATCCTAGATGATTTACGGCCAGGTTCAGTCTCTGCACATCTATTATAAGCAGACTATACATCACAATTTTTCAAACAAGTTTTCCTCTTGCCAGAAATTTCTCTTTGCCAAGCTCCCTCAGAGGAAGCAGGGAAATAAACCCATTATAAACATCTTAAATTGGGCAATCATAAAAACATGTAAGAAGCTAGTCCTGGCACACCTTGCAAGACCACTGCAGTAGAAGGACCCGCTCTCAAGTCCGTGCTGTGCCAGCCCCTTTCTAGGGCACCAGTTCAAGACCAGCCCAAGGAGAAAAGTTGTGCCCAAGCACTGTGGCTGCCTCACAGTCTGTTTGTAGCTTATAATCCATTTTTACTAGGCAAGCAGCCACATCGCAAAGGCACAACTTGCAGTGTTACTTGGCAGCAGCAAGACCAAAGTTTGGCCAGAAGATGAAGGAAGTCCCTCGAGCTTGCCGGCTGTGGGCCCAGCTCCCAGTGGTGGCCCCACGTGGGGCAGCAGCGCAGGGAAGGCTGAAGTGCTGCTGTGGCAGCGCAGGCTGACAGGGACGATCAGATGCGGGGGGCATCTGTCTCCAGTGACCAGGAATGCTAACAAGTTGCTTAAATTAATTCTGAGACATGGGAAAAAAAAAAAAAAAGTGTGCCAAATGGGACACTTCAAGCCATTACCAAGTGCGTTGGATCCTGAATTATATGTTTCAGAATGGCCCAACAGGAGAACTGAGAACGGAGATGATGGAAGAAAACACAAGAAGTGCGAAGGGTGATTGAAAGGAATTTTTTTTTGCTCCTCAGATAAAGTTGCAGTACCACACAGCCGCTCTCAGATCTGCATTCCAGCTTCAAGCACACCACTTTGTGGCCATGAATATGGACACAGCAAAAAAATCTTTTCCTTCCTACATCCTGGCAGCAAACCAAAAATCAATACCAGTTGCCTAAGTAAAATCTCACCCTGACAGGGCCTCCCTGCTGGCTACGCAGCAATACTAATGGTCTTGTAGTGGTCTTTAGACAACACAGGGATGTCAATATAATTTTGTTCCACTTTTCTTGCTTGCCAGCTTCCATCTGCAACCAATTCATAACCCGAGTTACTCATACCTTTGCACAAATGGGCCAGCTCTCCACCTCCACATTTAGCTGTCCCTTTCCTCACTCCAGTGCTCCTCTGATCACTGTGACAGCCTTTACAGTATGTCCCTCCAAATCTGCTTTGCCTTTAATATTTCACTAAAATGCCAATGAAAACTGCTTGGCCTCCCGGGAGCACAAAATCTTCTTTTCTTCTTCAAGCACAGTAGACAAAGCCCTATTCCCATCAGACTAAACAAATAAGCAATAGAGTCAGAAAAAACAGGGACATATATTGGAGACTTCTCAATCTTAACCTCGGAACAGTTCAGAGATATTAGTTAACTCCTTAAGGGAAATATTCGACTTTATGGGGGAAAAATTATATATTTATTTAGCCAAGCACTAGAAAAATACAGGGTACGTCTTTTGGTAAACAACAACATAAATCACTCTAACACCTTACGTCTCAACTACTTACATTTTCGACACAGGTAGCCGTGCACAGAGAAACACAAATAGATGCACAGACAGAAACAGCCCGTGTATAAATAGATAAAGTGCAAAGGTCAGTAAACGCACCTGCGAGGCGGGACGGCAGCCGCCGAGCACCGCGCCGGTCTCGTGCGCCAGGCGTGTGGCTGGCCAGAGGCAGCGCCCTGCCGCAGACACCGGCCTCGCCCGGCCCAAACCAGCCCCAACCGGCCCGGCCCCACCCCACCCAGCCCCACCCTGGGCGGCTCCAGGGTGCCATGACCAAAATGGCGCCTCATCGACAAGCCAGGTGCAAAAAAAGGCCCACTCTTGTAAAATCGTCTTCATTAACAAGGCCGAGCGTGCCAGAGAGAGTGAGAAGCAATGCATTCTTCACTGGCCTCACAAGGCCACGGTGAGGATTAACTGGGCGGGGAATCATCCCCCATTATTCTCACCGGAGGTTGGCACGGGGTCTAGCGCAAGCTGGGTGCCGCGCAGACAGGCCCACGGCTCCTCCTCAGGCCGGGAGCAGGGCCTCGCGGTAGCAGAGACCGCCGCCAGACGGCCTCCCTTCCCGCAGACCTCTGCGTCGCCGCCCAGTGACGCTGTTACAGCTCACAAAGGATGTTTTCGTCGAACTAAAGTAAGTATCGTTTGTATTCAGTATAAGTATTCTCTTAAAAACAAGGATTACAGTTCTAGGAATAACCAGAGTCCAGCAGCTTCCACTGCCATATGGCCGACTTACCCCAAGTTTCACTCTTCTTCCCGTAGCCTGAAAGGTTTCCACAAAGGTCATGACTGAATGACTATTTTCTCCACTACAACACCAATACGTGCTACAACAATGCAGTGAATCAGTAACTTTAACTAATTAGAGTTCAAAATATACAAGAATATATAAGTTCCCAGTTCCAGATGAAATAAGCCTTTTAATTTTTCTCCTTAAAAAAAAAAAAAAACACACTAGCAAAACACTAGCCAAAACACTAGCCAATTCAACATTTTCACAAACCATAACATGCTCTGACTTGCTGCTTCTTTTGACATCTTTAGACCATACCTTATGCAATATCGAAAGTCAACTGTATACGTCATCCAGCAGCATATTGCTATGGCCGGATGGAGCAAGAGGGCTTCTGAGGCTGAGCAGATGGTATGAAATTTAGCTGGGATGACAGCAGAGGTTTTCATGGGAGAAAGAAAATGGTCAGCTCCTTTAACTCTTCTGTTTGCAGAGGCAATGGTTACCAGAGAGAGGCAAAGAGGTAAGGCTAAGAGCAAGCTTCAGCAAGAATCCAGCTTCATTTTTTAGAAACACACAAAGCAAAGACCACATTATTGGGTACTGTTTTCTTAGCCAAAAGTGCTCTCCAGGCAACACCCTCCCTTTAGCTCAGAATGAAACTATGCATATTCCAAAACAGAAAAACACACATGCACCCCTCATGAACCAGCCGCCACGGAGGCCATTTCCTGCGTCTGTACTGGAGATCAGAACTGCTCCTTAGTAATTCTCTTTGTAGCGTCATCGTCTGAAACTCAGACTGTCACAAAACCTGTTCCTCATCTAATGAACTGGTTAAAAGCAAAGGCTTGATTCAGCTGCTCACATATAGGCATAACAGTTGTTCAGTAAGGAGTTACACAGCTAAACTGCAAGAAAATACTAAGCCATCACTCAATAGACATTTTCTTTTCTGTCTACTTAAGTTAAAAAAAATATTTTTTTTTAAATCAAATAAACTCTTGGCTGAAGAGCTCGTATTTCAACAACCAAACAATAAAGTTGATTGGTAGTAAGCCCTTTGTCCCCTCATTTTTAGGGATTTCTAACACAGTGGAAAAAAATTAGTGTACGATCTGACGAATAAAAGTCAAAATCATGAGCTAAACTCATCCAATTTGATTACAGCTCTTCATAACTACAGGAAGAATAGTCCTATGAGAAGGATGCAGGTCTAACAGTGGGAAATGCAAGTCAGTATGCCCAGAGACACAGGTCAGTAAAACAAGCTTTTCGTACGCTGACAAAAAGCAAATAGTAACACTTTCAAATACAAGCATTACATACAAAGGTTATCATAAAATGCCTGTCCTGGAAAGTCTTTTTATGCATTTTTAAATTTACCTTATGCAAACTGGTTAAACATAACTGAATTGTGATTAAAATCAAGTTAAAGGGTGAACAGGCATGCTGCACCTAACGTCAGTCACAGCACCATCTAACAAAATAACAATAGGACTGGTGAGAACTGGACTAATCAAGATTAGACCATCTCTTTCCAGAACTGAACTGATCATCTCTTCAGAAAACTTCTCAAACTGCTTCATACTGAGTCTTTCCAAGGAACTCACTTCCATGATTTCCAAGCAGCGTGAACTCTCCTTCCAATTTCTTCTATCCTTTTCTGTACAACGAAGGATAGTTTGTCATCTCCCTGTCAGTATAGAACATCTAAGGAAGGCAAGCAGGGTTTGCCACCAACTCAGCATCCAAAATGTGTGAATCTCCCAATTCACTTCTCGCTAAAAGGTCCCTCTGCCCTCTCTATCCACAGAAATCATTACAACATGCTCAATTCAAAGAATAGCAACATAATTTTTGATAGACAAACCATAAAGAACTGAAAAATTGACAATGGTCCATGGTACAAAAGTTTGAAGATTTGGAGTAATAGGCTCAATTCCTCATCCCCACTCCTTCAACCTTCTCTTTCCCCTCCCTATCCTCCATACACCCACCCCAGTCTCTAATTATTTCAGCTTCCAGCTGTCCAAGAGATGTATTCAGATTCCTGAGGCTTGGGGGTCTGATGAATGCTGATGTGTCCCCTGAAATGGCACCTTCAATTACTAGTCCAAAATGAATCAGAGCTGAATCAGAGTATTTCAGAATTCATTCACAAGAACTATAACTGCACTTGATAGAAACCTGATGCCAGTCCATCTGTAATCAAGGCCTGTAGGACTTGGCCAATGTTTTCTATGTTTATTGCTAACTATTGTTTTGGACCAGATGAATTGCACCAAAGGTGGTGGGGTGGGGGTGGGGTCCAGGTTAGTACTCTTCATTTCAAAGGCATTACCCTGAATTCACAATGTAGCAAGAATCAGAACCTGGTATAATGCAAGTAGATTGAGAAGACTAGTATCCTCTCTCTCTCTCTCAAATCTTTTTTTGCTCAATAGCATCCATTTTTTCTCTGCTCCTTAAATTTGAATCAGCCTGAACATTTCTTAAAAAAAAAAAACCAAAAAACCCAAAAAAGACAAAGAACCCAAAAAAGACGAAAAAGACACACAAACCCCCCAAAACCCCCCAAACCCCCCCCCCAAAAAAAGCCCCACCCCACCCCACCCCCCAAAAAAAAAACAAACACCACACAATATATTTGTTATAATTTGGCCATCTGGCATGGTACCCAGAGCTCTACAGCAGTAGTGTATACATCCAGGCACGGTATACAAAAGTGGTTTGGTTTGCATTATTTCCATAACTATGGCCAATTAAAGAGTCTTATTGTCATTTCATTTGCTGCAAGACGTTTTTGACAAAATGTAAATAATTTCAGAATACTATTGCTACATAAAGATATGTTTTTTTAAAAGCAGTATAAAAAAACCCAAGGAAAATTAAAATTAGTATTCACGTCTTACATGAAATAGAAGCACAGGGAAAGATTAACACCTTGCAGGGAAGAAGTGGGAGGCAAATGCACTGTAAAGATGAGAAGACACTCAAGAAGATTGCTAAAGGAGCTAGAAATATGAGGAATTATGAATAGAAGCCAGAAAACATTGGGGCAGATGATAGTCTTCAAGGACTCTTGTTGCTTGGATGGAATAGATACACACCACTCGCAAATGGAATTCAAGATTAAAATATGTTTGTTTTGTTAGGATGCATCATCTTATTCTGCTTCTTTACATTATTCATGGGGAACATATCTTTCAGTTCAAAGTCTCTGTTAATAATATTCATTCGGGACCTCCTGGCAAAACTGATCATAATGCCATTTATCTACAATATTGCTTTTAGCATGTCAGCATACAGTTAAATCATTTTGATTTGTGTTTCCTGTACAAAGGTTATTTATCTTCAAATAAGGTGCTCCAAAGAAATTAGTAGACATCCCATTATATTAGTGCAGGACAATATGATTCAAAAAAACTATTTATTCTATTTAGGCTTAGTACTATAAAATACACTGGACTGTGAATTGTCACTGAGGTAAGTGCAAAGTATTTCATATTTGGTCAGTTCAGAACCAGCATTTTTTCCTTCTTTGTAGGCAAAATAATTGGGCCAAATCCCTCACAAGCACAAGTTACTCGAGTTCATTGACTCCATTCTACAGTGTTTCCAGTTCTAATCTCGTATTACAACCTGGCTCAGGACCTATATTCAGTGTGCTGCAACAACTCCTGATAGCACAAGCTTCCTATCAAAACTTCTTGTCTCCTCACTTAAAATTATTGGCAATCCTCAATAAAATAGAATTAACAACCAGAAGAAAAAAAATCAGATTGTTCAAAAATAACATAAAAATTTCACAAAAAAAAAAACCTCACTCTTTTTACTTTCACTAGTTTTCTTACAGGTAAGATAATTTGGAGTGACTGTGAAGTACTATTTCATAAAATAATAAAACGAGTGTGATTCACACTGAATATAGGCACATTTCTTATTGAAAATAGCATTAAATTCTCACTGGGACAAATCTGCTCAAAATTTGTTATTTTGCCCTGGACAAAAATGTCACACTGAATTCATTTGGTGTTAGAACTGCAACCTCTGTCAGAGATGGGCAAGTTCTCCTGAAAAAAGCACATGTAAAATACTTGACAAATCAGCTTTAGTGTCTTTTCACATATGTACTGATAAAATAAAAATATACAATCTTCAAGTATTCTACTGTTAATATGGACAAACTGAAAAATTCAACTTTGCCAGAACATTTACAAAAAGACCAAGCGAAAGGCGTTCTATGAAATTCCTGCTTGCACTTAACCCAGGACCAGCATGTGAAGCACATGTTCTTTAGTCAAAATGTGGTGACATATGTACATACGAAATAGGAATGCAGACAAGATGTTTATACTGTCCATTTACATTAAGGGCAATTCTTCAGGAATCTACTGTGTTTTGTTAGAAGGCCAGCTCCTGAAATCAAAAACAGTCATGAGGCTCAGGTAAAAGAAAGAGCCTAAAGTATGGTACTCAGCTCAGAAAAATCCATAGCAGACAACTGGTACATGCACCAGGTACAAGGTCAGTCTAATACAGTAGAACAGCACTGGCCTCTCTCAGAAGCAGGGACTGACTCAAAGCTTAAAAAAAATACCCAGTTCCTCCACAGCAGGAACTGAGAAATCCAAGACATACAGTAAGAGGCCTAGGGGATTTCACTGACAAGACCGTAGGCTTCACAGTTTCATTTTAAAGTGACCTGGATATTATATTAAAAGAAAACAACATGGTTCCCATTAATTGCAGTTCAGGAAGGGCTATTTGATTTTCTGTAGAGCCCATCTTCCACTAGTACAAATTCCTTAGGCATGTCTGGGCACAGTCTAAGCAAGGCCAAAAAGCCCTTGACATACTCAGTGCTGAGTACGTAGAGGAGACCTTCTTGCAGCTACAAGCTCAGCCTTCCTACGCATGTTAATAAGGTGTTCTTGATTAACATCTTGACATCCGTTACACAGCTTAGAACTGTTGCTGGTATTACGCAGGAGGTAGAAATCTAGGAACAGATGGAATTTCCTCAGTTTAGTTTTTAGTCATATTTTTATTCACTTATTTTACAAGTCCTAGAATCAGTCTAGTCAGGCCATCAAATGCAAAGACACGTATAGATCCCTACTACTTTTACAGTCAGTTATTAGAAACTTAATGACCCAGCTCTATAATAATAGTCATTAATATTATGATACTATTTCTTAGCATACTGTATTGTTATATTATTTTAATTTTAGATGAACACCTTAGGAACTTGAAAGATTAAACATTTCTAATCACTTCCACTGTTTATACCATGCCCTTATAACTCTTCATGAAAAAATTTTTATTTCACAGAATAACCATGTATATAGGGTTTTACTGTTTAGTGTGTAAATTTAGTTTTAAGTTAGTGCAGTTCCAGTGGCAACATCCTGGAGTGTCAGACCTTCAATCTTACCTCTGAACACTTCAGAAGGAAGCTTCTGAAGTAGCTTCAATTCACTAGTTTCAATCAAAACAAAAAAGGATGAACAACAGTTTTTATTACAACTTGATCTCTGTCAATAATTTTATTTCAAATTTTATCCATTAAAAAGTACACTCAGACTGCTATGATTTTTAAATTTTAAAAACAGTCCAAACTGAAAAGCAAATGCAGTAATTTCTCTTTTAGCTTTGCTCCACATGCAAACACAGACTCACAAAGTAAAAGCAGGATAAAGGTGCACAGAAGAAAAAAAAAACACACACACACACACAGAAGCTAGCCAAAGCCTAAGAGGAAAAAAAAAAAAACCTCAAAACAAAAATATTAGCTTTGAGAATTCAGTGACATTTTCTCACTTCGATTGCAAAAAAAGTATCAGCTCTCCGGCCCATAGCCAATATGACCCTGTCAGCAGGATCAGATGCTACACTCATCCTGGATGCAGTTTGGATCTGGTTCTGATGGGACTAGAAGACTCTGCTTAGAGCTCACACACAAGGAGTCTTTCTGCATGAGGGGCAAACAGTCTGTATGCCTCACATAAATGCCCATCCCCACTACTGCCCCAAAGGCTGGCAGAACAGAGGAGAGCTGTCTCATAAGAGTTTTAAAAAAAGATCATAGTGAGGACTTGCCTACATAATCTAAATTAGATAGCAAACCTATTCTATCAGGTCACCATAGTCCCTAGTGAAGGACCATATAGAAAACAGCACTGTCTGACAGAATCTAGTCTTAACTGCCTGTGATGGAAATTACCCAATGCTCTTTATTTTAACATTATAAGGAAGATTCACATTCTCCATTATAAAGTATTATCTTGCTCTTTTCCTGGCTGTTGTCTGCCACTGTGACTTAAATCAGCCATTGCAGAGGTAGAAATAACATCTTGCAGGGAATAATTAAAGATTATTTCCTCAGTTTTTCTGCTGAACAGTACTTTACTATCTTGGGAGTAACTATGTAGTGCCTGACCACCAGAATAAAAAGCATGCCTGTTGCATGACAGAGAATCTGAAGCCAAACTGACCAAGATAGTAATAATGCTAATATTAATACCAGTGAAATGTGGAGAGAAAAAAATAAACAAACCACTTCTTTACGTTCTAGTGTATGTGGAGATGCACTTTTTTATTTTAGTTGAACAAAGATCTAAGTTTGTCAGGTTAGCTCTGGGTTTGCCTGCACTATGATAATCGTCCTCTTAAGCAAACGTGAACAAGCAGTTCAGCTTCTTACTTTTTATTCCAGTCTTTTGAGGGTAAAAAAACAAGGAAAAGAAAAAAAAAGAGAGAGCGAGTAGTTCTCCATCCTCTTCTTCCTCCATACTTAATCTTTAAAAATGCAAAACCAGGAGCAGAAGGATGAGTTAAAGCTACATGGCGCTGCTCCTTCTCAGGTCCTGAGAGACTACAGGAACATTACGAAGGAGAGGCTTCCTGTCTCCCCGAGAGGACAGCTGATGGTCCTGGGGCAGCTGTAAGGACTAGGAAGTGTGACCCTAAATTAACCTGGAGTCAAAGACAGTCTTGTAAGAGTTGGGCCAAAATAAACAAACAAACATCGAACAGAGTAAATAAGCCAATAGCCAGCTGCCTGCCCTGCTTCCCTCTTCCCTGACCATAAACAGCATAAAAAGAGTTAGAAATCAGCTCAAACCATGTAGTGCTTTAAATTCTAGGGACAATTGGTCCAATCTCATTCTTTTTGCTGATCTGGTAGATGACTTTCTACACACTTTTAAGCAGTTCAAACTCTGCTGACTTTACATCAGTTGCATTGATTTATACGGGTGTGAATGTGGCCCATAAACTCAATGACTTAATATATTCAGACAAACTGATGAGCAGAACATCACAGTAAGGTAGGCCGCATCCCGCTCGCGGCAGCTCAACGAGCTGTAGCCATGCCAGAAGAGCACATCCCCATGCCTGCAGTGGCGGCTCCACCCAGTGCCAGCAATAACACTGTTGAATGGCTCGGCCAACCACTCGCCCCAGGGTGTGCGAGAGGCCTCCCCAAACAGCCAAGCAGGCCCTGGGGGCTTCAAAGGGCAGTTGTTTTTCCTGGGCTTGCCTCAGAAACTTTCACCTTGAAGAAACTAGTGATGTGTGAATCTCTAAAGGTTCAAAGTTTACTTTCAATTTGGATGAACCTCAAAGAATTCACAATTTTATTCAAATTACCCTGCCTGCCCAGGATCTCACAGCAGGAACAGAGTTCTTTAGGAGATTTTTGATATTGTAGCTTTGCTATTCTAGCTGGAAATGCTGAGATCTGCTCCTGTCCTTAAAATGGAAGAAGCTTAATTGAGCATTACAGATGCTTTTAAAAAGTAAAACTAGTGGTGTTTGGCCAATTCTGAAAATTGTGCTATGTGAGAGCAGTCCTAGTTTTAAATTTCTCCAATCAGTCTTAGAAAAAATAAAATAATCTCTGCACTTCAAGGTTATTTTCTTTTCTATATTTAGCCAGCAGCTTTTTTTCCCCAGAATTAATATTTCCCAAATGTATCTAGTTCTATCAGAAACAAGGCTTGTATTTTTTTGCCTGCTTTACAAACATAAACCAAAAAGCTCACTGGTTCAGGAAAAGCTTGATTAAAGTCACTAGACTCTTAAGACTTCAGTTTTTATTTCACTCTGATGCCTAAAACCCAAAAAGCCATTTTAAGTGTTTTGAGTGTTGCTGTTCCATTTCCTCTATATCTTCAATCTTTCTATTGCTTAAAATGCTTTCCCCTTTCTTTAAAAGCCATGTTTCTTTCAGGTCCCTGAGAGGTGAGCTTTCATTATATACAAACACACAATCACTAAAATGCTTTGCATGTTAAGCTCAGACAGCAGTGTGCTACCAGTCCCACCTCTCTCAAACCACACTGCATTTTACTGGTTCTCCCAGATTATCTGTGAGTCACAAGAAATAAATTCAGAATGATTCTCTTTTTCACAAGTGCATGATAGTCTGCATTTACTCAAGCACAGACTCTTGACTGTTATTTGCATATGTATCAAGAGTCTATAAGGATAACCTAGGACAACTTTTACTTACAGCAGCACACTACCTGTGCCTGCTGTGTTAAATGCACTGAATAGAAAAACAAAACAAAACAACACCCCAGCTCCTCCTAGAACACCTCACCCCAAAATCAGAATTGGTGTTCCTCCTGAAATCTCTACATCATCATTTGCTTAAATTCCAAATACAAATTCAATAACTCTATAGTTCGTGAGATGGGAAAATAAAGTTCCTGTAGGTTTATAATAATCTCAACTTCTCTGAGAACAAAATATCTCAATGTTCCAGGATTTAAAATGTTGGATTCCTGCTGGGAATAGGGTTGAGGTAAAGTCACCTGAATTGCTGCTTTTACTCTTGGGATTTATGTTCATCAGTTCTTTTAGACTCCCAATCTGTATCACTCTCATGATATATGATATCATCAAAAGACTCCGAAATGCACTGCAGCAGTTCGTGCAACAAAAAGAAAACCACAGTACCTCCCAGGAAATGTGGGCCGAGCTGTCTTTGTGGACTGGAAGAAAAATAAATAAATAAAATGAAAGCATGGAAACAGGCAAAATACTTTGTTTTCCTAAAAATGTGAATTTTTCATTGGGGAGATGTTTTGACAGATGATTCTCAAGAATATTTATGGCACAGCTTGAAGGAACCGATATAGATATCATCTCATTACATACACACTGTAAAGAACAGTCTTTATAGTAAAAGTTCATAAACAAAAACAATGGGATGGATAGGAGTAGAAAAGAAGTGCTATTATCCCTACAGGTACAAGGAGGTACAAGATTCCTACAGAGATACATGGAGACTAAGTGAAATGCTGTAAGGCACAAAAAGTGTTTGACAGAGATAAGAACTAAGTCTTTATTCTCACCTTCTGTTCTCCCCAACTAGTCTTAGCCACAAGAACATTCATCTTTCCAAGGTAACAAGGCTGGGTATCGTCTTACAATTTCCTAATTCCAGATGCCTGGACAGACTTGGAAAAGTTGAAAAATTAATTTTGAATAGCCTTGTTATGTCAGCAAGTTTTTGACAACACCAGTAAGATCTGAAAACACACAGGTCTTTGCAAAGTGAGACCTGGTTAGTTGTTTTAAACAGATTCATACCATAGCATTATGTTGCATCACCAAAAAAAAAATAAAAATAAAAATAAAAAAAATAAAGCCCTGTGGTGAGACAGATATGGAAGGAGGCATAAAATCCACAGACAGGTAAGGAATGGGGAGAGTGTTGATGTCAGAACCTAGGAGGAGAAAGATGGAGAAATACATGTAGTGCTTTTCTTTCTTTTTTTTTTTTTTAATAAGTAAAACAGCAACAAAAAAGAAACCTACCACCACCACCAAATCACCCTTAAAAATGTCACTTGTACATTGACAACTTTAGGCCGTTAAAAAAAATCCCAGACTCTGCATGAAACTTCCAACCTCTCTGCTATTCGCAGGTGCAAGTCTACTTCAAGCCAATTCAACTCAAGCCAATTTCAAGTTCCTTTGTAGTTTACCAAGCAGCACAGCTGTAGCAATGGCCTCATTATGTATATTACCTACTGGTTTCACACTTCAATCCATTTGCCTCCCTATTAGCTTAATAATGAAGAGTGTATCAAAGAGTATGTTGCTAAGTTGACTGAAAAATTCAAAGCACTCCCAGTGAGACAGAGCTGCTGAAACCATGCAGTAACAGAGGTCACTGAATTCTGTTCTCATTGTGATATTGTAAGTTATTATGCTCATGACCAAAACCTAACCAAAGACATGCAGAAAGGGCTGTGTTTTTGCATTGTTGGCGACTGCAGATTTTCTATTGACTATAAGAATCAAAAAGTTAATCTAGGCAATTAGTTGACTGAACATTATTTGCCTCAGCTGTTCTGTACTTCATCCTAAAATCAGATAAGCATTTACTGTACATTAATTTTAAAAACTTGCCTACAGGTAAGGGAGGGGAGCATATAGTAATTAGAGCATAGTCCCCGAGTTATTACTGTTGTAGCTACAAAAAAAAGAAAAAGAAAAGTGATTATAGAAAGTGCTTGGCACATGAAGAAACTTGATTTCATTAGCATCTGTAACAATAGCTGTTAAAAATAAATAAATAAAAATAAATAAAGAGGCATTTGTCCAGACTTCTGTCCAAATCAACAACTTGGACTCAATTTCAGGAGCAAAGTGAAACTACTGCTCTTACCCACATTAGCTAGATTAATCCTGTCATCAAAGCTTGATTTTACAGTGTAGATCTGCCCTCATATTCTAGTCTCATTCTTCTGTACATCAGAGATACTTTAGAAGAAACAAATGCGACTTCTGAACTAGAGCATGAGACAGCAATGATCAAAAGAGGATGGGAGTCGAAGTCATTTCAACAAACCCTATTTATCTAAATGGTCTGCACTATGAACTGCACTACAAGCTAAAGCAATAGCAAGTGATTTTCAGAGCCATTAAGTGATGAAAATAAAAAAATCTAAATCTAAATCAAAGACTCAGCACAAGTTCTGGGTTGATGTATAAGCAGAATTGGAAGTATATAGTAGGAAACCATTATTTTCTGAAAGGCCTCAGATGCCACAGTGAGCATGCCAAGTCCCTGAAACAGGAAACTGCTGAAAGATATCACTTTGGAGAAGCATGTCATCCAAAAGATGAAATAAAGCTGCAGGATTTTGGATGAGTTGTCACTGAGTGGGATGAAAGCTGGTGGACCAGCCAGAAGGCTATTCCAGCTGGTGGTTGCACGGAGCTACTGTCAACACAGATAGACAACTGACATGAAAAAAGGTCTGATTGAGATTGTGCCTTCACAAATAAAGTATCAGCCTTTCTAGCCATCTCAGTTTTATCATGCTGGTGGAGTTTGTAGAAATTACTGCTTAAGATTCAAAAGTGTATTATTTGCCAGGAGGTAAATACCTAGTCAAATAGTCTTCCAGCTTCCATTCTCCCACTATCTATCCCTGGTTCAGCATCATGCATTAGCTGAGTCTATCCTCCTGCATATTAAGACTGGTGCAAGAAGTGAAGCTCTTCATCATGGTTATTTCTTTAAGAGATAGGTATAGCTTCAAACAAATAGTGATGTTGTCTTTAAGGAACTAGTGTACACATCTGAGAGTCAACACAGTAGAGTCTGGCTAAAGAGAATCTAATATAAAAAATGCACAGATAATACTGTATCTCATTTGAATGAAAATAATCAATTAAGGCTTTTAGCAAGAGAATGAAATAATCTTACTTGCCAATATCCTAAATGAACAAACAGGAATGTTATAATTGGGACCAGCAGTGTGTTACTTATTTGCACCAGATATTTCAGCTGATGGTGTCTACATATGCTGCGAGTTCCCATGCTACGTGCGGGCAAAGTAAGAATTTTGTTTTAGGATCTCCTGCCTTGGATTTTTCTTTTTCTTCCAATATCTTCAAAAACTCACTAGAACAGTTGAACTGCATACAGACAAAATTATTTGTGGAGCATAAAGAAATGGTTGGCATCTGTTTATCATGGAAACTCAGACAACACAGTTTTGGAGAAAGCAGAACAGAAAAGAAGTAGAGATAATTATGGATTTAGTAGTAAGCAAACATGTAGCATTAGAAGAAAGGCACAGCATAGCTTAATACAGTTTCAGAGAACACCTAGCCTGCTGAGGGAAGCAGTACATCTCCGAAGTTGCCGTAGGGTTGTCATCTCTCGCTTACATAAATAGCTGAGGCTGGTGAGCGACACAGAAGAGAAAAACACTGACAAACTTACCTCACCACAGCAAATGAGAAAACTCCCAGCTGAAACAATGTAGGGCCCCTTTTATTACTGGGGCAGGTATAAGGCAGGAATTTTGTCAGAGTTTACTTTGGGAAGAAATTGATAACAATGACCTGAAAGATTTTAAATGTATAACATGCGGTAGTGGGGAGAATTTGGAGACTAAAAATACCATTTTATTTTTTCATTCCAAAACTAAAATTCTTATCTAGTACTCTCTCTAGACCTCCAAGTTACTCTGTTTCTAGATTACAACATTCCCTTGACATCATATGAAGAGTAGGCTTCTGTTCCACTTACATATTGAGAAAAGAGGAGCAGCAGTGCAAGACATCAGTTCAGCTAACGATGTCTCCCTGCTCAGTACTTGCTACTCATAGAGCTCTGTTCACATCATCAGGTCTCCCTCCTTACCCAGTGTAGGAGATTCAAGAAGGAACTGAAGAGAATACTCTGCAAACAGCAAGAAGCCTGTTCCCAAGACCAAACAGTCAGTTCAAAGAGAAGTGTCAGTCCCAGTATTGCCAGTGTTCATGGGCAAGCAGTGATGCTGTCTAGGCCTCACTTTTGAAACACATTCTTTCATTGCATTTATAATTTTAAAATACTTAAATTCTTATCCTATACGGCTGTAGAGAAAAGTAATACTTAAGTGCACTTTAAATATTCAAAACCAGAAGACAACAGAATAATCATAATTAGAAATGGGGTTCCCTACACCCATTTGATTTCTGCATTTTAGCTGATGATGTTGCTGGTTCCAGCTACCCCAGCTGATGATTTTCTCCAAGATCCATACAGAATCCAAACCATCATAACAAAAATTGATAACAATCATATATATGGCCATATAATGATGGCGGGGGGGGGGGGATATTAACACTAGCATAAGCATTGCCCCAGTGACTGAATCTCAGAGACAGTTAGTGTTTCCCAAAGAGAGGCAAAGGGGCAGAAGGATATTATCTAGATATTATAACAATGGAAGGAACCCACTTTTACATTTCATATTATCAGCTGAAACCAAGAGAAATATAGATGGGAAAACCTTTGTGAATAACAAGAAAATCAAGACCAACACACATAATTTAAGAACCTAAAACATATGAGGATATTCTGAAGTACATACATGTAATTAAGTTCCTTGTTTATGTTATCTAACAAGTGGTGACTAGATTCATGTTTTCTTTTCCTACATAGTGACAGTGAAAAATATAAACTGCATATTCTCCTTAAAACCAGTAATGTTTAAAGCCCAATTCCCATAGTCATGAAAAGGCTAGTAAATATTTTTATATACTTTAATAGCATCTGATTATAATTTTGTGCTAATTGCTTTAATCAGCCCAACCTGAAATCTTATAGTATTTTTCCATAATTAAGCAACACCACATGACAAGCAGTGCTTTTCAGACCGATTATAGTACTTTCTAATGCTATAATAAACAAAGATCATACATCTTAATTATAACCAATAAAAATTCCATACACATTTAATTATATGCTACAGTGAAATTCCCATAACTTTAAAAAAAGCTCTGTCATGATTATTAAGATGTTGCTAATATGAGCTCACACTAATGGTCTGTGCCCACTATTAATGTCATTGCAAATAGTTTACATCAGGAATCTGTATCTCCAATTTAAATGTTAATGGACTGAGTCTTTTTCACTTATAGTGCAAGAAACGGATAAAGCCACTGAAGTCAATGAGATTATGTAAAACTGCTAACTGGTGCATTACCACCTCAATCTCCAAACATGCAGTGTAGAGCATAAAGAATTCTGACATATTCATACCCCTAGGTCATGTCAGGACAAAAGGGGAAAAAGCAAAAGACAATGTGAACCGGTGGTATTTGTTATTTGAATCAAATGAAACAAAATTATAGCACTTTCATGCGAATGAGGCTGATAAAAGATCATAGGCATCTTAACTTCTGTAAATTGTGAATTATCTTTAAGGAAAGAATTAGAAAGGCCTGCTCCAGTTTAGCATATGAAATATGACAATATGCTAAAGCGACAATGGTCACGGTTCCCAAAGCTGCACTCCTAGGAATGACTCTAGCTCCGAGGTGTCTATTTCGAGGAAGAGTAATGATCTACAAGCACTTAGCCAGAGTTCAACCCAGTCATCATTAATGGATACCTCTACCATCACAAAGCTAAAAGCCTGAACAGATATAAGTCTTGCTTTGAGAAGATGAATTTAAATGTTATTGCACAAATTCTCCAACATTAAAGCTTGCTATCCCCTCCCAGCGTGTATATGGCATGATACATACTAGATATATAATGCCTCAAAGTCCTCTGTTTACAAAGGATACATATCAATTCTACCATTATTCACACAGATCAGAGACTCTTCTTTTGCGTTTGGCAATGTACTGAGATAGGCTCGTGACATCAAGTCAGGTGACATAAATACTATGCTAAAACAAATGTCTGTAAAACAGTGCCTATAAAAATAACTTGTCATATTATTAATTGCAAATAAAATCTGAATAATCTTATAATTCCAAAAAATGGAGAGATTCCTGAAAGAATCTTTCACTGAAATTGGATAGTTTTGCATTAAAACATGCTTATTTGGCCAAAGAGTAGCTCCTCCATTTTAGGTAATTCCTATTCTGTTTCAGTCCTAAGCCACCACATAGTCAGAGAAACCAGACTCCACTTTTCTTCAGTGAAACCTGGAGATCAGCAAGTTTTCTTGAGGCCTATTACCAGCTCTCACAGCTTAGAGCAAGATATAAATCAATGACTGGACTAACATGGGACAAATTCCACATGAAAATGCAAAGATATTCTACCCTTCCCCACCCCAGCACTGTTGTACCCCAATTTATAACGACTATCATTATGCATCCATGGCTATCATCTGCAGTCTCCACTTCCAGGAATTTGCTATGTTCCTAACGATAATCACATTCTTCCTCTCATTGTCTCCTTTGCTTCTTACTATCAGTTTTGGTACAAGTCTTTAGTATTAAGAGACAAATACAGGCATTAATTAGGCATGCTGGTGCACTAAGTTCTTCACAAACATGTAAAATGTCATTCCTTATCTCAATGAGCTTACAGAATATTTTCTTCACACTTTTTCTTTTGACATTGCCCACTTTCTTCACTGCTCCTTGCCCCATTTTTTTCCTGCCATTTAATTTTTAACACAGATTTTTGCAATACCGCTTTATTATAACTGCAAGAGCTTAGAAAAATATCTGTGTAAAATTCTCTTTTCTTTTAAGTCTCCTCAAGTTTGTAAAAAGCATTATTAAAGTCATGGGAGGAATATCTAAGTCCCAACCAGCACCAGCTAAGTTCAGAGCAAAATTCTGGACTTGAATTTCAACCTTTAATAAGGAGACACAATCAACATCTCATCTGTTAAGATTACACTCCTAAACAACAGCACTGGTGATTGCAATGATTAAGTGACTTCTTTGCTGATCAGAAAGAGAAGACTACCTGTTGATGTCCCAAGGAGATTACAGTGTTTAAAAGATCTTAGACTTCTTCATATTTGGACCACTTCTTAGAGCAGCTTCTTAGTGCTTTCATGGCTACCACTTCTCTCAAGCTCTCAGCCACAACTTAGTACATTCCCTCAGGTGACCACACTAACGTGTTATATACATCAAAGTAGAGCAGCTCTAAGGAGAAAAGTAATGAATTCTTCTACACTTGGTTATGTCTATGAAGCTGTAATATTTATTTTTCCCTAACTACATGAATTTTCATTTATGAGTCCCATATCTCCTTCTTTTTTAGAAGCTACCTCAAACTTTCCGAATCATTTTGAAATGCAAGTCTGGCCTTCCTCTGCATTCTCTCACTCCCTCTTCCCGTTTCAGAACAATAAAAGTTCACATAGTTTGTCTTGCAACAAGGTGCCAGAAAAGGAAGATATTATAGTGCAGGACAGCCAAATGCTTCATTCCTTAATTGTAACTGGTAAGATGAAAAAGAATTATTTCTGAAAGTCCTGCAAGCCCCTGAAAGAAGTAGCAAAGCATAGTTGCCTGAAGGTTAATGGATTCTTCCCTAATCTCCTTTATAACAAATGGACCACCATAGACTATCAGTTATACATGAACCACAGCTGGCCCATCTCATTTTAGATATTCAGGGATTAATACTGTCAAATTGCTAGTCTCCTAAGAGACTAGGATTTAGCATAAAAGAATGAGCTTTCACCATGATGTTATTTAAGTGTTACTAACCTAATCTCAAGGTTTTCTGGAAAATGAGCTTTTTTCCATTTTACTTTATTCAGCCTCAGTTGTGTTACCATTTGAACTATGATTGCCTAGTTTTGCCTCTACAAACTTAGATGTAGTTTCAACAGCCTTTAGTGGGAGTTAACTTCAAGTATATACGTACCAAATTGGAGTTAGTGATATAGTTTTGCTACTGTAAGAAAAACCATAGATTAACAACAGGTGTTAAATATACTTAATGCACACTATATTAGTCCAAACATAAGGTGATTAAGAATCCAAGGCAATCCTCACTTTACAGAGAACAGAAATAAAAGTACTAGTAGATAATTTTCTTCTCAATAAGCTAAATCTCAACTACTGTTCTTGCTGTACATTCAGTAGCTAAGCACATCACTCCTCATTAAAGCCATTCAACTCAAAACCCCTCCATACTATGATGAGATCGTATCAGACTGTCTTTAAGCAAGCATATGCAGTCTTTGGTGGGCCTGACAAGCAGGTTGGTGATTCCTGTTCCCAAACATGGATTTGCCAGGAAGGGTGAAATACAACGGCCTCCTCCTCACTGTCTCCTTAATACCAACATTGCCCACAATGCGAGCAGTCATCCTAATGCTCTTGCCTCAACAAAATTCTCTTTTCCAAGCCCACTACCCAAAGTCACAGATATCAGAGGACACCTCAAGTTTGCATAAGTCAGGATTGGACCTTATATTTGAGTATATAACATTCCTGGAATATTACTGGTAGGAGAACAGATGAGAATTTAATAGCAGCCAAAGAGAGGTATTACTTTCCCTCTTTCTTATTTTAATATCTTACTCTGGATTGCACTTGGACTGTTTGTTATTTAAATTATTTACTAGCATCAGTGAGGAAGTTTGGTAGAGCTTGTACCTGAGGAAGGTTTACACAGTGAGGAACATAATGGACTTCCCTGTACTTGTAATAAATACTCTAAAACTGGGCTCCAGTAACCCTTATTTAAGTAACTGTTGGCAGAGCTGTTATAACTTTTTAGGGAGTTTGTAACTCTGCCATTTCAATGGCTTTGGGATGAAATGTGACCCATTTTCATTGGAGCTGAAGTCTGTCTGTCTTTGGGAAACAGACTAGAAACAGAAGTTGTTTATTCATTGTAGATGCAGTTTCCTCACAGCAATTTAATTTAAACCAGAAATATCAGAAACGAATCTAAGAGATGTAGACTCCAAGTCAAGATTAGTAGGTTTAACTCAGCATCTGATTGACAAGTGTCATGTTCTCCATTACCAAACAGAAAGGAAACATCTGACAGCATTTTCAGAAAGGGACATCATTCAAACACGTAATCCCAAACAACAGTAACAGACCTGCCTTTGGAAGCAAGCTTATTATAGCAGACCTTGCCTGGGTTCGAAAAGCAGAGTTTGGCTGCTAAGAACCATCCGCCACATGCTCACATGTCCATTGCCAGGATCGTCACAGTCCTACTCTGGGAACTCTTTGGCACAGCTTGCCCCAGCTAGCTCTTTATACCCTTGGAGAGAGCTTCAAGAGAAGCAGTTCCTCTCCCACTCTCTTCCAAACTGCCTGAAAGATTTGCAACAGCACCTTCTGAGCCAGGGAGTGTTTATCTTACTAGAGTACCACGTAACTAGGAAGGTAGCACAACCCTGCACCATCTCTGGCATGAGCACATATGCTGGACAGCCAACCCCCTCTACATGCACAGAGTAGTACACAGTTAAAGGCAGCAGCCCTCTACTTAGGTCAAATATGAAGACTGTGAGGTCCCTTGGTTTCTGGACATGCATAACAGCCCTTTGATACCCTGAATTCTACCAGTCGGGAGTCACTTTGACATGGAGATCTTTAGAAGAGCACTTGCAGTCCAAAGGCAGAGAAAGGCCTTCTGGGGATGTGTGGTTCAAGAAACCGAATCTAGAGAAATGTCTTTATTCACCATTGCCCAACTGAAGCAGCTAATGCCACAATTCAGACTTCAGCCCCACATGCAACAGCAAATTTCTTCATTCATGAATTAATAATGGCCCAGTCTGCAAATAAATTACAATTGGGCCCATTCTGCCTAAGAAGTTGGTCCCTTTTTACAGGCAGAAGATCCAACCAGCAAAATATACATGTACAAACTTAATTTAGGGCCCTATTTCTATGCAAATCCTGAAAGAGTTAAAGAGTCCCAAATTCATAATCCAAGATGTGATTCTTTCTCAAGTTTGTATAGCTATCAAGCTACATGGTACAATGTGCATGTTCTCAGATCAAGCAGGTGCCTCAGGTTAGGAAAAAAAAAAATGTGCACAAGACATCTGCTTTACTGTGCTAGGGTTAGAAAGGAGACTAACAGCATGTGATGGCTGAAAAGCTTTGTTATTATTGGAATTCCAGTACGTGAAGAATAGGTGAAAAGTCTTGTTTAACACATGTTCCTACTCCAGTCATGTTTGCAGTATCATATTGACCCTAAATATCAGAGTAAATCAGGGATCTTTATCAAGTGCGCACATGTTCTCCCTTCTCTCCTCACTTCCAGTCACTCCATGTGGTTTCAGATGCCTTTTTTGCAAAAACAAAAAAACAAAACCAAAAAAGACAAAACAAACACACACGCACACACACACGCACACCCCTCAAGACTTCCCTGGTCACCACGTTGCTAACCATAAACTGTTCTGCGGGGTGGGGGGAATAAACCAAACCAAATAAACCCCACAGCCCTGCAGGTAAAATAGTAATTTATTCCCCATCTTTAGAGGACTACAAGCAAACTATAGGTTTGATATCATCTACTAGGAGGAAAGCATTGGTGTTTCACCGGTTCTTTAGTTTTGCTGTCTGAAGCCCCAGCATATGTTTCCAAAGAGCCTAGACTTTAAAATCCAGTTAAGATAATAAAAACAAGAGTTTTTATTTTACAACAATAAACAATATATTTTATCTGTATATGTTCACTAGAATTTGCCTTATCTTTGTGTAGTACCCTAAATTACTTTTATAGCACCATAAAGATAGGAGTCATGTCCACTAAGCAATTAATCATATTTCAGGATTGTTATTGGGCTAGGAGATAGGTCGGAACTTTCCAGCTGTACCTTAACAGGAGTATTATGTGACAATTTGCTGCAAATTTCTGGTTCTTTGTACGTCTGTATACAATACAAAAATCCCAATTCTTTCTGAAAGTTATGGTTTGATTATAGGCATCTAGTTAGAAACTAACCAGAAACACTTCACAGTAAGTAGAATTATTGCAGTGAAATCTGTTCAAATAACTTAATGCATTCCTATTTAGACCAAGAGAATTCATCATGCCCCCTGTTGACACAATGAACACAAAGAGGTTACAAGGCAGTATCTTCAGCTTTAGCAAGCAGTACGTTTCTGGATCATTAGGCAGTCAAAGAACATTTCTTCCCAGCCTTCCTCTTTTTTCCTTTTCAACACTTCACCCTTTGGTGACAAACAGCATATTGGACCAGCCTTACTCCATGTTCCCTTTTCATCATTCAGCAAATTACAGCTTACATGCTTCCAGGCTTCTGCAAGATCTCTATTTGTGCCACTTACTCATACAAGCAGTTATAGTTTTCAATGTGAGTGACAGTGCCAGGAACCCATAAAATGAGACAGTTAAAGAGGGAAAGACGAATAGAAGCTACTATCATAGTATTTTAATGTGACCTAGAAACTGGGAATTGAAACAGTCCCTGACAGTGGGAACTCAAGATTCTGCAATCAGAGGGTTCATAATAGGCTCTGAGCACCAGGCAAAGGGTGACTGTTTATTTTGTAGGATAGAAGCAGTTACAAGAAATTTTTGCAGAGGAGAAAAGTTTGAAATACAATGGAAGCCACTGCAGTAAGCTTTGGGTTAAAGCTTTATAGATAGTTTTCATAATCAGAAAATATTTCAACAACTATTTCAACAAATCCATTAGGACCTAGCAATGAGAGCTCGTTCCATGCTAACAAAGACCAAGCACAGGATATTTAGACATACTTTGACATTGTTTGCATGACAGCATTTCTTCACAACATATAGCTGGGCTCAATATCACCTTATATTTACATATACTGATATGCAAATACTGACTCCCTACTTTTAGCTTTAAAAGAGATTTGCCAGCATTAGAATGGCCTGTCTTAGTCTTATGTCTTTTCACCAGTTATAAGGTAGCACAGAGTCAGACACCTAAAGCAAGATTTAAGACCAATGTGACTTGGGCTCTTAGGAGAGATACAACATAGCAGTAACATTTTAAATATATTTTGTCAGTTTAATTTTATTTACTTTCCCCTTTATCCTCAAGCTATAAGAGTCTAAATATGAAAAAAAAAATACTTTTAAACTTTATATAGGTAGAACTGAGGCTTTACTTTCCAGCCACCCAAAAGGATTTAGAACATAGATCTCAAGAGTCCAAGGCTTGATAATTCTGGTATGATCACAATGAAAATGAAGCTACTCAGGTTGTTTCACACGTCTGAAAATACCAATAACCTGAATTCTGCCAGAGAAGAAAAAACACTGTCCCACTATTTCACCTTAAAGAGCTAGGATGTTGACAGCTCTCGCAGCAGCACAGTGAGGTAAGCCATAGATAACCCTATTTCGTTGCCTCTCCCTTGCCCTCAGAATTTCGTGTGGTGACCAGTATCATCTAAGAGGATTTCAGCTACAACCATTCCAAGAATGCTGCAAAGCTTGTGAGCCAGAGTTTCAGGATCAAAACTCACAAAGCTTTGCAAGGAGTTTCATTTTCTGAATTTAATTTCAAAGGCCAGTTCTAGTTTGAATGCAGTTTAGAGCTGACCAAAAGACAAATAAAGAGGTCTGAATATGTTACAATTTAGGTAAACATCAGTACTTAAGCCTATTGCAAATAGCTCAGACTGCTACATTTGCTTAGACAATGATTTTATAATACAGAAGCAAGGTTTTGGGCTGGATATCACAAACTAAGTCTAACAAATGTGGTTCCAACACACTCTGTGGGGAACAAATATGGGTATTGTGTAGCACTCAGCACTACATTCTTCATCAGTCCATAGAGATAAAGACTTCCAGCAAATCTGAGTAACGAATACATTGAAGGAGCCGAAATAAGCTCTTCTACAACACACAAATATGCTAGCAAGAATAAATTCCACTGTGAAAAGTTCACTAAGTTATTAGGTTTGTTTTAAAATCAAGGTCTAAAGAATTTTTACGCAAAGCCAAGATAGTTTTCCCTACAAGTTCATCATGTATTCATTGATTATTTGATCTTTCATTCTCCTGCAATGCTAACTTCCCAAAGATTACTTCAAATCCAGATTAGCATGAGGTTTGGAAACTCTGGAACACCTGTTAGCCATAAATTAAGGGCTGTGTGTTAGAGTCATAGTACTTAAGACCAACTAACCTCTGTCATTTCTAACTGCTCTGAAAAAACACTTAATGATGGCAATAAATAAATGCAGTCCACCTTCTCTGAATTGCGAACTTCATTGCAAGCATCTGAGAAAGTCTCCTAAAGCATGCATACTATGTGTCTGTCATACACTGGACATCCAATATCTTCTAATAGAAGAATCTGCACAACTTTGATGATAATTGAGGGAATTGCTCTTTGTTTATTAAGAGTTCTCCTTTTGAAAACCTCATAAGTTGGACATTTTCTGGATAAGTCATCTCTTGTGTTCAAGAGACTATTTTCTTTTTAGTCTAATAGCATCTCTTGTTGCATTGCTTTACTTTTTTTTTTAATACAATAATTCTGAAAAGAAAAAAGCCAATGGCACAAAAAACTTCCTTGTTTTTTGTCTTCCAAACAATCACCTGCTAGTTGAAGAACCAGGGTCCGTTGTTTTCTATCTCTTTCTAACCATGGAAGAGTTTAATTTCATAGTAGTAAAACTCACCACTTCACAGCAACAATTTTGATGACACACCAGGGTAAAGCCTGTGTAATATAAAGCAGAGGATACCAGAAATGAATACTCTTCTGAAGTCAAGGGAATTGAATTGCATAGAAAAATAAGCCCTCAAAAGCAGTATAATAAAGGTATTCAAGATGATAGAAGTGCTCAATAAAATAGAGCTTTAGATATTTTTATACTGATGAAATTAAAAAATTTTAAGGATCACTCACAACTTAAAAAAGGAGTAATAGCAAAACTTAAGCAGAACTATTAAGCTAGGCAGTTAAAATATAATGAATAAGTTACTTGCTTCATTTTTTTCCATAAGAAATATAAGCATATACATTGCAACTACCTAGAAAAAGAAAAGAATACAGAAGATGACTTCCTGAATAGCCCAGCCAGCCAGTATTACAACTCTTTTAGGTAGAATGTTATACAGTTAAAAGAAAGGTAATGAAACTTCACTGAAGTCACTGCTGCTACAGACATCCATCAGGGAGGACCTGACCCTCCTCTTGCAACAGAAATGCCCCACCTCAATCAGGCAGCATGTCACTTCTGCATTCTTAATTCTATTGTTATCTTTTCTGATTAATACCAAAATTACTGTTTGCTTATCACTCTAATATATGAAGTTTTATGTTGTAGAAAGGCCTGAGAAAGATTTGATATTAAGATGTTGAAACAGAAACAGCCAAATACAGAGTTCCATTTTTGAGAGAATACCCTTTCAAGACATTTCCCCCCAGGGCCACTGTAACAGAATGCTGTATTTAAATCAGCAGGTCATGCACCAGAAGATGGTTTAACTGCTAATTAACACCGGATGATATACTGAAAATTACATGCTAATTAATTCTCTGTAGATCTAAGTGCCCTTCCTTCTATGTCATTTTCAATGAACATATTAATGTGAGGAATAGGATGACATTAATTACTAATTCATATGACAAACATGTGAAGCTATATTAAATAGTTGATGGAGGTTAGCTAAAAAGAAAGATGTGGGTCAAAGTTGCCAACCACAGGCCATAGTATCATAAAGATACACACATTAAAGAAAAGAGGGCATATATTACCCATTCGATCTTCCTGTCAGTTTGATGTTGCTCTCTTATATTAGATTTTCTTGCAAGACAACCATTATTCAGAAAATGGGAGTCAGCTGCTCAGAATACAATAGTGAAAATCCCATAAAATGAAAGCAAGTAAATTGAAAGGAAATAATCTTGTTCTTTTAGAAAATGACAGTGATCACAGTTTTGATGAATTAACTGTTAACTATCCACACATCAAAACAGTCTGATAACAGCAAGGAAACTGGGCAGGCATATATTATGGAGGTAGCTAAAGAATCAAAATATCCCAGATATTGATTCTGCACCATTCCCACTCTAGAAAGAAGCGTTTTAACTCACATATGTACAACTTCATTACCCAGAACTACTGCTTTGCATCTCCTAATTGTTAACAATACACCTATACACACGGACATTGTTGTAGTGTACAGAGTTCTGCTTCACCCTTCCAGCACCTTTCAGTGAAAACACTGGTGATTTATCATGTGGGAAACATTGGCTGTAAAGGCTTATCCAACAGTTATGTTTTCTTATTACACAGATTTCGTACAAGTTCAGGGTCCATATGTTCATATGTATACACACATATGTATGTATATGTACATATGTTTATGTGTGTATGCACATATATGTTTACATTGATACTATTACACCAGGGATCGCTGGAGTCTTTTGAAAAGCTATATTCCAAATTAAGTTTTGATATCAGAGCTATTACAGTCTTACAACATCAGTGAACTTGTTGGCTGCATTAGATCACAAGGCCAGAAGGAACAAGGAGTTTCACTAAGAAAAGTGACTGTAGCTTTCATACAATACACATGAAATGGAATTTAAGACAGTCAACTGATGATGGTGCTACAAGAAGATCTTGATCATCCTCACTGTCTCTAACACCCTTCTCATTCAGCAAGGAAACTTTTAATTTTCCTATGCCTCCAGTTATGTTACCTCTACAGACGTGTTCATTACCTCCCCTATGAGAGTAGGGCATAGCCATTCTTTGTTTCAGTAAGCACTCAATATTTGCATCACCACTAATATATTCCTACTGTAAGCCAAGCCAGTGCCCCAGCTTAACCTGAAGAAACATTTTTTTTTTTTTAAGAAATAATCGGTTGATCTTTATGTAGAAGCTCCCCATCTGTCTATTTGTCTACTTATTTTTTTGTGCAGTATTTTATTTGGTCTCCTACATTAAAATTCTAAATATTTAACAATCATTAAAGTCAACAGAACACCTTTGAAAGTATTTAGGAAAAAGAACTTCTAGAACGTCCTTTTTCCAATTCAATATTGCTAGATCTGTATATAAATAGTATCTTTTTCAATAAAAAGTCATCTCTTCAGTAAACATTATTTCTTTGAATTAAACACCAGGCAGAGGACTATTGTGCAAATCATTTTAAAAATCAAAATAATACCTCCACAATACATATTTTCTACGAGAACTGAGAATGCGTGCTTTATACATACACTGTAGCAAAGTCATTTGGGGCACCTACATTAGAAATTATGTTAGCACAGGCATTGCTAAACTTGCTAATCTAATAAATTTCATTTGTAAGTAAGAACTACAGGAAAGAACAATGTTAAGGGAATTTTGTTTGCTTTGAATAGTACAATAAATAATGGAATCAGGGAATTCAGTGGAGGTAGGCTAGTGACTGAGCCTCATACATTGGAGGACTAGGGTTACACTCTTATTTGTTCATGGCCCCTTGAGAAAGAAAGTCGTCTCAACGCTTAGCCATCTTACAGAACTCACTAATAAATTGAGCTTGTGCACGCATGCAGATGGCTAGCTATCCAAGGTGACCAGGACCATCTTTTACAAGAGAATTGCTGATGCAGACACACAGCCTGCAAGACACCTTCCCTCCATAGCACAGAGCACTGGCAAAAACTCATGATTCATTCACAATATCTCTTGTTGTAGACAACTATCTAATACATATCTGAACAAGGCACTTTAATCCTGTATTACAACATGAACAGGATACAAAAGCCAGGAAAAAAAAAATACAGCTAGTATTTTTCACCTTGCTAGAGACAATCCCAGAATACATGCTAGATTTAGTTTGAGACAGACCCAGAGGAATTGGGAGTGAGAAGGCTTACCACATCTTCTTGAAGATTAACAATTCTATAGCTAGATTATTCCAGAGGTATTAGCACATATCTGCCATATATTGGACTAATTAGTCCTCATAGACAGTCTAGTAGGATGCTGAATCCATGAGGAAGAAAGAGGAAATTGATGGCAGGGTGGGGTGGAAGACAGAAGAGAATTTAGATTCAGCTGAATCAAATTTAGGCTGACCATTCACTTCAAATTCAGCTCCAGCTGTTGCACCTAGTCTCACTTGGGAACTACTTACTATATTAACTTCATTTAACATTTTATGTTCAAAGTATCTATAGCAAAAGGGGAAAATCCATTGCAGGTAGTAGTTATTATTTGGCTGGCCAGAAGCCCCTGCAGTCAGAACAATCACTTTTGTAGAGTTGGCTTATTTGGCAGAGTAGTCCTCTAAAGCACTGATAAGCTTTTAAAGTAAAATAGAGCTTTCTAGTGTGTAATTACAACTCCTGCACAGCTGGGTGAGTTGACAGGTAGGTTGAGTAAGTCAACAAATTTTGTAAGGCAGTTAAGGAACTGCAGAAAGGTGCAACTTGCCATTATCACAGCAACTTTACCATAACTCGTTGACAGTATGTCAACGAGTTATGGTTTACCTGTTTGACTCAAATACTCAGTGGCTTCTGCAGATAACTTATGGATTACATTTGCTAAAGATTTGTGAACATTCTTAAAATGAGTAAATGAAAACTTTTGTTCCCACATGCATCTTTTACATGCTTCTGCCTCCTCCATCACAACTTTCTCCTTAGGGGTCCCTATGCAAGAAACCCAAATGCTGCTCACAAAGACTACTTTGTAAGCTCTATTTTAATAGCAAGTGACACAAAAGGGATTTTAACATAGCTTCCTCCTGCACGCTCCAACTTGCATCACATGCATCACTGTCAGGGATGTGGGGATCACCTGTCTGTCCACTCTGTATAGGTTAGTAATGGAGGACAGTTAGCATGAAATGATGAGGCTAACTCATCAGCTTCCTCACTAACAGTGGATAGTGGACCCCTGTACATTTTACTCCTTAATGAGCAGACAGGCTGAGATATGCTATACCCTCCCCACAGGAGCTAGGCAGAGAGACAGAGTCATTATTTCTACCCTCAGGTGTTTATCACGATCAGGCTGCTATTTTTCAGGCATGAGTAACTCATGGTTATCATAGAAATAATCATATCATAGAAATCTATGATTTCTTGAACATACTTTAGTCTCTGAGAAGGACCTACTGAGATACTTAAGTAGATTTCTATTTATTTTTTCAGCAGTTGAAAGAGAACTTTATTTCAGTGAGGCACTTTTAATGACAAGTGAGACAGTTTATAATCCAGAATTGAAGGAAGTCAGGAGGAGTTAATTCTGCTTCAGATATTCCACAGGTCTTTTATGAATGTGCATTTGCCACTTCAAAAACAAAAAAGACGTGGTTCGACTTCTGTTGGGAAAAACTGGTGGGGAGGGAGGAGGGAAGGATGGAGAAATCTAACATCCACACCAAATACAAGAATGTAAGTTACAGATAGATTAACCCAAATGTAATATGTCAAACCTGATAGCATAGGAGATTTTGGCCCTAACTGTGGGGGTTGGGAGGAGGATAAAAAGGTAATCTTGCATGATCTTTCTTAAATAGATATGTTTTCTGAAATACAAACTGCGAGACTTTCAGCATCCTCAGTCATTTTGCATGCAATTAGGCAAGCATGAGATATATGAGCTTTTGAAGACTCCCAACCTTTACACCTCACAAAAACAGAGCTTGCTTACAAGATTAGTATAAAATGCAAGATCTTAACCTCATAGTCCTCACAGGAACAGAGATCACAGAAAATCAACATCTACAAACATCTTTTGTACCAGTTAAAGAGCTGGGGTTTAACCTTGAATAGGTAACGTTACTCCATTAGGGGTTTTTATGCAGTTTCATCTGTAAAAGATCTAGTCTTCACCCAAACTTTTTTTTTTATAATGCAATTTGTGAGAGCACATCTATATGGAAATTGCTTCTGAAGATTATCACAATAAATACATGCCATGTATATGGTGCTAGTAGAATTTGCAGTTCTTAAATATGAAGAATAGGATTAAGAGATAGAAAATTAAAACTATTTCATATCTTGCGCTGCTAAGCAGAGCACCTGCATGGTTTATTTTGTTTATTTAATGGATATTATCATCCAAACATCAACTAAACAATGGTTCAACCACAACAGAATAAGTGATATCACACTTTAATAGTAAGTAAATATTGTTTGCTACAAAAGAGGTACCCAATGAAAATAAGACTCCCATAAGACACCTAAACGTACATTTTTATTTAAACATGCATTTTATGTTGATTGTTGTTCAGATATTTATGGGAAAGGGTAGTATCTTCTTAGATCAACTTCTATACTCCAGAAATTAGACAAGTGCTCAAGTTTCTGTTAATATCTTAACCCATCAACACTACAACAGGCTATATCTTCAGTTATTGAGATAGTTAATAGCAAAAGTAGGAATTAGTTTCTGGACTTGAAGACTGACAGAAGAGATTGTATTTATATAAAATATGAATTATGATTGTCTAAAACATGCAAATGTATCAACTACTTAGATCTTAAAAATTGAAGTTATTGGATCTGCTCTGAGTAGGATAATGCTGTTAAACAAAACAAAGTCAAACTAGCATCGTAAGAGCAGCCTCATAGCCAGTGGATTTATTTGACCAAATTCAGAGCAAACAGTTAAGACACACAACGTCTATTCATATCAAGGAAAATGAATTTCCTAATAAAGATGGGTAAGTTCACATTTCTTTCTAAACTTTAAGATCTAGGAAAAAGATTCAACCACTCGCATAAGTAGTGCCTCAGGATACACTTGGCTTTTAGGGCAGGTAGCAGTTATCCATGGTAACACCCCTGCAGCAAGGGCTCACACAGGCGACCTTTTAACATAGTCCCCGTGTAGTACACAGGCTCGCTCTCCTGCCAGTGAGTCCAGGGTGATGCCTTCAGCCCCTCCAGCCTATGCGCAATAGCCCCACTATGTCCCGGGCCAACCTGAGGAATTAAACACTGCAGCTTTCCTTTCCAGGAAGGAAAGGCTTTTCCAAAACAGCAAATCCTGTATTAAGCAACTTACCCTCTGCCTACTGCTCCTCTGAATCACCCCTGCAATGCATGCCACCATGCAGCTTTTCTGCCTTCCACAGTGTGCCTGCCCTTACTCCGGACCCAGCCGCGGCGCCGCAAGGCGCCAATCTCTGGCGGGCCAGGCACCAGGGCAGCATCCTGCACCCCTCCAGGCACCGCCTTGGGGCAGGACTGGCTCTGTGCAAGTGGCCCTGGCCATCCTTCCAGGCGCCACCCAGAAAGCTTAGGGAGACAGGCAGGCGCTTGCAAATCTTCACTCGCAGAAAACCTGAGAAATTACAGAAATATCAAAGCTATCAGTGTAACACAGGATGAAGCTTTTGTGCTCCTTAACTGAACAGACCTCTCAGTGTGAGCAGCAGGAGTTTTGCCCAGCTAGGGGCTAAAGCATTTGGCTTAGAACATATAACACTTAAAGTGTTTTATGGAAAAAAAGACATTTATGAATTTATACTATAGTGCCAATTAGAGAGGTCTTATATACTAACAATTATTACAGGGTATTTGACCTCTTTTTCTTCTTTAATTTTTACCCTTGAATGTGAAGATGGGTTTTCCAGTGCAGATTAACATGGAAATAAGCACCCCCATCTCACTGGCCTGTATTTTTGCATGAAAAACAGAAGTGTAGCTGCTGCTGTTTATTCAGGCCAAATTCAGCAGGGGCCTGCCTGGTAGCACTCTGGCAGGGAGTGTGTGTCCTGCCAGCTTTTGAGCTCCTCTGCTCAATTTCTCTCCATCGCTACTATAACTCCTTAAACTTTGGTTCCTGCAGGAATCAAATTTAATGTTTCAGTATATTTTATGCTCCACTGATTTGTTCCAAGCTGAATAAAAGTATTGCAGTACTTAGGTTTCCTATTTTATTTCCAGAACTATATTATTAGTAGCCCCATTCACTGACTAGAATAACTTGAGTCAAGCAGATTAAAAATCCAAGCTACACCTATGGTATTCAGTCTGCATTTTAATCTTATCCACTAAATTAAAAAAGGTCTGCATAAAAGTGAAAGAGATTAACCTATCACTTGTCTCATAGAAGTGTCTTTGTGGTAAAAGAAGATCCAGTTCTACTGAAAATCTGGTTTATTTTCCCCTTCTTCACTGGAAAATACTGCTTCTATACCAAACTATTCTATTTCATTTAACAGAATAGCCCTTGAAATAATCGTTTTCAGCATTTTATGCAAAAAGCTAACTTTAACACTCAGATGAAAGGAAAAACACTACATCTATTTTGTTTCATTGATGCTAAAACAAAAAGGTAAATGCTTTCTTTTTTGTTTAATTATTATTCTATAACCTATAGATTTATTATTCCATATTACTTTCTTAACGAGATTCCTTTATTTCTTTTTCTAAACACACTCTGGCGTTATCTGAGTGAGCTTTCTGCTTTTAATACCAAATAAAACTGAGTAAAGGATGAAAATAATAAATATTTTATACATATAAGAATAGCTTTAATATAACATGTATATTTGTATATATATATATGAGATGATCAGCTAGTAAATATTTTATTCTGCTCTGTATAGGGTAGAATGCATCTAGATGAGCTCAGACAGATTGAACAATAAAATGAACATGACGAAATGGGTTTTAAGTCAGGAAACAGAACAGTAAAGCAATTTCCTGAGTTATTTAAATGCTTTCATTGGAGAAATGTCATTACATACTTGAATTACACTGGAATATAATTATATAAACACCACAAATAACAATGTTTCACCAAGAAAAACAGAAGTTAGGAGAGGGGAATTATTTCCTGCCATATTTCTTCATTTTAAGATCAGGTTATGCTTGCTGTAAGAAATAAATCAAAAGAGAGGTTCTAAATTTACTTTAGGATTCCACGTTCTTAATACTTATGCACATACTTATCTTTAAGTATCTGATATGTTACTAGCTCCATATATTTAGTCCCTCACAGGTTTAAAATGGGCTTATGCAGCTCTTACTCAAAAGCCCTCCATTTAAATTATTTTGGTGAACTTAATCAGAATTTTAGCCTTAAAGCACTTCAAGACTGGTCCCCAAACAGTGTCATCTCTTGTTTTTCCTATTTTTGCATGACACAGAGGATGCTTATGAAAAGATTGCTTATTAGCAATTAATTGTAAACTCCTTTTCTTTTTATGGGCCAAGTCAGAGGAGGGATTTTTCTCCTCACATTCTTCTCTTCTTAACTTTTGTATTATGTATGTTACAAAATGGTCACATATATCTGCCAGGAGTGTCTAACCAAAATGAAAGGCTGTAGAACAGATTATCCAAAACTTGAAAGACTGATAATTTATTAGAGAAGCTTGCATTTACTTAAGAATTTTAAAGTAAATTTTATGAGCTTGACAGTAGTCAAATGAAAAAAGGATTGTAAAATGTCTAAGGTTCAACACAGAAATGTTCATATCACAGTTGACCTCAAACTTACCAACTTATTAGTATCCATCTGACCCCACTGATTTCAGTGTAAATCCGCAGAAATATCTAGGAGTAGAACTTTGACCCTTTTTCAGCCCCCAAATATCCATCAGAACGTGAAAGCCAGCTTTGGCTTTTCTTGCTTGCTTGCTTCTTGCTGCATCCCAGACAACCCTGATGCAAACCAAGCATACCTGTTACAGGTATATACCACTTTCCAACATATAGGGATAATATTTTTCCAGAAGGATTTTAGGCTACATTCTTTCATACTGTGAATGAAAAAGGAGGCCCATGTGGAGATAATTTCAGTTTACATACATGCACTTCTTTGTGAATTGTTTCAAAAAGAAAGGTATGTTATGACAAAGCAGCTCACCTCCTGAAAGCGTTTTCTTTCTTAAACATAGCTTTTGGGAAAGCTTGATTGCAAGTAAATGACAGGAAACTCTCTCCCCGAAAGACTGTGGAACGACAACAGATCCAACCCTCCTCTCACTCCTTCCATAATACTTACTACTAACATTTATATCCAGGGACCGAGTTCAAGACAAGAAAGACCAAGTCTCAACGAATCCCTTTTTACTCCAGCCCCTGTTACAAATTGCTGCATGAGAGAGACATTTAGAAGGGTTTTTTTTCCCCTCACAGGCAACAAACATTGTTTTTCTGATAATCTTCAGCTGGACTCATAGTTGGTCAGCAGCTCTAAGAAATGGCATTCCCAACATCCTCTGTACCTCAGTTTCCCTATTTGCGAAACAGAGGTAATAGTAATACCCCTCTATCTTAAAGGGACATTGTATTTGTACTATGTCTGAACAATTATTCGAATAGTTCTATGAAAAGACAACTATTCTAAGGGGCAGTTTTTTAAAGCTAGTGTAACAGAATACTTTTGGCAAAATGCAGCAGATAAGTTATTTGTACCATTTTAAGGGGGGGCAGTATGCGTATAAACTCCTACCTGTAATATGCACACCAAGAATAGCCAGCAGCTATAAAAGATAAAATATTTAAAATATTTATGAAGTTTTTATCTAAACAATCCAATATTTTTAAATTATGAACAATAGATTAGGGCAATACTCATTTCTTTCATTAGCACAGATTTGCTGGTCATCAAAAAATTAGCATCTCTGAAAACAAGCAATAAGCCAGCCAAAATTTCTTTTAGGAATTATTTACTGTAGATTAGGTACATTTTTCTTAAGATTAGGAGTTATTTCAGTGCTACAGTACCACATCCAATAGTTCTGTGTCTCATATTCCAATGTCTATCTGAATCAGATGCTTATCTTGCCTCCAAGACCCCTTTTTGTAACCTTACTGGAAGCTAACAGTGACATTCTATGCACGAAATATCATACTACCTCTACAGAAGATTCATTTTTTTAATGACTTGGTTTTTGGAAAATGAAAATAGGAAAAAAGTTTCCATTTTTGATTCAAAAATTTTTTAAATAAAAAAGTGACTTGTTTTAAAAAGTTTTCTTGAGTATTTAAAATACTGTTAATGTACCCAAAGTCTTCAGGAGCTTTATTTCCCCTTATACAGCGATGAGATGCTGACATTAAAAGAAATGAAGAGAAAGTCGAGTTAGGCTACCGTAATCCCTCCAGATAGGAAGAATTTCTGTTGAAGGTAAATAAACCAAGTACAGGGGGAAGGGAGGTGAAGTATAATACCATCTAGGGAAAAAAAATAAGGCAATAATATTCTTTCCCAAGCAATGGCATATACTCTTGGCCATCAATGGAAAAGAGCTTTTCCTTCATAGTGCATTTATTTGTATCCCAATATGAAAGCTATGCATGCACAGCAGGGAACAGAAATATTTGATGTGTTTCTATTATGAAGAGAATCTATATTTGCTATTGTTAAGGATTAAGATTGTGCCTCTTCTACAATACAGCTTGTCCTTAAATAAACCAGTCCAGCAAATCAATAATGTCAAATAAAGACAGAATTTTTGGAGACTCAAAATGTGGGGTTTGGAGGTAACTTACATAGCAGCAGCAACATACTTGCTGCTGAATCATGTCCCGCCTACAACCTGATTTGTGTAAGCAACGACATACCCACGGAGGGCACCAAGCTCTGTGAGAATGCTGTTTGCCTGAACCCATTTGCAGGTGGAGAACCTAAAAGGTGTGGAAAAACCCACAGGAAAGGGCTTACACACATAATGCACTTTTTTTAATTTCCCTACCCTGTTTAGGTCTCAAGAAGTATCCTGTCAGAACAGATGAGGACCTGGCATGCAAAAACAGTGGAATAGTCCAGGCACAGCAAACAAAGTTCAAAAAAATCAAGGAGTACAATGAAACTAAAGTAACTTTTCTGGTTGTGGATACTGGAGAGTGGAGAAGTGGGTTCACATCAAAAATATTTCTTCCTCTTCAGCAGTTTGTTAAAACAATATGACATATTTCTACAGTGATAGGATGGGAAAGTACAAGATTCTTCATGTGTGTCTTCAGTTAACTGCAGTGGAACGCAGTAGGAGTTTATCATTTAAACTGGTTAATGCCCATGCTTTTCTTTCCCGATTGTCATGTAGCCTTGCGATAGTAAAGTACGGTCTGACTGTAAGTTCCTCAAAAGTTTTCATGTGAGCCACACTGGGGCAAGAACAAGTGGAACAACATGACAATAGAAAAAAACAAAGGCCACATAAAGATAGGGTAAGGGTAGAGAAAAATCACATCAGACTCAGGGAGCTAAGAAAAAATCTTCTCAGAGAATTTTCTCAACTTGCAAGGGCCAGAAGGACTCATCGTTGAGCAACACAGAGTCAGTTATATACGAGCATATTGAACGTCCCAGCTCTCTGTCAAACTGAAGTCAAGGTTGTAAACTTCCAGTGTTGCGGAGGATTTTCTGGAGGAGGAAAAAAAAAGGGAGTTTAAGTCATCACAGCAGCATGTCTGCATGCAGCTCCATTAATATATATCAGCCACTCAGAGAAAAGTCCCCCTAATCTTCTGCCATTCTTATGTATTCACCCCCACCTACCTTCAAAGAATGATCTAGGTTTGTTTATTTGTTCAGACTAACGCCATTTAGGGCTGTAATGTAATCATTCTTCTCTAGAGGGAGCAAGCTCAAGGCGAACAGTGTCTTGTAGTTCAGCCTAACAGGTGACCCCGTATTTGACTTGTCATCAAAATAAGAGGGATTTTTTTCTAAAATAATCCAACTATTTTCCCTCTGTTTTCTTGCCTTCTTCAGTTCACAGAATGATTCATGAGAAAACCAATTAAGTGAGACAAATGGAAAAAGAAAAGAATGGAAAGCAAGATAATTTTTAAAATATTTTTTGCACACATTCTGATGTTTGTTAATAGATTCTGATGATCAGAGAGAGAATCAGTTCATAAAGAAACTGGCAGACACATTGTATATGGTATATTGATGTGCTGGCAGATTTGCAGAAGTTTCACTTCAGGCAGAAAACCTAAGGAGAATTTTTGGCAAGTACCTAAGCTACATCCTTTTTGTAAAGACCTTCCTCTCAGCTGCATTCAGAAATTGCAAAAAGACAGCATGCAGTGTCATGCAAAAATGCCTGTGAACTTCAGAGATATGGCATGTAATGCATATACAAAAAGAAAGTCACTCCTAGCTTACAAAACACATTGCTCATGCCTCTAATAGAAAATAAGGCACTCTCACAAGAGCTAACAACAGAAGAATATGCCCACTTCTCTTTCAACCATGGTAATAGCATTAACATTATCCATGCCTCTTTCTGAAAGCTCTTGGCTTCAAGGAATGTCCCTCTCTAGTTGTGGGTACCCAGGCAAAGAGGTTACAGTCTTGTATTGCTTTTAACATAAAGCTTAGGGAACATGGTAAAAGAAGTGCTTCTCTAAGCCCCTTTCAGCCACTCCACTCCTTATTCTAAATAAGGACATTTTTTGTGAACGGAAAATGCTGGCTCATGGTGCTGTCAGGCACTATCAGTTATAGCATGTGCAGCTGAGGATTACAGGGCTGTTATTAGCTGTGGATATTATTAGCTGTGGATATAACTGCAGTTACCTACCTACAGTCCTGCAGATGATGCAGTTGCTGGAGACAACACCTTGTAGAGATTCAGTCTTATGAAGCAGGATAAATTCATACTGCTGAGGAAAAAGCGGTGAGGGACACCATCTCCTACAAGAAGTTCCTTGGCTGTAAGGGAACAGTGCAACGAATAGAATAGCACATGGATGTTTTTTATACCAATTCAGCAAGCTGTTTAAGGCTCTCACTCAATTTAAACATGCTGGTAATTTCATTAATATGCTTGAAACAAGTCAAAGTACCAGTCTCGACATCTGCACCCGTAATACAGAAAAATGCTGGATGTTTATGACCTTCTGAAGCAAACATGAACACTAGTAAAAGTATAACCATAGCATCACAGGCTGGCCTGTTCGTAACAAACACAAGACCATACCCTTTGAATAGACATAATGTCCCTATAAAGGCTTGCTCTGTTAGCTTGATTTTTCCTTTACCCAGCTCAGTTTCCCCTCATAAAACTCACTGGGTTGAGCCGGCTGGCCTAGTGCAGGGCACAGCTGGAGTCTAGTGCTTCTGCTCAGGCACTAACAGGGATGCAGTTTTAACTCCTCCCCAATGATAATTCAATCCTTAGGCTAAAATTACCAGCTGATAACAAAATTTCTGTTTTTAAGGGTAGATCATATCACATTAGCAAACTTGAACAGAGTAACTCAATATCCTAATTTAAAATAGCTGCTTTTGTAAAGATGGTCTTATACTATAGCTGCCTCTTTTCTCCTCCTAGCTGCAAAGCTCCTTCTGACCATCCCTATCTCTGCTTGTTCCTCCAGAACTGCTCCTTTACTGTTCATTTGCCTGTTTTCTGTTTATCTATCCCTAAGGAAAGAGTTAAAGGAGAAAAGAGGAAAATATCTACAATTAAATTGCTCTTTAACTTGTACCTGCCTCTTGGCAACTGCAGGTTGTAATTCAGCCATTTACAACTCTCCCTTGCCACTTTAGAAAGAATAAATAATGTAGGGTCTTACATTCATATTTGTAGTAGGAAAGGAATGCTGGGAGTTACAAACTGCTGCTGAAAAGACAGCCACATTCAGGGGGTAAAGACTGGAAAGACAAATCTCTCAGAGGGCTCTCTCAGACAAGAAACACTAAAAAAAAAGTAAGAATTGAAGCCTGTAATGGCTTGAAGAAGCTCTGAACTCCATTATGGTGAGTTGGAAGCAGTTTGTGCATCTGTCTAAAGATGTAACTAGCAAGCAAACCTACCCTACAAAAGAACTAGAAGAGGTTCAGGACACACTCATAACAAATTTTTCTCCAGTAAACAAATCGCAAAATTTAACTTACAGCTTGTCACCTGCACCAAGGACCATTTTGTTACCCTAACTTTTATTAGCCCAAGGAATGTGACTGTCTAGCAAACACTCACCCATCGGTATATTTTGCATGTTTTATTCTCTTAACAATCAAATCACAGTAAAGCAACTCAGCAAATGAGCTTGCACGCACAGGCGTCTTCCAGTCTAGTGACTGAGGAGTCTGGCATGAGTACCATAAAATGGGTTACATGTTCACAGCTTGGAGACCTACCTACACCTGCAGTTTAAGCTACGACACTGGACTATGAGCGACACAATGCATCCATTCAGTTGCCTCTGCTATTCAGGTAGTTAATTCCAGCTGACGAGCAAGGTGGAAAGGGTTAGCATTCAATCACTGCATCTAGATCTGCCAGAACTAATCTGTCAGATCCCTGACTTACATTTATAAAATGCCTTGTGTGTGAATACCTCCAATGTGCAGTAACTTCTCTCCAAAGGACAAAGGGTGGAATATTGTACCAGAGAGATACAAAATGTATGTTTACTGGACAAGAATTAACAGGTAGCAAAAAGCCCCCAATTGGGAATCTATTCTTTTTTCTTTCCCTCTTTAATACAGTTTTATCCCTATTCTTTTAGCATACACTGTGCAAACATGAAGCAAATTTAAATTGTTTATGCAGCAACTGAGATCCTCAGCAGGATCCAACATGTGAAGGAGATTTCAGAAAAAAAAGAATATAGACAGGCGATTTTCCACCAAGGTCAGCAGTCACTGAGAATATAATTTACCACAGGGCCTCTCATCCTCTCACAGATGCCTTGTCCTTTCTAGCACGGGGAATATGTTGCAGAATAGTAAGTCCTCTCTCGGGCAGGGAGGAGAGCATGAAGAGGGCCTTTGGTAGGGGAATGATTCGACTTAAAAAAACAAACAAAAAAAAACTCACGTATTTGTCATGTTCAAATACTTCCTCAAGTCTGGGAGTTTCTTTCTATTGACATTGTGTTTAAATAGCATGGATCTAAAATTTATTCCTACATTCAGAGCAAGAAAGATTTATATCATATTAAAATCATTCTGAACCTTCATTTTAATGAATTTGCTCCAACACAAAGGCTTAGAGTCAACAAGGGTGTTACTTTCTGTAGTTCACCAATTGCATATTTTTCCAATCAGTTTTCAAAGAAAGACTAACATTAGTCTTTATAATGGACCTTTTAGTGAGAGGAAGGTGGTTTTTAGAGTATGCTATAAAAGAACTGAAGTACTTAAAAAGCAAATATAAAAACTTTCACCCCCCATAAACTAGTGTTTGATGAGAAGTTGACAAAAAGGGAAAAGAAAAAAAAAATCTCTTGTCCATGAGTTTGGACACTGAAAGCTAAATAGACCATGCAAATAATAACAAATACACAAGATTAATTATTTTTTGATCTCTAAATCCCATAAGATGTTGTTAGAAACAAAAGTGAAACAATGAAGCCTGAAATAAATGCAGCTTGGTTTCCAGTGGATTTTTGTCTCATGATTTAAGCTCCGATTTGAGCTTTCCTCTGGTATGAGAGTTTACAAGATGTCTCACAAAACATGGGCTCAGTCTACTGTCTTTCCCTCAGTCAAAATGCTTATGAGGTCTTATTTTTACAATACTACTGAGAACTCAATTTTCTTTGATACTTCTGCCCTTCTGTCAAATTTGGTTGACATCGGCTAGCGGGTTCAGAAGTTATTAGATGAGACATTTAGACACACACGTAGACTGAACAAATGCATAAATATTCTTTCTATATAAAAAGCAAGCTAAAACCTGCTTTCACAAGAGCTTTTTATGTTTTTATGTTCAGTTCCACACACAGGAAAATATGTGGCACTTGCATCCTTATAGTAAGGAAATCCTAAGAAACAAGTCAGATTGCTGTTTAAGACTAAAGAATTTCAGAGGAAAGAACAACAATAGAAGATTTCTTAGCAGCAGAAATTCAGTTTTAGAAATAACATTCCAAACCTTGCAAACCTTTACAAAATAACACCAAATGGTATTCATGCTAATGAAAATCAAATTCTTACTAAAATAAATGGGAAGTGAAGGTAGAAGGCTGAGCTCACAAGATCAGATAAGGACTACAAGGCTCAGCCCAGCAGTATCTAAAGTGATCTCCATTTTCGAGACACTGATAATCTGATTCATTAACTTTTTTTCCACCTATTTAGGTCAGATAGAATAATATGTAATTTCATATTAAAAGTGCAGATAAACTGCCCCATTTTTATGGGGCACACTTTTTACATCTAAGCAACCTAGAAGCAGAATAGCCAGAGTTTACATTTTGCTAAATAGAGCACATAAAGTAAGATTGTTGTAACAGATTTTGTTTTTAATGCATGGGTCATTCTCTTCTTAGAAAAATAGACTACCGTGATTTTTTTTTAAGGATGCAAAGATTACTTCAGTAACACAGGCAATGACTTTCCGTGTATTTATTTATGGAAAAAAACACAAATGAAAAGATTAACCTGACCACTGAGGACACACTTAACATAAGCCTACCTCAGGCTCGTCATTACCCGTATGGTACTGCTGACCTTGAAAAGCTTTCATGTTAACCAGGAAAGACAGAATACAGCTAGGACACAGAACTCAAAAATGCATTACCGTCCTGAAATGAATTCATCACTCCGTGATATAATAATTATCACAGGTTTCTACCTTAAAATGACATTTTTGTTGTGTTCTCATTTATTAATTTATTCAGTAGCCTTAATCAGAACAAATAAACAGAACATTTATATGAATTTCAGGAGGCCATCTACGACAAGAACGGCCAAGATAAAAACATCTCAGCACCTGACCTTTTATCACGGAGAAAGTCAAAGACAGAAGGGCACTTCGTACCTTCCAGCACCCATTTTTGAAGAGAAGTTAGTCTAGCAGAAACAGACAGTAAAAGGAGGCTCAGTGAAATGATCACAAGAGTCCCACCATGAGCTGCCGGGGTGCTTTGGTGCCATACTGCCAAATCTACATGGTGCAGGAGTTGGTCATTTGAGAAACCAGCACCTGTAAGACAGAAACAGTCTTCTGAGAGCAGCATTTCTCCAGTGGAAGTCCCGAAACCTCTTAGTCTGACTTTTTCTTTCAAAAGCTCCTGGCTACTGGTCAAGGTCTCACTTTCCATTAAGCTAAGCTAGCACCAGAGCATTTCTAGCAGCAGAGTGTATAATTCTTTTTTATAAAAGTCTCCTTAATATTACAGAGAGAAACTTGAAGTGTTTAATTATTTTTAGGGGGTTAAAAGTGATTTCAGTGCTGTGACAGTGGGTACCATTAAAAATCAGTCAATAAATCAGTGAAATTCTTACAGCAACTTCTGTAGAATTTTATATACTTCATTTGGGATTAGACTGTGCTTGGATTGAATCATTGGAGAAAGCGGTGCCTCCGTGACTTGCACCTCTGAAAATTTAGCTTAAAGAGAACATAGCCATTAGCAAGACAAATAGGAAATGCAAAAAAACCAATAAACATAGATTGCATAAAATGATATATTTTTAATCAGATGAATGAGCAAGCTCAGCAAATTCAAACACAACTTGTCAGTAGCTAGCATTTCTCTGTGATCTTCATGGTTCATATTTCTTGTACAACATCATCTTTTTTCTTTAAAGGTCATTATTCATGTGCCCTCATTTATAATATGTTGTATGAATTTCTTTCACTCTGGTTAAACTGGAATGGTATGTTTTGAAAAAAGCGGCAATATTCACACTTTTTCCTCTAAAACTCTCCATTTAGCTGTGTCTGCTGCAGTTTGGGACTGCTGAAATTAGAAGCTGCAGTTAATTCTGCAATTCAAATATTTAAAAGCAGAGACATTCGATAACTCTTTCTCCCAACCTCACTATGACAAGACAACCAAGGCATATTCTCTCTGGAGGTGGGGGAGGGAAGAAATGATCACAAAGATTTTTTATCAGTTTTTAAACTGCTATAAAAGCTGTGAACTACATGACAAAAAAGTTACAGCAGTAAAAGACAGAAAAGGCAAAAATGGCAGTGCATGTAGCACTCTCCTAGGGAACCTTTATCAGGGAGCTGCCCGAGTGAGGCTTTTCTGAGCAGCCTGTAGTTACCCTCAGTTCATGCTGGTCAGGTCTTTTACCAAGAGGGTTTTTCTTTCAGTATTTATGTAGTGCAGCAGGCAACTGTTTACCTCAGAGGCATAAAAGTAAATCCGGATGCATTTGATCCATAGTGCCACAGCAGCTCTGTTGCCTATGGAAACAAAGGCTCCTTTTCAGGGATTTCACACAACAGGCCCTGTGACGCTAGAGTGTGCCATCCATTTCAGCCACTGTATTATTTGTAGGTATTTTGCTAATGTATAGACATATATTTATACATACACACACACCCCTATATGTGGAACATAAAATATTCTCTGTAATATCCCAGTACGATCAGATCAGACAGTTCCTGAGTCTCAGATTAATTATGTTACTTTATTGAAATGACATAATCCCCTTTTAAACAAATTGATTGTTGAAATTTAATAAATGTTCAAGCTATAATCATCTGCTTTTTTCCTCATCACCTTTTACAATGTAGATTGTTAAATATTTTGTGGACAACAGCTTGGCAAATCTGTTTCATGCCTACTCACAAATTCAGCTTTTGAAGATGACCTTGGAGCATGGAGTTTTAAGATTCTGCAGAGAATGGATAACACACCAGGAGTACCTTATTAAAGATTTCTTTTGAAAATCACTTGTTCCTGAATATGTTGTATTTCCTAAATGCCATTCATCTGTGGACCTCCATACAGTTGACAGATAATTGATCCAGAATACCTCATTTCAACAAATCTCAGTGCGGTGTGTTTGTTACAGCCCTTTTCCCAAGGAGAACCAGAGATCATACAGAGGGAATTTAGTCAAATGCAGGACTTGAACGCAAAATGCATGATGTCTTCCTCTAGCTACGATAAAATAATGGGGTAGGTCTTCAACTGTAGGCCTCTGCAGCTCTGGTGTTGTAAAGAATTTGGCTCAATACCTCCTCCCTCTTTACTGACGTCACAAAAGAATGTAGTCACAAAATTTATACCTTATGTGATTTTTCTTAAAGACCTGCTGTATGAATCTTCAGATTTTAATTCTAGAAGGTAATTAGCAGCTGAGGGCACTTTGTTAAATATGTTTCTAGAGTCCACCAATTGTTTATAACTTGCTTATTATTTTTGCATTTTGGCTTATGCATGCTTACATCAATAGGTATATAGATGAACCAACAATTCCCAACATCCTCAGGTGAAATGAACATCCTCAATTTTACTTTTAAATAGAAGCATCAGGTTATAAACAGTGATAATGCTTCACACCAAATTAAAAGAAAACAATTTTAACTCATTTAAACTGCCATGTTATTCTCCATTAAGAACCTAGGGCCAGAGAAGCCTTGAAAATATCATCTGTATAAATATTCATGTCTGTGAACACATAACCTTAGAAGCAGATTTGACAGGGAAGACAAAGAATAGCTTCTCCACTTTGCAGTAGATGACTAAGATCATTTGAATAATTTATTGATAAGCCAATGTGTAGAAAAAGTTCAAATAGTACAGGCTGGACTTGTTACAAAAAAAACAAAAACAAAAGAAAGCCCAAAAAACAAAGAGAACCCCTTGACTCCAAGAATACCTAACATTATTATGATTTCATAAATATAAGAGTACTATGAGTCTGTTTGTTTAGCAGAAAGTCTCACATGGTAGAGAACAATATTGATGATGATAGCTAGTTAAGGGTCTGAAAATTGCATGACTTCTTTACAGGTTTTTTTTTTGTTGATATTTGGGGGGGGGTTGTTTTTTTGTTTTTTTAAGAACTGGAAGGATGTTTGAATGCCAACAAGAGCTTCATGAGCAAACTTTTTTAAAAAAATCTTTCTATTGAACCTGAATGAAGCCATGGTTTGGAACAATACAGTTGCCAGTAAATCCAAGACAATAAACTTCAATGTCATAACAACAGGGATGTGGACAAATTAGATATCTCTTCTGTCACCTTTCCTGTATAAAGTGGTACTTACATGAGTAATCCTATTGAAAACAGTGAGATGACTTGTGCACTAAGAGCTACTTAATGGAAGGATGGCAGGCTGCAGGTAGACAAAGCATAGATGTATTAGCTGATAAACTTGTTTCTTACATACTGACAAGGAAAAGGAGAAGAGGAAGGGCAGATTGAAGTTCCATGTAGCAGCTAAGCTCATTTTCCTGAGATACCAACAATTTGCAACTGTAAAGGGCAAAACACTCCAAAGATTATATGAATGGTCAAAAGCTATACATGGACAATGGCAGCTGCTGAGGTTGTCATAGGATCAGCTTCAAGAAATACATGTCACAACTCATGCTCCAGCTGTTCAAACTGAGTTGTTTTGAGGCCTTCCTGTTTCAGGGCTACATCTAAAGCTACATCTGTCTTTGGATGTAGCCCTGCAGTTGGGGTGCTGGCCAGTGTACAGCATACGCAGACGTACTGCAGTGAAGACGACCAAACAGCACTGTGCACCAGCAGAGACAATGTTTCCTAAAGCCCTGTGCGCCTAAATATGCTGATCGTTTTTCTCTGACTTGGTATAATTCAGTATACCTTCCTACTCCATGACCAAGGAAGACCAGTTGCCAGGGCCAGAACATCCTCTCTGGAATTGCACCTACTTGCCCACAAAGGTTCCTTTAATCTTTTCCCCTCAACTTGCTTCTACATACAAAATAAACCAAACAATGACATGGCTGCCAAAAGTCCTGCTGATTTTAATGAGATGATGCCTATGGCTAGCAGCTGGCAAGATTAGGGCCTTCTAGTAGATATATTTAGCAAAGTAAGGAAGACTAAAATTCTGGAGTATATCTCTATTCCCTCGTACTACCTAGATTGCTAGTCTGCTCAAACTCTCAGGATATTTCCTACTATGTAGACAATTTACAGCAAGACAGAATGTTGCTGTTTTACAAAGCAAACTGTATCTTATACTTGAATGTGATATAAACAGTTATTCTTAATGTTATTCCAGTTGTGTTCAGGATACCTGACACTGATCAACATTGCAATAATTATGCAATAGATGCATCATCTTAAAGACATAAGTGACTATAAATTAAGGATAAAGGTCAGATTGAGGAACACTTCCCAACAGAGGGAAACACTAAACTTCTGGATTACAAACTTAAGAAATAGACTAAAAGAAGCATTTTAATAGAAAGTCCAGCTTTAACTTCAAAAGCTAAATATTTATTTTTTTAATTTCAGCCTTTAACAAGAGGAGGTTGAACAAGAGGAAAAATTCAGATGGAAAAGATATTTGACAAATGGAACTTAAATTATTATACTCAGCTTAAAAGATTAAAAGATAGAAAAAATAAGTGTTCTTCTTAATTAGATAAGCCATATGCTATATGAAATAAATCCTGGTAGTAGAATAGCCTGTAATTACAACCTTATTTTTAAACAGATCCTCTTAATTCTGTTATATTCTGTTTCTGATTTATTTACTAAAATATTAAGATCACAGAGTTATTATGAAAAAATGCACTTCACAGTTGAAAGAATATCACAGAAATTATTTTCCTACCTCTTCTCCTACAAACAGAAGATAATAGACATGGCTTTATGCATTAAAGATTTTTTTTCTTTGAAGTGAAAACTAAGAAAATAAAAACTAGGCAAACTAGAAAATAACAACCACCATAGTCAGTCTGTCTTGCTCAGTATCCTGTCCCTAACCATGGATGGTAGTTGATGTTCAGGGAGTGATATGAAAGCAGGGCATAAAGGGAATGATCCTTCCCCAATATCTACTCCCAGCTCCAGGCAAAGATGACCTCTCCGTGTCCCTTCTTTCCCTGCCTTCTGTGTCCCTGCTTTCTATGGTTCTTTGATTTTAATGACTTCAGACAAAAAAACAGGAGACATCACCTGAATCCCCAGAGAGTCCATTTGCTCTTGCTACATCATATTTTAAAAAAGAAAAAGTAAATTTGTAGCACCTAAAGGAAACTATTTGTTCCCCACAGAGCTAAAACTCCATGGGTGATGTCTGCCAGGCTTGAAAGGAACCTGTCCATGATGAGCACCTACCTTAAAGACTGCCAGTGCAGTCAGCTAGTGGCTGAACTTGGAGGTGTAGTTTTGGAGGGTGAGTATCAGTCCCCAGACAAATTACAACTTCTTCCAGACAAAGGGGTGATAACTGTAAATAACATTGTCTATGACATCCTGGTGAGCAGACAGCTAAAATAAAACAGGCCTTTCTGAGCCAGGAGCATTTGTGAAGCCCCAGAATGAAGTCCAAATTCTATTGCTAAAACCTGACAAAGTAGACACTGTCCCAGTTATCTTTGGAGCAGAAGAAGGCTTTGTAGAAATTGCAAAATATCATCAAATGAAAGGTGTCAACCTTTCATTCTCCTAAGAAAGAGCCTTCTGAAGTGAAGACTATGTTGCAATTTCTTCAGGTCTAATAGCTCATAGAAACAGTATAGAACAACCCAGTCGTTGAAAACCTTCCACACTGACCTCCAGAAGAAAAGCAGCAAGAGAAAAGGTCAGCTGTGGCTGCGCACAAGACTGAGATTTACATTCAAAACTCACTTGGACCAAAAGGAAAAGAGAACACACATCTCATTTGGGTTCTGGCTGTTTGGGCCTTAATTGCTGAGAATATGCTATTGCTGCAGTGTCACACAGGTGTCAAGCCAGGCATTGGGGAGGGCAGCAGAAGCCAGAGCAGAGGCTGACCACATAGAGCTCCTCAGGGAGAGCTACCTTGACACCGAAGGGAGAGTGGCCCAGAGACATCAGGGCCCTCCGTGGAAAGGTGCATCTGAGTTCTACATTAATCTTCTCAGCCAGCTAGTCCTGCCCCAGAGCAGAGCTGGGTGCAGGTCTGATCACAGAGACCAGAGCTTAACCTAGGTTATAAGCAAATTTGATTTCGTAATTTACACTAGGGCAAGGTATATGTGTTTGTGCATGCTGAAACTGTGCCAGACATTGCCATGACCACAAATGTAGTGGTCTCAGAGGCCAACTAAGAGCAGTGGGTTCTGCCTCTTCCATAAAACAGATTTCAGACAAATCCATACAAAGTCTTTGAGAATCAACCATTGGTGTCATTACAATTACACTTTTAGAAGTTGCAATAGGTTTCTGTTTTCATGAAACAGCTGGAGCTGGCACTCTGAGTTGCATCACACAGGACAGAGACAATTCAATTAGGTCAGCTGCTACCTTGCATTATGGTTGTGTGTACCTCAGCGTGTGGGTGTGTGTCTCCATTCCTGAAATTAATATGGGGCACACCTGTATGAACATAGTATTTAACAGGGTTCAAATGAAAATAAGCCTCCAGTATTGCCCACACATTCTGAAACCAGAAGGGTCATGAAAGCATCAGATCCAACCACCTGTCTCACCTTAGGCTTAGGACCGCTAAAAGGGTTTTTATTTATTTGGGAGTTTTTTGTTTTGGCTTGGCGGGCTTTGAGAGGGGAGGTGTAGCTGGGATTATCTGAGTGGTATAAAGTTTTGACTTAAGTTTTTAAGAATAAATTTCTTCTCAGTGATATTCACCATCAGTTCTCCTATCTTAATGAAAATATCTTTAATATAATGTCCATTCGTAGACTCTAAAAAGAGTCACTACCATCCTTACTATTTCTATAAGGGAAGCTCATAATGAGATGGTTTCAAGATGGTACCAGTCCCTTTCATAGAGTTGCAGGTGTGCTTTTATCACTATATATAGATATAATTTATTAACATAAAGTTTTTCCAAGTCTCATATTTCCAAAACAATCAAGATCAGTCAGAACATAAATCAGCCCATATCTGTTAGATGAGTAATTCACTTGAGAAGATCAGAACTTCTTGCTGAGAAATTTAATGCAACCAAACTAAATCCAACATAGCAATTTAACTGTATTTTCAATCCTGTGAGTCTCAACCTCCCTTCTTACTGTGTGCTGCACACCTCACAGGTTATGACTCTTTCTACAGCGTATTGGCACTTACCTGTATGCACTGTGGCCATCCCACAGGCGTGCAGACTGTACAGCTCACTTTCCTTTAAGCATTAACATCAACTAGCTGAGACGGGCTTATTCCAGTTCTGCTGTTCTGATTACTGAGCAAAAAGGACAGGAAATCATTACAGTCAAAACATTTCTAAAAAAGGTCACTTTAATACAAAATTACATCAATCACCTTGAAGAAAAAAAAGTGCATTTCAATTGATGTCATTCGTTCATGGGCTAATATCAGCTTGAGTTTTAAAAAGTTGGGCTGGTTCTGGAGAAAAATCATTAAAAATTAACCATGTCTTTCAACAGAGATTTAAATATTGTGTGAGTAGGTAGAATTGTATGAGTTGTTTCATATGGTAATCTAAATGGTTGTTTGAAAACTTTTTCTGAAGACATTACTGTGAAAAAAATTTTAATGCAAGAGAATCAGCTAGAGAAGAAAAATATGTATGAAGCATTTCTCATTCTTTACTCTGGTCTAGTTACATGCTTCATAGAACCTAGGACTTTGATTCGCATATGTAGTGTTATACAAGTGAAACAGGCCAGAATTATTATACCTATAATTCATAAGTACATATATTCAGGACTATTAGACACATTAGGTGAAGTATCTAACTTTATGTAAAATTTTAGGATATGATTGTGACATGGCCACATTTTCAGAATATCTTCTAAAACTATAGAAAAAGCTTTATATGTCCAAAACTTTTAATGGTAAAGTCTAACTGAATTTGTAGGAATAAATGAGGTCCCACACTTTCAGCCATTAATACTGACATATGACTTCTAAAGCCAATAATTAAACTTCCAGTGACTTCAGTGGTACAAGATCATGCCCATATATCCTAATTCAGCTTGTAAGCCCACTTTTATCTATACCAAAGTACATAAGCATGTGCTTAGCTTTAAGGCACTGAAGGACTTATCCTTGTGTTAAGCAATTTGCCGAAAAAGGATGAATGGATAGTTTGGAGACAGCAGTATTTCAGGACTGGATTCTACAAGCACACAGAATTCATATTTAAATGCCATCTACTTAATACTTTATGTACACATAATTTACAGACATACAAAAACATGGACAAACAAGACCAAGTACATAACTTTATAACACAAGATAGGCTTCCAATCTCAACAATTTTATCTTATATATCTTAAAAAGGTCCACATTCTGCAACATTAGAAATTTTCTAGTATCCATGGGGATGGCTAGTGGGATTAGTCAACCTCACAAGTTTAATTCAAGTGTAGGTTTTTTCAGGCCCATGGCTAAATGACTAAATCCTTATGTATGCTGCAATTTTAAAAATAATTCCTGAAGTGTTTTAATTCTGCTCTATCTGTAACACATCTATGCTTGGATTTGCAAATAGTACTCAAGCTCCTTAATTTCAAGTCAGCTGGAACATTGTGTTTTGAAAAGTCTGGTACAAAACTGAATGTCACTTGATTGTTATTCTGCTTAGGAGAGACTACAAATGATGGATCATGAAGGAACAGAGAGAAAATCCAATGAGAAACAGGATGAAAACGAAGCAGAGAATATGAAAAAAGAACAGAGTGTGAGAAAGAGAAACACAGAGGGAGAATAAAAAACTCTCATAGACTGACGTTTAAGGGACAAAAACCTGACCCAGACCACCAAGCTGTGCCAATGTCACTTTTTGAGGGTTATGATACTCAAGCAGTGATCTTCGTATAGTACTTGCTTTAGGACAAGGTTCCCTTGAGAAAAGTTTACAGTATCTAAAGAATAGTTCACAAGCCAGAACTAATTTCCTAAAATAAAAGTTTGCAAGCTCTGCAAAACCCCACACTCCATGCTTTTGTATCCCTTCATCAGTATTATGCATGGATAAACCAAGGATTTCAATCCCTTCAAAAAGCAACCATTTCTTTCTAACAAGCAGCTCTCCCCAGACCCGGTGGCGAGGACATTAAGCTCCCTGCTTTGTGAGCCAAGGCTCACAACTCACAGCAAGATTTCTGCCGTGCTGCGCTGGGGTCATCCCCCTTGGAGAGATGGAGCCATCCTGATCTGCCAAAGACACACTGCTGCCTGCTGGCTGTAGAGAAATCATTGTCACACAGCAGCAATGGTGGAATTTGAATTGTTCTCTTTCCAGTCTTCCAAGCCATGGTTTCTAAAGATGACAGTAGTAATTAGTCCTGAATGCTTTATGTGCCATAGAGAAATGTAGAACATGTCCAACAGGCAAAGTTTTTAAAGAGTTTCTGCCAAAACTTTGATCACTGAATGAATTGTCTGAAATAATACTGTGAACGCTTTGCTTATTAAAAATGAAACTGGGGTGTTGTATCAATGAAATATATTTTATTGTGTTCTGTCAATGAGACATATGCTATTATATTATCAAGGTACTGATTCAGACTATAATTTCAGACTAGCTTTCCATTTCTCTTAATGAGAGACTGTACCAAAAGTAAATTACATGAGTTTTCATCACTATATTCTTAATAAGAATAGGACATTCTGGTTCTCTTTTTTAAGGAGAAAGCTAAGATAGTATTTATTAAGTCCATGATCTGAGTAGTTAAGGACTAATACTGAATATCCAAAATATGCTACAGGAGCTTTAGTCAACAGGGAGCGCGACAGTACAAAAAAACCAAACCTTTTGACTAGAGAAATTTTTAAAAAAATGTAATTCTTCAGGTAACAGGAAAAGAATGTTGTTTAATTTTAATATTGGAAAAAAGGAAAGGTAGAGATGGAGAAAAGAAGGGAAAGACAACCAGCATTTCCAGAAATTAAAATGGGGTATATTTTTGAAAAAGAAGATGCCTTCAAGACCTCAGTTAAATGTTCAGGAGATGAAAGAAATGCATGTAATTCTCTAAAGAGACAGCGAATGTATACCCTGAAAAATCACCACAGTATTTGAAAAGAAATGGAAACCTCTTTTATGACCATAAACTATGGACACCATCTGTTTATTTTTTTTAAGGGGTCTTGCTTTTCTGTTTTGTCAAGACAACTTCTGGGTCAAAATGCCTGTGTATTTAATGACACTTTAGATGTCAGTGAAAGGAGATTACAAGAAAAATGAGAACCCTGGGGCTTGCCAGGTCTTTCTGGGATAAATGTTCCTGGGAATAGCAAGGTTATATAAATGAAGAGAATCCATCAGCTGATATTGTTGTGGGGATTATTTACATTTAAAGAAAAACACAATATAAGATAGAGGAATATTTGAAGATGGTCTTTACGGAAAAGAATTCAACAGTTAAGAAAAACAGTCTAAGCAATAATAAATCACAAATTCTTCCTCTTTTTTCACATGGCAGGGGGAAGCAATTGTTAGGGGAACAGAGGAAAGCATGGACTGAAAGAAAGCTTCAGATAAGGCTAAACCCTTTTCATGTAGGCATAATCTCTTCCCTGGAAACACAGGGACATGCTGAAGGTAAACCAAGATTGAAGGGAACTTGGTTGAAGTCCAATAATGTAGGAGAAACTTGCCTACATATAAACAACAAAGTTTAGGCCTATTAACAACAGAAAACATACTATGTACAAGTGAAGGAAGTGTTCTGAAGGCATTAATCAAGTTTGTATCATCAGGCAAGACATAGCTGTGGAGAGAAGAGTGTCCCTGCAGCTGAGTTTTGGCTCTCTGTGCACAGCAACCTGTGACAGTTGAGAGCAGAAGTCAAGTCCAGAAAAGCACAGTAAGAGTAGGCTCTCTTGGCTTATTGTGGAATGGCCAAATGGATCTCCTAGGTCTCCACAAGGTTCATGCTCCTCAAAATCAGAGGGTTGTTTGGGGGTTTTTCTTTTCTTCTCTCCGTCATGCTACACTGTTGGAGATATGGCCTCATGTCTCGTACATGCTATCATTTTATAACCAAAGCTCTCCATGTGGCACAGCCCATTCATTGTTAGGCATAAATGCTGTATTAAACTGAGCAACCATAGTTCAGTAAAGACAGTACAGGTGTTCAGCCATTTAAATTCCTTTTCGCCGTATCCTGACAGAAGTAACGAGGGCTTCCTGGGAAGTGGAAAGTCTAAAGGGCATTCTTTCCATCCATTTTGTATCCTCAGTGGTCAGTTTTAGTGTAGCATCCCTCATTGGTATACACATCTGACTGGTGCTGGATATATATATATGTGCATATATATATATATATGTGTGGGGATTTATACATTTAGCAAGGCAAAAAAGGCTGATCCAGGTAATAGGAAACAGCTGTTTGTACACAGCTTCCAAGACTAAAAGCTCTCAGGAAAGGGAGAAGAAGGAAGAGGCCTTTACAAGGGAGCAGAAGCGAGGAGAAGAGCCTGAGAGCACTGAGAAGGACAGAGAAGTCGCACTGCAGCACAGAGAGGGGCTGGGCAGGAGAGCCGGGGCTGAAACTGAGGCTGGGTGGGCAGGAAGGAAAGAATAGTTTGTGAGTTACCTAACTGTCCCCACTGGGAGAGGACCCCACACACACGCTAAAGGAAAACCTCAGAGGCCTCTGCAAGCTGATGGCGATGGGAGGGAGGCTATGCTTTTTGCTTCTGTTTGTAAGATCCTGCTGTATTCTGTTCGTTCAAGAACTTGAACGATTTGAAAGAGTTCACTGATAAAGTAAACATGACCAGAAGGCTGAGAGAGGGGTTATAAGTGTTATCAGAAGCAGCAGTTTCAAGAGTCTCATGCATTATGCTGTGGGCCTGAATTCTTAGTTCAGCTAACTTAGCACTCATAAGATTTTTTTTCTGTAAAAAACAAAGAACAGAATAACTTCTTCCAATGAATTGCCTATGCACATGCACAGAGACAAGACAATGCTAGTTTCTCATGTGCTACTGTGACATTCATCTTCTACTAAAGGAAGACATCAGCTCCCTTGTCCACAAGCCCTCCCTTGAAATCTTTTTACCTTGGTGCATGCAGTATCTTTCAAGAAGGAAAAGCAAGGGCAGAGTATTTCCAGACAGAATATTACCCTCTGGTGTTTGCAGTCTCAACCATGGGTCATCAGAAAAGCAAAAGCAACAGCTACAGATGTTAAAATACATATTTTAGGAACAGAATGCTGGGACAAAGGAAAGGAAAGGAAATGTCTTTCACTTCTAAAAAGCACTTCTTCACTAGCCAGGAACTCGAGCACAGTAATGCATGCACTCACTTTGACCTGCTCTCATTCCTGTCCATTATGCAGCTTGTAGATAGATTTTCCTATTCTTTATTAAGCTCTTGGACAGACTGCTTCACCAGGGACAAAAGACAAGAGAGGCTCTGCAGCACTCAGAGGAGCTAATGTTCACCCTTGCATGAAGATGCAGCATAAGACCTATAATTAACTATAATTAAGGATTGGAGGATCAAGCTGGTGTTTTGATTTCGGAGTGCTCAGACCTCCAAGGGCATAAAAGTATCCCGAAAAGAAAGTGCCAGTTTTGTGCTGAGATTGAGCCCACTGAAGTCAATGAAAAGACTTTTTTGAGCACCACAGGATTTTGGATCGAATTTTAAATCAAGTTCACTGATTTAGCCCTGGGGGTACCTGACTTGAATCATTATATACAGTCAGGTGCAGAACATAATTGTTCTATGAGTTTCCAGGATAAGGAGGATGGTACTCAGCTGAAAGCTGCAGTGTTGCTATCAGGTCCAGGGATAGTGAAAAAGGAGATCCAATAGTTTCCTATCGTGTCTATGACTTGCTTCTGGCTATATCTTGATTTATATCAATACACTTGAAGCATTATTAATATCACAAGAGGCAGACCTGTCAACTGGGATAAGAATCTTGGCAAATTTGCTCCCACCTACTCTTGCTTTCAGGTTCATCAGGTATGTCATTTGTTTCTGCCATTGCCCAGCTGCAGATATGAAACATGAGAAAACCGCATTGCCATTAATTACTGAGGAAAAATAAGCATAATTAGACAAAGGAGATTAGGTAAAACTAGAAATGTACAAGTCATCTGTGCTCACCTTTAACTCTGGTCACAGGTGAAAGCAGATTATGGTCCTTTTGTATTACACTGAAAAGGCAAAATAATTAATAGAATGTGATTTGTATCCTAACATTATTCGCTCTGCAAAAATCAATACTCCCATATATGGCTTCAGAGAGTATCAAAGAGAGACACAAACAGTGCTGCAGGGGAAGTCTGACACATGCACTACTGTCTGCAAGGTCAAGACCCAGTTCTATTAACATATGCCACCAAGGTTTATGTGCTCTCGTACAAGATCCTGGACAAGGACTATGAATCACTGGAGTCCTCCTCAAACCCCAGCTGCACAGAAAACAACATTTAAAGCCATAGATGCACAAACTGGCTGTGGTAATGCATCCTTTAGCACAGGAAATATAAAATGGAAGTGTTTGAGGTTTTTTTTTTTTTTTTTTTTGTGGTGGGAAGCTTAATCTCATACACATACCTTCAAGGAATCTTCAAGCACTGCATTTGCAAAAGAGCTAGAAGATCCAACCTTACTTTCATAATTAATGATAAAATGCCTCATTTTAGTGACAAGACATGCCACTGGATGGAATATTGATTCCACTGCCACCTTGAGCTTCTGTAAACCTATTTTGCTAGGAGTGTTTTTTCTTGCCAGAGAGATAGTGCTTTCCACTTTTTGTAGGTGCTTGTTTATGCAAAACTTAAAGACAAGTTAGTCAATTGATTTTCACAGCACTGCAATTAGATATTGATTTATTGGCACTCAAGGGTTGTTACGCACCTGATATTTAGAAAACATCCTTCCATGTGACTAAAATCAAGCAGGAACAGTGTGAGCTAGAAATAATCCATACCCCATGAAAGGGAAACCTCTGCTCTAACTATTTAGAAGGTTTAGTTAGACAGGAGCAAGACAAAAGTTATAGATTTGGGGGTGGGGAGATATATACAGACCTTTAATAATATTTTCTCCAGGAAAAAAAAAAAGACAGAGTTAATGATTCATGAATGCATGATTTAGTTTGGAAAGAGTTATGTAAGATTAGTACCCTGGGCTGCCCAAAGCTAAAATTTAACTATCATAACTGTGAGCATCAAATCTGAAAAGGATGAATGACTAAAAGAGCTCAGGAGGGGGTTTCTTTCATTTTCTCTGCTTTGGGGAAGCAGGAAATGTGAGAAGAATACAAATCCACTGATTCATACCTATCTATTAGTCATACTTCTGTTGTGCTGGTTGCTTATTCTGTAGACATTCTCTGTTGTATAAATAAGGTGCACCGCCTCAGGGCTTAATATAGTATGTCTTTATACCCTCTATTTTCTAGTTTTCTTCCTAACCCCCGACCATTTTGCACTTCCTTTCACACATTTGGTAATTCAGCTGATACAAAATTCTTTAGCAAGAATTTTTAACACAAGAAGTTTGTACCGTTTGCCCAGCCATTTCCTAAAGAAAAAAAAAAGTTTTTGTTATTATTTTTAGACCAAAAAGTATTTTCACTAAATGTATCCATAGAAGAAATACACTGGTACTGCTATCTTTCTCAAAATAGATTATGAAGATAGATATTTATATCCAAAACTGCTTCACTAAAAGGTCATTTGCAATTTCTCAGCCTAGACGTTGGTTTTTTTAAGCCCTTTATCTTGACGAGCATTAAACAGTATGTTTTAAACAACAGATTCTAACAGCAAAGTTTTTCTCCTTTTAACAACAAACTTAATGAAAAAGATTGGCTTGGTTAGTATTTAAAGTAAAAATCAGTTTTGAATTAGAGTAAAAGATGTGCTATGCTATAAATCTGACCACCCTTCAAAGAAAATATTGGGGAGGGGTATGTAGGACAAAATTCAGAACTTCCTTGCCAGGGACTTCTGATCTCTCTGCATATTTTTATTTAAAGCTTTACAAAAGACTAGTCCGTACTGCCGAATAATTATTTCACTTGTTCTAGTTTCTTTAAACTCCTTCTTCTGTTTGTTTGGGTTTCCTATTTTGATTTGCTAGTAGTTATTTTGTAGTAAAAGGAAAACTATATGCATTTATTTCACCCAAAGCATGGAAGTTACCATAACATTCATATTTTTATCCCAATACCTGTTCGTACTGGATGAATGCAGCAGAAATCGGACAATTTAAATAACCTAACTTGCAGTCAAAAGCTCATTAGTGATATATGATTTGACAAGGAAGAGCTATAACAGCGTTATGTGATTGTTTCTACATTAACCTTTACGTTTCAAGTCAAGGGTACAATAACCTTAGCTGATGTGTTTTTGAACTTATTAGTTGTGATTGGTGAAGAAATGTAACACTGGTGTTCTTTACCTCATCTGACATTGAGGTTTCCTAACTCCAGTATGCTCTGTTCTTTCAACCTTAACCTGAGAAAAGGTAAACCAAAGAGTTAACACACCACTTTCTGCAATAATCTCCTTCTAGAAAATGGAGCATTCTTCTAGTAAAAACTTGGGGGACAGACACCGCTCTTTTCTCAAATTTTAGTAAAACCTCAAAATTGCCCTTGTATCAATATTGCCAGATCAAAGTTTGTCCAAAGCAAAATAGACTAAATTCAGAAGTCATTATTCAAGTGAAACATGCTGTAATTTCATTTGGGGATTTGTCCGACTACAGCTCCACTAGTGTTCTTCAGTATTTAGCTCAGTGAACGTTCACCCAAGTGAGAGCTTCCCAATGATGACGCAGAGTACTTCCACGTATTACGTTTATGGACTGGATTATAACCATATTGATAATAGCAAATATCGTCACATGCTTGGGTCTACCTGGTTAAAAGCCAAAATTAATACACCAGTAATCTGAAAGTTGGTTCCATGGCTGGGAAACTTACTTGTAAATCCTCCTCTCTCCTGCAAACACTGCACAGTTGCACTCTCCTGGAGCTGGAGGCAGCAGCAACCATCTCAGCATAGACAGTATGCAATACAGACCCTTAAACCTACTAATTCTGATTTCAGTTGGAGTAGATCTGAATCCAAGGAACCTTCTGTTAACCCTCACAAAAAAAAAAAAAAAAAAAAAAAAAAAAAAAAAAAACAGAACTTTTTGTCACAAATTTGTCAAGACCCTTGTTAGCATCAACAGCACGGAAGTCAGTGGGACATTTTCCCACTAACTTCAATAGACACTGGATCAAATATTTAAATAGTCACCAAGCAAAAACCAAACTCAGACCTCAGGGAAGCATCCTCTTCCTTCATTTGGCCGCTTTTTCCTTTGACCCTTTCCAGGCAGCAATCTGTAGTTTCCAGGTTCTCTTTATGAGAGACACTTCTATTGTGTTTGACTGGCTGCTTTGATGTGTTTAATTAATTGTCACTACAGAAACTGCCTACACATGTCCCTCATGTGTCGTTCAGGTTATGTCCATTTGCATCCTTAGTCATCCTTTATCGCAATCATCATTCTTTGGGGGAGAGGGGGGGGAATTATAGTTTAGCTCCCCAGCTCTATTTATATATATATATTTTTATATTCATTTCCAAATAAATTCTTTTCCTGCATGGCAAGAGCACCTGATCTTTGTATCTAGCCTAAAGAACGTTCTTTGATACATTAAATGTCTTGGCAGAGGTACCCCACTCCCTGCCTGTTTTTCATCCTGAGTTAGAAGAGAAAAGGTTTCCGTATTCTGTCAATTCTATTAATTTGAGTCTGTATCAAACACAATTTATTGACAGATTAAAATAAATCTGTCACAGTGAGGTTACCATAAGCCTAAAAAGTTGCCCAGCATGTGCCATTTTCCTTTGCTATGGGCTCAGATGAACATATAGAAATCATGAATATAAGTTTGGCTTAGTACAAGATACAAAGTCTCTTTTATTTGATCTAAGCCAAAATAGTGTGGAAAAAGTGTGAAGTCGCATTTAACTTTTTATGTAGTACAATGTCTAAATTTGTGAGTATTCTATTTAAAAATCCTGTGTCTTTGCCCTGGTTAGGAAGGTTTAGTTTGAGACAGTTGTAGGCACTGGAAAGGAAGGTTTAAGGAATATTTCTGTAACACTAGTGAATCAGGGTATGACACTGAGCTGAAATACACCAGTCCAATCTGAACTGGGATATCTCCCAGGAAATATTTTACCATAATGACAGTGAGCAGCAGCATCTGCTATTTTTCTGGTAGAATGTAATGAAATTTGGATAAAAGGAAAACATGTGTCTAGTATCAAGTGATTAAATAATATTTAACCAGGCATTAAATTTCTCAAACTTTGAGTCTTTCAGTATAAAAGTTAGCAAATAAATATTGAACAGAGAAAAGAGAACAATTGACTAATGATGAAATACCTAACTATAATTATTATTTAATAAATATCTAGGTTTCATTTTAAGTCTTTGCAGACCATATCATCTCCTCTTTGTGCCTCTGTTATATACACACACACTTCTTGGTTAAGATTACTGAAATCAGCAGAAATACTCCCATTAATTAAAATGAGTTTGGAATCAGTTTGATCAGCCTTCATTTCAAGGTAATACACTAATTAAGAAAGTCCTTAAACAGATACTTTGCTGTACTGGAACACCCACATCTCCTGCTAAGTACCATTACACATCTATATGCAATAAACTGTTTGCCTCTTGACGAAATCATTTTTATTCCAAGGAATTATTGATACAGTTAGAGGAAGAAACCTTTTAGACAAGCAGTAATCTTCATTATCAGCTGATCCTATGCCAGCAACGTCAGGTCATTTTGCTACTTACTGTAAACTACCAATCTAGTATTAATAGCTATTAACACTGGAGTTATGAGTCAGAGTGAAAAGACTTCTGGTGTCATTCATTTACATCAGCACTTCACATACTCATAGTATTCCTGAAGTAAGGAAGAAATATTGTGGGATTTTTTCAGTTGCTTTGGTTTTTTTTTACAGAGAAAACATTATTGGATACATTTGACCTTCCTCCCTTCATAATGTACAGAAAAGAAATCAGAGATTATAATCCAATCTGGCTCTAATCCACACACAACCGAGAGAAGAAAAATATATTATAATTATAACCTATACAAGTTAGTTTTCACTGCTCCGAATTTGCAGAAATACGACATGAAACAATCCTTTTCGAAGTACATAGTGGCAAGAAATTTGCCATTAGACAAAGAGTTACCTGTGACACTGAATTTTGTCATTTACATGATTAGGTCTCCTTGCAGTCTGAGATACGTTAGCGAGATGCCTGCATCTGTGAAGGTAAGCTCGTCAGAACACAAAAGCAGATTGAGGGGGAAGACAGAAGGTTGCCTTCGGCAAAACATTTCATAGAAAGGGAATGCTGAGTAACCCTGCACTGTGATTCGGTGGGATGGGAAAGAATTTGAAAATACTCCCAATCCACCTGTGGAAAAGAAAAGTATGGTTGTAAGAATTTGTTCTAGATTTCCTATTTTGGATCAAATTCTCCCTCAATATAACTTTGTGGCTTTGATTCTGCAACGCCTGCATTGCCTACATGAGAAGCTTTAGGCAGTTTTTGGTTATTACACGATAATGTCTTGGGAAGACATTCTTAGGAAGGAATGAGCTCATGTCACAGGAGACTCGGATCATTAACTTCTTGGGTCGTTACACAGGATTCCTTATGCTGCCCGAAGACTAATAGATATGGACTAATATATAAATATATATGGCTAACTAGTGGAAGGAGAAAATTCAATTTAACAGTTAATTCTGAAAAATTTCTTTTTAAAAAAATGTTTTTTTCCACTATTTTATTTGTATTTATAAAGAACACTTAATTTTACTTTATTAGAAAAATGTGTAAAAAAATGAAGGTTTATTTATTTATAGCTTCCTAATGTGTACTGGGTGATAATATATTGAACTACTGACACCACTGAAGACCAAGGTGATTGAGAGCGCTCCTAAAAGCACCAAAAAATAAAGCATAATCACTGGCTATAAATAAAGTCATTTTCCCTCATGCTCTTAGAGACTGTACTAGTTTCCTCTTTCTTTTCATTCTCTCACATATTTATAATTTTTTATTTATCTAAATATATGTGTAAATTATCAAAGATGTTGCACCATGGCAGCTTTCAAAATATAGCAACTTTGCTGAAGATATCAGGCAGGGAGCAAAGTCCTATTTTTTCTGATCAAAGTCAGAGGCAGATCTCTCACTATCTTCAAATGATCAAGCTCCATTTCCTTACTTGTTACTCAGTCTGAGTGCTAGACTGAGCCACGCAGTAAAGGTGTGAGTGCCATATGGTTCCCTGAATAATACAGCACATTCACTTTAAAGTTTTGTATTTTCAGTAATGTTTTGGCCATTTCTTGCTTATTTTTCCACTAGTTCCTTCTAATATAAAAGTTTTTGCAGGACTTATTTACCTAGACAAAAATATGAAGCAATTACAACCCAAGTTTTTAAGACTTTGAATTCTGAATTTGTAAAAATGAGTTTTCATGCCAGAAATTTATGCTGAGCTACATTCACAGAAACAGAAATATATCATGACCTCCATGCTTATTCAAAATAGTTCACATTTCTGCTTCTACATCTGAATACTCTTAAGATTCAGTATTGGATTGTATTTTAGCTCCTGTTCCAAAGAAATTATAACATCAATGCAAAATTCAGTATTCAAAGTAACATAGAATCTGAACAAAGAATATACATTGAAAGATGAGATGATTTACTGTGTTCAGTAGTTTTTCTTATACAAGATTTGATCAAAGAAAATATCCTGTGATCATTTTGAGGTTTTTTGTTCTGTTTTACTAAACACTTAAATATACTCTGAATATAGTCCCTTGGTCCCATACTGGCATATATAGAAGCTTTCAGAGAGAAAAAACAACCTGTTACCCAGAGTATCAGATGTCTGTAAACTTGACTTGTCTTAACAGTATTTCTCTTCTCCAAGCTCAGAAAGGCTGGAGCTGCACAGACCAATTGGGCCAAAAAAAGGAATATGCTTCAATGAGGCAGCAGGGAGAGGGCAAGTATCCTTTGGTGACCCAAGAAAGTCAAGTAGTGCTCTTTACAAACACGAAGGCTTGTCCCCTCATCAGATCACAGTTATAGTGAATGTGGTGACAGTCAAAGAAAGTCCAAAAGACAGGAAATTCCAAATTAATCTCATCTTAACTTATGCTGCTATGAGAAGAAGTGGTTACTGTGAGGAAGTTTGCAAACACAAGAACAACATTCTTCTAGTCAAATTCAAATCAGTGCTGCCTGCAAACAGGAGAGATAAAAGGTCAGAAAGTGGTGACAAAGTGTGCATATATATTTATTAAACAATGCTCTTAGTCTTATTTAAGATCAACACTACCTTTTAAATAAGCATGAAGTTTTCCAGACAAATACAGAAGCATCATTATATTGCCCAATAATATTTATTATCATCTTGAGTATTCAAGCAACCTAGTTAAAGTCTGGATATAGTCAAATTACACTCTTCATCCAAGGTGAATGTAAGAGCCCTAGATCTGTGTTTAATCCACAAGAATGAAACCTTATTCCCAGGTGATAGCTTTGTCTACCACAGTAAATCAAAAGCTGACCCGGGGTCAGCTGGGGTGGTCTAGTTTAAGAAGGAGACTAGCTGGCAAAACAGTAACCAGAGTCCACTGAGCATGATTAGGATATCTCTGCCTTCCTTAGCTAGAGGAAAAGTACTGCAAGCCTAACTGACAGCAAGCCTGTACCAGCAAAGAAAATTTCTTTCGCAATATTTGAAGAGTGAAAAGTTTTGAAGGAAAGTAGAGGATAACAAATTCATAGGAATTAATAATTTAAAACCTAGGATGCTGTGAATTCTCTTCTTCAGCCACTGAATGTTATAGTGCTGTGTATACTCAGAGCACTTCTTTTTAAATTCAGATTACATATTTCCACTAGGGTCTAGATTCTGAAGTGCTTATTCAGAAACTGGTTTAGGTAAAAGTCCTACTGAAGCTACTGGGAATTTTTTTTTTTTTTTCCAGTCAAGTCTGCATAAATATTGAGTGTGGATCTCTGGATTTCTCCCTCTAGAATAACAGACCATGCAAACAAGAAGGCTCTAGTAAATAAAAAGGCTCTTTTAAGAAATTAATATGAATTCTTATGAAAGCATTCATCCTTGTGCTTCCTAGGGCAAGTATTGCAGAGAAAAACAGAACCAAGATATTTAAAAATCCTAAATACCTCAAAATTGAAATCTTAATTCATAAGATTGTCTTGTCGTACCAACATCTACCCATTCTATAATCTATTAGTCTCACAAGTACATTTGTGGGCAATCCATCTTAGTATTTCTATATCTCTATAATTCACATATACTCATTGATTGACTGCAGTGCTAAAGCTTTTGGTTTTAGATACATACACAATTTTACTAGTGATGAAATTAATGTACAGGAAACACGTTACATCCTTGGAAAACAACCTAAAAAAATCCTTGCCTAAAACGGGACCCGAACCCCAGAGTCCTTGATCCCCACCAGATGTTCTTCACCACAACACATAGACAGATTCACGTTCAAAATTGACCTAAGGTGTCCTCAGGCTACCTGATTTAAAGTATTAGTAGATATACATGGATGTTGACATCTTAGGTGGGAACTGAACAGTAAAAGTCTGCAGGGTTATGACTATTTATCCCATTCACTTTGTCATAGAATAAAGCAAGCAGAAATCAAAATGCTCACAATTTGCCATCACGCAGGGTGCTAGCAGGGGGGCAGCACTCCGCACACCCCGGATCCTGCAGGTAGTCTGCAGGGCCTGGATGCAGCAGGTCCCTCCCTAGTTCACTAGGAGGCACCAGGAGACTTGGGTTCCCTGCCCAGGTCTCTGCCAGAGACGCCTCTGAGCCCTGGGCAAGTCACCGAGCGCCCCATTCCTGCTCGCTGGCAGACTACAACTTCTCCAGAGGTTCCCTATCTGTAACGCACAAGCGATAACACTTAGTTACCACAGATGGTGACTGAGAGGCTTCGCTTACTTAATCTTTGTAAAAACCTTTCATGTTTTCATTCATTCTTTCAAGGGGCATTACAGAAAGATGTGGGATGGATTCATTAGTTAATATGAATTAATGTTCACAATAATCTATCTTCCAAGACATGCCAGTATGATCTCTTTCTACTCTGATGCATTCTGTGCTAACTGGAAAAGTGTAAGAAAAAAGGCCAGTTTATACACAGCATATTCACATGGACAATAACCACAATGCCTTTAGCAGGGCTATGAATATGAGCTATTTATCAAGGCAAGAAAATAATATGTCGACCCTCTGCATGTACTAGCACGCAGTAAGGTATGTTATGTTATAGTCACATAAAGCACAGCAGCTCTGACATGCAGTCAGGCAGTAGGTGGGAGGATGATTGCGCTAAATATACAAGGCTATGAAACTCAGGGACATATGTTGCTTCATGCTTCAATAAAACATGGCAAAGTCAACATTTTACAGAATGAGTCCTTGAACGTGAAGATTTCTTCTTAATGCTCAAAATGCTCATCATAAAATCATATTATTTTCTTCAGTCTTTTTTATTATAAATTACCATCTTGTCTCTCTTTATAGAAAGTGATTTTAAAATGCTTCTGTAGATACAGAAAATTGAAGTTAACATAAAAAGAGAAGCTTGTTTCCACTTATTTCCATGACAGATTGCCAACATTCTTTTCAAATTATTTCAATTTCCATTCTGTTTACTTTTCAACTTTGGAAATATTGTTGAAATTTATAAACTGACTTTATTTTAAACCAGTTCACTACTTGCAATTTGAATACAGAACTGAATGCTCTGTCTGCATATTAGCTGTATTAAAATGAAAAGAAATTCCTCTTTTCATCTGTTCCACTAATTACAGCTCTAGGATTCCAAAACCTATTTCTTCCCAGGGAACAACTGTAACTTCAAGGAAAATTATTTGGTGGGAACCATGTGATACAGCAGGTAATGAATTTCCTTTGCTTTTCTTGGATCTTCTTCAGCTCCTTGTTCCTACAGGGAGATCTGCCCCAAGCAGAATTAAACTGCCTCTTGCACATGCTCATTTATTGAAAGTAACATCAAGCAAGGTTTTCCAAAGATATTGCAGGGTTTTGTTTGCTCCCCCTCTCCCTTGTATAGTCAATCTTGTAGTTTAGTCAAAGTGAAAATACTCATCAGCACGAGGCCGGAGAAGTAAGTGTTCGTAGGGCAGCCGTCACTGTGTCTTCTCTCATCAGTTGCCTGACTACCTGCAGGACCCTGCAGCCTGGGCTAAATAAACGCCGTAAAACACTGGGCTTGGTTTGATTGCTGAAGAGTTGTGAAACTGGTCATACAGCATTAGAGTTATTACCAAAAATATGTAAGCACTCAAATACCATTTATAATGCAATCATACAGTGCAAATAACCACCGTTTCCAGAATTTTGGCATAACAGTGGGCCTCCTCTTTTTTTTAAACTAGATGATTTGGGAATATAGACAAGTACAGATTTTGCATGGTATCTCAGTAACACAGTTAAATCTGGGGTCAAACTTCAGCAAGGGGCTTTGCATTGGGCAAATCTTTAAACTAAATTAGTCTTTTCTCACTTTCAAAATATTATACATTTTTCAAGGCTGCTAATTTATTAAAATATGACTTGCTGGCATACTAACACATTTCATATTTTAAAATTTTTTTCATAGCTGTAAGAAAGGTAATAGAAGTTTTGCATTTTTTTTTTCTCTCTGGAAAGGATTAGATTGAAAAAGCTCACTTCTGTAAGTACAGTAGTTGCAATTTTTCTGTAGCTTTTATTGATCCATGTGTACTTGTAATAGAAAGCTATCTCAAAAAGACAGTGTGACTGAATATATGTTTTTCTTAATTCCTCAATAATTCAAAAATGTAATTTCAATCATTTCATTAACAGGATATGCCTGCCTTCCAGCAGTTTTCCTTAACACTTTTTGTACTTTTACAATCTAGGTTGCTCAGCTCTAGCAAATACTTATTTTTCAGATGTGTATTCACTCACAGATACACTTACCAAACCAACGTTGAACTTACCTGTGTATGCACATGTGAGACCAGAACAACTATAAGTATCTTTTATTTAAGGAATACCTTTACTGAGGGAATAGAACTAAGAATTTTCTTCTCAGGCCCTTATAAAGGATTTATGTGGTAGAACTTTTGCAGCCAAAAATCTTTTCCACTCAGCTTTCAATGTGAATCTTTTGAACTTATTCTAAAAATATTATTATGCAAATAACTGATCGGTAAGGAGTCTCCCCAGCGTTGAGATCAGCTTGGCAGAAACACAGAGAACCGTGACCAACACGTTCACGTCGCCGTCAGCTAGAACCTCGTGGCGGGGTCCCTGCGGGGCTGCGCGTTGGCCGGAGAGCACCCAGATGCCACCTCCTTCCACCCGCCCTGCCCTGCCCTGCCCAGCTCACCCGGCTCCAGGCTAGCGTGGGAGGCACCATCCCCTCCGTGATGTGAAAGAAGAAAACTTACTGTTATCAGCATCTGCGAATGAAGAAGTCTTAGCAAATATTTGATTACAGGGGGAGTTAAGCATTTTGAAATATTAATATTTTTATGTTAAAATACTATTCACATAAAATGGAAGACAGCGATCAACCGTAACAAGCATTCATCACTAGGATGCTCTTTCTTTTTTTGAACAGTTCTTTAATATTGTAAATATTTAAAGGAGCATTAGCAAGAAAAAGTACATCACACCACAAAGATTTCTGATTCTAAACTAATACTAAACCTGTCTAAAATGATGCAGCATTGAAGTATTTAAACTCCAATTCCTCCTGAAGCAATCGTAGTCTTCTGGTTTAATTTAACAGTAACTCAGTCAGGCCCTTTTTTACTGCATTATACAGCAGAAGACTAATCAGCCTGTCTGGACACGACCCAAAGCTTCCCAAAACGTGGGGGCTGCTTCAAAAACAGACCCTGAACCCGTTTCGTCGGAGCTGTCCTTCAGGCTCCTCGGCGCCGGCCTGCCCTGCGCGCCCCTCCGGCGACGAGCCCAGCCGCAGGGCCCCAGCCCGGGGCGGGCGGCGAGGGCGCAGGCGCGACGAGGCGCGTGCGGTGCCCCGCGGGGTGCTGCCACGGCCCGCCGGGGCTTTCCCAGAAAGACTAATCTTTTCATCCTGCGAATAAAGCTCCTCTTTTCCATCTAATTGCAATAATGAATTTTAAATTACTTTTTATATCATGTGTCTGTAACGTGACTATGAATAAGATTTCAGGCCAGACCAGACAAGTGGATGATTTTTTTGTGCTGTATATTTTCAAACGCTAATAGTATCGTTTGCATGCAAAAGAAATGAAATTCCGATTTTACAGAGGCCACTAAGGATTAATTTAATGATTTGGATAGAGTTTAGATTGCTTCCCAGGGGGAGTGAAGGTTAAAAGGTACACCTTGCTAAATATTTAAAATCTTTAACCTCTTCAGTGTAGAGCTGACTGATTTGAGGTCTACCTTTCTTTTACTTATATAGCCAAGTTTTAGCTTGTTTCTAATTTATACTTCTGATCTATAAATCCTGAGGTGTTGTACATAATTGACTTTTTTATGTAGTGCTTTATAATAACATTTTAAACCTTCACTTGATGCATTTTTCAATATGGTTATCAGATTCCCTGGAATTCCCGCACCGGTGAAGAAGGGAGGCAGACTTGTTTCTCCAGCCGTAGCTCTTCCCAGGCAGCTTAAAACACAGCCCCAGCCACAACCAAACATAGCTGTTGTAGCTCATCCCAGCAGCTCACAGCAAAAGCAGGCAACTTTGCATTGGTAAATTTGTGTCTTTGCAACCTCCATATGCACCGAGTTACTGACCTCAGGTATGGCCCTCATGTGCAGAGCCAGTCCATATGCATGAAGTTTTTGGCAGCAAACCACTTTATAAAGCACCGTCTTTTTCTATCAGATGAATTCTCCTTTTGCTATAAATGATATGTTACAAGAAATCTGCCAAGTATATAACAAAACTGAGTCAACTTTGCAAATATCTCCAGAGGACGTCTTTAGATGAATTGATAAGGAATGTACAAGTTGAGCGTACAAGCAGGAAATGATCTTCTTGGATACATGCAATAATCTCAAGAAACAGGCAGAGAGAGCATTTGCTGTTTCAGCAAGACATTGAAGGTCACCAGCCTGAAGTGAAAAGCTGCCCTGCTACAGCTGATTTCCACCGCAAAAAGAGGTAACTACGTAATGCCTAGTATTGATGTTCACATCCTGCAGGTGCACAGATCTGGTGTTTGCTCAGTACATCTTACCTCTTTCAAGTAGTATCTTTCTTGATCCTTAGTATGCCAGACACGGCCACTTCTTTCAGGCATTCAGGACTTCTGATTTAGATGCTTTTTTGATATTAAACTAAAAAGTCAACAATTTACTACGCTCTAATCTTTCTGCAGAGTTTCAAGGTAATTCTCTTCTGACACCTGTAGCTCAGTTAAGTGCTTTGCAGCTACAGCTATTGCATTTGGAGGGTGAAGGCAGCAAGGCTCTGTACTGAGTGAGGGTCAGAGATGTTTGCAGAGGAAGGTTCTCCTTCAGCCATATGAGACAAAAGCAATCTGTTCTTTACAACTAATTAACCCTGTGTGATTTAACACACATGAAGATATCCCCATAAGATTTCCAAAATTAGGCAAATTTGGCACAGTGCAAAGGTGAGATTTTGTGCTCATGCTGGGTGGAGAGCTACCTCTTCAAAAAAATAGTTCTCTGTACTTACCACCCCTAAAGGGCATAAAAATATACTTTCATATGAAATGGAAGTATGAAAAGATGAGAATTCAGAATTCTAATGTATGAATCTTCAATATTGGACAAAACTATACAAGATCTGAAATACAGATATTGTCATTGAATTCCGTGACATCACGAGTCCATGTAAATTCCAAATACTGAGTTCCATAAATCTATGTTAGCAGTAGCGGCCAAAGATAAAGGTGATGAACCGTTCCTCTACGTCTGAAAGATGTGAAGAGCCACACCTTTGGCATAAGCTTAACAGGAACTATGGTGTTTTCTCAATCATTTTAAAAATCTGTCAGAAACAAGCGTCCTTGAGACAAATATATTTGGTCTTACTAAGACTTCAGTTTTACTTCTGGAAATGATACATATTCTGTATGCGACTTTAAAGAAAAAAGTTTTGATAAAGTAGCTTTTCAAATCAAGAATATTCAGGACATAATCCTACTAGTCCTATTAATCAATAAGTAGTAATTAATTTTAAATAGTTTAAGATGCTTTGGTAAAAAGATACTGTTATTACACTACATATTTCCTCTTTTTAATGCATTAGATTTTCATTCTCTTTATCTTGTCATTAAAATGCATATGTTCTAGAAATTTGAAAATCAAGACTTTTTTTAAAAAAGAAAAAAAAATGCACACAACCATTCTGATTGCCAGGAGTTGAGTCAGCTACAATATGCTGCCTGTTATACCTTGGTAGAGTCCATGAGCCAGAGATTGCAACAAACAGAATCACAAGTTGAGTCATGAGAGAGGGCTGAAGTTGTTTAAGAATCTTTTACTTTCCAAAAAATTAAGCCTTCTTCTAATTTCCTGACTGCAGTCATTGTGAATTGTGGATGCATGGCAGAGCTGGCTTGTAAAGCCAGAGTGATTTGTAGATGGGTGGCAGATCTGCTTCGATCTTAAATACATCAGGAAGAAAATTAGGTTAGAAAAATCAATGACTACTTAAGGATACTAAAATCAAAATAAAACTTTTAGGGAACATGAGGCAAAATTCCAAAACTGCCCTATTAAGAACTTCTAGGCCTAGAGTTACCTTTATTTAAGCAGCCAGAGAAATATTCCTGCTTCTGGCTTTGGCAGAGGCAGCAGCAATGTCCACTGGTTATCCAAATTAATCCCAACTGTGCAATTCCATAAGTTCACTTTGAAGGCGGACACAATTTTCTCAGCTTCTCATAATGCAAAGTAGAAGCAGTTTTGTGAAATGAATGTAGATTACACTAGCTGAAAGCCTGCCATAGTCAAACTTATTATCTGAGCAGTGGCATTTAGAAAAAAAATAAAAATAGAAAATAAAATCTATCAGCTTCATGTGCACAAAAGCAAAAACTCATGCCATTGTGGAGAGATGGCCAGATATACAACTGCAAACTTATTTTTTTGTAATAACTGCCCTAATTTAAATATAGTTATGAGCATTTTGATTTCTGAAGTGCCATCTGTAGCCAACAGCCAACTGAGCTGCACTCTTCTGGTCCTGAAAGGCAGACAGAGTAAACTGGAGTTCTCACTCCATGAGTTAAATCTGTGACTAGCTCCAGGAGTGCAAGTCTCAGCTTTTTCCCAAATTGCCCTTGCCTCCTTTAGGAAGTTCAAGTGAAGCCATACTGATTGCTGGTAATGAATATCTGAAATACCAGGGTGTGGACAAGACTCCAGCAGCAATCTGGATTCAGGATTAGTGGGATCTCCTTCTACCCTTTCCAAGCATTTTCCACAGAAAATGAGACTTTTCTGTCAAATTTTGTCTTTGGTTTGAACTCACTGGATGCATGTTTCCTCCTCCAAAATTTATTTCACCTAGTTCCAGAACTACAGAATAGAGACATCCCTAAATTGAATCTACTACTGATAACTTCCAATATTTAGAGAACATAAAAGGAATGAAGAGGAGAGATCTCGGTTCTGAAACTCAGCTTCTCTAAAGGCAGAAGCAGATAGCAAAAATGGTATGCCGCATGACAAGGATGTGCATGGTCACATTCGGAATTGCTAAGACCTCAACTACACATAAAAACTCATAATAATAATGTTAGAAAATGAGAATAGAAAGTGTTATCTGTCATATTTGAAATATTGTGTCTATGTGGAACAATTGCATTTCATTTTATTTGCAAAACAATGTTTTATGAATTTGTTTTTAAATGACTATATACTGTATTCCTATTAAAATATGCTCAAAACTATCGTTTATAGTGAATGTATTTATTTCTGCTTCTATGAGAATACTGAAGCATGCGTGTTATGAATGAATAAAAATACTGCACAATATTTAGCAAATTCAAATTAAATGTTGATTTGAAAAGCATGTGGGAACAAAATGTCATAAAGATCAAAACCTGCTGCTTTTATGAAATAATCCTGCAATAAAAATATGGATTTGCTGTTCTGCAAGAGACATTTCATCAGTGCCTCCATGCCAGATAACAGCTGTACATTTAACATCACCTTTTTAAAAAATTTGTCAAGCTTTTGAATTCATTTGGAAGACTTGTTGTCTGATGATATATTCCTTAGGCTGAAAATGATTAGCTAACATATAAGATTCATATAATCATTTAACCAGATTAAATGATCACTCTTTTCTACAGCCTTCTACCATAATGCTTAACAAAAAACCTGTGTTGTTGAGCTACAAGTGGACCAGAGTTGGGAGAACATAGTGAGTTGTGGAAACTCCAAATCTTAGAAGACCCAGACAAATATATACAACTCCTACATGTTTAAGATGCACAATGGTTAATATTCTAATTCACGTGTGGCAAGTTGTTCCATCTATCCTACGCCTGAAAGCATAGATAATGGAAATATAGAAACTATACATTTAATTTGAAGTCTCTGATTCAGAAGCTTCTTTGCATGAACAAGAACAGTCGTTATAGGGAAGCTGACTCTTCAGTTAAACATGAGTGACAGAAAACTTTATGAGATTCCCTTTACATCTCTAACAGTTAAAGTAGCAACCAAGTAAAATCAGACTCCCAGGCACTTTGCACTTAGCAGACTGGAACACTGAGAAGCAATGAAACAGGATACATTGGGCTTTGCAATACCTCTTCATTTTGATTTTTTGCACTTTCTTTTATAGAATCATAAAAACATAAAGACACACAAAGATATGCCTGGAAGACATCTCAAGCAGTTACGTGCTCCATCTCTGTGACCCACCATCAGTCCTGACAGGTTTCTATTCTGGAACTCCTCCAGTCACTGAAATTCCACAACCTACACAGGCAATCATCTCCTGTGTCAAAACTGTCTAGTTTTGACACTAACAGAATTTGTCCCAATGCCTAATGTCAGTCCTTCTTGCTACAGTATAAGATCATTGCTTCCTGTCCTATTCACTGTGGACATGGAGAACAGATTATTCCCTTCCTCTTTGCAGCAGCATTTTATAACATTGAAGATGTATCATGTCTCTCCTCAGTCTTTTCTTCCCCAATTAATTCCATTTTTCTTTGTAAAGCCTGCTTTACTATATCCCTGAGAGTTCCTGTTCCTCTTCTATAGTATCTCCCATTTTGTGTGTGTCTGTCTTGAACTGCAGTGTCCAAATGACAGCACTGCAGCTGAGGCTTGCTTAGTCATGCAGAAAGATTACCTCCTACATCTGGCAGGTTACACTTCTGTTCATACCAGTTTCAGTTTCATCCCATCTTATTTCCCTAAATTGCTCATGATAGTTCTTTCCAGCCACAGCAAAACTAATGAGTTTGTCTTTGTTAGACAAAACTAGAGTCATGTGCTGCTCATGATCCACCGCAAGCCCATGGTCCCTTCCTGCAGGACTGCTTGGCAGCCACCCCTGCTTTCACTGCCACCAAGCATATAGCATCATGTCCTTATAACCATCAGATTTCATCCCTCTTCTTCAGACAATTATTCCAATTTGTCAAGATAATTTTGGATTCTAATTCTGTCCTCCAACACATCCACATGCTCTCCCAGCTGTGCCCCTTCTGCAAATTTAATAAGCTGACAGTCTATTCTGTCCTCTAGCTCATTCACTAAAAACTAAATGAATGCATACAGGGAAAAAAAAAATCAGAGAAGACAAATAAGCAAAGAGCCGTATTCAACACAGCCATCCATTTCAACTCTGGACCACTGACTGACTCTTTGGATATGGATTTCTGACGAGTTTTGCACCTGTCTGTAGTAACCTCATCTACACTGTGCTTCCCTAGATTGTTTCTGAAAATTATTTGCTTTAAAAGATCAGCTACATCACTGAAGTGGGGTTTTTCTCTTGGACCAGCCCCTCAAAGAAAATCATTCAGGAGTTCCCTGAGGCAATTGAAATCTATCTTTGCAAAATATTTAGGTTCCTTTGGTGCACATGTTTTGGCTCCTGAGAGTTTTTCTTTACTTGGGAGGAGCAAGTTGTTTCTGTTCCTCTTACCTTTCCAAAGATCATGAACTCTTATTTCTTGGTTGTCCTCATGCACAAAACCTTCTGATTTAACGTTTTCATCCAGAACTTATCTAAAAGGTACAATCAAGCCTGGAAAAGTCCAAGTCTTTCTTCACCCTTCTGAAGTAAAAAAAATGACACCAACTCGCTTCAATATTTTGAATGATTTGCATCCTACTAACCTCCTTTCCTAACTTGGTTGATTGAAATCCCCCATTACCACAACGCCATGTGGCTTGGGCGTTTCTGTCCACTACTCACCGACAGCTTCCCCCAACCTTTCTGGTTTGGCAGTCCACAGCGAGCCACCACTGCAGTGCCCGTGTTGTTCTTCTCTTTAGTTGTCACCCACAGATTACTTTCAATATGTGTTTTGTCCTCTCTGATCTCTACCTCAGAACAGGCACACGCATTTGACACACGGAGCAATGCCCTGTTCCTTGTAAACCTTTGTTTACAAGGTTTGTCTTTGTTGAGCAAGTTCTCCACTGCATTATGCTTGTCACATAGGTTACCAATGGAAGATCAAATTTCTCTATTTTCTATAGGCCTAAAATGAAGACGTCAAAGGTGTTCTGCAGACTGAGCCACTGTCCCCATTTCCACTTTGAGCTTGTCATAAACAACCTAAACCTTCTATATTTGTAGACCCTGGTGCAAGGGCTATCCCAGTTACCTGCAGGATTATGTTATCCTCCCCCTTAGATCCTAGTTTAAAGCCCTACTTTAAGGTCAGGAAGCTCATGAACATGAGTGTAATTTACCAGCTGAACCAAGGGATGGTGCTCCAGTAGAAGAGCAAACAAAAATAAGGATTTAAGATAAAGCACTTTATCACTTTACCTGTTTTTTCACCATCTGCTATTTCTTCCTGCTTTATCGTGCCTCACATACAAATGGAAAACACAGTAACACACAGAAGTGAGAGAAAATTACAAGGCACCCAGTGGTCACAATCCCATCACATGTTATAAAAGTCTATTAGAGTTAAACCAGCATTGTACTATTTACAGCACTTCTATATATAGTTAATCACTGTAGGAATATGAGGTTTATTGTATTCAAATTTATGAAATTCCTTTCTTGTTAAAAAGGAAGAGAAAAAGTTTTATATACAAGCCATATTTTGCAAAATTTGTGTTGGTATTTATTAGAAATTCTATGTTGAATAAAATAGAGAAGCATTCCTATGTAAAGTATAGGAAAGATTTGTCAGCAGTAACTATTAAAGACAAAACCAGTTATTCCATACACTACCAGCAAGTTTAACCTCCTACCACATTATACTTCCACAAGGCCTATGAAAGTGTACATGACAAGCTATGTAACCAAATTCATCTCCTATTTCCTTTTTTAAAAAAAAAAAAAAGAAAGAAAGATAGATCATAACGGAATAATTACATTATTGGTTGAAATGACACTTTCACCTATTTCAGAGACTCCACAGATGGAGCCAAGATTGAACTCAGACTTTTAATAGAAACTCATGGACAGAAAACCCCATTTTAAAACACTGCAAGCAGAAACTCCTCTTCTTTTCAGAAATTGTGAAGTTCGAGACAGGAGTACCACCCCCACACATATTTCCAGATCTCAAGAGCATCAAAATAAGCTTATGCGTCATCCTTCAATTCTCGCAACAGAAAAACTTGAAAGTAAATTTCTTGTCTTTCATTGACTTGAATCAAAGAAAATTTTGAAGAGCTACAGCTTATTTAAATTTAGCCTCTGTTACACAAAATTATCTGCTGTACTTTTAAGTCCATTAATGCTGTGGGAAACAATCTACAAGGTATGCAAAAATATAGCAAAACAAATAGCACCTAAAAATGAAGTTGCAGATGCAAAGAACAATAACTTTGCAGGGGACTAACCCCGAAATCCACACACGGGCACAGCAAGAGGAGAAGCTGGAAGAGCGCGCTCTCCACTTCTATTTCCATTCAAGTCACAGCGATTTTTATAGCATCGGCGTTACCTTATGTATTGCTTTTTCCTCACATTGAAAGCTAGCCTGGGGCAGGCAGAGACATGACTTATGCATGAGGCTGACCGCGAAGGCCCTGGCCACCAGCCCCACCGAGCGGGCCGTGGGGCTGCCCCTGCTCATGGCAGCCCGGCAGCGGGGGCTGCAGGAGCACCACGGGGGCCTCCCAAAGGCCTCCTGGTCCTCAGCTGCACGGGAGAGTCGCTGCTCCGTGCAAAATAAACCCAGCTCCTGAGGAAGTCCTAAAATTCTGCATCTTCCCAAATTATAACTGGTTGGCAACCAGGACTGTCATCCTTCATGTGAGGGGGGTTTTGTTTTGTTTTGTTTTTTAAAGAGGTAATCATGCTAAGAAAGAAACAAATGGCTTATTTAACAGACAAACAACCTTTATTGTAGCAACCACTCTGCATTTACACTGCATGAAGAGGCCACATTAATTTGCAATTTCTCATCCTACTTTAGCTGAAAACTACAAGCACTAAGTCTAGCAATGAAAACAGAGCAAACCAGTACAGCTAGACCTAAGCCAGTTAAGCCAGCCTAGTTTTCCCCAGCAGAGGATATATCCTCAACAACTTTTATTTGCTTTAAATATCAGACAGACAACTCATTTATATCCACAGATTACCACCCACTTTGTCTGTATTCCACGACTTCAGGCTGTTTTATGAAATCCAGTTTTTAATGCCCTTATTCTGGTACCATCGCTAATGATGAAAAGTATGATCACTGTCTTCCTGTCTGCTTAAAAACTCATTTATGCAGATACTTCTTCTGACTATAAAAATCATTTATCTGGCAAAACTATATTTCTTTTCATCTTGCTCTACCTGAGAGAGACATGGTGTGAATCATATTTACAAACAGATGCAGCTCTTCAGCACCGTCGCAGCTGGTGTGGTGCTACTTTGGCCACAGCCCTCGTGGGGTAATGCTGTTTCCCAGCATCCTGTTATAAAGCAAAGCAACATTATGTTACTGACATAACTTCCTGTAAAACACAAAATATTTCGTATTTCAGTGATCCTAAGAAGATGGCAGTTTATTAACCCCGCAGCCTGCTGTGGTTCGCTCTTCATCACTTCTGCAAAATGATAATTATTGCCTATCAAAGCAGAAACACGCGGGAAGCTGGGATCTCTAGCCTGTCTGTCTGAAGCACTTTTTGCAGAACTTTGCAGTGCTCTCTACTTGACAGTTTCCAAGTCAGGTGTCTGTATCAGTAGTTTTGCCTTATAATTACTCATCTTTTCTCTTACCCTAGATCACGGGGGACTAGCAGCTTTATCTGGCCCTGTCTCAGGAACCTATTAAGATCCTGACACTGAGGCAGACTGATCTTTACAAAAAAAACTTGCTATTTTACAACAGCAAGTATATTTCTCTAGTTTGAAGATACATAGCGAAGTCCAGAAAGAGTGTAGAAGAAACCAGGAAAGCTGTCATTCTTTTGAGGTTTCATAAACTCCTTTCTTCACATCCTTCTGCGAGAACAGGGCAAGGGCAACTTGACTTCCCGTTGCAGGCCTGTTCCACCGTTTCACCTTTTCTACCTTAACAAATATAGCACGTGTCCCAGCTGCTTCTCACAGCAGCTCTGATGCTCCCAATTTGTACATATACAGACAGTCCTCTTGCAGCACTTGACACAGTCTGGCACAAGCCCCAAGGCTCACCGGGAAAGGACCCTGGAAAGGCTGGAAGCGAGCGGGTCTTCCCAAAGGTATCGAGGACTGAAGGGCTTGTGGTCACGCTGCCACTGAGAAAAGAAATACCTGAAACCTCTGCAACTCACTGTATGGAAGAACCTGAGAAAATAAACTGAAACAGCGCTTAAATAAAAGGTTACGGTCAAGAAGAATTTTGTGTTGGATCTTAGATACCAGATATTTTGTTGGCCACCACAAGGAACGAATATCTGAGTTAAATTATCAGCCAGGGCAAATTACCCCTTGTCACTTTCTTCTCCCGTTACTTCAGTCTCATTTCTGCTCTGGGTTATTTATTTGCCTTTAATTCTTACAGATTTCCATGTAACACTGCCCAGTCTGTCAGTTTTATAACACTGTGTTTCATAACTCATAGCATGTCTTTAAATGCTAGAATCTGGCGGTTTTGTCGGAAGATCAGCTTTTAGTTTATGGAGAAAAAGGAAGAAACCTCACATAACCACAGAGGGAAGCTGAAAATACATCCCCTACAGAGCCCAAAATATTCCATTAGAACAAATAAAGTTTCTTAGGCATCCTGTGAGTTACTGGCTCAGTTTTGAGGCTCTTCTTCATTTTTGAATGTTTGTCATTGGCCACATTTTGTCTGCACAGTTTTCTGCTTCAGTTGTAGCTTACCCAGCTCCACTCCAAAAAGTGGCCCGAATGCAGTTGTGTCTTCTTTCCTCTCCTACCCTCTTCCTTAGTCTCCAAATTTGACCACTTGGTGTACAATTTCACATCATACTTTTGCACACTGCCTAGTACTGTGGAATATGATGTATTGTAACATAACTCATAAATAATTGTTACTCTGATCAGAACCAGACAAGATCCAGTTATGCTCCCCTTCTTTCCCAAGCGGAGAAGAAAACATAGGACCCGACAATCATAATGAACATGAGGATATTTCTGCGATGAGAGCATGTACCTGGGCAAGTTCCTCCTCTCACTTGAGCGCAGAGGATAACTTCAGGCCAGGACTGCCGCGCGGGCAGGATTTCCTCCGTCAGCTTTCATTTTATGACCTCTACAGAACACAGGTTTCTGTGTGTTACACTAACTAAATTTCAGCTACTAAAGCTAGGGAACATTTCTTGCATTCCCCTGGGTACAAAGGGGCAAAGGATAAACCAATGATACTGCTTATTAAAACCACTAGAATCCCTTTCTTTTTTATCAGAAATGTTAATAGCCCTTCTCAAAAATATGCTTTCTACACAGATGAATTTTCACTGTGGAGTGTATAAGATGGTAAGTTTATTAATGAGGATGCTCTTTTTTAGCAGTTACTGTCAAACACAAAGCTCCTGAAACTACAGTTGACAACAATTATGCATTTTTATTTCTAGCATTTTCTACTGGCTCTATGCTGTTTCAGCAGTTATAAGGCAGGGGTTCGCGTTTTATAGTTTCTTTGTAATCACTGACCCTTAAAGTCACAGTAGTGGTATCCAAAACACTGAGTGCCTGCTCCTGCAAATCCTCTCTTTGGGCGTGCCTGGGGAGACGGGTGCCCCACACCTCCTTCCTGCAGGGCGGCTTGTGCTTCCAGACTGCACAAACGACGTCACCTCCGTAACGAGTCCCAGGGTCAGCCCTGCCGTGTCATCCTACACCCCGGTGCTTCACAGCGCTAATGGGCTCCGCATAATAACCGCTGAGTCTTCAGGCTAAAACCTACATATCGCTTTTCTTTCAGCTCATTCCCTTCTTATGCCTGGATCCACTTTCATGCAGAACAGAATAATTCGTGTTTGGAGCTCATTCGCCGTTGTTTTATTACCTCTCACTATAGCACCTGGGTCATACTTGGTGCCACACAAACATGAGATAATAAGGCATAATATTCATTTTCTCTGGTGGAAAGGATGACTCATTCCTCACATCCCAGATGCAATGGTGTGTCCCTGAACAGCTGAAATCATGTGGTTTTGGTTAGGTAAACTCCATCGGAGAAAGCCACTTAGTTTGAGATATATTTGTGGGAAGAATGCTTTTAATCACAGCTTTTAGAAGCATAAACTAGAGTGTTAAATAATTGACAGAGGCTGAAAGCAACATTGATTGCTCAAGCTGATGCAAAACATATCATTAATCCATTTGTGAATCTGAAAGTCATTTTATGGTGTTACATATTATACTCTTACACTCAGGTGGTTTTGCATGTTTGGTCAGAAGTTCCTTCCCTGGTCTCTGTCAAGAAGCATACTTCCTTCAGCCTGTAAGACAGTATTTGTTAAAGAATTACTAAGATTGTCTACACTACGGATGGAGTTTACATGTGTTTTCCTTGCATAATCTAGCAAGCCCTTGCTATGATATATGTTTTTTTTCAGGGATGGCAAAACAGAGGCAGATGGAAAAAGAAAAAAAGAAAAAAAAAGAAAAAAAAAAAGCAAGAAGCCCAGAGCAGACCACTTTCACATGGTGAAAATTAGCAGCAACTCCAATGCAGAGGATTAAAGCAATGCTGCTAGAGAGCTTCAGTAAATAAGATCAAACATGAGTTAAGGAGTCATATATGGCCTACAGTTACCTCTTTTGAAAGTAGACATATTTTACTGGTCCATCTTTATAAATTTTAATCACAAGAAGTAGACACAATCTGAGCTGAAATGTTATCCAGATCCTAACTATGTTTTATCAAAAGTTAGAGTTTCTATTCTATAGCAAATTCTGACGTTTGGCCCTGTCATCGAAATACAGGAAAATATCAGATCTATTTCATTTTAACTTTTTCAAAACATTTCATTTAGGTGCCATAACTTTGATATTTTTTTACAAAAATAATCAAAAACTAAAAGAGACCTGAAGAAGTCATCCCATTTATGCCATCTCCAAAACAGAGACAAGGTCAAATAAGACTGTGCCATCTCAGCAACATATTTGTCTAACCTATGATTAAAATTCTGCAAAAAAGGGCATTTCACAGCCTCCACATGTAGCCTTTTTTGGTTCTTAAACACCCATATAATTAACACATTTTTACTTAACCTAAACCAGCTTTTCTTAAAATTATGGCAATTACTCCTTTTTTCTTAGCCTTTTAGTTTTTGGAAACAAATAGGTCTTTTTCCTCCACCCTTTCTTTTCTGGGTTAAACAAATATAAAATGTTCAAAAAGTAATAGTTAAGATATTGCAAGTCTTGTGTATATTGTATGCTTTGTTATATTTATATCATACCAACACTGAAATAATAACATTGCAATTAAATGTTTCAAATTTGCTGAAACAAGATGTTTTGATAATATTCCTACTCCTAGCTTTTGGTCTACTGTGTCATATCATAAAGCATACATTTAAGAGAGCCTCCCTCTTAATAGGTTTGTATCTATTTACAAACAAGAAAAAGAAACTGCAGAATTTTAGACCAATTAGCTTAACTTCTATATACAGAAAAATTCTGGAACATAAAATCAAAGTATTTGTAAGAGCTTGGATGATAACAAGGAGATTAAGAGCAGCTAGCATGCGTTTGTCGAACAAATGTCAAATCAGTCCAGTTTCCTCTCAAGACAGACTGTGCAAGTAGGGAAGGAGGAGTAAGTGTCATATAGCTTGTTTTCAGTAAAGCTTTTGACACAGTTTTTCATGGCATTCTCATACCAAAGCTTGAGAAACACGATGCAAGCAAAATTGCTATTAGATGAATGCAAAATTAGCTAGATAAATGACAGAGTTGAGAGCGACTGTAGGTATGTTGACAAACAGGATTAGAATTTGAAATAATCTTGACAAACTGAGGAAATCATTTCAAAAATAAGACAGAGTTTGGAAGTGGCAAATAGAAGTTCCTGCTTTTAGGCAAGAAGACTCAGCTGCGCGCATGGAAGCGCCTGCCCAGGGAGCAGTGCTGAAGGGGAGGACCAAGGAGCTGCGGCAGTTCATAAGCTGAGGAGGAGCCAAAAAACACCACGAATGTGGTATTAGGATGCATGAGGAGAAGCAAAGCCTCCAAGACACAGCCAGGGACCCCCCTCCCACCCAGGCTGATGTAATTAGTAGCCAGTTTTCTAAACAAATATTTGCACAAGTTCTGATCATTTGGAAGACTCTAGAGAGATCGCGTAAAAAAGTGATAGGTCCTTTCTTTTTGTACTGTAGCTGGTGATTCCAGTTCTGCGATTCTCTCTTCAAAGTCCAGAAAGAGAAACCCCGTCCTATAGTCCTACAGTCACTTGAAAATGTTTCACTTGTACGCGTGACTTAAACCCTTTCAATATTTATTCACATACCCTGGTTTTTATCATCACTATCAAGTGTGGAGTGATCAAACATTGATCACAGTGCTAATAAAACAAAATTACTATGTGTTATTTGTCTAAATTGGTCGTAAAAATCTGACCAAGTGGATTAAATTCCGTGATATAGAGTAATTTAAGTCAAAAATGGATGCCTTGTTTGGCATTAGAATTAAATATGCAGTGTAGGAATGAAAGCTCATGGCTAGTGTCAGGATAGAGGAAAAAGGTTAAAATTCAAGTTTTGCTTGGAAAGATTATGTAGCTCCTTTGACCTATTGTGTAAAGTGAACTGATTTCAGTGAAAAAGCACTCAAAATTAGTTTAGGTCAGAGTCTTAGCTCATTTTTTCCTTCTCTCATTTGCCATATTTCAGCCATTTTCCTTTTAGAGCTGATCTTTTCAAGCAGGTCAGATAAAGTGCATCTGTTGCTCTGAAGTTCTTGTGGGCTGCATCAACCTGACCCTAAATCAGCAAGTCTGAGTCACTGGCTGTGCAGTCCTTTTAAATCTATATTGTGGGGCCAGCTTCATCGAAAGTGGCACAGAAAGTTAGAAACTGGGACTTCAAGCTCTGTGGACTGAACGTGTATTCTCCCCCACACCAGGGAGGGTTCCCCGAGGGCAGGCGGAGGCATCCCTTTTTGGGGATGGCCTTCAGGGAAGCATCCCTTGATTAAATCTTAATTAAGACTGACTTGGTCTAAAGTGTGAATGATACTTAGCAGCCCTACAGTTATTTCCAGTTGCTGAAAAAAGCTGGCTGTCAGGGACAGTTGCCTATCTCATTTGAATGAAGACTTTGGACACTAGAAAAAAATAATAAAAAATCCTGTACTGCATTATTTCCTCTGGCAAGCTCTGGAGTTTTCATGTTTGCTGGTGTCACACATTTAATTGACTAGAATTCAGTGATAGAAAAGATGCAATATCTTGTAAACTGTGTTGACATTTTGCAGTTGGTGGGGAGGATACCTTCAATAAAACAGGATTCTAGCCCTGGAAATCAATAGAATAAAGTGTGTGAGTAGAATGAAAATTCGCCATTGCACACAAGTACCTCTGTTTTCTATTGAAACTGGAAGAGAGACCATTATTCTGTGCAGGTCACTCACACTGCAGCCTCCTCCACCATGCTCCCCGCAGGTGGCCTTTGACGTGCCCTGAGTTTGCACAGGTGAAACATCCTCTGCAAAGACCAAATGAACGTCATAAAAGACCTCACAAATGCAGAGTGGAAACATTTTGTAGGTAAGAACAGAATACCAAAAAAAGGTAGAAGAACTGTCCAAAAGAGTTTCAATACTTAACACAAGAAATACAGATTAAATCACTTGGAGCAAAAGGATTTTTATGCTGTGACAGACAGCCTTGCTGTCCCAGTAGGGCAGCTGGGGGAATCATAACACCAGAGCAAGGCCACCCCTCACGCCTCCCACTCCCCGGGAGGCTCTGTGTTTTGGATATGGTCATATATACGTGCTGATGAGGGAGAAGGTGCAGCAATTTCAGAGCTCTTAAAACAGCTCCTGGTGCCCAGCCTGCAATCAGCAGACAGCAGCAACGTCCTGGCCTCTTAGCTGGAGCAAGACTGGTTGCCAATGGAGCAACAGATGTTCCTACTAGAGTAAGGCTAGAAAAGCATTAAGAAATATGAGAATATTCATGCCAAATGGGGGACAAAAAGACTTCCAATACTTTATGAAGCCCGAGGCTGTCAAAGTCAGTGGCTGCGCATGCCACAAGGGATGATATAAAAAACAAAAGCCAGCTTGCAAACATGAAACATCACCAGTTATAATGGTTTCCTGTTAAAACTGGCTGGAAGAATCGATTTAAACATTTTAGTATTTCACAAAGAAGTTAAAGTTAATAAAAGGAGCAGCAAACTGTCCTCATGTCTATTCTATAAAATAGGCTACAGCGAGCATTGTTTTGCTCCCTTGTTCCACTCCCCCTTCTTTAAAAAACATTTTAGTAAGATAATAATTTAAACAGAAATAAGGCCTATCTCTTTTGCTGAACTGTGCAAGAACGAACCCTATGCCTTGGTATTTCAGTATTTCTGATATGACATAGGCTAGGTTTGTGAAGAAATCCTTCTCATTTTGCACTTTCAAAGCCAGGTTGTGTCTAAAGTGTCATAGTTGGTTCCAATCAGACAAACCAAGGTCTAATAAAGCAACAGTTCCAGCTACTAAAAAAATAAACTAAACCCTCCACAATATAACAAGTGTAGAGTTTGCAAGTATGAATAAGCCAAAATTTGGACCCCAAAATTGGCAAGATCTTCCTCTATTTAAAACGTGCAAGAATCTGAATTTGGGCCATAGTAATTCAACTCTTCTACCCCCACCAAAAAAAAAAAAAAAGAAAGAAAAAAAGGAAAAAAACAGAAAAATTACCTTTTCAGTGATTTGCAATTGCCCTTTAATCTGCAGGAATGATCAGAGACCAGATAGCGGTATCATACACTCAGACAGGATAAAAAAGGAAGAACACATACAATAAACTGGTAAGAACTCATCTGCTGTAAAATATCAATTTTTTTCCACAAAGTTTTTGAAGACCCTTTTCATTTTAAATGGTTTCCACCACTGAAATAAGACTTTTAACCTTTATTTGCATTCTGCCTGTGTCTAAAGGCAGAAACACAAAGCAGCATTAAAAACTTTAATAACTTTAAGCTCATTATATTCAGTAAAGGAAGCATATGTCTCTATGAGCAAGCTTAAGCGCAGATACTAAATTGCAGAAGTTAAGGGTGAGTCAGCATGTTTTGCTAACGCAGAACCTGTGTGCACACTAAAATTCACATGCTTAAAGCTTTGAATCTACCCACATAATGTCAATTTAATCTGGATCTAATTGAACTGGATCAACACCAAGCCGCGACTACTTCTAATGATGCAGGAGCCAGAAAGCATTTCCTTGGACTTCCCAGTTCCAGTCTGAGATTACAGGGATACCCATGAGGAAAAAAATCTCTTTTTATTATATAATGCGAGATGGCTTACTACGAAAAAGGGAGAGACACAACCAACATGGAAATTCCGGCTACAGACAATTTTCCCTAAGCTTTTAGCTCTCCAAACGCTCCCTGCATTGGAGCACGCTTCCCGCGGGTGTCGGCAGACGTCCGCGCTGCTGGCGCCCGGGTGCCCCGTGCACATCGGGCTGCACCAAGGCCCCCAGCCACCCCCTGCCTGGCTATTGCCACCGCCTCACTGGTGCCCAGCCTGGCTGTCCCACCACTTCCACAAGCCGGTGACATCTCTGAGCCCCCCCAAACGCCCAGGAGGCATCACGTCTCCCCACAGAGAAGGGAATTCTCTGTATCCAGCGTTTGGGGCAATGTTATTTGCATTAGGAGACAGCATATTAAAAGTGACAATCACAATAAAATTGCAGGAGTAGTAAATAGCAAATAATTCCCCTTTCAAAGAAAGGCAGAGGGGTAAGCGTCGGAAGAGCTCTGCCCCAGTCGGTCACAGCCACCGAATCCGGAGTTTCCAGTAAGTGACCAGAAGCAGCCTAAGCCCAGCAGTTGTCCACAGGGGAAGTGGATTTTCCTACAGGTAAGCTTGTCCTTAGGTTCACTGTAAATCTCACATTTTGTTGAGATTGCAGCTGCTACATGGTACATAAGCACAGTGTGCATTGTAAACACTGTAGTGTATAGTGCTTCTACTACTAAAAATGGTTTTAAAAGGTAAAAAGGACTATATGCTTTTCTTTGGAATCCAGCTAGTACCTAAATAACAGTATTAGGCCTTCCTTGTTGAAACTGCACTCTCTTTAAAGCACAGTAAAATAAAAAATTCTGAAAATCATCTGTTCAAGCATTAGCCATGCCCCACTGCCACACACGCTTTTCCAGCTTACATCAGTGAAGAAACCTTAAGTTTGATACCTCTCATTTATAAAATACACAGCACTTAGTAGTACTTCATCGAGCCAGGTTCTTGTGTCAGCTATTGCTGTAGCAGGCCGGCAGACTGCCCGACTGCTCTGCATTGCTGTCAGCTCAGCTGAGAATTTGACCAGGCTCTGCGCAGGGCTCAGCAGAACTGGGCCATTTTCTCTAGGTGTAGGACTGAGAATGAACGCATCAGGACATAACCTTGAAGGCTGAAAAGTGCTCTCTCTCGGTGTCTCTCTCTTTCCCTCTAAAATCAAGGAAATGTTGTAGCATCTCTCCTATATCCCCTATAAACTGTGGATATTTCTGGTCGTCTTTGAAAGAAGGTTGGATAGATTTGAATATATCTCATATCTATCCTATTCCATTCTTACCATATATCCTTGTTCCCAAAAGGTCTGTCAAATGATTCTTGGAGAATATTTTCTGAAGCCAAATTTACCTCAGGGATTATAGTTTTCTGTCAACACATTATATAATTTGTTTTCAGAACTGTCCTATTCAAGGGCAGAACCTGAGCATATGTTGTAGCATACCTCCCCCATGTACTGCTTCTAGTGCTCCTTCCAGTTGGTGGTTGTCACAGAGATTAATTTAGCAAGTGTATAGTAAAAATCTGGATAAAATAAGATTTTACCGGATTTGGGCCAAATCACTAGATATAGCACTGCATCATCTGTATTCAGTAACTAACGTATACTTAACAGTCAGTCTGATTTTCACTCCTTTCTAGAATTTAGGGAGGCAAAACCTTCCAAAGTTGTTGGATGCCAGGTACCTGAGGTCTGCCTGATTTTGGCTCCAAATGCCAGGAAGCAGCACCTTTCTTAGTGCAAGAATTACTAATATCAGTCTGGTTGTTTATTTAAAAGGTGAAAAACCTTTAAAGTTGTACTTTTTTCCCCCCTCACATCCTAGCAAAAAAGTACACTTATTTCCAATAGAGAATTGACATAACTTGAAATTCAGACAACTACACATGAAAATATGAAAAATTGCAGCTTTGTTTTTCATTACAACCTGCCATGTCAAGGCAGAAGTCTCTAAAGATCACTTCTCTTGCATACATCAGCTAGTCACCTGATAGCACCAGCCCGAGAAATTAAAATCTGAAAAGCTATTATATCTTGGTTTCCATTGCTCCGGCCTCTCTGGATTCTCCTGTCTCCCCATTTACTGCTTTGTGGTCTCATCTCTATCAGTCTCTAAATTCCTGCAGTGGCTCCACAAGGTTCCTTCTGTCTCGGTTCTTATTCTGCATATTCACAGTTGGTTTAATCAGAAGTGCAAATCTAGCTAGTGTCTTGACATTGACAACTCAAAGCTCTGGATATAACGCAATACAAAAGGCAAACTAAAATCTTAACCTATCTCCTTGACATCCGTTCACAGAGGAAGCTCCTGCAGAGCTTTACCTGCAAAGTCCCCTAAGGTGCAAGGCAGAACTCTTGATTTTCCACCCTGAGCCATCCCTGCCGCCTCTCTCGCAGTTGCTGAAGTCAGCACTACCATCCTGTCTGCCGTTCAAGCCTGCAACCAGGGAATCATCTGTGCCATGGATGTCCCACGAGTTCCCACATCCAGCGGAGTTTTTAAATATTACAGATTGTTTCTGCACACCATCTCTAGCTCTAACGTTTTTTAGTGGGGATATTAACAGAAAATTCTGTAGCAGACTTGTGGGTATACGCAGGCATATAACACAACAGGGGTTTGAGAGAACAGCATCATGCAAAAGAGATGAGACTATTTAGTTGTTTCATGTTGGAAAACAGGGGAAAAAGGGGGAGGGGGGAAGGACACCATCACTTTGGAAAGGACCTTGTACCACTCTCCTGTGTGCCCCTCCTCCTGCGCTCAGCCAGAGTTGCCGCATCCCCATCTCGCGAGCTTGCGATGGCCACCAAAATCCCCACTGAGCAGGCGCGCCAAGGCCAGATAACTGCTATGCACTGAAGCATTGATAAAGTGACAACGTTGTAACTAGTTTCCATAGAATTTTTTGTTATAAGTTGTTACCTATTGCAGTTTGTTACGCGGTGGAGATTGTTCTTTGTTCTCTCAGAGATCTGCTTTGTCACGCCACCACTGCATATGGCTAAGACAGACTAACAAAAAATATTTTAGCGAGTTTTATAAAGTTCTGGCAGACCCCACTATTCTCTAGCTGAGAGGCTCCCTGTCTCTAAAAAGAAAAAAAAAAAAGAAAAAAAAAAGAAAAAAAAAAAAGAAAACTATCACCCCTGCCCCCAACCAGTTTTGGGCACAGCCTGGTCCTATCAGTTACCAGATACTCCAGTACCTTTTTCTCTGGGCTGCCACCCTACTCATACCCAGCTAGAAGGCTCCTGTGAAGATAACTCCAGGTCCAGCACGGTAACTACTGCTCCTCACACGGTCACTCTCTTTGCACAGTAGGAAGTATTTCTTTATTCAGAAATATATTTCAAAGCAATATATCTGATCAGGGTCTAACTCATTTAGTGCCCGAGTTCTAATTAATAAACACCATATATTGTGGATTTATGTATGGTACAGCAACATCTTACTAGCCTTTGGCTAGTCCTTCAAAAGCGCAGTTTTCCTCCCTCCCACCCATCTGTCACACCAGACATGAAAGCTGGGCATTTCTTGCTTTTGGACTCTGTCTTTTTTACAGCAGAACTTAAATCACCCTTATTAGGGTTGGCTGTTCACCCCCTAGCCAGCTTCACCTTCCTGAGCCCTAAGTGATAGCTCCATATTTAACAGTCTCCAAGAGATTTATAATTCCATGAACTTTTCCCATCATACGTAGACCCCACAATATCCTGTAACAACACTTCAAGGACTTAATTCCCTTCATAATACATAATTATATCTTTTTTCCCCTGAAACTGCCAATTGATAATGGCACATATTCACTAATATGGCAATTAGTACTCAAACACAAAAGCACAGCTTAAGCAGTAGGGTCTGTCCATCCAGCAGCTGAACCATGATAAAAAAAGCTCATCTTCATATGTATTATGATATATATAATATGCTTTCCTGTCAGCTGTTATCTTCTGTTATGTGTTGATTAGGCCTTCCTTAATAATAATTACATTATCCACCTATTAAAGTACACTCAAGTTCCAACTACTCACCAGTGTCATCAGTGCATTTGTACACTGCAATTTCAAATGCTGGGTTTGATCATCCCCACACCTGTATATCCTTGTCCTGCAATACCTTTTCCATGCAGTCATGTAGCCAGACCAGAAGTTTCCTGGCCTGGACATACCTATTAGTCCAACAGAAGCCTAGGCACACATCAGCGTGTCGTGATTAATTTGTGCTCGGCTACCCGTTTCCATTCCCTCCTCAAAATTTCCATCACATCAGCATGCAGTGCTAACCATCTAGGCCTCTTTGGTTTTTAATCCTTGCACCTCAGCCCTGCTTGTCAGAGTAGAACCACTCCGCTTCCGAAATAGCTGGCTACTTCCCTCGGCTCACGATGGCGATGGGTTGCTTGAAGAGCTTGCCTGAAATTCAGAGCGCTACCGAGCATTGGCCTGCACAGATGTCTTTAGTCTAAAGCCTGTTTCTCCCTCTCAGGAGGACCTTTCCACAGCAGAGGTCCTGCCAAGTGCCCCGTCCCACCACTGCCACGTCCCGGGCCCATCCTGGGGGTCCCTCGCCGGCCCGCGCGCAAGGGGAGCCCAGCTTCCACAGCCCTCCTGGCTCCCGCGGTCGGAGCTCCCGCCTGGGTCACCAGCGGCACGTCTTCGTGCAAAACCACAGCCCTTGCATTTTGACACAGGGCGTGTTGAAGCTATGAACCCTGGAAAGACCTTCCCAGAAACACCTCGGGTCACCAAAGTGATTATCGCTGAAGTCTTTACCTGCCTGTGCCACCACTTATGAATGTCTTAGCTTGCAAGTTTCTTATTACGATATATCACCAGTTTCCTATTCTAACCTATGCGACAAGTTTGTTATCTCTCCATAACCTTCTACAGCTGGTTTCATAGACGCTGTTTCTGACAGGAACAGGGTTTTTGTTAGAAGGATTCTTGTTCAGCATTTCTTCACAAATGAGACCATTTTCTACCTCCTTCACCTTGGTTCCTTAGGCTTAGATGAATACTTGTAAATATATTACTTGCATGTGAAAAACTTAAGTGTCAGTTTGGGTGGGGTTTTATTACTTTTTTGTCTAATATCCTACATTTAATATTTAAATATATTTCATTTGATGATATTAACGGAAGAGCACAACCAGTCACAACAACTGAGTGATTTCAGGATTTCTTTTTGAATTAGGCTTGCCTTTTTAAATTTTACTTTGAGATTTACTAAACTGAAATTCATTTTGAGCATGCTCTAGTTCCACTATAAGAACTTGCTTATAAACCACTGAGAGCTTGTAATTATTGGGATTTTATTCAGGTTTTCCTGTGAAGCAGTCCTTCCTTCGAGATAACAGAATGCTCAAAGAGAATTTAATTCTCTACAACTCAATAGGTGCAGCAGAGGGATCTTCTCTCTGTTTTGCTTCAGCTTTGCAATTTGAACCAGCGTGAAACGGGCTTAATTACTAGTTTGACATGCCCTCTTCTCAGGTATCTTTTACAAAGGAAAAGGGCTGGAGGACAGTTGTCCTTGCAGTCCCATGAGGGGAGAAGTTTCATTATTCTCAACTCTTTAGGATTTTTTTTCCCCCTTCTCCAAGGCCTCTCTCCCCCAAAAGTCTGAACCTCATTTTGCATACTAAGAAAAAACACCTTTGAACATACCAGGTAATTTGTTTACTTCATTAATGAAATTAAACGACATTCATTCACATTTTAAAGAAAAAAAACAGAATGACTCCTTCTTTTGTTATTAACTGGGAAACTTAAATTAATTCCCACAAAGTTCTCCTGTGCTTTCTTAATATATCTAGGAGATTTCTTAGAAATCTTAATGTAAATACTTTGTAATATAGACCACTGCCACCCTTTCCTTCAGACCTTTAATAATGCGTTGAAGCTCCTGTTGCTTCAGAAGGCTCACAGTTTTCTTCCCTCATTTATGCACCCATTCTTGCACCTGCAGGACTATTCCCTACGGATTTTTTATTCCCAGCCCTGTTTTGGGACCCCTAGCTGTCTGTCTTGGCTTAGTGCTATTAATTAGCATTAAGTCTGGGTAGTCAGAAGGAGCCTGTTTCCTTCTCTTACATCTCATCAAGGGCAATTCTGACCAGAATGAATTAATGAATAATGATTTGTTTTATCACAACATTTATGCATCACAAGGGGAAGACAAAACAAAAAGAACAAAATCATGCCAGCTATTGTCCTGTCAAATTCTAACATAGAAATACTTAATATTTTGTATTGTCATGTTATTGAGTAGCTTTTAAATCTTTTATTGCAACCACTAGTACTGGTTAAAGTTTGCCTTTAGTTTGCCTTAGTATTGTGCTATGCCATTCTTCTCTTTCTAGAATCATTTTTAGTGCTTGATAAAACAGGGTTTTTTAATTAGCATAATTACTCATCATTTTGGACTTGCACAGAACAGCAACATCCCTTACATAGCCATCCCTTTTTAGTTTTTCATCTTCTGACTTAGAGAGGCTGTAGCTCTGAGCCTTATTTTGCAGTTTGGGTGGAAAGGGTTAATTCATGTTTTGCTTTTAATGTAAGTGTATTTAATGATTTTTATATAAAGTGTTGCATCATTTGAGACTTTAATATATTCTCTTCATTTTTGCCAGTTTTATCTTTGGCTCTGCCTATCTTTCCACATTTAAATCTGCAGAGTCATGCATGGACTATTGATATACTCAATCTCAGAATTCCCAAGACGCTTGGTAGTGTCAGTTATTTGTTCAATACAGGTTTACTTTCAAGGTTTTACTGAGAATTATTATAACTACTGCTAGGGAACTCAAGGCAATTCCATGAAAGCAGCATGGAAACATGGTATCTCAAAGATGGGGTTGGGTGTATAGCTGTGCTGATACTGCCTTGTTTATTCTACACTCTGAGGAATTTCTAGTTTGCTCTTTTCCTCTGCCGTTGTGAATTTTCAATGGCGAGGTTACGACTGGGCATTTAAAACAGGTAAGAGTGGTGGACCGTTTACATCTGCAAGGAAGGAATCCAAAACAGTCAGCACAAAGGAAGTATGAAAAATCATACTGCCAAACAGTCATACAGATGGAAAAAAGGGGGGAAAAAAGTAATAAGACTGCATCTTTGATAGGAGACAGTATTGAAATGGCCATTGCTACTTTTTGCTATATACACAAATATAATATCATAAAGCACAGAGTTGACGGTTCATTTGTTGATGGCTCCAGTCAGACTACACAGACAGACAAGTTCAGAAAGCCAAGAGGCAGCCTGGAAAGCAACCAAGAACAACAACAAAAAAAACAAACAAGCAAAACAAACCAAAAACAAACCGTAAATTACTAGTAGGGAAATTTTCTTAAAAGATTAAAATATGAGAGCTCTGAATAGCATAGTTAATCATTGTTCATGGCAGAAGTACTTCAGCATGATTGAAAGACGTAATCATAACTGGCAATCAAAATATGGCGCTTTTTTTTATTCCTTTCTTAATGTTTTTGTTCCCTGTTTCAAATCCAGTTCATTATTTTAAAAGTTCGAAGTTTACGTACGGGAGCCTAATGACTGGGACCAAATAAGATTTTTTTGTCATACATATAAACTCCAATAGAGAAAGAATTTCAGCAACATAAATGTGACATGTATGACACAAGCTGGATCAAATTAAGATAAAAATAGCTGAATACCTTGAAAAATATTCTGCAGAGGTAAGTAGGTCACCTAAGACACTTAAAACTAAGCAGGCTCAAGTGAAAGCTAGTTAGCAAAGAGGGAAGAGATAAAGTCATTGACTTCTTATATCCTCTTTTTCATCTCTAGTACTTTTAATAAGTGGATCCCACAGAAATGAATTATGAAAATGGGTTGGCCTATCCCTGATTAGGATTACAGTTATTTCAATAAAAATACAGTGCAGTAGACTACTCTAAGTGAAGTTGGTGTAAAGCCAGTCTGAATCAGGACAGGATTCCTGGAGTTGTGAATTTGAAATATTGTATTTCTCCCCTCTTGTTGTCAAAGTTCAAGGTTCATGACTTTGGCTCAAAAAAAGTTCAGGCTTTTTTTTTTTTTTTTTTTAATACAAATCAAAACATTCCCATTAACTGTTTCAAAGTTCTTAAGCAACTCAAGATTTCTTTTAACAAGTTTTCCTAAGGTTAGGTCTACAAATAGAAGTCAAGTAATGCACCATAGCAGGGGAGAAATAGGTTAGCTCAGAATGACTTGGAACAGCTCAAAGTCCGTTCATTACAGGAAAGTTCAGAGAAGAAATGTGCTAATTCATATGCAGTAGGTAAGCAATTAATGTTTTCTTTAGTAGAGTTACTTACTTATAAGTGTTTAAGATAAGGAAACCTTAAACAGTTCCCCCCCCCAAAAAAAAAAAAATTGCTAGAGTTAAGAAAAAAATAAAAACAAAAGAAACACACTGCTATTACATAGGCATACTTCAAAGTCACGTTGAATGCAATTTTCATCATCCTTTCAGTGCTTGGTTTTCAGTAAAAGATAAGTAATCTATAACAGTAACTACCAGTGACTTTCTGGTCTCAACCAAGACACTATCTGGGAGTCATATGACAGTGTCAGAAATTCCGATGCTCTGGTAATAAAAATAAAAGTAAAAATTGATTAGTAGAACAGTATTTCAGTAGTTGACCATGCTATACTTTGATTTGGCCTAAGACATAGTGTATGAAGGGAAGAATTCAAAACGGATCTGGTAAGAGTAAGCATGAACTCTTTATCATTACACTGGATTTCAAAATGGTAGGAATAAAAAACATCTTATGATATAGTTTTTTCTACATGATACTGTCACCCAAGAATACACATATTTTAAGTTGTATAGCTTGAAAATACGTATTTTATGAATAAATGTGTTTAAGTGTAAACATTCTTGATTTTTTCACTGCTTAAATCAAATATATCAGAAAGATACTGGTATACTCTTAGAAGTTTTATTCTGACACAACACTTCTAATTATTAATAATATTGTCTACACCTAATAGTCGCCAGGATCTTACATTCATTGCTTTAGAAAGAATTTTAAATACAGATGATGTGGTTCCTGCCTTGTAATAGTTTCTGCCTAATGCCCTTGTACTGCAGGGAATTTCATTAGCATGTGCCCTGATCTTGTCCTCCAAACCCTCATTGCTTTAGACAAGCATGGATTTAATTGAGAGAAAACCAAGCTGTGACTGTGGCTCAGGTGTGAAGGCTGTTTCCCTCAGCAAATTAAATCCAATGTAATGACTGAGCTTTCTTTTCCTTATTCTTTGCTTATGAGAGATTTAATACTGCATATTAATTATTATGCTGGGCTGTCTTACTATGATGTTGTTTTTCCCATCATTTTGTGAAAGATTGATGCAGAGATAAAACTGACTGTTTAATGTACTGTGAGGATGATTAACACCTTGAGGATGGATCACAAGGTTATTATAAGTCACCAGGTTTTATGACCTACTTGAAACCATGAAACGGTGGCCCCCGTGAGACTGCCCGTTACGCGGGCTGCGCCCGGCCGCCGCGGTTTCCGCGGGAAGGCCTCGCCCGACCTCCCTGCCTCCGCGCCTGCGGGGCCGCCACAGGCCCGCGAGCTCCCGCGCCCACGGCAGGCAGCTAACCCCTGCTCGCCAGCAGCACAGACCCCCGCGCCCACGGCAGGCAGCTAACCCCTGCTCGCCAGCAGCACAGACCCCTGCGCCCACGGCAAGCAGCTAACCCCTGCTCGCCAGCAGCACAGACCCCCGCGCCCACGGCAAGCAGCTAACCCCTGCTCGCCAGCAGCACAGACCCCCCGCGCCCACGGCAGGCAGCTAACCCCTGCTCGCCAGCAGCACAGACCCCCGCGCCCACGGCAGGCAGCTAACCCCTGCTCGCCAGCAGCACAGACCCCCCGCGCCCACGGCAAGCAGCTAACCCCTGCTCGCCAGCAGCACAGACCCCCCGCGCCCACGGCAAGCAGCTAACCCCTGCTCGCCAGCAGCACAGACCCCCCGCGCCCACGGCAGGCAGCTAACCCCTGCTCGCCAGCAGCACAGACCCCCCGCGCCCACGGCAGGCAGCTAACCCCTGCTCGCCAGCAGCACAGACCCCCCGCGCCCACGGCAAGCAGCTAACCCCTGCTCGCCAGCAGCACAGACCCCCACGCCCACGGCAAGCAGCTAACCCCTGCTCGCCAGCAGCACAGACCCCCGCGCCCACGGCAGGCAGCTAACCCCTGCTCGCCAGCAGCACAGACCCCCACGCCCACGGCAAGCAGCTAACCCCTGCTCGCCAGCAGCACAGACCCCCCGTGCCCACGGCAAGCAGCTAACCCCTGCTCGCCAGCAGCACAGACCCCCCGCGCCCACGGCAGGCAGCTAACCCCTGCTCGCCAGCAGCACAGACCCCCGCGCCCACGGCAAGCAGCTAACCCCTGCTCGCCAGCAGCACAGACCCGAACGCGCTCCGTGACGGCCTCTGTCGGAAGCGGGCTCTGGTCCCTCCAACCCAGGATAAACTACGTGGGAGCAAACGCGCCGTCTGCCTTTGGAGACCGAGGAGGGAGGCACTGCACAGCTGGGGGACACGGGGAGGCAGCGGAGGGGAACAGGGGGCCACGCTCTGCGAGGAACCGCCTTGGGGCACTAACGCGACCTTCACAGCCTCGCCCACCCGTGGCGCGCGTTATGTCTACTGCCTGGGAGCAAGAGAGGCAACCATCTCAGATACGCCAAATAGCGACCATATTACCTGCCCTCTTGTGCGGACGCACACGCACCCCAAAACACACGCATCTCCGGGGTGGGGCACTCCGTTTCTCACTTGCAGTCATCTGGAGCAAAGCAATATCGTCTTTCTGCTGGGAATGTAAGCAATAGCTATACCTGCATGCAAATCCTGTTTATCACCATTGCCATCAAGTTTATGGGCACATAAATTTCTTTCCACAATACTTTTTCATCAGAGATCAATAAGCAGCCAGTAGCAAGTTACCAAAAAAGAAATGAATATATATAATTGACTCGCTATATTGCATTCAGGGAATCATTCTGCAGAGCTTCCTGCCCGGCATGCAGACCCGCTGCTCCAAGGGTTTTAGCGAACTATACAGGAGCGTAAGGAAGACCAGCGGTAGTGCCTCCGCGTTGCACTACATGAACTGAGCTTTTATATCTAAGGATTGCACCCAAACACATTATTTATCCTGTGTTGCAAGTTCTTTAGGCCATGGATCATATTATTAGGTGTTTCGAAGTCTAATACATGGGACCACCTATTGATAAAATTATTATAAGTTAAATGTATTTATAATCCTATAAATTAAAATGATGAGGTTGCATATAGCTGCTCCAGGATCCCATATTAAAATGGAAGTGTTTCAGCAGAAACAGAAAGAAGCAGATAATGCAGCAAATGGCTGAACACAGCAAATACTGAATGAAATATCACATCTTTTCTCCTGAACCCACTGCTAACAGGTAAATACAAGCTCTATGCTCTTAAATGCTTGAATTGACACCCTTTTTCTGGATATGATCAGATTTATTTGTTATTATAGACTTGCTTGCACGCCTTCACTTCCTCTTCCAAAATTTGCCAAAGTTCCTCTCCATTTCTGTGTGTGCTCTCTCTGCTGTTTAAGTTAAGTCCTTCAGAAAGAGTAAATACTGATCATGGGGTGCTTAAAAAAAAAAAAAAGAAAAGAAAAGAAAAAAAGTGGTTCAACATTTGATTTGCCATGTTTTTCTTTCTTCCAAAAAGAAAGAAAGCGTTTGTAAACATCAAATGACCCTTCCTACACTAGAAACCAGGTCATTAGTGGACAGTAACAGTTCTGGATGACTTTAAAACACAACTATAACTCCATTGCCGTGTGATAGCAGCAGCCATATTAATCTGTTTTTCTTCATAAAAGCAGACTTGGATTTTCAGCTAATATAAATTGGCATAGCCCATTGCTTTCAAAAGGAGCCAGGCCAATTTACCTTAGCTGAAAATCTAGCCTTATGCTTAAGGCAAACTGTTGGTATGAACTCCTTGAAAGAGGACAGTATTCTTGCACACCACCTCACAGGTGCTGCTCCTCTTCAGTAAATCCCCCAGGCAATGCAAAAGGCAATCTGAGCCTCTAGTCCTGCAGCAAGGGCAGAGCAGGAGGTTCACAGGAGTGACCTCAGCTGTGCACCTCCGTCATGCAGAATTCCCGGTTTCACTGAAATTCAGCCCTGACAGGGGGGTTGGCAGCTTTTTAAACCATATGAGAATGTTAATTTATACACATGCATACCACACATCTTTGCACACCATATATATGATATTCTTTCAGTGTTCTTCACTCTTAAATTACTTCCCTGTTCTCAACCTTCTTAGCACTGTAATGAGGTATTTTGTCTGGGAATAACAGAAATTGCAAAGCAAGAGATCAGATACTTCCTCTCTGAGATATCCTGAAAAGCCCCAAATGACTGAACTGAAGGACAGAGAGGAAACTAAAGACAAGGAAAGCAGAAAAGCCTGTTGAATCAATAATAGACTATTTCGCTCAGAAGTGCTCTGAAGAGACAGCTCATGGGTCATGAGCCTGGGCAGGTTTTTGAACACCCTTCTTTTTGGAGGATTTAGCCTTTTGGCTTTCTCTGCTCAGTTTAAAAGTCATCTAACTGCCAAGACTGTAAGATGGTATCTCAATCAATATCTGCTTTAAATATTTCTGGCAGGCACTCTCCTTCGGTTGACAACAATTTAATAATTTTTTGTGCTGATTTCAGCCAGAATTCTCTTGCTATTGAAAGTTGCATAGGGAAAAATATTTATGGAAGGTAAATAGTCTGATACAAGGCTTATTCTTAAAGAAGTTTAAGATGCTTTTATAGCACCTAGCAATGAGTTGTTAACTAAGAACTACCTACTTTTTCTTTCACTATTGTCAGTGAGAATTAACAGATTTTCAAATTCAATCTCAAATTCTATTTACATATAAAAATCTTTTAAAGTGTGCTATGATAAATAAGAATAGCATCTTTCAGAGTATTAGAAGAGTTTATCATTGACAATCCAAGACAGAAACATCAGGCCTTGTAACAAGTGCAATTATGAAGGGAAATTTAGGCTGGCAGAATGTAGTATTTAGGCTGACCTTAACTAGCTAGGGATCTGACCTGTTGTTTTCCAGACTGGACGGACACCTCTGTATTTATAAAAAGGAAAGGAGGTATCTAAGATTTCCACAAGGAAACACAGGGGTTTTTTTAATATATTTTTTTTTGGGGGGGGGGTTGAGGAACGCAGGTTTATTTTTCATCTGAAAGAAGTGGGTGACTACCAAAGTTCATGAAATTCCCCCAGCTTAATGACTGGAAGGGAGGAGTCAGCAGCCTTTCATTAATACCCAGAAAAGTGTCCTGCACCAGAGTTTTATTGCTATTATTTTAAGTATTTCTATGTTATCAAATGCACTTTTTTTTGAACTTTTATCTCCAGGTAGCTGGAGAGCTTTAGTGCCCAATTCAGAAAAGCATTTAGATGGGTATGCGAGTCCTAACACACTCGGAGAGAGTCAAGCACACACTTAAAGCTAAGCATATACCTCCTTGTACCAGAACATTTCTTTGCATTTGTTCTTCAGTACTCTTTACAGCTTGAGTCTCCATTTTACAACGCTTTCATCAAATAGCTGTGTAGCACATATCAATGCAGACTAGTTGAATTAAGCAGTTCTGTGCTCTGTAGCAGTATCTGCACCTGAGGCTGCACAAGGCTGCGTTACGCTTGCCCGCTGCACCTCCTCACCGCCCCGCGTCGGGTGCGAGCTGCTTTGAGTGATGACTTAGGCTCCCAGGCAACTGCTATTTCTCCTCCTTTATTATAGCCCTTGTTTTACTACCCTCTTATCCTACTTAACTATTGCTCCCAACCCACTGCTCATTGCTCAAATCCATAACTTTATACAACACAGGGTTGCTAGCTGGAAACAAGTTATCCCACAAAAAGTTTTGATATCATGTCTCTGGCTTGAACTCTAGATTCTTCTTGTTGTTTGCGGCAGTTGGTAAAAGGAGCGAGACTTTCGCTATGCTAATGAGAGGTTAAGGTGTTCAGGGCAGAGGCCTGGACTTGCTGCCCGGTCACAGATGGCTCCCGCTCAGTCCTTGGCCACGGGCATGCAGCAGCCTCCCTGCCGCCACCACCACCAGCGGAGCACAGCACTGCTGTTGAGCAGAAGGCTCCATTTGGCCAAGAGAGACACGACGCAGCACCCATCCCCAGGCAAAGGAAACAGCCCGGAGCAGGCTTGTAAATCCGTCCCGCAGTCAGCCCTGCTGCAACGCAGCTGCTCTCACGGGGTGCAAACCAGGGCCACACAGTCCACAGCCAGATTCATAGCTAAGATTTGGTTTACATTTATTTGATTTATTTTTTTGCGTTACACTCTTGCTGATCTTTTTTCTTTTTCCAGATAGTGTCTCACTGATTTTTTTTTTAATAGAGCATGTCTTGTTAAATGCTGTTTTCCCTACTATGAATACACTCATATGGTCCATTTTACCTCTTTTAAAGTGACACTAGAAAGCTTTTAATTCTATGCTTTCTTTACTTAATAGACTACAGGTGAACTTGTCAGTCCAGGTTCATGAAATAACTATAGGAAAATTTGTAAGTGTTTTCTACAAATGAGCTGTTATACCAATTCCATCACATGCCTCCACCTGGGAAGTGGAGAAGTGAGAGACAGAAGTTCAAGATCCTCCATGATGCTGAAGCACTTGAGGAACTGGTATGAGTGACTCCATTTCATGAGCCCCACTGGCACTCATTAGCATGCTGCACAGCTGGACACAACAAGAAGTTGCATCTGTAAAGAACCTATGTTGCACAGTAAATCTCTTGCATAGATACACCCTAAGCATCATTATTTGGGGGTATCTGCAGTTCTTGCCCTGCTCACTGCAGTGCTTGTCCCCTGTGCAAAAGCCCTTCATGTGGCTGCTGATTTTGAATATATGAGATGCACACAGTGCTGCTGCAGGTGTTCATGCAATTCCTTATCCAGCCAGCCTGCTCCCTGGGGAGGGAAGAACTGCAGATTGTCACATCAGAAAATTGCACATAAGATGATCGCTGAAAGCAAATATCAACACATTTCCCCAAGAATTTGCCAGGGTAGTCTGAAATGGTTAAGTTGAAACTTAAATTTGTTGAGATTTATGTACACTAGAAGCAAGAGCTATTTCATTTTCAACCAATTAAAATAACACTGTAAGTGATACAAAACATGCTATAAAATGTCATAGCAGATGTTTGCAACTTGGTTGTAACCACTTAGAAATGAAAGGCTGGGAATGCCATGGAACGTGAGATGAAACCAAGATGATTTCACAGCAATATCTTTGCAAAGGATGTTCAGCGTTATTGGACAAAATGATGAAGTATTCTAATACTTTGTATTGAAGTATACTAATACTTTGTATGTAGTAATGCTTTGAGGAGGAATATCAAAATTATATGCTTTCTCTGCCACTGCCATACATATATTGTGTGTTTGAAATCAAACACACAACCAGCAAGGCACTCCTTGGGATTAGATGTTCACAACTCCAAATCTGACTATGAATGGAATCATGGGTTTGTTTCTTGCCCATCAGAAGTGCTTATTTCTGTTTTGATTGGTATTTTGGTTTCTTTCGCTTCTTGTGTTCTCTTTCTGAAATGACCCCACATGGACTTGCTGTTTATCCTGTGCTCAGTCCAAGAGCCCGAACTGTGCACTGACTTCGCTGCCTGCTACTGCTGCCCCTGGGTTGTGCCAACGTTAAACCCTATGCCCACAGTGGTACGTGAATCTCATAGCTTTGTGTAATAATCCATTTTTTGTTCGTTTCCTCACATTTTACTGCCTAAAAACTAAGATGATGAATTTTGTCCCTATCCTGCATCTAAGAAAACTACAAGAACAGGATCCTTAGAAACACTTTTGAGTATTAATAGGTGATGAAGTCTTTCAAATAATGATCTACTTACAAAGAAAGATTAGGCCAAGATCCTCCTGCCCCAGAGAAAAGCAGAATATGCAGAGAAAAGCATAAGATATTTCTATGTGATTTTCTGGGAGAGAAGTCATTTTTTTCATTCACTTACTGCACAGCTGAGGTAACTAAACATCAGAAGTTACCTTAAAAAGTCATTTTTAACCACTGTCTCATACTCCTGTGTGTAAAGTGAAGTTAATACCAAACAATGTTTGTAAAGTTCATTAGAAACATTCAAAGTTTTATAAATTCTGAGAGAAAAAGTTCTCCAAGTGTTAGCAGTATTAGGTATACTATTAAGTAAAATACTTTAACTACGCTTTCTTATTTAAAGAGATATGTGAACTTAGAGCTGTTCCACTATCATTCATTCTTTCAAAATAGGGACTACAGAAATAGGGAACAATGTTATTTCTATTTTCCTGTCTACCAAGACCATTCACAGAGCAGGAAAGACTATTTATAATTCACAGATAAGCTGGGCTTTCACTGAGACATACAGAAGTTCTGCACTGTTAACAGAGGCGAGAGATTTGCATTATGCACCATAGACACAGGTGATGAGCAAAGCCGGTCTTTGAGAAAAGAAATTCTATATACTGCCTGGCTCTAATAGATGGCAGGTGATCACTGGTTAAGCAGGGTGACAATCTTTGAACCCCAGGCATGAAGACAAATGAATAATTGTTTATCAGACAGATGTCCCTCTTTACCTTTCTCCAGATACTGAAGGTTTCACCTTTTGGGTTATTTCCTTAGACTAATGAATATCCACAGATAGAGTGATATCATTTTAACATACATCTGTGTGAAGAGGATATTTTCCATAACAATAAATCCCGTGAAGTCAGTGAAGCTATGCCAGAAGAGTACCTGACAGCGTTTAACTTGCTGCAGAGCAAAGGATAGCATCCAAGAAAGTTCAGACTTATTACAGTACTGGCTATAGTCAAGCAAGCTATTCTACAAGGCAACGGAAAGAGAGCAGTTATGCACAGCATAAGCCATATGCAATGGTTGACATCTAAACCATCTATCTACATAATTATAAGAACCTGCAAAGTGAAATTAAAAGTTTTGGAAGATTACACCTAAAGGTCTTGAAAGTACTTATCTGAAGTGTGTTATCATTTCCGATGAGTCAAAGCACTGTTACAGCAAAACCACAAATTATTTATAACAATGGCTAAAGTGTACCATTAATAATAATCACAGTTCCATATATGGACAGAAGGTCTTTCAGCAAAAATATCACCAAGTGTTTTACAGTCTATTTATGGCACAAACCCACTGCCTGCGTAAGTGGGCTTCCACTCTGGCAAGTGTTACAAGAGTAATTGACTAAGACTGCTCCTCGTTGCCGACTGTACCGGGGAGTTTCGTGCGTGACATAAGCCGAGCCATTAGCTTGCCGGTATTTTCCCAGGCACGGGCTTCTGCTCTTGGGGGGTGTGGGTGGGCGTGGTGTTACAGACACAGTGACAAACTAAACTGAACATAATAAATTAGGTAAAGGCAGACCACAGCTAAGAGAATCCTTGGGTTCTGCTGGGATCTCCTTACATGTAGGAACTAAAAGGGAGTTCTGACTAGCATTTAATCAACTTCAGCAGGAGGCAAAGCCAAGGATTGGAAAAAGTTAAAAATGCTCTCAAGTGTACGCTATTTATAAACAATGGTTTCTTAAACTTACTTCTCTGAAACTAGAGCTAGTGAAAAGGTACAGAACCAGCACCGCCTTTAGTAAAAACTGCTGCACAGACAGGGAACAGCTTCTCCAACACTTAATCAATAGAGTTGTTTGCTGTGAAGAACATACGTGCTTTAAACATAAAACAAAGAATGATGAGAAACGTACCAAGAATTTGTTATAGTGCATTAACAGATTAATAATAATATTCTTACTCCCCTAAATGTATTAATGCTTTTAATAATATACAAGGCATAATTATAAAGTGCGATAGCCAATTCCAAATGAACTCAACAAGGAATGCAAGTCCTCATAGCAAGAGATTGCTCCCAGGACTTCTAGATTTAACAGATGCAGGGCCAGGCCTCCATAAGACCCCAGGGGGTCATTTCCAAGGGCTCAGCACTCTCAGTTGTAGGCAGATTTTCAATACGCCAAGGTTTAATTTAGACATTTGAGTGAGGGCCAGCTCCTCCGAAGCAGGTACTGCCCTGCTGCTGCGGATGCGCTGCCGAGGTCAGCGTTCTGCGCACCCCCCACCGCGGTCTTTGCGGGATACAGTCACTTTGTTTGGGTGCCTAAATTGGAAATCAGCTTTTTTGAAAAAAAAAAAAGTCTGGCTCATGTTGCAGTTGCAGATTTTTTTTCTTTTAAAAATCCAGTCCATAGGGTATTTTTTGGATTACTGACAAGAATCTTCTGTTTCTCATCTAAATGCAGACAAACCTACAATGTGACCTGCTGTGCATAGTTTACACAGAAGCTGAAAGCTTATTGCTGTGTCTGAAACGTGTGCTGGCCAAGCATCCTAGCTATAAAGGAATACAAGTAGTAGTTTTACCTTTGCAGTTTATTAGTAAAATTCACAGCTCTCCCACCCTTCTAGAAGAGGTTGTGTGCTGCTACAGTAACACCTGATGGCCAATACAAATGAGCTCTTTGATATTATACTACTGTATTTCTACCCAGCTGAGATGAGGTCCTAACCTGCTGATAGTTGCAGAAAGGATGTTGAGACAGGTTCACACGTACAAAGATACCTTAGTAGGGTCCATAGCTAATGGCATATGTCAACTCTAACTCAAAGTTACTTTTAGGGAAAGAGGAAAACCAAGAAGGACAGAGACCCCCATCACTGCGTTGCTTAGCATAAACCAAGAGCTACAGCCCAGGCAACAGGATCTCACCTGGGCATCCCATCTGAGAGAGAGCATCTTCTCATGCTTGTCACTGCTAGGTCACTTCAGACCTGCTCCACTTGCGAAGCAGTAACTCTGTATACATGCCTTCCATGCCCTCACTACGTGCTCACCCCGCCTGCACTCTAAAATGACCGAAAGCCTGAGGTCTGTCTAGCTCAGACCTGATGCTGCGCTGATGGCAGATGGACCTGATGTTAGGTAGCACAAACACACGGCTTCCATGTGGCACAGAGCACAGACAGCTCCTTGCACCTCCACCTGCAAGAACACTGGCTGAGCAACCTCCGTCTGAAAACCCCCATGCACACAAAACTCCCACCCCAAAGAGCAAGCAGTCACACTTGTACTGGTGCTAAGGAAACTTGTATACAGCAAGGGGGGGGGAAGAATCAACTATCACAGTTTTGTGCTTTATACATATTCCTTGAAAAGCTTCAGGCCTACAAGCAGACTTAGAGTTAGAGCTGTATCTATATCTCAAGGCAATATAGTTTAAACACTTTCGCACCTCAGCTCTGTGATGAGCACAGACATTCAAAGTTATCCAGATAGTAACAGAGACACATATTACATTTAACATTCTGAACAGCAGGATGTTCGCAACCACATTGAGGTATAACTTCTCCTTGCAGATGCCAAAAATACTACTGGAAAACAGAGTGAGAAGCCCGATTAGCTAATAAAACAAATCAGCTCCTCCCTGTAGATAATTCCAGATGCTGCATAGAAGGATCTTCCAAGAGCTGGTATTTTGTCAGGCCACTTCCTAATAGGTATTGTGAAACAGTATCAAAGCCCTCATATATAACAAGTGGGCTGTAAAGGAGAAGCTATCAATGGTTACCAAACTCTGCTAGGAAGCGTATACCACAAGCATCAATGCACCCTGCGCTCTGAACTCGTAGGGACACCTGTGCAAGCTCGGACAGCCTCACTGGATATTCACAAAGCCCCCCAAAGTAGTCCAAGGGAATACCAAAGGCAGATCAACACCACACAACAGGGAATATCTCAAACAGCAATTAAGCTACTTCTGAAACTGGAAACCACATATGTGTACAATACTAAATGGGGTCTACTTTGGTTTTGAGATGTGAAGATACATTTCTACATGATGATACCCTGCCTGGTGTGGATGGCCCAGTACATCTGAAACTACATCAGGGAACTGTACCCTGTGTTATTCTATATGGCATAGACAGACTTAAAATGTCACTCAGAGCAAAGACGAGGTGAAACAGACCCTGTATTCACCTGATGTTCACCTCCTCTTTGTACTAGAAACCACGGCAGCAATGGATTGTTGTTGCTGTATTACGAGAGCAAATTCATAAGTGTGTGTTATGTTTCCTGCACAGAGAGCCTTCACCTTTTCTGAGTAACTGTGCATAATCCTGGGGACATGTAAGAAGTTATAAAATCTCATTGATTCTCAGAGAATACGTTACTCATAACTATTTGCTGTGAATCTACAGCAACCTCACACAAGTCCATTGGGTTAACTCACTGGAAAGACCCTGCGCCTTGGGCACAGGTGATGTGCATGTTTGGAGAGGAGAGGGCAGGTCAGTCCTTTGCATAAAATTTGAAGTGGGCACCTCTGCTTCCCATTTTTATGGGAACATTGTTGTCCAACTTTCAACAAAGCCAGCATGTCAGAACATGAGAGGAGGGGCCTGGACTGCCTGATATACGCAGTCCCTGTTCTACATTTACTGGCTTTTTGCTGTGTTTGTCCTGCATTTAGCTACAATAGAGCTCTCATCAATAGCTGGTACTCCTCAGCAATGCTGAAGGAAAAAAAGTACATTTCTCTGCCGTGTTACAGGATATGTCATGATGTTCTTTCCTCACTCCTCCACTCATGTCTCTGGAGAGAGTGGTAAAACTCAAAGATTAAATGGTATTCACTCCCACTCTGCTGTTAAGGACTTAAAGCTTTAACTTCGAGACAGGCTGCTCGTTCCTCCCGCCCCTGCCACGGTCTGTGTAGATGTGAGAAGTCCCCCGCAGACACGCACTCCCCGAGCTCCTGTGCTGGCTGCTCCCATGCGGGCTGTGCATGCCCTATGCCAGCCTCAGTGCAGGGCTTCTGCACTCATTCCCCTAAGTGAGATCCCTTTGCCCACCAAGAGATGCCAAGGGCTTGGGAGCCTGAGCTCGTAGACTCGATTAATCCCTGCTGGCACAGGAGAAGACACTGCATTAACTCAGGTGCAAGTATTGGTGCAGGAGTTGCTCCTGGGGAGAGCAGTTATTCCTTCCTCAGCTAGGAAAAGTTCAGCTCAGGAGCAGCTTACTGCCTGGTGACATCCTGAAGGCATCCCCAAAGCCGTCAGCTGGATGTCTCGGCTGGCATCATCCGGGCTAGGGTGAGGAGCAAGGTTGTTCCCCTGGCAGAGCCGAGAGACCAAGCCTACCACACTGCTGGGCAGACAGAGGATGCGAGGAAAACTTACCTGACCTGCACGAGGCACTTGCACAGTACGGGCAAGAGTGCTAGATAGGTGACAAATAACCCCCAAGCCACACGTCTCAGCCAGCCAAGGTCCTCCCCCTCTGCCAGCAAGGTCAGCTCACTCCATAAAGAGCCTCCAAAAGGGTCAGACACTGACCCCAGCCATCAAGGCTCCAGGCAGGAGGAAGTATCCTAAAAATAAAGAATTATACTGGGCCATAGCTCCTGTGCTATGTTTCTCAACCTTCTTTGGAAGAGTCTGTCATGTTTCATTTGTGGAGTGGTGGAGCCAGTATAGCAGGCCCGTTGCACAAATGTTACTGAACAGAGAGGCTCCTGTTGCTGATAAGTCACCTACAATCAGCATAAAAACAAACAAAAAAAAAGACCTTGTTACAATGCTTTCAGGTTACCTTAAAACATTGACTGGGGTGACACAAGCATCTAAAGTTACCATAACTGTTACTATAAAAATACTAAAAGATATTACTACTCTTTTTCATGATTTTTTTTTTCCCCAAATTAGATGGGAAGCTTCAGGCAGCAGCGTTACAGGAAAAAAAGACAAAGACAAACGACTGCATTGACAAAAATTGTGAATACCTTCAAAAATTACTAACTCTCACTTTTTCATTTCTCTAAGGTTGTAAAATACCATAGCACCAAATGGAAGAAATAAGGCTCTCTCAGGCCTGATATATAGGTTATATTTGCCAAGCACTTCTTTGCAATCCAGTGATTCACATTTTGATCTCTAATGCCCAGTATAAAGCCATAACAATCTGACCAACTTCAGTGGTGCTACTCTACATTTATCCTAATGCAACTGGGACAAGACCCTGGCCCTTCAATTGTTCATTATGGTATTGAGACTCAAATACAGCCCTTATTACTCTTGAGAATAGTCACATGTTAGTAAAGTGGGTACTTGAGCTCATGCAAAGTGCCTCTTCAATAATGCTATTTATGAAGCTATGTTGTGTTTGGTTCGTAATGGATAACTTCAGCTCTTGTTCAGCACTGGGAAAGAGTTCTTTGGGAATGCAACAAATGATATCCATAGGATACCTATGTGACTGAAAAATAAAATCACTTCAAAGAGAAAACATCCAGGTGGACAAGATGAGCCAGCTACAATTACACAGTGACCAGCAGTTTTATGACAGATACCCAAAATAGAAAGATCTCTACAGAAGGAAAGGAACTTCGTTGACAATGCTTTTAAGAAAATCTTTCAGAAGACACTCTTTGTTCTATGACTGAAACATTTTCCAGGACCATTACGTCTTCCAGGCTCCTCTTCCCCTTCATTTTTAATTAGCTTTTTTCTTAGCTATGCCTGGTTCCATTTCCTCCATAATAGCTCTGCCTTTTCTGCTGTCCTCATACTAAAAACATTAGCAGGCAATCAGTGCTCTGGGGCATTAGATTACAAAGGGACAAAGAAAACTGCTTCCAAGGCCCGGCTTCTCCTTCGTTTGGGCAGTACGCTGTTCGAAGTAGGGGATCTAGTCAATCACTATCGGCCAGTATCTCCCTTCAGACAGATGCAGTGCTGGTTCAGACAAATGAGGAGAGGAAAAAAAGATACTTAAACATGTATTGTTTTAAGAATAAACGTAACTATACAAAGAGAACGGAATAAGTCACCACAGCCACAAGGTTGGATTTTGTTCTTAGTTACTCTGCTGTAATGCCATTTGCTTTAGTCTTGTTATACCTGCCTTCTACCACTGCATCTTGGACTAGAACTTAACCTGAGTCTTTCTCAGGAGGGACAGGGAAGGCACACAGGGGTGGCGGGGGGGGGGGGGGGGGGGAACAGCTCTTGCTTTTGCTTTTTCTCCCCTCCTGCTCCAGAAAGGGTTAAACTTCCCAAAAGGTGGATCTTGTTGATCTTGAGGATTTCGGTTTCTTTTCTCAGATTCCCTGAAATATTCTGTAATCCTGTAGTTTATCTCCCCAGCTAAGGTTGTGCAATCTCTCTACAAATGGATTTTCAGCCAGTAGCTAGAAGTCTGTAGTAGTTAAGGAGTATGCCAATGCCATTCACATCAAATTCAATCAACATCTAGCAGTGGCTCTCACCATCCTTCTCACTGCACTTGAGCACTAACTCAGTAGAAGTTAGAGCCTGTGCTCTCCACTTCCACAGATTGCTCAGTTCTGCTGTCACTTCTGACATTCAGTGCAGGAGAGGAAACAAGAACCACTGCCTTCTTTTACCTCTAGATGAGGACATTACCAAGGTGCCAGAACTCCCCCTTCCCCAAAGGTAGCTGTTTTGTTCATGAGGAATTAGAGAGGCTTCTTTCTCCAGAAGCTGCTATTGGGATGCTGCTCTGCCACACTGTTCCCTGCTACAGCCATTTATAAATATCATAGCAGGCAAGACCATTAAAAGAGTACATCACCTCCAGAAAGCTCTTTACAACCAGTCTTGAGAGAGAAAAAAACAAAACAAAGAACAGAAAGCAGAAAAAAGGACATAAGGCACCTGAGACCACAGCAGGAATTAATGTCATAATAGAAGGTCCCAGATGTCTTGCCTTAAGCTTCAATCACTAAATCATTTCCATCTCCAGAATAACCTTCTTTTTGACACAACATTTCCAGACTTTCAAGTTGCTACTAACCCCAGGAGATATTGAGGTATGTGAAAACAATGATTATCACACTGTTTCAAACTTTCATCACTTTTGAATATTAAATATGGGTTCAGTTTAAGTCTATTTTTTTCTGAACTAGTCTACCCACATCTAATGGCTCAATTGTGTTCCAAAACACTGTCTTCAAATTTTACAAGAGAGATTACAACTCACTCTTCTCCTCCTTTATAAGTGTTTTGAGGTTCCCCACACACTACAGGTTTTCCTCCTTCTGCATTAGTAAGGAAAGGTGTAGTTTGTTTTGTTTTAAAGGCTTTGATTAATACACAGTCATTTTGTAAAAGAAAAAAATTGGCAGTAGTAACTTCCTCTAAAATGATGATCTTGCAATTACAGATCTTAAGTTGTAATGACAGAAGACCAATTCAGTTGCTGCAAAATTAACAATGTTGGCATCAAAGGGCTCTCTCTCTGAGCCTGTTTATCCTTATCAAGAGCATAATAAATTATTAAGATGTATGACAAAGACTCCTCCTTGAATGATACTACAAAGACATTCTTCTAATGCTTAAATTCTGCTCATTACCAAAGAAATTGAAGGAGGTGGGAAAATAAAGGAGGGTCCTGTGTAAGACTCGTTTTGGAAAAGTGTGTACTCAGGGTCCTCCGAGGAAAAAAGGGGAGCTAGTGAAGGGAGTATGGTGGATCTTAGGCCTTCCACCCAACACCATCCCCACCATCCCTTCAGACAGCGGCTGTGAGAACTGCTCAAGGAAAAGGTTATGGTCCAACATTCTGTTGGCAAAATACAGCCACTGCCATTTATTTTATCATCATAATAGCTGTTGGCAGGATATCCTTCCCAGTAATACAGCAAACATTTTAAATGTCTTTTTAGCTAAGCAGTTTGGAGAGCTGTGCAAGAATAAACCGCAAGTAAGCGGTTTCCACTGAAGAGTTAAGGCAGCAGTAATTATTACTTAATTCCTGCTTGTTTGCAGCTCCTGTTGTGGCAGCCCAGAGGAAATAGCCAATGGGAATTCATTGCTTCGGCACAGGTGACACATGAAAGCCATCAGCTGCTGCAGTTGTCAGCTAAAATGATCAACAGATTTTCACTAAAGGGATGCATTTGCTTAGTGGAATAGAGCTGATAATCCTTTGGGACAAAGGGACAGTGATCGACAATGAATACTAACTGACTGAGGAAGAGACCTGCAGACAGCTAGTAAACAAAAGTTTCAGACCACTAGCAGTAGTATCTATTGGACTTCAAGCAATGCAAAGCTTTCAGCTCACAACATATTCTTAATACTCACTTTGTGCTTAAAATCTTAGCCTTCCACTGTGCATATGTGATCATTTTTCTACATGTTCAAATCATACCGTGTTCTTCAACAAAATGCTCAAAACAGTTGCACCAAGGAGATGCACCTTGCTGCTGACTATAGGAAAAGACTGCATATAAGGTCAAAAAACTAGAGCTAGGTCACCAAGCCTAGTCCTTGCCCTCTGCCAGCCCCATGTTACATGACCATCTCACCAGCTGACTGTGTTCCAGTTTAAATGCAAATCCACCTCCTCTTTCAGGAGAAAGGCTACTTTTACCTGCAGATACAGTTGGATTTCCCACTTACTGGTCTTGCTGCAAGGTTGCTCCAGGTCCTTGCTCTAGGAAGATTAGAAGCTTATTTCTAAATCAGTCTACATCTATTCACAGCTTTATCCTTTTTTTCTCCTGTTCTCACCATTAATTTAAATATGCATGGTGTTTCCGCCTCTCATGTATTTCTGCCTTTCCTTTGCATTTCCCCTAGTGTGTTTTTAAAGAATCCCCTATCAAGTATTGTCCCGCTTACCAAATGATAAACTCTAGAGTATGCCCTTTGTCAGTCACCTCATCAATGTAAGATACCAGGTTAGTATATCGTTAGTATAAAAATCAGCATTAATCCACTATTTTCCTCTTATCTTTCAATCGCTATTAATTTTTCTTTCAAAATTTGTTTGAGCTTGCAATTCTCTAAGAAAGTTGTACCAGTTCAGTGGCTAAATGCTATGCTTTTCTAAAATGATTGGATTTATTTAGCTGACATTAAACTGCAGCACAGAACAGGTCCTTCATAAGCCTGAATGATGGTCTGGATAACAGAGCTAAAAACCTTTTGAATTTCACTCCCAAGCATCTCTTTCCTGATCCTACACCTAAAAGGCAAAGAGCTATGGGAATGACTGGAGTGCTTCAGAAAACACCCCACAAGCCTGATCTTGTGCGGTTATGAGTCATTAATTCTGAGTGAGTTTAATGAGAGTTTAAGTTCTCAGCAGGTCCCAGGTTACAGCCCCGTGCCCAGAACCAAACACTTGTGCGAGAAGTTCACAGTGAACATCCACTGGGCCAAGCAGCCATAGCAAACAGGAAAATTGAGTAGTTTACAGAATAATAGGCAAAAAGGACAGGAAAAACTGGAAAAAATAATTTGAACAGAAATCTTTAAACACCTAAAAACTCAGACTAGCAGCCAATGCATATGTTGAATAAATGAGCCATTTTTCTTACTCAAATAATCACAGCAGCATGTGTTTGGGTGCCTGTTTGAGGAGATTAGAGCAGTGATAATATTAGAGTCAGTAAACAACTAGTGTATGCATATTAGTATTCAGCATCTTTCATTACTTAACCCTTTGGAATAACAATTAGTCTTCATATTAGAGTCAGTGAACTAATAGTGTACGTATATTAGTATTCAGCATCTTTCATTACTTAACCCTTCGGAATAACAATTAGTCTTCAGTTTAATGACCAAATAGAGTTGGTAGAAAATTTAAAATCTCTTTTCCAAATGACAAAACAGACATTTTATTGATCACAGAGGTTTTTAATGCAAACTGAGGACTGCTGAGGTAGCAGAACTGTCTGCAATAGGCGACCATGAACAACGATAAACTCCCCATCTCCTTGCAAGCCTTCAGTGTGCTGTTCACTATGCAGTCTTTATCTTCACATGCTGACACATGTAATCTAACATTCTCACTTTGCCACAGTAGGAGCAATTGCTTGACAATTTGATTATGGTTTCCTGTCAGCTCATACACAGAATATTCTTTGAGCTTTCAAGAATTGCAAAATATTTTGATTTCCCAATGATGATAATCTTCTGGGGAAAACATCATTTGAAATATTGATTTCTGATAGCAAACCTACTCCATATCTGCATATAGAAACAGCTCCGAACATCTAGAAGCTGATATGCTGCACACAAGGAGAGAGGCAGAAGTGACAGTAGTGTACAAATGACAGAGGGAGAGGGCTGGTGACTGAAAGCTGTTGCTGTCTGGGGGGTGCTGTGTGAAGTGAGTCGGTGGTCTCAGACCAGACTGGAAGACAGGCACCCTCCCCACTAAATGCCAGCACAGCAGTCCGTGCATAAGGGCCAAATCCTGAACGGCCACAAGAATAACTGTGTCTAAAAGTAACTCCGACAAATCCTGGGTGAGCTTCACAGGTATAGGGAACGGTGGAAGGCATGTCATCTCGCTAGGTTTTTTTGCTTGCATTATTGCGACAAATTGAGCACTCCACAGCTATTACCATCAGTCTAGCATATTTGTTTTTTCAGGACAATGCATTGTAAAGATCTTTAACCGTGAGGTTGCAGCCAAAGAGCTATTGTCTACATCAGACTGGGTGAAAAACTGAACCAATACCACCTTTGCATTCCCTCTGCCCTGGGCTGGCACAGTAGTAAATTGCTCCCCTCATGGTTTGTTCCAAAATACATGCCAAAATCCGCAGTAGGCCAAGATGACACCCAGCATAACACAAGAGAGCCTTGGTCAGAGTCCTCTTGGCTCTGATCGTGTCCTAACACTGGTCAGGAAGTCCCATCAGGCAGGGGTACAGGAGCTGATGTGAAGGGGGGTCATGCAGGTCAGTCACTGCTGGTATCAGCCAGTGACTAGGCAGCCTGCCTGTGCCGGCAGAGCCGCCGCGAGCGGCACAGCACCCAGGGAACTAGGCCCGTACACTTAGGTATTTGTTACCTTAGGAAAAATAAAAATAATAATAATTTTTAAAAAGCTTAGTAACAAGAGCTTCACTGAATGTCAAGCACTGTAGGAGCCTCCGTCCCCAGGAGCAGGCTGCGTGAACAGTTCAGGGTCAGGAGTCCAGACCGTATGGTGAGAGACACCGATCTCCAGCCAAAGCAAACAGAAGACAGCCTTCTAAATAATTTTTACCCATGTGGTCATTGAGCACTTGTGAAAACATTAACCTAAAAGCCAAATTGCCTTGTCACAACAAAGTCAGACTAGACCTTTTACTTGCTTAAGATGTAGACTTTTTTTGTTTAAATTGCTGTTTTCACCAAGACATCAAAATACATTTTCTTTCCATTCGTCCTGTTGTTGTCATGGTCCCCAAGGTATGACAGTGACATGAAAGAACAAGGGAACTACTACTAAGGGAGCCAGGACAGTGCTGGATGTCTAGAATCAGACTGAAGAGCAAAGACATTAAAATGGGAAAGATATCACCAAAAATAATCCTATTACTGAAACTGCGTGACTAACAATAGTTTATACGCGCCCAGGAACATATGTGCACCCCCAGAACACAATCAATCACTGCACCTGGAATTCAGCCACTCAGCACTACGATATTCATACATACAAGCTGCTAGCTACCATTAATCAAAAAGCTTTTAGCTAATTACTTAAACTTTTAAGCAACAATTTCATGAGTTTACACTAAATCATGAAATTACCATAATACCTCATTATATCAGTAGGTATTCAGCTAAATATCCTGCCTTCTGCTGAACGGTAGAGAAAATCTGAGCGTGTCACAAGGCAAATACGCCAAATGAGACAGGCAGTGCCGTGAAAACCTGCGCTGCTCTGAAGAGCCATGACTTGTCGCAAAAGCAAGCGCCCCCAGCAAAGACAGAGCCATGCGGACCTCGACAGACCTGGAGCTACAACTAAGCGTGGTCTGAGCAGAGCACAGGGAGTCTCCAAATGCAACACATCCAGGAGTGTCATCACCTTCATCTACACTATTTTACAATCAAAATTCACTGACTGTAAAACAGGTGGAAGAGCTGGGGTGTGACTTCCCGTATGCGACACTAGAGTCTCCAGCGTCAGGAAGCGCGCAATTTCTGTCTTCCGACAGAAGTGAAGGAAAATAGCGTCTTTCTCCATTTTTCCTAACCTACTGCTTTCTAATCTGAAGAGGAAAGATTTGTTTGTAACCACTCGATTAAGCTGTTAAACTGTAGCCAGTCTCACCAAAAGTGTGTGTGTTAAAATACCCTTACAATTTCAAGACAGATTTTTGGCAAGAAAAAAGAAATAGGGTGGCACAAAAAAGGAGGCAGAAAACACCCTACTATAGCCGAATACTTTGATTTCAGTTATTATATTTTTTAAAATATAAGTATGTATACATTTTACAAGCAATGTTGATTTACACATACAAGTGGAATGAAAGATGGGAAGCAATCGTCAGCAAAACACAGCTCGGCTTTTTGAATTCTTATGAAAGTATCCATCTTTAGAGCAATCCAAAATTTAAACTGAGTCACTTTTCTAGATGGTACCCAAAAAGACTTCTTTTTGTGCATCTTCCAGCTTAGGTTTTTTCAGTTACTGATATAGCATTTGTTCAACAATCACCGAATTGTTGTTTTCAGAAGAGACCTGATGTGCAAAGCTGCGCCACCCAGCAGCGTTGCTACTTGGCTGTGATGAAACACTTCTGGAGGATTTTCTCCTGCTCAGTCCTCTTTCTTACCAATATTATGAAGACACCCTTCCTAGAAGCTGCAGGGAAGCCAGGAACTGTGTGGGCACTGAAATCACATTGCTGGTCCTTCACGATCTATGTATCTAGTGTATGTTGGAACTATATAAAGAATTACCAAAAAGAATTGCCTCTGATTGCTGTTTGGCTCCCCAAATCATGTAATTTATTTTATAAATGAAGAAAATATATTTTTATAATTGCAGCACATGTGGAATACGGATGCCTTTTTATTTATGCTAATAATTAAAAATAAATGTCAGGCCTACCACATCTCTGATCATTTAAGTCAGTTTAATGATACATGAAATATAAAAGACAACTTCACTAAAGGTCTCTAAAGAGAAAAGGGCAACACCACTAAATAAAGAAGGATTATCATGCTAGGGCAAACTTGAAAGGAGATGGCATTCATACAAAATGCAATTAACTTTGACAGTAATTTTCTGTATTTCCCCTGCTATTATTGAAGATATATGTGTTGAACTCAGAGCTTTTTTTCTTGGAGAAACCAGTTGTTCATTCTCTTTGGTCTGCAGTTAAGTCATAGTCCTGTGTTAATGGCTTCACAGTTTGTTACATAAGAAAAAAAATGATTATGTTTGTCACCAATTTGTCATTTGGAAGTCAACCACAGGGTCGAGTAACTGAAGGAAGAAACTGAGAAAAATGTTGCTTTAAGAATCTGGGGGAACTGCAGGTTTGCTTTGTTTAAACAATTAACCAAAAAAATTTTTATATTTATTATATATATATATATATATGGAGAGAGAGACATAAGCAATTTCTGAGAGGTACATGCTTTTATGTGGATGCTGAAGACATATTTCAAATACCCATTTTCACAGTAGCTCTGCATTAATGCTATTGGACATACTGTTTCCCTCTAAATCAGGGCCAGTTCTCTTTTTCCTGCCTCTTTATTCAGATTGGTCAAATATGATCACAAATGTCTTCCTAGGAATTTGTTTCCAAAAAAGTTTGAGGAAATATATGACCTTCCAATCTATACTTGAATTTCTGGTAAATAACGATATTTTTCTGCATCAGATTAACTGCAATTAGGTATTCAGCAGGCCATGTTTCATTTTTTCCTTCTCAAAAGCCCTGGCCCCACATGGTGGATGTTATCTCACATACGGCTCACGCCATCCTTGGCATGCGACTGCTGCCCTGGTCCAATGTGGGGTGAGTGGGCAGGGGGGGATGCTCCTGGCCCTGCTGCCCCTCAGCACCAGGCCAGGGAGGACTGGACTGCACCACAGTGGGTGGGGTGAGCCCCAGCCCCAGGCACCTCCAGCATGACCGGGGCAAGACGTGAGCCAGCCCCAACCAGGAATGGGAACGTCCACCTTCATCAGCTCCTACGGACTGACCCATGCTGGCGAGGTCTCACATGGGGGAACCATATTCCTCCTGAGGAGACCTTCTGGCCCTGAAATTCTTGGGGCCTATTGGAAGTCAAATACATTTTGAGAAAAACTGACTTTCAAGAAGTAGCTAACAATACAGAAAGATCTCAATACTGAGATGGTGGGCTGACAGAGAGAATATGAAACAAGTCAAGCTGAAGAACCATTCCAACATATATATACAATTCACTGCTCCAGGACAGGTGCTGGTATATAATTTTAGATAGGAAAGTTACTTAAGCTGATTGACACACAACAGTTATTAACATAGCTCTAAATTGTGCATTGATCTTCAAGGTCAAAATGTTTTATTTCCCTTCCAAGTTGCAATACTCAAAATAATACTCAACTGATAGTTACTATATTCATATTATCTTACCCATTAACTGATCATTTATAAACAACTTTAAGCCTTTAAGATGCAAGCAGACAGACAGAACTATTCCTTCTTTTCAGAGACAGAAACTAGTCATAAAATACACCTGGCAAGCTTCCTCACTAGAATGCAGATCCCCAGAGCTCTTATCTTGGTGTCTAGGGATTAAACCCTGTAGCTTTTTACAAGTAGGTATGGCTATGAGATCATGCTTAGCTTGAAAATTAACTGTAGCATTCCTCCTAGCCACCCTTTCTTACTACACATCTGCAACAGAAACCAAGTATAGTCCTAAGTTAGTTGTCTTTATGTGGCATGGAAAAGTCCTTTGAGCTGCCCGAGAGCAAGTGTGAATCATGAACGAGTCCCTTCTCAGCAACGGCCTGCACAAGGACAGTTCCCTGCACTGGAGAAGCCAATGCTCAGCTTCTAGACACGGATTGTACTAAATGCTTCCCACATGAAGGGTTAACTGAGATTGTAGAGAAAAGAACAGCACAGCTCTAATTGAATTTTTGTTTGCCATCATTGAAATTCTTGAATTTATTTCAAATATGCAGTCTTAAAAGTGAGGAAGAGTTGACCCCATTAACTGCACTGTCTTTGGATCCTGTATATCCCCAGAGCAGATTAGATTTCACCCTAAACAGCTACCCAAAATAAGAGACCATGCAAACACATGCAATTAAAATGAATGAGTTTGGTCACATAGAGTTTAAACATGAATGATGGATGCACAATCATTTCAAAAGTCTTATCCTATCCCATAAAATGAGCATAGTGAAGGCAAATGATTAACAAACCCATTTTCAGAAAACATTTCTGAATGATAGAAATGTTATTAATGCTAGCTTCTGTACTTTGACCTTTAGTGACCTCAAATTACTCCAAAAGGAGTACTCCTAAGGACAAATTCTTGATCTAATAGTATACAGTTATGAATCCCACCCAGCAATAACAGGCACTGTTGGTGAATGATGGCACTGGAGGAAGATAAGCCTCCATGTCCACTTGGGCTCTAAATTAAAACTATTAGGTACATTCAATGGAAGCTAGTAGAGCCTAAAAGAGCATATTTATCATACAAGTCTGTGTCAATTACATAAAAGTATGCAACATGTAGCTGGAGGAAGCAGTATGAATGCATACATTCCCACCTCATACTGCCATCCCAGAGGCAAGCAGAGCAGCAGTGTCCCTCCCTCCATCAGTCCACACAGTCCGTCCCCAACTGGCACGTTGCTGCCTCCCCTCCCAGGGTGAGCAGCCACTCTGCCTGCAGCGGCATCCAGCCACAAGCAGCCCCGGTGCTCTGCACCCACTTGCAGACTCCATGCCTTGGTAGCAAAGGCTTCTGGCATAAGTTTGTCTTCATTTTTCCACCCACCTCCGCACAGTTCTCATTTACAAACCACATATATGACGTGAAACAGCATTTTGCAGGAAGCACTCCTTCAACAACTGCATTGACTTGTGGTCTGCCTATGTAAAATTCAGGAGAAGCAGAAACTGGCCTGTCTGTATTTTATTGTTGTGTTTCCTCTTTGCATAGCTTTATAAGCAACTTCCCTCTACCAGCAATCATTTATGTCATCCCTCCCCGCCAAAGAGCTCAAACCTTAGCGCTGTTGACTTTTGCTTTACTGCTGTATTCTCTTACTAATTTTACCTTGCAAGAGTATAAGTATAAGTGGCAGCATGTTTCCACAAGGCACAGCAATGAAGCTGTCAAATATCAGGAAAGCTGGTTTGTCTCAAAAAGCACACAAGCCACAGAAGGCTTTTGCTGAGAAACCATCTGCTTTAACTATCCGTCCGTTTTCTGCTTGCCATCTTATGCTATTGCAGGGGTAAGGAATACAAAGAGCCTTTTTTCCCCTGCCACTCGCTCCCCTTGCACAAGAGCCTGAGCTCTAGACAGTGTGGAGACTACTCTTAAAACATCCATGTTTTGCAAGTTGCCTTTAAGACAGCAAAAAGTTTCAGTGAACCAGTGAGGAGAAATCTCTCCCTTGGTGCTAACAGCAGGAAGGGGCAGCCCCGAGGGAGGAGCTAGGTGCAGGATCCTCCCTGGACACAGAAATACAGAGTTTTCCCCCACTCAATCACAATTACTCCAGACCGATAATCCTCCAGCTTCAGTGGGTTACCTGCATGAAAGCAGCTCAGCTACTATTCATACTTAGTCAAGCAGAAAGTAAAAAACAGGTCTGAGAAGAAGTAGTGACAGCAGTTGCTGTCTAGTAGTCATGACCCTATCAAGGACTATTCATCTCCATTTTCCAACTGCTCCCTCCTGCTGAGCACTCGCCTCCCATCTCCTAGCTTTACTGCAATAACTGGTCTTGTATAAGGAAATCCTTTCGGGCCTTGCACTGTCCTCCACTAACCTCTTTCAGTAGCTAGTGTTTCACATATTTATGCTTTATTCCTCACTGGTTATAGAGTGGCTTTTTTAAACCACTCCCTCCAAAATTTATGCCATTCTCAAAATGAACACAAGAGGGAAGAGGGGGGAAGAAAAAGAAAAAAGAAAAAACCTATCATGAAACTGTAACTATCCTAGTAACTCAGGTGAAGTGAGTTGGTGATCACTTTCCAGTTTTGGAGCAATGAATCCCAGGAGGGATCTACTACCCTAGTAGACATCTTTGCTTGTCCTACCAGGCTGGGCATTTCATTTAAAGTTCAGCAAGTACAAAACTTCAGGGGCTGCTGTGTGAGGTAGTTGAGGCAATGAAAAAGAGCTTGATCAACTCGTGCATGTTCTGAGTGCAGCATCTGTATTTATTGTAGCAACTTCAGTTAGCCTAAAGCTATCAGCAGATGGGGGTGGAAGTCTGATCAACTACTAAATACATGTTGCCTGGAGAAACCCCTAGTGTAAACTCAGTAATATCAGCTATCTTGCACATTTATCAGAACAGATAGTTTTGCCCATGCAGTTGGTCTTAGTCCATCTGTGGCAAGGCAGTCTCATGCTAGAGCAGTATTCACTGTGGGGATGCTGTTTTGGCGTTTCCTTGCTGATGAAGGACTCCTGATTTATAGAAAAGACAAACAATACCCAACTGTCCTACACTGCTGAGCTGTCCACTTCTGCTAGCGACCACATGAGTTTAGCTGAAGTCAGGTCCATCTCCCCCGATACATTGGACTCAGGAAGGACTTCAACACTGTTTTCAGAATCATATATGGACAGTCCCAGGAAATGCAAAAGCACAACAGCAACTCATTATCATAATTTATTCTCAATCACCTTTGCCAGTAAAGAGATAGAAGCCCCGTTCTCTCAGGGTTAAACAAAATGAAATGCATGCAGTGGAAAAATTAAAGCTGTTGAGCCATTAGATGACTCATAATTACGTGCATAAATGTTCAAATTTTACTAGTGAAAGGTGTGAGTGTTAGTAATTAATATTAGGTGTTGCCAGTAAAGATTAAGCTTCGTTATCAGAACAGCGGTTGACCTCCTGCATCTCCAGATCATTGCAAATGAGATTCTTTTCTCATTACACAGTTAAGTGTTCACGTACAGCATCCTATTTCTGATGAATATAGCAGGCAGAAGGGGTATTTCTTACAGTGATTTCCCCCCAGATTTGAGGAGCCTGGAGTGGGGAGGAAGGAATTTAAACAACTAGCTGCTGACAAGTTGGTTTATACCATAATTACTATCATAAATTATTCTTACCTGAATATTCTGCTCTGTATTCCAGCTAAAGGGACTTTGTTGATCGGACTGAACATTTGAACTACTTAATCTATCACTTACATACCACATGGTGTTATTCCTGGTCTAGTTTTCCACAAGACCTCTGTAAGATTTAGGGAAAACGCGCGATACTGCTCTCCACATGACAGCAGCGGGCCGTGACCGAGGGGCAGCAAAGGCCTTCGTGGCAGCGCGTCTCGCACAGCGGAGGGGCCCCATCCCGGGCACGCGGCCGCTGCACGCTCCACACCTCCTGCCGCCTCCACCGCTTCCCAGAGGGGCTCCGTCCAGACCCACCTACCGCTGCCTCCGCGTTCTCACAGCACTCTTGCCACGGTGTGTTCAGCCGACATTAACGGCAATATGCAAGTTATTTACAAATACGTAAACTGGAAAAAGCAGTTAATTCACATGGCCCATCCAGACCTGCCAGTTATGCTTGAATGACCTGGCTGCTCAATCCCTTCACCCTGTTTTGCTGCAGCATTAGCTCATCCTGAACTGAGGGAAAGTGGGATGCGCTTCATAAAAACATGAATAAAAATGAACTTTTTTTCATTTACATACCAGAAAAATATTTTAGAGTGAAAGAGGAGAAAACTCTAAATGTTCTAAACTATTTGCTAAATTATTAATCATACAAAGGCCAATATAAAGAACAAACATTCTGGAAATTCTGCATTTTTAATTAACTGGCTGAAAAGAAATGTCTCCTGGTTAGTTTGCTCCAAGACCCACTTTTACTTAGGAATGAGGATTTCTAAATAACAAAGATAAATTGCTTTCCAATTAACATAACTTGTAATTCACCATGCACGTGGTCTTATAGGTACATTAATATCACTGTTTCTGGAATACTCCTAGTAAGACCCCACAGCATATTACCAAAAGCAATCACACTGGACCACATGCCACCAAAAGGAGACCCTATGGCCAAAGCAGGTCCTGAGGTTCAGAAAGTTTAGAGGTTATTCCTGGCTTGGAGAGGAAATACAATATCTCCTCCTCACACAATAGCTTTGAAAGGCTGTTTCTGACTATCCTTCACAACTATTTGCTTCAGAAATATGATGCCAAAATAAGACTTACTATATCCTTGGATAGCTAAGCAGTGGAATGGCTCATTAGTGATTCCTCCAACTCCTACCACAGAGCTACAGGTAGGAGCTAGGTCTGTGAGCTGGTCGTCTTCTTGTTTCAGGAAGAGGCGTGCTACACCTCCTTAGATAGCTTCCTGCCCAGTATTGCTGCTTTTCTTCTCTTTCTTTTTTTTTTAAGCTATTTCTATTTCCACACAAGCAGAATCCAGTCTGCCAGTCCTCAAACATGTATTTGCTTTTTTCCCCATTTTCCTTGTTTTGTGAAAATTTCAGATTCAGAAGAAAATACGGTAGAAACTTGTTTAATTTGTCATATATGTAGATATTTACCAGCTGCCATTCCAGTCCTCCTGGGCAGGGACCCCAAGTTGGCCCTGCTTTGAGCAGGGGACAGGGAAGGCAATGAAGTGTTTGCACCATTCCTCATGGAAGTCATTAAGTGTGCACTGTGTGCCCTGCAAGACTCTTAGGAACAGTTATTTAGGAATAGTACGGTATTACAGAGTAAGTTACAAGATGCCAGTCAGCAGAAAAGCATATAGAGCATTACCACCTGCCTTGGCAAATTGAGATTAAAAAGTTATATATATTTGTACATGAAAGCACTCAGACAGTAGATCACCCGCTTTTCCTGCAAGACTGTTTAGTGCAGAAGTTGCGTACTAGAAGTTTTACTTTCTGTTGGGGTTTTTCCTTTCCATTAGTGAGCTTTTCCAGCTCCAGAGCACAGGCAAGACTTCGTGACAGACACGCGCCTGGTGCTGGGAGCTCGTCGCAGGGGAGAGGCAGGGCCGCAGACGCACGCAGCAACGCGGGGCAGGCGCGTGCAGCGCTCCCTCCACAGGGAGGCCCGGGGGGCACGGGCACGGGCCCGCCAGCACCCCACTCCCTCCTGAATACCGTCGGCCTTCCCCGACCAACGCCTTTGTGCCACGTGCAAGTTTTAGTTCATCTTAAGAATACGAAATAAACTAAATGCCCTTTTCTCCCTTCCTATCAAGTGAGGGGTTTGGTCTTCAGCTAGCAGCTCTGACAGTAGCTTGTAGAACTGGTACTAGTTTTGAATACGGCTCCACAAGAGAGTTTGAAGGACTGGACCTCGAAATGCCCAGACTTACACCCTTACGGACACAGAAACTATAGAATGAAAGATTAATACTGAAATTGTGAAGAGCTATCTGTTCAGTCATTTCTTTCCCTTGACCTGTATGAGCATAGCTACATAAATGATATAATAAAGCCTTTATTTTAAAAGCTTTTTCTCATTAGTGCCTGCTCTTAGTTCTATAAATCACCCAGCTGTACATGTGACTGCACCCCGCCATACATCTCTAAACACAGGAACAGACGAATTAAGCTGTTACCAACCAATACTATTTGACATTTTTAACCCATACATTTTAAGAACTTTTTAATTACATATTTACTGTGATTTCTGATTAAACCAAAATTGCTTTCAGCAGCCATAATAAATCAAGCCACAACATTATTCACATTGTTCCCAAAAGTGGTGAAATGATTTGTTTGCCACATTCGTGATTGAAGTCCATCTTCCTTTAAGTAAAGTTTAAAAAAAATAAAAAAGAAAAAAAAAGCCCATCTAGATACTCTACTGATAATCCCAGACTTTTCTGTGGCTTGTTCTTCCCCATCTCCCTGCAAGGGAGTATTTCTGCATCTTCTTCAGTTAGAAGATTTAGCAGTGGGTGCGTGGTTGGACCTGCGCTCTGTACAGAGCCCCAGCCCAGCTAGAAAGACTGGACATTATGGTGAAGTTTTGTTCTCATGGGAGTACTATGACAAAATTTCGGGTAGCATCCTGTTAAAAAGGACAGGTTCTCCATAGCCAAACACTGTTATGAGACATAAGTTACTGCCTACATTGTCATTCGTTATTTTCCTCATGTGCTCTGGCCTTGATGCTGCAAAAGGCAACTCTCAGACCTTTCTCACTGGTTCAAGTCATACAGCTTCCATTTCACCCACATTTTCCACAAACATTACCATGAAGCTGCAGCTGATTTCTAGAAATACCTAGAATAAATACCAAGAAGAAAAACTGACTTCTGAGTATTTTGTGGAAAATATACAATTAACAACTACAACATTGGAAATTCTCTGATCTGAAAGTTTCATTTGATTCATCACCTGGAACATGCAAACAGCTGTTATTAAATACAGTTACAATCACTTTTGTTCTCAAGGGTCTGTATTCTTCTATTTCATTACAATGAAAAATATAGCCATTGCCAGTCCCAAGTATAGTGACTAGTAATTCGCAAAAAAAGCTTACTTTTCTATAGCACTCTTTGTATATGCAACAACTCTTTCTTTCTCCTGTGATACTCAGACCTCTGTGTCAGTACTTTGTAATATAAAGCCACTCAGCTTTTTAATTCTTCACAAGATGCAATGAAGAATTCTTGCTAGGAAGAGATTTTATTTACTGACTTAGAGGAGACTACAGGTGAGACAAACAAATACAGACTAATAAAAGGAAGGAAAAATTGTGCTGGCTCAGCATTAATTTATGTTTTAAAAGCCTCCTTCATACAATATATTTGGGATTTTACTATTCCTGTGGCTGCCTACTTAGGCCTAGTTAGTATAACACTGACTTTTGTCAGTGGCTGGAAAATTGGAAGGCTAGAAAACAGTTACTGTGATTCATTTCTGAATAACACGGAAGAGATATCCCTAATATAGAGAACACTGGACACACAGGATTAACAGCAGTCCCATGCATACTTCAACAGCCGTAGCTAGACCAGCTGTAGCGTGCTGGCTTGTTGGGATGGCCGAGCTGTCGGTGCTTATGGACACAGCACAAATGCTGCTGCAGACAACTACTACATGAGGAAGAGCAACTTCCATATATCACAGCTTCTACCCTTCAACCAGCTACTACAGCTAAGCTCCCTTTTGATCCCAAATTCATGAGTGAATTTCTCAGGAAGAGAATCAGACATCAAAAACCCAATTTCACCTCCCCAGCCAAAATCAGAGTAAATCCCCCAATTTGTTTATCAAAGTTGCTTGGTTTCATGACTTCCCAAGAGAATCACAATCACAAACAAATTTTATTTTGGCACCTCTCCTTTACTCCCACAACCTGTCTTCAAGCTGAACAGCAGGAAACGATCAATGCCTTGATGAACAAGCTGTCAATCAAAACATATCCGTACATTTGGTTACTGCGATATTCCTTAGCCAGAGGAACACTGCAAGGATATTGTATACATTAACCCTGTCCACACCAGCTTAGTGATCAGATCCCCAGCACTGCATTTTCCATCTACCCCTAAAAAAGTGCTCGTAAAAATCCAGTTCTCACAAGAGTAATCTCTTCTGTTTCCATCCCTCACTCTGTCATTTCAGGCACTCTGATGAAGATGTTTTTCAGACAACTCTTTTCCTACTGAGTCATTTCTAGCACAATAAGTGCTAATCATAGTGATCCATTTTGCAATTTAAAATATTGAATTAAGTTGCAAACAACATTAAAGGTGATTAGAGATCAACATGAAGGGCAGCCAGACATGACTTATCCGTGCTCGAATTTAGTGGCCCCTTTATTCCTTTTCAGGGAATATGAAGGAGCAGATTAAACAGAAACTGTGGCCGTATGTCTGTCTGTTTATTTTTTTTTTTTTAAGTAATCAGATTTCCACAGTCAGACAACACTGACAAGTTGATACTTGATTTTCTCAGTACCCTAGCCCAGAAAACCTCGTATTCATAATAAAACTGCAGCAAATAGTTGCTGCTCTACCAATCACCATAGCTCAAAGGGACAACTCAAGCAATATGCAATATTACTCCCAGGATGTATTCAGTGTCCTGGAAAACATTTGGACTGAAACACACTGATCCAGGGTGACCAGACTCAGGGTGGGACAGGAAGGTAGATGCACAAGCAAAGCATCAGAGACCTACAATAAAATATCAGTGTCTGGCTTCTGCTTTCATGTGAGAAGTCACTAAGTACAAGACACTCTTCATATAAGACCTTTGACTGAAATACCTCTACCATTTATAAAAAGATTTGTAACTTGAAAGTGATTTGTTCTCACAGGCTTCATTAAGGGGGAGATGGGGCAGAATAAACATAATGATGAGAAGAACTTTATATTAATGGATTGATGGAGACAGTTTTGTGGGTGAAGATACAGCGGAACTTATTCATTTTTAATCATAATGTATTAACCTGTGGTAGAGAAGGCCAAAGTCAGCAATGCATTTAAGTCTTTAAGCCAAAGCAGACAAACAGCCATGCTGCTTTAAATGAGATCAGTAAGGTGTCTGGAATTAAGCATGAGCCTAACACATTGCTAGAATGGGGCCTTAACATTGGAGGAGCAGAAACACAGGAAATCCAGATTATTTAACTTGTCTTATTAAAAAACAAAAACAAAAAAAAAAAAACAAAAAACCAAGCACACCTGTATCATTGCAGGATTCTGAGTAGTTCAGAAAAAAACAATTGTTTCAAAGAATTAATTCAAAAAAAAAATTTTTTACATTCATCTAGAATGAAGACTGCAGACCTAAGTTTAGGTATTTCCCTTATAGAGAGCAACTTCGGAGTAGGATGGTCCAACTGCATGTTTCACAGGAATACATCCCTGCTTGAACGGCTGCCATGGTGCCCCAGCAGATTACGCAGAAGAAGGATTTTGATCCAGTTCTGGCACGACTGTTGTTTAAAGCTCAGCCTGCAGCTGACTCTGTCCTGTTTTTACCCCTTTCCCCTGCCAATGCATTTGTCTTTTTTTTTTGATCTTTTCTTACAGAAATTTCAGTCCAGGCATGCAGCTGGGGACCCCTCTCTAGGAAGGGAAGGCATTTCACTGGCACCCAGCACATTTTAAACCCTGGGACAACCAGATGGTGATGGGACTGTCCCCCTGAAGACACCATCACAGCAATGATCGATGTTCTTGTAGCCAAAACCTCCCTTGGGGGGGAAGGAAGGAGAGAGAGCAGGAGGCTCATTGCACCCAGTTTTCCTAAGGGTCAGCTACCTACTTCCGCTGCTAGAAGTCCAGCACACTGTGCCACGCACATCGCACAGATCGAAAGCCAGCGGGTGCACAGATGAGCGAGCCTGTGCGCAATCCTACTCCTGAACTGTCAGAGGATTGCCTCAAAAGCCACATTACAGCTGGGCCCAAACAACAGGTGGTTTTGTGGAGCTCCAGGATTACCCACTTAATCTGCTTAAAGAATGAAGCAGAACAGCCAGAAAGGACTCTTACAGATGAAGATCACAAAGTTCATCCACTGAGATGTGATTATAAGAGAGCTAATCAGTTTAACCACAAAGTGGATGATGCTATTTGCTCTTTGGAAAGCTCATCAGCTTCCTCTGAGATTCTCTCCTCTTTCCCCCTTCCCCTGCCCTTGTCCCCTCTTCCTTTACACCTTTCTGCCTACAAATACACACATTCTAACATGCTAGTTTGAATATTTCATTTTAACCAAGGAAAGATAAGCATATATTAAAAATATTTCCAATATACCATGAGTAAGTCAATGCAGCACAGTAAGAACCTTAAAAATCTGGAGAAGGACCACTCTGAAACCACCATTTCTATTTACACTTATCACCAGCACTTGCATCTATGTTCACTGTATTGCTTTATTCAGTTTTCAGCAGAAAATAGTTCCAGGGTTTCCACAGCAGGCAGGGTCATGAAACCTGCTGAGATGCTCTACATCTGCATGGCTAATTCAGCCAGAAATCAGCCAGCCCATGGAAAACATGCATAGTGTTTATGTTGTGTCATGGCAAGAGGACTGCTAATATATTCTCTCTTAGTCCACAGTTCTTCAGAAGTTTTGACCTACTGCCAGAGACCAGGGAACAATTCTTCATAGGCCAAATATTCATTTAAATAAGACCTTTCAGACAATGTAGTAACATGGTCCTCCACAAGATTTCAGTCCTTCAGCCTTCTTACAAGCAATCTTTAGCTACACACACAGAAACAGCACCTGGCAGACAAATGAAACTGGAAGCTTTCTTGACAGTGTGGTCACTGCCCATTACTTTTCTCATTTCAGCCTCAGTCATAAAGTACAATTTCAGAACAGTTTCTACCTTTTTCTTCTAAGATTAGCAGAACACAACCAGTAAAAGCTGCACAGCTTGTTATCTGAACACATAGCTGTAAGGTTTGGATTAAAAAAAATAATAATAATAAGTACATTTCACTTACCAGTCAGTAAATAATCAGCTTTCTATAACTTTTTCCAGCTGTTCATGCTCCATATCAACATCCAGAAGTTAAAAGTCTTCATGCTCTTGCCCACTGCTACTGCCTTAAATATGTTGCTCTTTAAAGCCCATCTTTAAAAACTCCTATTTGTCAATGATTGACTGAAAGCTTCCCTGATATCCGTCAGAAATAGCCTGATTGGCCACAACAAAATCATCTTCACCTGCAGTTTGATAAGGACCAGGTGAGTCAGTTAGCTCACTGACCTTGGGTCTTGTTTCATTGTCGTATCCTGGCCTAAGGAGCCCTTTACCACTGGGTATCATTTTTGTGTAAAAGCACTTACATCCATTAAACCCCTACTTTTGATGACATCCTAATAGTTCATTCTTACTATGTTCCTATTTTCTGTTCTTCTTACACCAGCTTACGCTCACTGAACTAATATAATGAGGATCTGTAAGAGCGCTGTATAAATCATGGGATATATTGATAAGTCTGTATAAGTCAAAGAAAGGAAGTATCACAGAGTCTAACTGGAGTCCTAAACTGATGTAACAAACATTAAAATCATTATATCAGTTTAGCTTCCTTTTATTTTTAATTATCAACCATCTCTGAGTTTGGCTTAAGCTGAAAGTTGCAGAAGGCTTCTCTGTTTACTTTGTTACAAAAGCCATTTTTGTATTAACTTTAAAGTAGTTAATAATGTTTAACCATTGGGACCCATTTAAGTGAATCTACAGACTCACTCAACTGCTTTCCATGCACTTCTCTCCTAGCATCTGTTCCCTCTCCCTGCACAAGGGTTGCTAGAGGGGCTTATCTCCACACGCAGCAGAAGTGGAGAGGGGCAGAAGGGGCCGGTCCCCTGGGTCCAGGAACAAGCAGGAGCATCCAGCCGGGGTTGGGACACTCTGTGTCCTGCATGCAATCACACTTTGCATGTGCATTTATGCAGCAGATTAACGTATTAGCTTATGCAGGTCCTTAGTTATACTTCTAGAGAAGACACTTTTGAGGGAACTACCTCTTCAATAAGTAAGAGTAATTTTAGAAGTCCAACATTTATGGCCATTCTTATCTTTAGAGAAGGATTTTGTAAACAGAATGCTATATTTACACCTTTCACAAAATATCGATTCAAGAAAAGTTAAGCCAATTCCCCACTTCCATGGTTTTACTCCTCAGCTTGTGCTATTTACTACACAGGTCTAGAAATATCCTGACTCTGACCACTGTAATGATTATGTCCGGCTGTTTTCTTTAGGTATCCTTATTCCTCCAGTTCTAAGAAGACTTGCAAACAGTACTGCATGCGTCTTCTCTGGTCTTGGTTCAGGAAAGAGCTTACACATGTTCCATAGTCCATCACCTTTCAGGGAAGCACTTAAGCATATGTACTATGTTTAAGTGCTCTCCTGACTAAGGGTATTTCCTTGAGGCAGGATTTCAATGAAGGTCCATAGCAGATGGTTTTCAGTCATACATTTATTATATACACATACTTCTTTGTGGCTGAGAATGACGTAATATGCCATTAATGCTGTGAACAAACTGCTTACTTTGCCGTTTCAGAGGAGTGGCATGAGCCTGGGGAAAATTTCAGTACCAATCCATCCTCCTAAGGTCACTGGGAAATTCAAAGAAATTCTGAAGATAAGAACTTTGTTTAGGTAGCTATATAGAGCACTCTACCTGCTGGATATTATTTTCTGAGAGTAAATTAAAGCCATAAAAAACTTTGTCATGCATTCCTGCAGTCTCTTCAGGCAGTGGTTTATGATCAACTCTGATGGTATTTTACTTGCATAGAAAAATGCAAGTAGACTTGCAAAACTAGGCAGCCAAACCTATCCTAAAATATATTCTTTTTCAGTGAGCTGTTAAATAAAATGACATGAGAGGAACTCTATCTGTAGTCTTTATTGAAAAAGCAAAATCAGTACTTGTCTAAAAATGCTCAGTGTTACAGGAATTGTTAGAAGGGAACCAAAATCTGAATCCAAAACTACTTCTCTTTAATACACACTGTACGCTAGATTGCCTGTCAAGTTGGGGAACACTTCAGATATGAATGCAGCCAGTGCATATGCTGGCTTTCTAAATAAAGCCTGTCAGCCTCATATTCAAGGGTCTGTTTTCAATGTCTGTCTTCTCAAGCTAACCTCTTTCTCGGCACTCTACAGTATATTAAAAAACTAAGTTCCCAGGACTGGGGCCGTTGCTGAAGAGTGGAGGGAACACCACAGACTTTTGATGACTTCCACTACCTCCAGCATGGGCTGAGGCAGGTGGCTGGGAAGAGCTGTGGGGCCTGGCCCCTCTCCCCTGCACCCCAGGCTAGCGCATAGCCAGGCGCTTCCATAGCTGAAATTGTACTGTCATGGAAGCCAGTGACAAAAATCCCAATGAATTTTCAGGCTTTTCGCCACTTGGTTAACAAGGGTCAATTTATGTTTGTAAGTCTCATTTTTTTTACCAAGTAACTGAGAAGTCAAATCTTGATTCAAGGAACATAATACATTAGCTTCTCCTCTTATGGAAATGTTAAATTTGCATCTCTACATGTGCAGACTTTCGTGTACTCCGGCTCTTCCAATCATGTTAAAAAGGTCCCAGCCGGTGAATTTGGACAGGCAGTAGGATACTAAAAGTTGCAACTGAATCCTAGTGTCTATGAAGTCAATAACCGTTTGCCACAGACTTTGGCAAAGCCATTGTTTTACCATATCTGACACGGCGTGATGAATTTCCACTGCCCTCATCGCATCAGCTGAGGATCTGACAGAACTCTCTTCAGTTGCCACAATTTAACAGGAGGAAGCCCTGCAAAAACTCCTATTAGAGAAAACTCTGAAGGATATTATGTATTGATGAACTCAAGGAACATACATTTGGCTATGTCTGCCAACCTTTGTGTCTTACAAATAGGAATCTCTTGCTGTTATCATTGCTACTACTAGAGTTTGCAATCATTTTTCTTGAAAAGAGAAATGGAAAATATACAGCGAGGTTCCTCATGGTAACAAGACACTTGGTATATATATGCCCACCACAAACAATTATTTGGGATAAGTCCACATTCCACCCCAAGAAGTTTCTTGATTTTTGTGTGACTCTCATTTCTGAAGTAGCCAAACATCTCGCTAGCAATTAAGAATAGAAGTAGTAGTTAGAACTCTTCTCTCTTTCTTCCATATAGGCTTAGCACACTTCATACAAACTACTTCAGCTAATCAAGACGCTTACTTTATAAGCCTATATGGAAGAAAGAGAGAAGAGTTCTAACTACTACTCCTATTCTTAATTGCTAGCGAGATGTTTGGCTACTTCAGAGAGTCTGACATATTTATTGAGGAAAAGCCACATGTGAGAGATCCATTTTTTTCATTTTTTCAAAAACAGTTTGAGTTCCTGCTGAGCTCAGACTGCTGCCCATACTGGTTCAGTAGAGCCTCATCATTTCTCCAAATGCCTCCACCTAACTCTATCATGTCCTGCCTTAGCCTTAGGCTAGAAATCGTTTAGGACAAGGCTTATCTTTCTGCCCTGTGTGTGCCTAGCGCACTGGGGCAACTCTGTGACAGGAACTCCAGGTACAAGGAGAACCCAACTTGGAACTAAGAACAGTAAAGGTCCATGGGCATTTCTAGCTCATGGAGGTGAGATCCACAAGTTTAGTGCCCATAACACACCCACCTTTCCGTCTCATGCACCATCCTTTGCTGGCTGATATTTTCTCAGTGCGTTCAAGCTTGCGAGGGAGCTGCAGAGGGAGAGACGCGACCCTGGGGTCTGCCCTTGGGGCCTGGCTACCAAGACCAAAACAAGAAACGATGAGCGGGACCTTACTCATGGGGCAGCCAGGTGGGTGGCAGAGCACAGGGTGATGTGTTGATGGTAGTCTGCATTACTAAGCCAGTAAGTGGCTGGCAGCAGTTAGAGGGTTTTCAGAGTATTTAACTTAAGACCTTGATGTAATGAATTGCAATACTGAAAGTTCAAAAGCTTATATAACTGGATCATGATTTCTAGGCCTTTCTAAGAAAAGGGGGTTCAACCTCCAACCTGATCAGTGGCAGATAGAAATAGGTGTCTTACAACACCAAGATGGATCCTTCCCATCACAGATAAACTGTGGAAATAAGGCCCAAATTCATACCTAGAGAAGCTAAACAGTTAAATTACAGTATTATCCTCTTAAATGAAATACTTTGTTAAAGGAATAAAACAGGATAGAATCAATTTTTATTGCTCTATCATGCCTCTAAAACAATTGCAGCTGTAATAAAATTAGAGATTCCATTTCATTTAAAGCAAGGAAAGTAATTTTATTTACTTTTTCTAGGCACACCCCCACACAAGCACACACACACACAGAGTAATCAGCTGCTGCACTTGTTAGTTCACTGATTAAATACTTTGTCACTTAACTCTGAACTAATTAAAGAATTGAAGCTGCCTCTGCGTCAGCCAACATGGTATTAACTTTAGCTGAAACTCCTATGCTTTACTCATTCGTTGTCTGCAGAACTGGGGGAGGGAGATACTTTTTTCTTTATTCAACTAGCAGTTTTACTAACCGATCCTCAGCTGCTGGGATTTCTTTGGTCAATAACTTTTGACAGCTGTATTAAAACAGTGAAATGTCCTTGTACCTGTAGCCTTGTCAGCTTTGTGACCCAGAAGTGCTCAGTGCATGTGCAGTGGCAGTGCAGTAGTGCGAGATGACTAATGGTTTAATATTGCTGTTCTAGCCAGTCTGTGATACAGGACTAGTCACGGTGGAGGGCATGTAGACCCTGGTCACCTAACTGCTGAAAATGCTCACTTGTCAAAACAATCACTAATCATTAGAACTTGTTCTAAGTCCTGCGTCCTAGATGTCTACAAATCTGTAAAAATCTTAGCAATGTTTTTAAGTATTTTATTGTCTTTTTTTTGATTTTGAGACACAAATCCTAAAGCCTCAACATCTGGGAGGTGATTAAAAAGAACTGCACATCTTTACATATGAAAAGTCATGATTTCTGAGCCAGCCTCAGGATTCCTGAAAGCTTGACTCGTCAGTTTGAAATATTGTCACCAAAGTAAAATTATAGTCCAGGGAGAACAATATAGACTCCTGGTTCCAAAGTTAACTACCCTAGACATATGCATTTGTCCTCTACCCTCTAAATAAAATACACTGTATTGATAAATTAGGAATAGATTGGTTATCTTGTAGGTATGTATCTCTGTTTGTAACTTTTAGAGCTCATAAGTTAATTTAGACTGACACTTAGACTATGTGTGTTTCACAATCACATTTCTTGGAATATAATCAAACAGATGGTGCACGAACATCAAAACATATTCTCAGGTTCCCAGAAGGAGTTAACATGATTTTTTAGAATGGCAGCTCATGAAATACCATAACTAAAGTTGTGTCACCCTTTTCCCTATAAACTATGATTTTCAAGGGTTTATGATGTAACCATAAAAATTCACTCAAGCTAGAAAAACAGCCTGAAACCAAGATCTCAGCTTTTCTTAAAAAAAAAGTCATGCAAGCTATACCACCATTTTAAAGTTTCATGGTTTAGATCTTTTTCTGTGTATTCATATAAATCAGGGGGGTTAGGGAAAGGAGGTCCTCAAGATAAATAAGATGTTCTTTAAAAAGGGTAAATACATTGTATTTTTATGTCAAATTTCAAAGAGGTATAGTATACACTAAACATTTTTTTATTACACTTGTACATGTTATGAGCCAAAAAAGCTGGGAAGCTCAAAATAAAGAATAATCCTCTTTTCTTAGCCAAAGCATTTTTTCAAATATCAGAACTGGAGAAACTCTGCAATCCAGAAATTAGGCTTTTAAAATATCTCCCGGATTGCACGTCAGAAGTTTGTCTTCCCCATGTCATCTGCCAGTTTCAGCCGCTGTAGCCCCTGCTCCTAGGATATTTGGAAGCAGCAGAAAACTCTGACATCTCCCATCTAACAGTTCATTAATACCAACCTTAGGCAAGGCTACGACAGGTTGCAGAGGCATCACCTTTTCTCCCTACAGAATGGGTTGACTCCGCTTCTATTTCACCTCCCCTTTCACAGGGGAAAACGGAAGCAGAGTAAGGGCTGGAGGAGGAAAGTGGGAGTCTTTCTTTGAGCTTCTAAATTTGCTGTCACATTGACAAAGTTTTGGTTGGGGGGTTATTTTGGTTAGGCTGAGGTATGCACATACACACACATGTACAAACAGGCATGCTTTTTGCTACCGTTCTTTGTTCAAGATACATAAAGCGTGTCCTGCCAAGCAGCCCTTGCTGCCTGCCTCTGTGCCTCACTCTCTCCGCCAGCCTGGGGCACAGGCAGTCACCCCTAGGCTTCTGGGGCCCTGTGCTAAATCAGACAGACAGGGCCGTACCCACCTCGAAACTGGCTCTCCTTAATTCTACCTGCTCAGCCCCGCGCTGCTTCTTTCCTGAAGCTCTGCAGGTTAGAAAGCAGGTGCGATGAGAGGAAACAGACACGCGGCGTTTCAGAGATGCCTCCCCTCTCCCCACGCTCTGTCGCCTCTGCAGTTTCCATCTCCCTCACGTCCTTTGTCATTTTTCCTTATGATTTTTTTTTTTTTGTCTGTAAGATCGGGCTTCTCTATAAAATCCTCAGACGCCCAGACGAATAATTCACCATGCATGTTACACGTATGTGGCTCGGTGATAAGGCACGCACGTGACATCTGTGCAGGCAACGCAACGGGCCCTGGCAAGCAAGCGGCAAAGCGCAGCCCCTGAAGCGGCTCCTGAGCGCCGCTCCCAACGCCCGCCCAGCCCGGCCGGGGCAAGGCCGTGCCGCAGGGAGCCAGGGCAGGCCAGGGAAACGATGGTGGGGGAAGCACAGCAGAAGTAACGCCGGTGGGTGGCCGGGGACACGTCACCCGCTCTACCAAGGCGCAGCTCAGTGCTGCGTCTTGTGCCGCAGCTGACTGGCTCTGCTTTGCCTGGCTGACACCGCGCCGGGTCCCAAACCGCCTCTCTGCGCCCGGCTGCCGCGAACACGAGAGGCAGAAAAAAGCTAGGGGAGGATACAGGCCAGCACTGGCTGGCCCAAAAACAGGCAAAACTGAGGGAAAACACTAAGCCTATGCCTAAGCCCTGTCCCTCCTGCTGTGCCAAGAGCCAGGAGGCCACAAAGCAACATCCTGGCTGGTCTGCGCCGGAGCAGTGGTGAAAAGCGGACGCTGAGGGACGTGTTCAACACAAGATAAAAGTTATATGCGCACCAGAAGTTAGCTAGAAGAGTAAAAATGTAAACAAACTAGTTCTAAGCTAAAACGTTATACGTACACTAGAAAATAAGCCTGACATCTGTTGCAAAACAGGATTAATTAGGTATTACTTTAAGTGATGAATCCTGGCCCATTCCCATGTGAACAGTTGGTAAGTGTACTGTTCTAATCAGGTTGGATTTGGGGGGTTTGGGGTGTGGGGCTTTTTTGATCAAGACATTTTATTATAATAGCAGTCTGTTAAGACATTTTTATAAGTTTAAGACTTTTGTTTTCTACATGAGCTGTTCTGAGTGTCTCACATCCCCCTAAAAAGTACTAATATTGAATATAATACAATGGCCCTAGGGGGAAAAAAAAAGCAGCCAAAATACACGGATAAAGCCTTTTAACAGTGCGATCTTAATTTGCACTCTTTGTGTTCATTTATTTTCATGATTGAAGACTTGTGTCCACAGCACTCCTGTTTTATCAGATGGTTGATTACTACGTGTTCACGATTTCTTTTTGTTTTCCTCATTCAGCATATGTTCCACGCCTTATAAACTGCACACCTGTAAGAAGCTTCCTATCTTGTTTAGAGTAGAGAGATTTGCACATACTGTGCTCTTTTTCTGAGCAGATTTGCTTGGAATGCTTTCAGGCCGACATTAAGTTAAGGCAACATGGAATAAAGAGATGTGCTATCCTACTGCAAATCACGTCTGAACTTAAACTGAGCTGTTTTTTCTCAGCTGATGCAGCCCCACATCTACCTATAAGGTTAGTCACGGCCAGTGATTTTTACTAACAAACTTCGAACAAAATTTTCCCTTGGTCTTTCCCACACCGAGAAAACTAGAATGCCTTGGCACACTGAGGGAAAGCTTGGTTCTTAAATTATACTAAACCATTGTATTGCAGTTCTTGGTAGTTCCCTGTAGGTATAGCTATAGGACAGGGTAAGATAATTTAGGGTTAACTGCTTAAAATGACTGCTAAAAACTGATAAATATAGTTCAATTTATGCGCTGAAGTCAAGAGAAACTGTTTGTACCATTGGTGGTAAAATTTGTCACTGTATATAATATTCCAGAAAAAAATTAAGCAAAAAATCAAAGTAAGATGGCCTTTGATGATAAACTCTTTGGGGCAAAGACTGTCTTCTTGCAAAGTAGCAGAGACACACTGAACCTAACTCATTACTCCAGCTTTTAGGAGCTGTCCCAAAACCAAAGAGTAATAACACAATGACACTCATATTTCTTAGACTAGATCATCTTGTTTGAACAAGGCACGTACTCTTTGAATACAAAAGTAAACTAAAGTGCTTTGAAAATAGGAGTGATTTCTTCTGACAAAAGTCTTTATTTAATCCCTCTATCCATATTGCCCATCACGCGTTTTCTGTGATATCCTTTGGCATCTTTGCTGACATCTTGCATATGGACTACATACTGCCTGCACCCTTTGGAAGACATGAAACTCTAAGATACCTGTTTTCAGTGGCTTAATGTGCACATCACTTAATGTTTTTGAGATCGTTACTCTGACTATTGCAATTTTTCACTATGTAAAATATGGGAAATGTCACTTATTTAAAAAAGCTATATTTAACACACACAGAAACTGCATTCAAATGCAGTTAAGGTTGTGACAAGCCATGAAATGTGTAAAATCATAAATAATGCAAAATGGGTTCTTAGTCAGTGGAATTAAAGGTTTCAAAGTGCAGGATACCTTTGCCTCCCTCCCATGTAACCTAGCAGTTTAGAGCTGCTGGCAGGTTGAACAGCTGCCTGTTTGCTTTGCCACAGGTACAGAAAAAAAGTGTTTCTTTTTACTCTCTCTTTCTGTGGAAAATTATCTTCAATTTTATTATAATGCAGTGCACGTATGAAGTTTATTCTTAGCAGCATGTTTCGTAAGTCATGTTGTGAAAGTAATGGTAACAGAGGGAATATAAAATGTATTATTAGTAATAATAACATCTTACTTTTACGCAGAGCCTTTCACCCAGAAGGGTTCCCAGTCACTCTGGCAAACCATTGACAGCATTTTGCTCTCAGACACTCAAGGCAGAGCTCAGCCCCAATATGCTGCTTTCACCGTACTTGCAGAGCCCGTGCAGTTGAATAATGACAGTAAGCATATGTAAAGAAATCAGTGTACTTGGAAGTCAGATCCTTTTGGTGAGTTTGAGATCTGAAATTTGCTCTTCCCTTTCCCTCTGGAAAACGCTTTGTCTATCGTCACAGCTGTCTCCCATGCGCGTCCGGAAAGAATTCTTAACTCCTTGGCATTTCTGCTAAAATCCTGGGACTTTTTGTGCAACTGTGGCCAAGAGGTGCTTTCAACTACTGTGGCCTCCTTGTGTGTGGCTGTCAAAACTGTGAAGGTGGTACTGAAAAACACTGCAAGATAAAAAGTCAATTGGATCACAGGAAGGCAAGCTTTATGAGGACAGTTTCTTCTCAAAGGTCATGGAGTCCTTCCCTGATTTAAAAGTGAAATACATTTGGATCAGCTGTTTCAACAAGAGCAGTGGGAAATTTGGGCATATCAGTAGGGACAACAGGATTCCCTCAAAAGCATAACTTTAGGTCTTATCGTTTCTGTTTTATGCAACCATGTTTGCCACAGAATCTGCTTGTCTCTGTGACTGACTGTGATAACTCTATGCCCTAATAAAATGTAATATTATGGGAAAATTTAGCTTACTTCCACAAAATATCATATCATGCTAAAATTCTTTCTGCAGCCACAAGCGAATCAGTGTAATTATCTACTTAGAATTTTCTGAGAGGAAAAAATATAAATTAGTAAATCATTATGTAATCATAATTTTCTGTCTCTTCCAAATGATGGTACCTTTGGCAGGCTATAACACTGATTTTGTAGCAAGTTCCTATTAAATGTGATGTTGAGTGGAAGCGTGACAATCATCTGCTGTAAGTAGGACTTCAGGTTTCCAACCACTCTGCCCCATACTCACAAGTGCACCCTTCAGCCTAGGAAAGAATTAGGAAAGCACTAAAGGGCAGAGATGTAAAATTGCTAAAGAAATTGCCTGCAGATGAAGGAGGACAGAAGAAACCATCAGATCAAACACAGTCAAAATGCTCTGATTAGGTGAAGAGGATTGCCCCGCAGCAGAATACAAAGCACAGAGAGAAAACATACTTCTGAGGCCAAAAAAAAGAAATAAGTTAGAAGAGTAAAAATGTAAACAAACTAGTTCTAAGCTAATGGCTGCTAGTGAAAGATGAGGGAAATGGGGGTGTGAGTGTGCGTGCACACGTGTGCAGATACTCCATCAGCTATACAGCAGACAGCACCTTGGGGAAAGGACTAAGCCCATGCACCAACAAAGCCAGGCATCTTTCTTGCCTTTGGCTTTTGTATTTATTCAGGTTTCTGGCTGGAAATAAATGGTTTGGCCACAATACATTGTCAAGAGAAGTAACATCTGTTATGCGAAGGCAAATTGGCCAAGACTAACATTAATGTGAGAATGTGAATAATGGTTATTTTCCTGAAAATTTTGATTATTTCCAATTTTTTTTCTAACTATGGATATAATTAATAAATACTTATAAAATCAGGGCACACACTGTCTTTATTCTTTCACTTGGAATTCAGCTATCAACAGTTATATCTGAAAACATATTCTGATGAGAGTTAGACCTGAACTGCAGTCTCCAGAATTCTCCCCAGATTGGAGAGGACTCAGAGTTAGGGCTTTATTTGCCTTAATTTTACAATATTTTCTTTCCTCTTGGTAAATCCTGTGAAGTTATTTCAGATTCATCCTGATATGCTCACGAAGAAAAAACATTTACAAAATTTGGTCTCAAGTCTGGTATCTTATTCTAAATTTACTTGTAGCATTGACCTGGTGTTCATAGCCCTACTTCTATTTCCTAATTTTCCTCAGAGGTATATCAGCCACGAATGCAATATATATACAGGAGTGTGCTGTATTTCTATTTATTATACCCCAGAGAAGTATTGTATGCTGTGATAAAAATAAGTGTATTTATATCAGGAAAAATTAAAATGTAGTCTAATTTTCAGAGTCAGTGAATTTCAGAGAAACATTTCCTACCTCTGCCTGCATGGGCCTATCCATATTACAGTAACCGCCACATCAGGAAAGTGATTGTAGTTATGCATATTCCCAATATCAACTTCTTTCCTAAAACAGTGCAGCAGAAACAGCATGTGCATCAACACAAATTCTCTTTTTTCATACATTCTATTAATATATAGACATGTTTAGTTTACTTGACTCCTTTAAAACAACTTACAGGACATAAGAAGTAATATATGCCCATTACTGCGCAAGTTTCTAATTCCTCCTTGGGATCCGGTATAAGCACCAACCATGGCAGTGAAGCACAGAGTTCGGCTGACATCACCAAAACTCAGACAGAAATACGGTGGCAGTATATGTGTGCGCTGAGAGACGATAATGTATGGGTACCTAGAAAAAAGCTACTCATGTCCTTCCACTAATTGGTCTCTTGGCCTCCTCTTCTCATCTTTTTTAAATTCTGAACAATAAACTGTCACGATGAGTCTATCTTTTCTTGCTAAATTAAAATTGTTTTGAATTTAGATCCTTGCGCGATTACCTAGGGGAGCTGCCATCTTCCTGCCCTTCACGCTCCTTGAGCGAGATTTTTGCCCAAGGGAGTCCTACCACTTGCTAAGATGCAATTCAGTTTTGTGTTGCAAGCAAGCACGTCAGTGCTGGTTGCGGTGAGCTGAAGTACAGAAATGCCAGTCAGTGCACGCTGTACCTTTGCGAGAGGTTTTCCCTGCCATGATTTGTTAGTAAACTAGTAGGAAATCTCTAAAACACATCAACCAAAACATTTTGCCAACCTGACCACCAACTGCCCGGCATCGCCCTCTGCTCTGCTGTGCAGAAATATGGTGAGACGGAGCAGGGACAAACCTGGCTGAAAAATAACACCGAAAGGGAGAGCGCTCGGAGCCGGGCAAGTTCAAGCTGCCTTCCCGGGCAGTGCTTAGAGAGGCAGGCTCGCATTTAGCCGGGCTCCAGCGCAGATGTGACCAGCACACGATTTCAAATCGAGACCACCTAGACCGGTGACATTGAAGTTATTGGGAGTCTGGGGGCAAATTTGCCTGAAAGAACAGCGTTGCCTCTTGTTCCTGCACCAAACCAAGCCTCTGCCTGCACACGGCCAGCACCGGTTTGCCACTACCATGTTAAATTTTCAGCAAATGTGGACAGACTACAGCTTCAAGCTTAGTGCACTATAATTTTAAAATGTACTTCAACATGGTCTAACAATGCAACTTTCATTCTTGCTCCAATTTCACATCCTTTTGGCCGGAAATCTTTCCTTAGGAAAACATAGCATTGTCAATACATTATTTCTCTGCCGGAGTAAGTCAGTTTTGTTTAAAAGTCTTCATTATCCAGTCAGACCAACTGAAGAATAACTGCTTCAAAGTGACATCTCAAAGTAGTTCTTATTTTAAATAAAAGTTTGAAGCAACACTTTCATTTTTGCTTGTTGATTCTAAATGGGAAATTTGTTTTTGACATGTCAAATTGTTTCCAGCTGACTGAAACTTTTGGGAATTTTTTTCTTTTGCAGAAGCATTGAATATTTCAACTTTGCTTTCCAATTTGAATCTAAGGTAGTATCAAAGATTTTCCCACAAAAGGAAAATTCCAGTTTTCAAAGATTTGAGGTTGGTTTCAGAGTGGGAGTGGGGATAGGGAACTGTAAACTGCTAACATGAGTGAACATAGGCACTGCTAATGCATTTCTGATTTTTTTTGCATTTTCCTACCCATACGTTCAGCTGCATGTTTCACCCGAGGAGACTGCCTTTTGTTAATGACAATTATGTACAAAATTCCTTCCACAGCTCTAAACCAGTGCAATTTTTACACACAAGCATGTAAAGGCCCCAGCTTCCATTTTGCATTCAGTTTGGGAACTGGAGGGTGAGAGGAAACGTTAGTGATTCACCAGCCTCTTTCAGCAGCACTCCCGGTGCCAGTTCGGTGCTGGGGAGCTGGGCAGCCCCACTTCAAGAGGAGGTGTAAAGCCCAGGGCCCGGTGACAGTGATTGTGAAAGAGCCCGTGGCATTTTCTGCAAGCTTGGGAGTGTTAAAGATAACAGTATCTGGGAGAAATTTCAATTTGGATAAACTAAATTACTGCTGGATTTACCTTGAGATGCGGAATTATTTTTACTTTCTCTGCCCAATTGTGCTGCAGGATTTCTGAGCTACCGTGGTCTGGACCTGAAGCAGGTGAAGTGATTCCTGCCTCAGGATGAAAAGCACCCTTTCTTTGCTTTTTCTTTCTTTTTTTTTTTTTTTTTTTGACTCATAGAGCACCAAAATTGAAATCTAGAGTAGCTGCATGATACCTATTCACTCTATGTTGTATAAAATTAAAGCAACAACATGTATGACTGGAGGATCATATATTCCATTATGTCTACTAGTACTTGCCTGTGTCTGATCATAAGCTCAGTCTGGGGATAAGTAAATCCATTATATTCTAAATGGAACCACAGAGAGGTTATTCTCTAACTGGTAACTCTGCTTTTCAAGGAATTTTGTCTTTGTTATTGTTTCATTTCTTGTAGATTTCCCACTGTAACCTTTGACATTCAACATATTAACACTGAACAGATAACCTAAAGGGTATACTTACATTTATTTTAAAAGATGATACCCTACTTTCTTATTGTCCACATAACATGGCTAGAAATTATGTTATTAAACATACTAATAAAGTGAGTATGCTTAATTTCTCTTTGCAAAACAAATTGTTTAAAAAGATTAGAATGGAAAAATGTCTTTGACCAAGCCTGTTTGTGACTTGCAAAATAGAGCTAGTCTGTCTTGTTTGTAAATTTTTTTTAGGAGGTATGTGCAACTATTAAATTCAATAAGGCATTTCAGATGTTTTATGCATTGAGCCAAAGTCTGATCATCTAAAAAGATGGTGCTTTATTTCATATACAAATGGAATAACAATAAGGGGAATCTGAAAGTTAATTTAAATATTTGTAAAGATTTGTGAATTCCCCCTATGAACTAGAAATGAAAAAAAAAAATTATGCAGGAATACTGAATTACAAGCCACCTTATTCTGTTGTTACAGAAAGCAAGAGAGAATGTGACTAGCCGAGTTGTGCTTCTTACTGGCTTCTGTATCACTGATTCCTTTTGGCACTTTCTATCTAGAACACAATTAAGTTGTTCAATCTTCATCATCATGCTACCTGCCAAGCTTTGCACTGCCTGAATCACGCTGCTCTGTTTGGAAAGAATTAAAAATTATGTGCTAGAAAGGATGAAAGTGTTTGATGTGCAGGTTTCAGAGTAAGTGGCTGTTTACATATTCATCTATCAAAGTATCAAGAATCCTTATTGTTGTGCGTAAGACTCCATGAAAACTGTGCAACAGCCAAAATAACAAGCATAGATCATAGTTTTTTGTAGTGAAAGTCTGCACTGACGTCTGAGACAAACTTTTCACTACCCTGGCATAACCCACCTGATTCTTCTCATAAATTGCAGATTATTAAGACAAAAGTTACCGTATGGGAGGCGGAGCAGCCCTAGGTCCTTCACTGTCTAAACCCTTGCAGATATCAAGGCCAAGAGGCGACTGTGACCATGACTCTTCTAAAACTTATGCATAACTAGTTTACTTGTATTCACAGCAGATTAGGTCGTTGCTCACCAAAGAACAGACACAGACAGTAATAAACCGAGTCCGTCACAAAGAGCAGGTCAGTTACTGGGGCGAAACGCGGGCCAGGAGCTACAGGCTCTGCCGCTGTCCTGGTCCTGCTGCACGAGCCGCAAGCTGAGCAGGGCTCGACGACCCAGTTCTAAGAAAAGAGCAACATGCCTGAAAAATAACTGAGGAGAAGTTGTGAACAGCCATAAATAAGATACTTCCAAGCAACAGGTACTTTGAGTACACCTTTGGCTTAGAGACGCCACTATGAGGACTATATTCCCACAGATAAATTGCACCTCTGTGCAATTTAAAACAAAAATGTTCTTTTAATTGTTCATGCTTAGAGGGGGAACCTAAGCAGCAGTGTAATTAACAGAGGGCAAAAAGAGTGAGCACTGCATTGGAGAGGCATTACTGTAACAGGGCTGATGAAGAACTGGGACAAAAAATTGCCTGGTTTACAACTGTAACTGCTGATCTAATAAAAGACATTATACTTCCGTAAGACCTTGCACACTTATGTCCTTAAAAGACCAATGGTACAATAATACCATTATGTTCATATATATATATATATATATATATGTCTCCATTGTAAGTGCCTGTATCTATAAGCAGATTATTTAGGATATTTCTTAGGATTTTTAGTGCAGTTGTGGTCATCATGTTATCAAACGGGGCACAACAGAAAGGAGAATTTGTCTGTGAATAATGATCAATCATTATGAATTCTGATATACTATCAGTTATCATCAGTTGGGGAAATCCTTTATCTAAGTTAGAGGTAGAGCAGCTACCTCTCATCCAGGACAGATGTAACTACCAAATTCCTTTATTTATCTGCAGTTGAAGTTACAGGAACAGCACCTAAAATATACGTATTTGGTATTCAAAACCAGTCCAAGGAATGAAGAAACATTAAGGAACCCTCCTTAAACTGCAGTCGGATCCCACTTTTCAATTTCTAAGTACCTGCACGACACCAAAAAGCCAAAGGCTCGGGGAAGAGATGTGAGGGAATTCATACCGACTCTCTGCATGAGTTTCTGAACAACGGAAAAGCAGCAGGATTATTCCTTGCTTTCCTTCCCAGCTTCCAGCACTACTCCAGAGTAGTGGAAACCCACAAACCCAAAGCAGACTTGTTTTCATGTCCAAATCTCCTTACAAGGATGGGGGAACATTGTAAGGGAAGAAGAGGCCAATTCTTTACCCTTGCTCCTATTAGCTTTTAGAAGTGCCCCTCCAGTGCTCCAGTGCAAACCCATTAGTGGAAAAAAGAAGTGAAAAGGTCTATCTTAAAGTCACATCTTCAACATCCTTTAAGACATGCCCACCGTAGGGCCTTTGGGCAGCTGACTTCACTCTGTGAGCAACAGAAGAAACATCCCATCTGGGAGATTGCTTTCTACGTTCCCCCAAAACACAGATGGTAAAATTTAACATCAGAATGGAGGTGGGTTTGCCTGGCAGAGAGGATAAAGCATACCTGCTCAGAGGGAACTGGCTTTTGCAAGGCAAAGGCATCTTTCCTTTCCTCTTCTTCCCCCAGCCCCCTTTTTTTATAGCAAGAAGATAACTTAAAAGTGTTGGCACTCTGCAAAAGTTCAGGCTGTGACAAAGAGCAGGACCACTAAATCTCTATGATGGCATTTGGAAAGAAATACAATAAAAACAGGGACTTAAAGAGCAACTAATGACTTCCTGAACAAATCACTTGCAGAAGCCCGGCACCCCAAGGCGACGCTGGCCCAGCGCTCTGCACGAGACCGAGAACTCCCCTTCCCGAGGCCGGCAAGGACGGAGACCACGCTCAGCCCTGTGGCCATCAGGTACCGCTGCCCGGCGGGATCCTGCAAGGCTGCGACGGAGGGAGCCGAGCCGGAGCTGCTGACGCAGCGCTTGCAGGTGCAGCAGGTCACCCCAGCACAGACGCCAGCAGTGACCATGGGCTGCAGCATTAGCATCGGGGAGAGGAAGGATGGGGGTCATTAAAACGCTCGCAGCTAAAAAAATAAAAAATTCAGCCTAGCAAGCTTTGAAACTGCTGTAGTCAGTAGAAATTCGTAAAATAATTCTTATTGTAAAAATATATCTTCCTGGGGTTTTCTTTTTATAGCAGGCTTTATTTTTTGAAAATTGATATTCAGTCTTACAAGATATTTACAGCTCTTACGAGCACAGCAGTTCCTGCTTTCCTTACTGTTTTGATGTTGGAACTTGGTGAACACCTTTGGATGCGTCGATCTTTATTACCAACCCCAGCTACATTAAAAACTCAAAGGCAAAAGATACCGGCTAGCCTGCTTGTCAGAGCCATTCATTGCAAAACACAGAGACTCAGGCTGCACCAAAACCCTGGTTAGAATAAGTAGCATGCTAGAGATACCCGCCACCTCTAAAACAAAAAAATCCCCAAATCAGGGACACTGACTTTTATTTATTTATTTTTGTTTACAACAACTGAGGTGTTTGTAGGAATTTGTTCTGCAGACACTGAACTCCTGCCCGTGAAGCCAATTAGCACAGTCACTGTTCATTCATTACTCAAACCTGTGTCCTCCAATTTACACTGCCCATATGCTGGGCTAATTCTGTATGGAATAATATGCCAGAGAAAGGTGCCAGATCCCTAATACATGAAAATTAAAAACATTGTAGTGGCTCAGCTGACAGGCAGGACTGGTCTAGCATGTAGCTCTGGACCATTCCGTCACAAAATTTGTCCTGCCCATATGAATCCTTTAAATCATTTTTCCCAGGCTAAAACTGGATTTTAGCAATGTGAGGGGGCAGAAAGGGAAGGATTTTCTGTGATAACTGATTTTAGCAGTGACTGTACAGAATCATTTAGAAGGTTTTGCAGAGATTAAAGACTCCAACAGTCCAAAGCGGGGGGGGGGGGGTGTATAAATATGCATTTATTATAGGAATAAGTCTTAAGAGAAGACAGAAAACAGCTTTCCACCCCAATCCCAATTTGTGACATAAGCCCAAGATACATAAAATAAGATACCGTATTACTAAGCCTATGCACAAGGTGTTACAGACATGTTGATGCGCTTAGGCCTGAAAAGAGAAATGTAGGTTTTCCTAGGAGCTTTGGGAGGAAAAAAACTTAGTGTTTTAATACACTCAACACCTGTTGCACATCCCCTTACTACAGCCAAGCATTACGGTTTAAGGAAAATCTCTTTCTGAATACAGCAAAGAAATTCAGCAGGATCTCTAATTTCAAGCAAAGTAGATCATACGGAGAAATTTTTGAAAATAAAAGCTGGGTTTCTTTTCTTTTCCTGCTAAGGAAGACAAAGTCGTGGTACAGGGGCTGCGTGAACTTAGCAGCAGGGGTGACTGCTCATTACGCACGACGGTGCCGCAGGGAACGCAGATCAAACGGACCGTACCAAAGGCAGAAGCACTACTAGCGCCCACACAGCCACTAACGGGGCGAGCACCACGGTACGCTGGAGGCCGGGATTCAGGTGCTCGGCCTCCTTAATCTTCATTATCACATAACGTGACCAGAGAGCGGTGCGCGAGGCAGATCCTCCTGCAGAGACAGGCCGCAGATGCAAACACAGCTGTCGGCAGAAATTAGCAAGGCAAACAGATCAGCAGAGGCTCACCCAGGCCGGCGACCGCTGCTCTGTTCGGGTGCAGCAGCTTTCCTGCTGGCGAGCAAACAGAGTGCAGGGAGGAAAAAAAATCTATTGCACCTTCCCTGTCATGGAGCCACGTGCAGTCCCGCCAGTAAAGAGCTGAGCTAATTCGCCGCTGCCACATCTATAACTGCCAGCGAAGGGCGGAGAAGAACGCCGGGGCGCAGAGCCGCGCGTTTCCCTGGCCCGCGGGAGCAGCGCTGCCCGGCCCTGGGCCTCTCCTGCCAGAGGCCTCCGGGCTGACACGGCTGCCCGGCGAAATGCGGAAGGCCGAGTGACCAAGCAAAGGAAACGCCTGTTTTCTCCCCACCCTTGTAATGTAAACCAGTATGTCCTGCTGGAAAATGACAGCTTCGGGTTTCCTTATCGTATCTGACCGGAAAAGGCGCTGGCTCTCACAACGCGTAGAGCCGTACCCTCCTTATGCCCGAGACGGCAAGGGCAGCGACGGCGCGAGCGCCCCGGAGGCACCCTGCCAGCACGGTGCCGGCGGGAAGGGGGTGCGGGAGAGGCCAGCGCTCCTGCTCCCACCCCGCCAGCGCCGACGCACGGCCACCAGCAACTCACCGAAAGCACAAACTCACCACACATACGTTGCTGAACAGCCTTCAGGAGAAAACCACCCGGTTGTTGCTGAGTGGGAAAGTAATAAAGCTATACTTGGCGGGGGGGGGAGTGTATTTTTGCATCTTGTAACCTTGTCAAAGACCAAATGTCATCTGCTTTTCTGCATACATGAAAATGTTGCTACTGTCTTATCCCTAGCTTGAGAATCTCATCACTTCAGAAAACATATCTAATGGTATAGGAGTTTAAGTCTTTGTTGAAACCTTTCAGAAACGTCACGTGCAGCTCTTCAAAGCCCCAATCCCAGAGCCTTGCTGAGGATAACGCACAGGTTAAATCAACTTTACTCTGGGATTACCTTGCCCCTCCAAGTCTCTTCTTGATCAGAAGTGATTTATTAGAAGATTACCTCCATTAAAAACAATTCTCTATCCTCCTTGGAAGCATTTCCTTCCAAAGAGTAAAGAGCTTATGTTAGACTTTGAAAAGCCGGTTAATCGAAAGGACATCTGACTTAATTTCTGTAATGTTCTTTGCAAAGCGCTGGCGTTCAGGGCAGCCTGCCTGGGCAGGCATCTGACCAGCAAGCCTGCCCCTTTTGCCTCCATTTGTTGTAGACACGAACTTGGTCTTTTCCAAAGTTTTCACATCATACTGCCTTTTAATAAGGTCTCTCAGGTTTGAGGGACAGGTGAGCTGTCTCATTAACAGCAACTGCTTTTAGTTTGTGTATTAAAGTGATTTACAGTATAATGGCTGGAGGGTTGGGGGGGGGGGTTGGCATAACCGTATAGCATAGTAAATAATACAACATAGGAAAGTGTTAATGAATTTATGAAGTATGCTAGCTGACAGGGTCAGTAATGTATTTATTGTCTTAAAAAATAGATCAATCTGGCCTTGCCAGAGAGAGATAAAGTGTCTTTCAGTGAGAACATGTGAAATTGCTACCTGTTAGCCCATGATAGAGTAAGCAAAAAGAGTTTAAATACCAAGTCCATGTCCAGAAAAATATTTCACAGAATGTATAACCTCTGAATAGATAAGAAAGGTATCTCCACCCTTTCAAATTGTACCTGCTTCTTCATTAAGAACAATAAAATATTAAAATAACAGAGGCTTTCATTTGAGGGGAAACAAAACAAGGAAATGTTTTCAGTCTTTCCTTGTATATTATCAAACATACACATAGTGGTTTTCATTAGCTACTTATGTCGTTTGCCTGTAGGTGCTGCATCTACCCTCCTGCTGTGCTGCTGTAGTTTGCGCCCTGGCCCCTGCTGCCTCGGACGGCTCGAGAGTGACCAGGGCCAGCCAGCAAAAAGGAACTGGCCTGTGTCTGAGAGCAGCAGCAGGCCAGAGTCCCTGCCCACACCTCTTGCCGCTTCCTGGCTGATTTTTACTCCGAGAAATCTGAGACCACTAGAAACTTTGCATCAGCCGAGAAAGTAAAACGTTAACTTGAATACTTTGAAGGAAAACAAAGTAGATATTAGCTGCATTGCTAAAAAAAAAGAAAAAAGAAAAGAAAAAAAAGAAAGAAAGAAAAAAAAACAGCAGATAGAAAGATAAGAGGAAGAGAGTGAAATTTCGTGGACAGGAGTAGAGCTGACTTTAATCAATGGTGCACTAAAATAAGGATCATCGGACTAGAGGATTTCCTCGTGCCTTACATTCCTTTTACCCTTTTGCGGTACGAGCTGTTTCTGAGCAGCACCTCTGGCACTGAAGATGCGGGTCCTGCCTGCCCTCCTCTCCCCTCCCCTCCCTCCAGACGCACTGTCGTTTGCAAAAGGAAGGATTTTGATTAGTGAGTTCTTCCTGCCAAAAAGATAGCTCTGCAAGCAGCAGAGTGAAAATAAGCCAGGCCTTATGGATCCCATAAATACAATCCTTCTGCACAAAAATCCCCAATTAATAGCCAGAAGTTACTTGCTTATGAGTCATTAATGAATACTTGTATATGCTGAATATGAATATCTTTTTATTTCTGACACCGCCTCCAAGCTTGACCCCCTGTCATCACATCAAAAGGATCAAAGTTTTAAATGAGGTATTAGGAATTTCTTAAATAGCTTTTTTTAAACAGCACGGAAAAACTATTGAACCATGACAATCTGGCCAGAGATGAATATTGAAATTCTAACACAGCATCCACCTCTGATGTCCTCCAGTAGCTGAGTGCGTGAACAGCACGTGTTTCATCATATGTAGCATCCTTTACACCAGTGCAGAAAGCTGTGGTTATTTAGGCCCTGGCCATGCAGTGAACTCTGTGGGCAGCTTCCCTGGGCTCACGTGGCTCTGCACAGGTACAGACTAGCAGAAAAGCCAGAGCTGACGGGACATCATCGAGAGGAACTCTCCTTTAATTCAGTTCAGCTTTTGAAAGTCAGTTTGATTCCACCTGGGATATAGTTCAAAACAGAAATTTGATTAGTACAAGAGAAATTAACTAACCCTAAAACTGCTTTTTTCATTACCAAAGTTAGGCAAATCACAATTTTTTTGAGCTTACGATGGTCGATGTCCTTTGATTCTTTGACAACAGCACTACCAACGACACCACACAATATCACAGTAGTGCTGAACCAGGTACGTGTGGGATGTTTGCAAGCGGGCAAGCGGTTTCTTTCCCTGTCTTAGCCCTGCCCTGCAAAGGGGTGCAGGACAGACCCGTTGTCGAGTTTTGCACGTCAGGGCCGGCTGCACTGTTCCCGCCGGTGTCAGGGACAGGCGGCACAGCCAGCTTCGTCCCCAGGGCTCCCATCCCATCCCGTCCCCTCCGAAAAGCCTCTGAAGCTCAGCCCAATGGCTTAGCAGTGGTGACACAGCTCTGTGGTCCCTCCTGAAGCCATGCACCGCTGTTCACTTTTCTCTTGGATGAATCAGGGATTTCAGTGTAACCTGATTCAAGGAAAAGGGAAGCAGTCAGGTTCGGATACTTTCTGCTGGCCTCGCTGCCTAATAAATGAACACTGTCAAAAGGAACCCAGTGCTTGTTATTTTGAGGCTTGCATAGGGTCATTCAGTGATGATGGTTCCTTACAGGTGGGGGGAAGAAAGCAATTTTTGTGGTAGATTGCTCCTTTTAGATATGAGAAGTTGTGTGAGGCCGAGGACGTTAGAAAAATTGAAGAATGTGCAGGGAAGACTCACATAAATTATTTTAGGCTGGAGGAAATACCTTACAGTCAGAAACAAACAGCTCAATCTGCTTATTTTATCAAGAAGATGATTGAGTGGTGAGCTGATTACAACAGATAAGCACCTCATGGGGAGAAAATACCAGGTACTAAAGAGATCTTTAATCTAGCAGAAAAATGTGTAACAAGAAACAAGGGCTGGAAGTTGAAGGCAGATTAACCCAAACTAAAAATTAAGAACATATTTTTAACCATGAAGTTGGTGATTTATTGGGCCTGACAGCAAACTGGGTGAAACGGAATGGTCCGAGAGAAACGGCAGATTTGACTAGACGCTATCAAGGTCCTTCTGCCCTCACACTCTAAATTTCAGAGCAGCGTGGAGGATCAGGAAGCGTTCTGATTTAAGAAAGTGCAGTCTATACTTCCTAGCAGAGTAAACCAGCTTCACTAGCCTGTGCTTGATTCCTTTCTTCCACTGGTCTGTGGAAAGGATATTGTTAATTAAGAATGTTCCAATAGCTGAGTCATTTCTGTGTTTTAATGCACATATCTATATTATAAATTCTAATGAAGCAAAATCCCACTAATATTTTTAATAAGGAGTGGGAAGTACAATTCTTTTCATGTATCTTGCTGGGGAATATTCTATCTCTACACACTTGTTTCATAGTAACATTACAATAAGACTAGAGAACTAGAACTGAAACCAGAGCAAAGGATGTTTTAAAGACCCCTTCAATGGGACAACTCAAAGGGGCAAGAAGAGAATGGAAACTTCATATTAGGTTATCAGCATGTTTTGGAGAACATCTTACATGGTTGACCTGAAAGTGATTGCAACAGAAAAGAACTAGGCAGGGAGTAATTTCCTCAGACAGTTCTGACAAGTTTTCTCCTTTATCCTGACCTCAAAACCCTTTTTTACCACAGAGTCTCACTGAAGCAAATTGCTGGTGCAGGGCAGCAGCAGCAGCAGGGCAACCTTACTTCTCCAGCAGAGCAGTGGGAAGGTGTGTTGAGGGAAAGGCCACCAAGCAGTACATCCTTCAGCCATGGCTTGGTTGAGTGAAGTGCTAAATCTTCACCATTACAACATAGGGGATCCGGCCCGACGACACAGCTCCCGGCAATGCCCTCTGCTCAGCTGGCAGCCACCTCACCGGGGACTCATGGGGTGTCTCGTGCTGCGCCAGGCAGTGTTATACCAGTGTGCCCTGCCCTGTGGGTCCGAATCTCTGTGTGGTTAATAGAGTAATCGCTTTGGGATGTCTCACGTATCTTATTTGGCATTTCTTGATCTAGTCCTTGGAAAAGAGTGCTGGAGAAAGCATTTTCCTTAGGTGAAAGCAACTACCTTTATTATGTATTTTCAATTCCAGATCTCTGTACTCCCTGGAAAAACAGGACTGAAAAATAAAGCTTGTATAAAAATTGGCTGCTTTCCTGAAGCACTCCCTGCTATGCTATAGGTAGCTATTAAGCAGTATTAACCCTGGGGTTTGTTCTAGTGTTTACTCGATTTCAATGAAAGCAATTGCTCTAGAAACCCTCGTGTCAGCTGGTACGTTATCAGTATGTACTGCACATTTCTCTAAAGTGCACACATGCCACAGAATGCATAGACTATCATATGAATGACAATTAGAAATTGTACTTAACTAAACAAAATGTAATAAATCAAATTCTGTTCAGTTTTAACAGCATAATCCAATGGACATTAGTATTATTACACTGGCATAAATGAGAGTAGGATTTCACCCAGTGAAACAAGAAAAAGTCTTGAGACTGAAGAGAGGAAGGGATCCACAATGTGATTATCCATCACTTCCCCATCAGAGAAAATAGATGCTTTAGATATTAGCTGCAACTTTGCCATAGTTAAACCAATTGCAGTATCTTTTGTCCCAAGCATGGAGCTTCTTCACCAGCCTCTCAGTGCTGTATTAGAATTTCTGATAATTCTCAAGAAGGAAATTACATATCACAATAATTTGGTTTTGGTAGCTGCCTTTAATGACAGACAGAAAGCCTCAGGAATCACGAGAAAACATTTGACCAACACAGAAAATTGCTCATGGTGAGAAGTGAAATTATAAAATATATTTTGAGATTAAATATTTCAGAAAAGATGACAAACTGTGTAGATGCTGAGAATGAAAGCTGTAAATGGCTTATGCAGTGTGAAGAACTGAAGTATTCATGAGTTTGATATCTATAGTAAATGCCCGTAACTAATCAGCTTAAAGAGTCATTTGAACTTGCTATGGAACAAGACTCCCCTTGAGGTCACCCTGGACGAGGGAGTCTGTGGCTGTTATTACACTGATAGACTATATCAGTGGAAAGGTATCACCAGGAAAAGAGAAGCTTCTACACCCAAATGACACATCAAAAAGTGTCTTCAAAACAAGATTTGAAGAAAATAGGAAAACAGAGATTTAGTTAAAGATTTATGAGATGAACACGCATTTGACTAAACAGAAGTCCTGCGCATCCGTGAAGCTGCCGCAGAGCGCTGGGCATTCAGGTTAGCAGAAGCAGGCCAAAGCAAAGTGATCAGCTGTATGGCAGCTCAGTTGTGGAAGTGAAGATCCTTACTAAAGCATATACTGGAGACAGCTCAAATTGTCTGCAATAATATCTGACATGTCTGATACAATAAACATATGGTGATTATCTAGAGTCCAACAATGCAGTGCTGCGGGTGCAGGATCACAGGCAGTGAGAAGATGGCAAGATGCACCCCAACTACTGTTTGAAATATGGTCTGTTCAGAACGTAGAAGGAGTTGCTAAGGTAAGGTGGATTGAGATGAAAGTGGTATGTGGGGAGAGAAATATCATATTTTGATTAAGATACTGTGAGGGGAACTGTGCTAGTGGGGGCACACAGAAAGAAAGAACTGGCAAGAAAGGGCCACTGGAGAGGGTCTGGAGGTGCAGAGTGAGAGACAGCTGGCTCCAGGGTGGAGACTGATGCAGAAAGAGAAATAGGCAGGTCTTAGTGCAGCATGAAGCAGAGAAGTAGAGGATGGTTTGATTCTCCTGCTCTGGTCTCAGACAATAGGATAGGAGAAAGTGTGAGACAAGAAAAGCTGCACCAGTGATAAATTAACCACAAAAAATCATTAGCAGTTTTCACATATGCAGAACATAGGTAGAAGTCTAGAATAAATGAATTACAGCATTACTCAGTTCAACTCCATCTGCAGTTCTGACCGTCATCTGATTTCCATAGTTTAGGAAATATCAGCAAAAACAGAGCTAAAAGCAAGAACAGCAGAAAAACTGCCTTTGGATAATTAGATATGAAGAGCAACTGGAGAAAGAAAATGTCCACTGTCTAGAAAAAGAAGCTTCCAGGGATTTTAGCACAGTTTAGAAGTGCTTTTCAGGGTGACAGTTTACCTAAAGATGGGGATTAATCATGGTCTCAGAAAGTGGCATGCCAAAAGGTTGCGAAGCTGCAAAAGGAGACGCGCAGGCCAGCCAGTTTCAACTGGAAGCTGTCGCGCCGCAACCCGGCTCCCGAGGGAGGCGGCACCGGTGGTGCCACCAGCACGCGTCCAGCCAGGCACTCGCGGGACAGCCGCCGGCAGAGAGGCAGGGGCACGGCGCGTAGCCGGAGCTGCCTTTTCCAGTGCTACCCACTATGATTTATTTGCCTGTTAGAGCACAGCGGCTCCCAGAGAGGAGAGGAACAAGTAACATAAAAGCAGACTATTAATCAAGTTTGCGTCAAATTTTTCTCTTAGCTATCACTTAGGTGACTTCCTAATCACTGCATAACCTGCTGTTTATTATTTTTCTCTTTTTCTTCTCCCCTTCTAATTTCATCTGGCAGAAAAACCATCATGCTGAAGTTTTGATTGATAGTCATTTCAACAACAGTTGCATTTTGCCTGTCTATACTTCTAATATGTTACTGATGAGTAAGGCTGAGTCAGATTCACAATTAAGATATCTGGCCAGGCAATTAATGATGAAATTATCTGAAGCCTGTGTTAGCAGTGCAATTTTGTTCCTATGGAAGCTGACAGGAGGTCTACTTTTGACTTCAGTAGCAGCAGAGCCAGGCTAACGGTGAGCAATTCAGAGTTTTCTACCTTTAAGCCTTTTTAATGCCATGAATAGCGTGCTGTATCCTTGGTAGCATATCTTTGAGACTATCTGTTGGTGTGGCTTAATTATCCAGTATCAGCTTTCAATTACAAGTATAGGAATTCTGACATGGTTGTTAGAAGTCTAACAGCTCTTTACCCAAAACGTACAAGTATTCTCCGGTGTCCTTAGGCACAATTTTTTCTTCTCCATCACAGCAAAATGTGACCTCTTTACCAGCATTAGTAGTGACATTGTAGTTCATAAACTATCCTTACTTGGGCTTGAAAAGCACTGTAATGATGTGAAATATTTTCCTGTTACTGGAAAAAATAGATTCTGCTTGCTGAGGCATTGCCTGACAGTTTTTGCAGTCAAGAATCAGCACGCTAAGGGTATTTTAAGTCAAAGAAAGCTTATGGTACTGAAGAAAAGTCTGGTATATACAGAAAGAAGATGTCATTCTCTTAAGTGTGAATGAAGAAGTAGAAAGAAGATTCCTATTTTTATCATCTTTTCTCTTAGTCTTATCATGCATTTTATTACATCTTCCCTGCAACTACAGGGACAGCAAGACTGGTTTAGAGCAAGCATCTTGATGTTCACAGCGAGTCCTAGTGTTCCCAAAGCTGGCACTCTTTTCCACTTAGCTAGATGAGAAGAGTGGTATTGAAAGGACCACACTGTGGAAAAACTGTTCTTCTAGAGGAAAGTTTTCTAATTTGTGATGATTTTCAGTAAGTTTCCATTTTAAAATATCCAAATGATAAACTCAAAAAAGTATAATCAAAATAGTCAGACCATTAACTACAGTAAAAAGCAGGTATCGCTATAATAAAATGTGCAGATGTCCCTATCAGCAAAGCAACATGACTTAAATTAAACAAGGAAGCAGAGATTCACTGAAATCTTTTACTCCTGTTTCCAAATACCTAAAAAATGCAGCTTATTACTGCAAATTATTTTTCTTTCTGTTGTTTTCCTGCATTGGATGCTGCAACAGCAGCCCGCGTTTCATAAGTCCTCGTCGTTTCCAACCAGCAAAATATATTCTCAGCAGGAAATATGCTTCGCTTCCTCCAGATGTTTAGAGGACATCAAGTGTGCTTGTATAAACCTGACGTATCATAACTGAGAGACTTACTAGAACTTGGAATTTAGGCAGCACTTTACAGCTTCAAGGTGCTGTACAAAACATTTCACTTATTTATTAATTAAATTTTCTAACTAGGGACATAACCTAGATTAAGTTAGAAGAAAGCTTTGGACGTAAGGAGCTCTGGTATACAGGCTTCTCATGTTTACATAAAAGACTGTACCAAGTTCTCTCAAAAAAGCCGCCCTATAAAACAAATAGGTAAATCCCCTCAAAAGATGGTCCGCTACCTAAATCATTGTGTGAATGGTACTGGAGCTTTACCAGGCTTTCCTCTTAGGCTGAACTCTGCTTGCCTCATGCTAAAGCGAGCAGATGTGAACCATAGTCATTTCAACCCAACATTAGCACAGCATCCTGGAGGATTCAAAAAAATGCTGAAAACAACTGCCTGGTCAGGCTTTTTGATGAAAACTTAGAGAGTCTTATCTAGGTATGTATTTATAAGAACTGCCAGCAACAGGAATTTTTAGGGTTTGGGACTGGAAGACTGTTCAGGTTACAAGACACATTTACAGTTAAAGGCTGATATATGAGCCAGATAAGAGGAACCCACACTTGAAAAATAGCCAGAGGAAAAACTACATATGCAGCTGCATGCTGGAAATGAAGAGTCAGGGCTAGATCAAAGAGCCAACCTAATATCTGATCTCCAGCACCGACCTCCAGCAGGTGCTCTGGGAAGAAAAGCCACGCAGGCAATGACACTGCTCTGTACGCAGCAGCATGACACGTGCCCCTGTCCCACACAGGCTCCACCGCTGCCCAGGCCCTCAGCGCAGCTGCAGCTGGGGAGAGGTAGCACAGGTACTTAGAAACCGCAACATCAGCATGGAAGTCATACGTGTATGTATGTATATAAATAGTAAATGTTGCCTTCAAAAGGCAAATCAAAAGCTCAGATGTCCACCGGAGTCCTCCTCGATAACCAAAATAAGACTCCCATCAGCTGCACTAGACTTTGAGCCAAGTCTTTGAGACCTGAGAAGCTTCTGGTCACTGTTGGGCGTAACAACAGGCAGCTGTGCTGGGAAGGGAGCCTGGACCTTCAGCTTGAGGCTTGCACATGTATTTGGCACCAATCCCTCTAGATTCTCCCAGAGGAGCCAAGAAGCTTTCCAATGAATTCAGTGGAACCTGGCTGGATTTTATTTATTTATTTATTTATTTTTTACTTCTAGCTCTGTCACTCTGATACATCCTCCCCCACTCTGTAAACTAGAATACTATGAACCAGTAGCTTCAGCACCACTGGTCTGGCTCCAGATGTTTATATTCACATCAGGGAATTTCTTCAAAGATTCAGTTAGGAGTTACAACCTAGATTTGCAGAGATATTTAGATTTTTATTTCTTAGTAGATGCTTAACATTTAGTAAAGTCAACATCTTTGTTGCCCATTTCCAGCAGGATTTTTAGTAAGAACTGTTTACTTCGCAATTGAATGTTGCCCAACCTTCAAAACTGCTCCAAGTCAAGCTTGGTATAGCTAAAATCATTTGTCCTTTATGAGTTTATGTTCTGACAACACAGGAGAGTAAAACTCTCATCTGATATAGGAATGTCTTTGCATCTTATTATTCTTTCATCGGCACATAGTAAATTGAGCCTTTGCAATAGCAATACAACTGGGAAATAAAGATAATTAAGAAACATAAAGCATGTCACTCTTCTTGAACCCAGTTGGAGTCTTGGTTTCATGTCTCTTGCAGTAGGATTATGAGCGTAGCTTAAGTCTGTATTCTCATAATTTTACATAATTGACCATTTGCAATCTTCTGTAATCTAAAATGTCTAATATCTATGCACAGAAAGTGAGCCCTTTCCATAATATTTATAAATATTTCATATGAAATGGAGTTAATACAATTTATTTATAATGCATGGGAGTCTGCAGTGGGTTTATAAAAATAATGGGTGTTAACATGCAGTCATGATTTAATAATCAGAGACTAATTTCTAAAATATATATGGAGAGTGTCTGGTTCCAGTAATTGGTAATTGGACTGAGAAGGGTAGCTACAGACAGCTTACTGAGGTATGGTTATTCCACTGTACAGGATGGCACAAAGATGGTATTAAACAGTCAGGGTATGAATGAGATGGAGTTCTTATTTCCTTATGTGCCAAGACAAAACTAGAATGGCTTCTCCAGAAATCCCCAGGGTGCTGGACGAATTCCCTCCCTCCCAAGGATGATGTCGCACACATTATGTCACTGGGCTGGAATAACGCCGCCCGAGGGTGCCTGCCTTCTCAGGAAGCTGCTAAGGAGCCATCAAGCTACATCAGCCACTAAACATCCACCAACTAATTGATTCAAAATTGTTAACAGGGAAGAGAAGTCTCTTTGCTCCGCAGTAAATGCCTCTCTCTTATCCGATAGGCTGATGTTGCTTAAGCAATTCCCACAGCCTTTTAGAGATCTACATTGCCAACGGGAGAGAAGTCTGTCTGCAAAAGGAAGCAGACGAAGTTATTGTACCAGCATAAAAACATGCACACAGCTGAAATGGGCCTTCTGGTTTTCCTTCACTGAGAATAAAAGGAGGCAAAAATTAGGAAGTGGATGCCAGCACTTTATGCACAATAATGATAATGATAGGACCACACCTGCACTGCAACAGCTATGTGCAACTAAATGCATAATAAGGAAAGAAACTTTACAAGTTAATGTCATCAGTGATATACATCTTGATTCATTTCCCATGCTCTTTTAGAGCCCTGTGTATAGAATAACAGAGAATAGCAATTGCCGGTGCTGTTGGATACTCACTGCTGCATCTGGGGGAGGGCGAGAGAACCTAAACCTCCCTAATTAGCAAATGAGACTGTTCCTTCGGTCACACATACGCTTACTCCCCGCAGTGCCAGCCACACGTTGGTTATTATTCATTACAAGACTCTAATCACAGTTTCTACAATGGTCCAGTGACAAAATGACATTAGATGCATTTCTTCACAATTTTTGTACTGCTCAGCATCAGTAAGCTGTGAAATGTATTAGAAAACAGTATTTTTAATGAGTATTTCAAAATATATTTCAGGTTATTCATGTCAAGAAATGCTTATCTTTTGAACTTTCAGAATGCTGGGCTGAGCAAAACCGGGCCTTTTAAAAACTTATTTCAGATCCCTGTTTTTAGTAGAACTTTTTTGTAAGAATCTGAATGGAGTAAGCAGTTATTTAAGGGCAGCTGGGTTAAGTTTCTCAGAAGTAAATGGGTGTTCAGGCAATGACTTGTGACATAACATGGCACTAAATATTGCAATTCCCTACTACAAAAGACCTGGTGTTTTCTGTTTGGTAAGATGCTTGCATATTTATTTACAAGAGAATGTAATTACAAAGACAAAAGAAGCCTTAAGAACTAACATGAAATTATTCCCATAAGCAGAGTTACAAGCTTAAGCATCTGCAGTTATAAGCTGTACCACCTCAAATCTCATAAGAGTATTTAGTTTATACTTTCTTCTGGCTCTCTATGCCCCTTGATCCATTTTGCCCATTATTGGTGCCCATGTGTTGTTTCAACAGGGTCACTTTAGATTCCAACCACAGCAGCATGCTTTTATTTCCTGTAATAATATTTAGCTCCATGCCACTAAATATCTACAAATGTGAAATAATATATTTATGACTCTATAAATTATATATAAAAAATTGTTGCAATATATATTAGTCAAGTGCACAATGTTGCTTATTCTGGATACAATCTGATTTCAGCCACCAGGTGAAGAATATGAAAAACAAGAACAAATATTTTAGTTTATGTTCCCACATATATCGGTTGTGCTCTTTGTGCTCCACTTTTTCAACTACTGACTGTTTGTTTCTCATAATTTTAGTCACCATTTTTCTGCTTAGGAAAATGTTACTTAGAGGAGCATTGCAAACTGGACAGCCAGAGGGATACACATAGCCAATACCTAAAATCACAGCAAAAACTGAGGTAGATTCTGGTTGGGATTAAACAGAGTAGGACTGGACACCAGTGGCCAGATTTACCTAGTGTGACAAGAATTAATGTCAAAAAACGTTCTCCCAGGTTTCAGCCCCTGAGGGCCCATCCCCAGATCTGAAAAAAAAAAAAACCCTGCTAGAATCCAAGGGTGAAACGCAGTAGCTGGCATTGTAGGCTGCGACAACAGCGACAGTAGCAACACATTGTAGGCTGCCTTCAAAAGAGCTAAATTTGGGGCTTGCTCCTCTTGCAATCAACTGCAACTTTGGCATCAGCCACAAATGGATGCTCAAGGCATCCCCTTGGCATTTAACCTCTGATTTCAGAAACTGCTTTCAAACCCTTTCTGTGTTTGCACATAAGTCTACAAACGTTAAACTCTGCTAAACCATTTGTCTTTAGCAGGTCTTTTGTCCTTTCTCCTTCACCAGCAAACTCTGTCCATCACCTAATCTGCTCCTAGCAAACTTTGGTTTCTGCCTGACCCAGTTTTGCTTTCCTGGAATTATTTGTCTATTGGAAGTGGTTCATTTCTAGCTCTGTTTTATAAGAGAAACTTGGAAATACCCATCTTTTGTTTCCACACATGCTTTTTTGGAGCAGGGGACAGTGAGTATCCATCATCTTAAGTCCCACAACAAGTGCTGGAACCTCACAATCCCTGGGCTCAGGGGACAGGAGCCTTGCACACACTCATCTTGGACAAAACCACCGTTGCAGCATACCAGATGTCCAGCAGATTTCCTTGTGAGACGAGAGGTCAAGCAAACAGGGAACATAGAGTTAGAAGAAACAGCTCCTAGCCACAGAAACCTAGCTTGTAAAAGCCCTGGAGAATCACCCATCTCCAAAAACAAATCGAGTCTCCCAAGACACCCTTCCCTTCTGCCTGAGCACACAAGCCGGACGTATGCCAGTGTTTCAGGCAGGCCAGACCCTCTTCTGCCTCACAGCTCTGAGAGCTTCTTCATACCAATGTCTCCTCAAATAACCAGCATACTTTTAATGCAATAGAAAAAAGTAATGGTATATATGAGACTAAATTTGTAAATATTACTGATCAAACTTCATATCAATTGATGTTTTACATACATGAGTGAAAATAGGAAGTTTTAGTGCCAGCTTAAACCTTTAATCATTTAATTCATTTGTTAATTCATTTATCTTTCCTATGATCTGATCTATAGGCTTGGTTCTCCAGCATAAAAACTATTATTGCAGCAAATGTCACCATTTTAATTTGTAGCCAACACCCCAGATACTTTTCATAAAATATTATTTTAATCTCTTAAAAGGAGAAGTGGAATTTTTCTTGATTTAATTGGACAGTCTTGCACATTAAGTATAGTAATAGATGTCTTCCAATGTAGGTGAAATTTAAAATATAAATAAATGTCACACAAAGAAGATTTACCATTGTTCATATTGGGAAGTGAATATTTTGTACTCTCTGCACACATTCAGACACTATCATAGAGTTAAGGAAGACTCACCAAAGGCCTTCTTCCTATTCAGCTTCAGTCTTACACTGACTGGTGGACATGAGCTGAGAACCTGCATGCAGAGCTTGTCATATCCTATTTATATTAGACATATGATTCTCACCACCCTGATCAAGTATCTACATAAAAGGAATATAATATTCCAAACTGACATCCTGCACTTTTTTTTGAGCGAGAACAGCTACTTTTCCTCTTAACTCTTCCCCACTTTCATCTTAATTTGCATGGGAAAGGACAAATTTCCTTCCTTGAAACAATGCCTACCTTTGCATTCTACCTTATGCCTACGCTGAAAATATGGCTGCTATTCTGTATTGAGAAGATTCATGTTCAATGTGAGTTAAGCAGGTTGAATAACTGAAGACTATGCTACAGAAAGAGTTGAACTACAGGCTTGAGAGAAGTGTTTAACATGAGCCAGTTAGGAAATAATTCATTTTCTACTGCAATCTGAAAGCTTCTAACATGATTCAAATGAGTGAATATTATGGCAAGTCAGTCTGTAGGTTGCCTTCTTCACCCTTTGTAACTGAGAAAATAGAAATTCTGCTAGTCCCCCTCCAGATACCCCTCATCTATTTATCATCCCACTATTAACAGATCATATACAACTTACCAGGGCTTTTTTGTTACAATTTATTTTTATAACTTTTTTTAATATCATCTATTCCTTCCTGCCTGTTATACAGTTTATTGAGTTTAGGAATCTGGAAATCCTGATATTTATGTACCTCTGTTTAGGTAGCACCCAGGTCTGCTAGAGAAAGAAAGCCACTAGAGTCATCTTGGCCCTGACAACCCTCCCTGTACCTGTCAGTGCATGTGCAGGAGAGGGCAAGGAAATGCACCCAGCACCTTTCTTAACTGGTTCATTATTACTCTTCAGAGACTTGGACTCATATACAAATTAATAAAAGGAGGGAACTTACCCCACCCACCTCAGCTCCCTGAAGACACACAGCCACCACTCCAGAGCTCAGAGCAGACAGACATCACCAGAACTGATGCTACCTTCATTTATATAACCAATTGCCAAATTACTTCCAGCTGCAGAGCTGAATCAGGAGCCCTGATTCAGCCTTGGGTTTCATTATCTTTTTGGCAGAAAGACCAGCTCTATGCCAGAAATACTGCTGTAAGGACACCTTTAAAAAATTTTAAGCAATTCACGTGATGCACAACTGCAAAAAGTTGCAAGTGCACAATAAACTGCATGATCCAAACTCACTCTAGTACTCTGCTTAAAATATTCAGAGCTAAAAACAAGAAAAAAATCCATGTAAGAAGCAAAAAGTTCTGGTAACTCCAGTGAGTGGTTAAAATCCAGCTTTGCTCCCATATTTGCTTTTTGCTCGCAGTACAGGCACATGTGATAATTACCCACATGTATGTTACATGCCAGAACTTCTGAGGTTAAAGTAGAAGCCTTTGGATTAATGGGCAATGGCTTGACCTACACTTGGGCTTCACACTAATCTTTATCATGTGTCTAAAATGCTAATCTGCAGCGTACCATCCACAGGGTCAGTGGCAATTCCTTAACTCAGAACGGGTTCTGGAGACCTGGGATACAGTTTCCCTCCTCTTGTCAGCTTTGGGGACAGCCCTGGGTCTGCGTGACCCCACCCCAGGGGCCACCGGCTGCAGCGGACAGCAGGAATAGAGAGGAGAAAGTAAGAATGAATGCGCGCACGCTTGCTGTTTAGGAGCTGAGTCCAAACCTCTAGCACTAAAATAGTCCTAGTATTAGAATAATGACTTTGTCTGTAAAAAGGAACAATGCTGCAAATTAATATTGTTGGTAACTATTTGAATATAGATACATGGAGAGACCTTTTTCTATTATAAAATCACACTGAAGACCTTTATCTACAGGGTACTCAGTTAATCATCTAACAAGACTTTATTCCGTCTCTGTTTTTCACAGTCAAGACAAATTTTTTCCAATTCAGAATGACGTATATCTGTTATTTTTACAAGTAAATGGATGAAGCTCATTTGTATGAAGCTGTACTATAGCATAGCTTTCTAAGGAAAGCCAAGAGCTTAAAAAATAAAAGCACGTTAAAATAATTTTTAAAGTTGTGCATGCAGAGACATTGCAAATTTATAATTGGACTAAATAATAAAGTATCTTTTAAATGATTCCCTCCCAAACGCCACGGTAAATAAGATAGCATTTCGAGAATGTTTGCACGAGTGTACAGCTAAATTCGCAAACTTGAACAAAAAATAAAAGTACCAATGAAAATTCTTTCCAATATCCTGCTATGTTCAGACATAGAAATTATTATTTGCTATGAAAACAAGCTGATGGAAACTTCAGAAAAAAAATGAACTAATGTAGTCTATCAATTTGCGTAAAAAAGCCTCCTTCCTGTGTTTTCAGCTACAAAAATATCTATATGATTGTTTACATATAACTGATATGAATTGTGACTCAATCTGCTAAAATGTTTTGATGTATAGAACCTATGCAATAATGTAATTAAAAAGTTGAAGTGACCATACTCTTAGTAAGAGATTCAGCTTTTTAATAACTAAAACGCCCTTTGCTAAAATCCATCACCACTAAGCTGTTCATTTGTAGCTGTCGAATTCTACTCTCAGGATTATAGAGTGCTCTTCAAGTTGCTGCTTTGCAGTGATGCAGCAGCATAACTGACTTAATATCAAATTCAGTCAAACGATTAATGTTTAAATCATTTAAAATTTGAAAACATAATTAGTGATCTTTTTAGTTACCTAAAACAGTTGGTTAGTGCTGCCCTTTACTGGTTCATAATGGTATACCACAAATCAAAAATAATGGTTACCTGACAAAATGTGGTTCAGTCCTATGAAAGCTAAATGAGTATTCTTTATTTCTCTCTACAGAATTTCTACACTCCTATGAAACGAATGCCAAAATGCCAAAATTGCCTCTTCATAATCCAGTCTTTCAAGTAGTAAGTCCTTGTATATACTTATTTCTCCTTTTTATTTGGAGGAATAGTTTCCAATACTGTCTTCTGCTGATTCTTCTTCTGTTTTTATCCCATGCCGGTGTGTTACTGTAATTCATTCATGAATGTTAAATTATGCTTTTCCTCCATGAAAGAAATTCATCAACAATAGAACAATGAAAATCATCTAATTACTGTTGCAAATCATTGAGTATCTTTATTCAATATTCAAATATTGGTCTGATTAAAATTGTTACTAACAAGTAACATCTGTATTTATGTGTGAACGCATGTGTGATTGGGTATATAACCAGTGGTTCTTAATGCATGCCTTTTTTTCTGCTTTTAATATAAGAGAAGAGAATATAACTGCTTCTTAAAAATGGTAGATGCAAACCTCATTGAATCTAAACTTTAAGCTTGATGTGGCAGCTAAATTCAGGAGTGGCTGTTTGTTCAGCTAGCTATCACTGCCATAGTCCAAGTTACAAACCGTGAAAGACACATGTCTTAATAAGGCCACTTTAAAAAAACAAAAGATATTTAGAATAATATCAACAGCTAGAAGATACCTGACAGTAAATAACTAATTACTGTTAATTATTATATATGCAAGCAGAACTTTAGATGAGCAGCTCAGATCAGAGCAGTGCTAGGTTTCATATGTAAATATAAGAAGCAGTCCAGACTCAAAGACCTGACAAATCTAGCCACTAAAAATAAACTCATGAAATATTTTTAAAATGCAGATTAAAAGATGGAACCTTCATTTCAAAAACAGGTTCAATATTTTTGGACAAATAATCTATTCTTTGTTATAATATATTATGTTTAATATTATGCTTGTTTGAAAAATGCCTTAAGATTAGATGGATGCTGACTATTTCTGTGGAACGCTTCAATTTTAAAAGCCTTTTTGGAACACAGGAAACACAACACCTTTGCTGTGCACATTTCTGTATTTGCAGCTTTGCTGCCACCCATTTGGGTGACCAGGCTCAGCCAGGACGAGGCTCAGTGACATGTGAAGGAGGTGCCTAAATGAGGGCCGAAACAGAAGGTGAACTGAGCAGAGGGAAACTCAGGAGACTGGGAATTTTAATTTTTTTCCTCCAAAGCCACTTGGACAATAATTCAAAAACAGCTGAGTTGGTCCAGCACAGTTACTCTGAAGCCATCCTTGTCAGCACACCGTATTTTCATTTGATTAACAAGCTTTGATCTATATAGACATAAAAACTATGAAGTCTTTAAAAACAAACTAATAATCTGTTCCTTTTTCCATACCTTGTTACTCCTCTGATGTTAGCATTTCACTAGCTTTCCCATAAACATAAGCTCAGCCTACTCTATCTATAAAGAAGGCTATCTCCAGAGAAGTTTAGTGACCCCTGGTTACATATGGTTTAATTGAAAACGCAGGCAAACTACGTTCTCTCTTGTACCAGAAATGAATATTAAAATATGATCTAGTTTGCTGCCTCCCACCACTGCATAAGCACAGGGTTCATTAGCACAGCTAAAACTTTCCGAGCCGGCTGCTGCTGCCTGTGCTAACACAATAACTAATAGCAGTAATATTGTCACCCTCGATGCGGGCCAGCCATTAAGAGCCAAACAACACAAATATTTTGTCAGTAGGTTTCTCAACTATTGTTGGCTCCTGGGAAATGATGAAACCTAAAAATACCGGGCTCTGAAGGCAGTAATCAGGGAGAGACGAGTGTCTCTACATCTGCTGCCCCGAACCTCTCCGAGATCCTTGTTCTGTACCGAGTAGCGGCATCCTCTGCCAAACGGTGCCAAACGGAGGAGTAACTTTGACCCGAGGGAGCTCGTTTGCTTCTTTCCACAGCAGGGAGGAGGAAGGATTCTGTTATAACTCATTTTCCCTCCGTTCAGTCACTGAGATTTTCCACATTCTTGTCTATCTTTTCATTTTGCTTTAGATACAGCTGCAAAAATTTTGATATTAGCTACGTCTCTTTTTAGTAAGTATTGACTATTTTAGTTTTGAAAAAATGTGTGAAGAAACTTTGTTATTTTCAAAGGAAAACATTGAGTTTAATGGTATATCTGTTCACAAAACAAATCGCTAGCAATTGAAAATAGAATGTATACTACCACTTTGTTTAAGGCATTTACAGCACAGAAAGACCACTTTGGCAGAAACATTTATGTCTGCATGAGATTAGATTTTGCATTTATTATGGGCATGTGGCATATTATTAATTATTAACACCAAAAATAAATGTTTATGTTTGCAGAAAAACAAGCTGCTAAATTCTGAAAAAATATTGTCAAGGATTTACACATTGTGTCATGGCTGTTATGTAAATGGAACAGCAGAGTTTCAGTGTTTATTATTAGAACAAAACATTTTTCACTCGGCAGCGGAAATCCAGGCTTTAATTTACGTGCATCTCTGAATCAACAAGTTTGATACTTAAGAACAAGCCTTTGTATATTAAATAATTGACTTTGTGTTCTCACTGAGAGCATAATTCACGGCATTCCTCTGCCCTCATTCCCCAGTGAACCGCAGGAGAATTAAAAAACACTTCTCCCGGTAGACCTGAAAGGGTTCATGTTCCATCCCAGACCCAAGGAATGAGTAATAACATTCCACACTCTGCCAGCAGGAAACAATGAGATTCAAATGAAAAAACATGCCTATTAGACGGTCCCTCTCCTAGATCTCATACCTACCCAATTTCCAGATTTCAGACCAAGGTATCCTGCACAGAGAAGCTCTCAGCTGTGAATGGAGACTGGGAAAGATCTCCTTACCCTCTAGGGAGAGGGAGTCGTCATCAAACCGCTTGGCAATAAAGGAAGGGGCAGAACGGCAGGCTCAAGTTTCCCTTTCCGGAGCGAGCGTCGGTGCAGCACGCGCTCCCGGGCGGCCCGGCAGATCCTTCGCCCCGCGGCTGCAGGCTCCCGCGTGCTGCTGGCCTTGACCGGCCCCTTGTTTCGATCTGCCGGTGCGGCAGGGCTCCGCGCTGGACGGGGGCTGCCGGGGGGCATTGCTTCTGTTCCGCCGTCCCCCCTGCTCAGCAGGAACCTCTGCAAACTACACCGGGATGGAGGTCTCGGAGATGGCGGTGACGGTTTTGGCCTCTCGGTCCCCTACCCTTGGGCTGCGCTGAAGCTCAAGCAGTGGCAAAAAGCTGCTCGGGGAGCTCTGTGTCTTTGCTACCTCACTGAAGCGACTCAGGGTTGTTCCCTGCCCGCACAAATGCAGAAACCTTTTGGTTTTGTCATTTATCTCAATACAGTTTTCCAGTCTTTCTGCTGGAAATGACGCTGCTGGAGGCACTAAAGGTGCAAGCCCAGACCACCATTCAAATCCTTGCCGATCAATCGACTTTACAGGAGGTTAAACTACTGTGGGCAAAGCAGCGACAAAGTGGACAGACCAGCTCTGCCTTTGGGAAAATTTGCTGTTGCTTGGTGATTTCTGCCCCCGTCTCAGCTCAGCAGCAGTGGCAGGGCGGGGGCAGGGGCAAGCCTACACTCCTCCTCCTCCTCCTCCTCCTGTCTCGCACACAATTTGCCAGCTGCTTCACAAAATCTCCGTCAGCTGACTACAAAAAGAGGTTAGAAACACATTTTGGAGCAGCAGAGCAGCACGGAGAGCGGGCAGCGGGGGACCAGGGGAGCGCAACGCTGCTTTAACCTGAGGGGCCGTCTCCCACCAGCGACACAGCCCTCCAGGAGCGGCCGGACGCTGCCACCTCTCGCCGACGTCCCCGCTCCGCTGGGCAGGGCACCGAGCCCGGCCGGGACACCGCCGCCATCCAGCTCAGCCTCTGCGCTGCGGAGTCAGGACTCGGGCACCGCGGCATACCATAGCTGAATATTTTACTTCAGGCCTCAAATATTGATCCACTGTGATGCTATTTTTCAGGCCGTGAAGCTCCCTGCATCTCTAGACACATCTCCAAAGGCACCAGCTACCTCAGGCTGCCACCGCATCCCGGGCAGGATTCCCGTGTCGAGGAGAAACGCATTAATACAAACAATTCTGCTGTATCATTAGAGGTCAACACAGACTGGAGCAGGTAATAAAAGGTTCATAATGGCACATGAGGGGATGCGCTAAATGTCCAAAACTCAGCTTGAAATTGTGCAAAGCTTCATTAGGTTTGGCCTTTGTTAAAAATTCACACTTCAGCTGCTGTTTCACTGAAAAGTTTGCAGCCAGGGATAATGCTTCTGTACTAGCAATTCACACTGCCTCTAGCATAAATTATACCCTGTAGCACATAGTACCCTAATATGCATAGGGTATATGCATAGGCCTCCCATACTCAGGCCAGCGATCAAAAAATAATCCATTTCCCTGATTCTGTTAAGGGGCAAAAACAACTATTACAGAGAGAAGTAGTATTTCTTACGTCTTCGTACTGAGAGGATGTAAGAAATCGTGCTGTAGGCACTTCCAGGATAACATGTTCCCAGTGTTGTAACTTCCGATCCTGCAGTATTTAAGGATTCATTTAAATCTTAATTTTTGCAAGTTTTACCCCAGTAAAGCAGGTAGTGGACCTGCAGTAGTCTATATATGTTTAAATATTCTATTCAGATTTTGGTAGACCTTGTTTTCCCTCTGAGTATCACATCTACTTTTGGAATCCTGCTAACATCCGCTCACCAGATACGGTGGCGGTGAGCTCCACCGTCCACGCGGACGTGGCCAGTCACTAATCACAACTCGTAAAGGGACTGGTAGAAATTCAGTACAGCGTTGCATGCAAATATTTTGGTTTTGATTATAAAGGCATCACCCTTTCTACATTTTCTTCCGGCTTATGACTCCAATAAGCACAAAAACAAAACAGGAAAGTCACACCCAACTGCTGAATTCCCTCTGCTTTTCCATCTCTGCAACAGCCTTTGACAAAGAATTAATTCAGACCCATTTTTTCCTGATGAGCTTAAAATTTGGCTGGGAAGTCTGGCCACATTCTCAGACAGGATTTGATTTTTGGCCATGATTCCTACACATACAGCATATCTAATCTCAGACTTGGTGACAGTGCATTCGACCCAGGTGCTTGAGCTCTGGTGTAGAAGAGGCTAATATCATTAGTACGAGAACTTAATGATGTTTGACATATCAAATGACTTGGCCCTGCTCTTTATCCTTGTGGGCAGCGATTCCTCTCTGCCCAGCGGTGGTCTCAGCAGGCAGGCCAACGGCGCGCCACCGAGAGCGGAAAGCTTCGCGCGTCGTCCGGCAGGCGAGGCTTGGGGGTCTCTAAGCGAGCAGCGATCTTGCAGCGTCGCTGCGTGCAGCGTGCTCAGCCCTGCTCCCCGCCAGCAGTGGCAGAAAGCATACCACTACCGACAGAATTGTTTTTAATGCGAAGAGCTGTTTGTCTCGCACGAAAAGGAGGCTTATTCTCCTAATTCAAGCGTAGAGCCAGAGAGCGCTTCCAGAGCACCCAGCGCATGCACGGCGCATCTTCAGCCGACAGCCAGCCCAAAGCCACCCTGCGAAGAGCCAGACCCACCCCGCCCGAGGCCGAGGCGTGGGAAGTCGCCAGGAACTGCTCTCGGCGGCAGGGCTAGCCCATCGCCGTGTGCTGCTGCAGTGACTTGGCTCAGCACGTACAGCGTCTTATACTCCATACAGCTATCCATCTGTCTTTTAATTAGGGAAACAATCCATTTATTCTGGCTGCAGTGAAAGTCTGCCCCTCTCCTTCACAAGAAGCCTTGCAAAGGAGCCTTGATGCCTGACACGCTTAGGGTTAAAGTGGAAAGAGAAAATTACTCATTTGCAGCTTCCTATCCTTGTATACCAGGTTAGGGACAATTTCCCCATTCTCCTCTGCACCGGGATGCTGCAAACAGAGTAAGAAGTCTTCCTGGGAAGGCGAAAAAAAGCACAGCGGCGTTTGCCCACCCCTCTGTTTGCTCCTGCCTTTCCCGTACAAACTGCCATTGCATGCAGGCAGCGTCTGTCCTAGTGCGGCCAGAGGAGCAGCGGAAAGCGCTAAACGACACCTCTGCCCACCAAGAGAAGAGCAAGCTAGGAGAAATCGGAGTAGGTCTTCTTAAATTTTCTGGTTTAACTGTCTGTAAGGGGAAGAGAAAAATGTCTTTCACAGTGGATTATGCCAGTTATTTACACAATCTACCAAATTCCACAGCTTCAATAGAGAATAAGTCTAAATACTGTTACTGTAGCAGAGATCCACCACCCAGTTTCATCTGGTTACACCCCGGCACTGCACAATTCCAGATCTTGTCATCCAAGTACATTGGGACTGCTGCCTACATAAACACGTTTAACTCTTCTTAACATACAAAACACACAGATAAACAAAAAACACTGCTCCTGAGCTCTCACAACACAGCTAATGTGCGACTGTCCAGAGCTGATACTCGGAGCTGGCCAAATTCCGTAACCAGATATTTGCCAGGATCAAGCACCGTTCCTATATGGGATTTACTAATGATTATTATTATGGATGTTGGTTTATAACCTGGAGAAGTCTGAAGGGCAAAAACTGGGCACGTCTTACATCTAAATGACCAAGCTGGAGAGCGTGCCGAAGGACGTGGGGCAGACGGAGCAGAGTATGGGGAGCGGGTCGGAGTTTTCACGTCTGTCTTGAACCCAGACGGATCGGCACTGGGAGGGCTCTTACAGGAGAGCAACAACGGTGCAACAGCGGAAGAGAGGTTTTCTTTCTGTTTTGGTGGCAATGTTGGACTGTGGTCAAATGGAGGATCTGTGTTTTTAAGGCACCTCCCGGCCCTGTGGAGCTCCAGGACCCCTCCGTTTGAAGGACCCGGAGAGCAGGGCAAGGCTCCCGCCTTCACGCCGGGCCCTTGGGCGGGTGGAGGCGCAGGGCACCAAAGCCCGAGCCCCGGTGCAGCAGGGCGCTGGCGAGGCGTTCAGGTCAGCCTGCTGCGGTCCGGTTCGGGGCGGCAGCAACACCTAGTCATGTTCTCCGCTTAAGCTGCAGCGTGATGAGACTGGAGCGGGGGAAAGGGGGCAAAAAAGGAAGGAAGGAAGGAAGGAAAGAAAGAAAGAAAGAAAGAAAGAAGAGCGGCTCCAGCGGGGAGGGCGGGAGCGCCGCGGCGGTGCTGAAGGCGGCGGAGCCGGCTGGGGCGGCGGTGCCGCAGGGATGGGCGGTTTATAGGCGCCGCGGGAGCGGGGGGCCGGGCTTGCGCCGGCGGAGCGCGGGGCGCAGCGCGGGCGGCCGCGGAGGCGCGCGGGGCGGCGGCGCGGGGCGGCGGCGCGGGGCGGCGCTAGGACCGCTCGGAGCGGTCTGGAGGTGGGATGAGGTTTGCGATCCCGCTACTCGCCGGCAGTTGCGGATCGCTCTTAAGTGAAACGTCCCCGCCGCCGCCGCCGCCGCCGCCCCGCGCTCGCCGCCGCCGCCCCTGCCGCCACCGCGGAGCCGCTGCGCGCCCGCCCGCCCGCCCGCCGCAGCCCCCCATGCGCCGCCCCCGCGGCCCGCGGCGCGATGCGCGGGGCGCTCCGTGACTCGGGCGGCGGAGCGCGGCCAGGACGCCCCGGCGCCCGCGGCGGAGGAGCAGCAGCCCCGCGGCGCCGCCGCTCCCTGCGATGACCCGCGGCGCCGCCCGGCCCCGCTCCCGGCCCGGCCCCCGCGGCAGCCCCGCCGCCGCCGCCGCCGCCGCCGCGCCGCCTCCCCCGGCGCCGGCAAAAGTTTAGCGCCGCGAAGTGCCCGCGTCCGCCGGCGGCTCCCCGCGCCCCGCGCCCCGCCCGCGCCCCGCCGCCAACTTTGCCGGAGGGCGGCGGCGCCGCGGCCCCCCATGCCGCCGCCGCCGCCGGGGCAGGAGCCGCGGCCGCCCCGCGCCGAGCCGGCCCCGCGCGGTGAGTACCGCGACCGCGGCGGGGGCGTCGGGCCGCCCGGCGGGGCGGGAGGGGGCTGCGGCGGGCGGCGCGGAGGTTGCGCCCCTGCGGCGCGGGGCGGCGGGGTCGCGCGGGCGGGCGGGCGGATCGGCGCGGGCCGCGCGCCCCCTGCTGTCGGCGCGGCGCGGAGCGGAGCGGAGGGGGGCGCGGGCGGGGCGGCTGCGCGGGCGGCGGCTGCCACAGGTGCCCGGGCGGGTGGGCGGGGGGCGCGGGGGCCTGGGGGCGCCGCGGCGGGTGCGGGCGGCGAGCGCTGCCCCGCCGCGAACGAGGGTTTCCCGTCGGGGGCGAGGGGAGACGCAAACGCCGCCGCGGGGAGGGGGCTGCTGTGCCCAGGGCGCCGCATTCGCCGAGCAGAGGCGGCGGTTCGCCGCTCGGCCGGGAAACACTTCCCTCCCTTGAATCCGGAATTACAGTGGTTTTTCTAACCATTCAAAACCCCCAAACAAACCCCAAATGACAGCGAGCGGTGCAGAGCGGCTAAACCCACTGAAAGAGACGCTGTAGTACGCTCAGAGCTGCTACATGTGGATTCCTGGCCTCCGCTGAATATACTTTTATTGTTAGGCAGTCAACTTTTCACCGCTGCGCGTTTGATGCATTTGAGCCTTGCTTTTGCGGAGATGTTAGCAAAGACAGCGAATGAAATACATAGTGGAGGTGCTTCTAAAAAGGGAATAAATCACTGTCGCGCCTAAGGAAAACGCAATTCAGAGACTCGAAACTCTGGCCTAGGTGCCAATCGAAAGAAAGGAAATTACAGTACTACTTCTCCCTCTTTTTCCTTTTTGGATGGATTGGGGGGGGGGGGGGAAGGTTGATTGCTGGCTTATTTCTGCAGCTTCAAAGAATGTTTACCAGACAGTTTCCAGCAATTAATGGCAATAATCTAATGTCTCATGGACTTAGTCATCAACGCTCAACCCTGTGACAGTGATAAGAAGTGGAACCAACTTTCTAGCTACATATGTGAAACCTGGCAGCAGCACAGACCAAATTCAGGGTCCATTAGACTGTTATTTTTATTTGATCTTGATGCTAAGAACTTCGCTTTTCATCAGCCTTTAAGAAGTCCTCCTCAGCTCACACAGCTTGAAAGCTTAGCAGCCCTATACACCAGATTATACTCTTTGACAAGAGCATGTATTATGTTACTTGTCAAACAACAAAAAAAACCCAGCCATCCCAAATACTAACTTAAATTCTGAGAGGAAAAACTTGCAGAACAAATTGATTCTAGGTACAGAGGTATTTTAAGCCAACAAGCCACAATTACAAAGATTCTGGCGTAAAATCTTGAAGCAGCCACGAACTACAGTTTTAAAATTTAAATATCTCGAGTGCTTTTCTCCATATGCTGACTGCTGATGATACCCTGCAAGTAATGGTAATGCTAGTGTGCAGGGTCACTCAGAAGGGAATGATGCTGGAAACCTAAAATATTTTAAGAACAGTGCAGAATCCCAGCTTTTGCTAGCAGAGCTCTGCATTTTATTTTCTTCCGCCCATAGGTATTGACATTTTAAATTCCTCCTGAGACAAAGAAATTTTCTTCTACTAAATAGTTAACTAAGCTAGATAAAAGTAGAATTTGAACTTCTTTTGCTGCAGCATCTGAGTCCAAAGGCACTCTAGGAATTTTTCAGAATATACTATTTTCATTCAAATATGATAGGAATTATGCGTTAAATCATTAAATACAGGTTCCCATTTTGTTTGCATAGATGAATAATTCTGCATTTATAGAAAGTGATGGTACTATTTTTAAATAGTGGGGCTTTAAATGTACTAGGCTCTCAAGATTCCTAGGTGTAGCAAAGTAATTTTACTAAATTGTGTAGCTCTTAGCTATGAGGATTAGTTCTGTCTTAGTAATACACATGCTATTTTATAAATTCTAAACTACCTTTAAATAATTCATAACTGAGGTAGACACAAATGATCTTCTTACCTAGACTTGGTTAGGTATATTCATCTGCTGAAACTGTTTAGAGATGCAAGCTTAAAATATATTTCCTTACCAAAAAGTATTCTATAGATCCCAGATGTTGTCACATCACCACCACCGTTCAGTGAGTGAGTTTGTGATTTTGACCATTTTTCTCACACTGTCGCTCCCTGGCATGCATTGCTAATGACTATTTGTACTCTTTTACTCATGTGCGGTGGCAGCGTACCTTTTATCAAATGTTTGCTCTGTAAGGGAAATAAGCACTTGTTATTGTATTACATCCTCCACGCACCTGCTGGTTCTCAAAAGGGGATGGCAGGACATCTCCCCCCTTCCCCCCCAAGACGCGTACAGTGCGTTTTCGGCAGGGACCTAGTGCAGGAGGGGGGCTGCAGAGCGGCTCGCTGATGCCGTGTACGCCGAGCGGAGCGGGGGGGGACCTCCCCTGTGCTCAGAGCAGGCAGGAGGAGCTGCGAGTGCTGACAAGCCCTCAAACGAGCAGGGGTTTGGTACCAGTATTAGTTCTGTTAAGATGCATTTTAGCCGGTTTATGGAGCAAAGGGTGTTTGATCAGGCTGCAGAATTAAAATGCTGTGTGAGGTCTGACTGGCAGCTTTAGCCACCTGGAAAAAGATGCATGTGCGTAAAGCCGCCTTTACAGCTGATTTTAGTCTGGGGATCAGCTGTTCAGCTTTCTTCCTAAACATACGCTGCAGCCAGCTATAAGGCATTCATTGCAGCCTGAATGTCCACCGCTGTGCATACAAAGAGGTGCCCGGGGAGAAGGCAGAGACGCAGGAGTGGCGCTGGCATCGCAGATGCCCAGGGAGTGCCCGCCGGCTTTCGGGCTGCAGAGGACATGTACGGCGCGGGGGGAAGTTCCAGGCCCTGAACGTTCTGCGCTCAGTGCCGCTATTGCCCCGCAAAGGGTGTCTCCGGGAGCGGCGTGCAGCGCGCCGGCGGGTTTGAATGCATAATCCCTCCTTCCAGCAGCCTGCAGTTACCTTGCCTGAAGTCAGTAAAGGTGTCGCTCCCCGTCAGACCCCAAGGACCCGTTTAACACCCCAAACGCGGGACTAGACGGTGAACAGAGAGAGAGCTACGAGGTGCGGAGGACGGGGACGCTACATACTAGTTATTCCAGATTTGTTTGATTCTTTTTACTTTGTAAGGTCAAATGTACATGTATTATTGGAAAAAAAAAATCCTGCTTTATTGCCCAGGGTATAGCTAGAAGCTTAGCGTTATGCTTTAGAAATGTTATTCTAAACGTTTTTTGCAGAATAATTCAAATATATACAAGTCTTTAGAAATAGGCCACTAAAATGTAGAGTGTACATAATGAGTGACTCTGCAAGAATAAATATAATCAAGACAAATTGTATAGCTCTGTTAGAGAACCCCCCAATAGCGCTTAGCATATGATCCTTAATGTGCTTTGGTCAATATCTTTCTGTGCATCAATGGAAGCTCATTAACAGAAGATATTGCAGGCTAACTGAGCCATGCCATATTAGTTCTTGCCAAAGCTTGACATTTTTAATACATTAATAATATGTCTGTAATGTAATGGAAAACTATTAATCAGAACTGGTTATATGCCAGAAATTTAAGCTATAATTGGCTGCTTCTTGTCAGGAATGTCTGTCGTACAGTTCTACATCTGCCTAGTGCTCAAATGTCTTGCACTCCTCTGCATTTTTTCCTTGTCAGTGCACTAAATTCGATCAATGTTATAGTCTATAATTCTGTGTAACGACCGTCATTATGACCCCGACTTACTTTAATGAGAATTCGTTATATGGGAAGTATTTTAGCACAGTGTGTTAAGATAGCGGCTTGCTTCACATTATTCCAGTCCTATCCAGTCCTATTTATTTGTAGATCAGAGTCTCAGCAGTTATAAAAGGTTATGGATAACTGAAGAACTAGCAACAAAAATATTAAAGAAAGCAAATCTATTTTTGCCTGAATGTAAAGGCTTATGGTTGAAGGATAACTGAACCTGGTAATGTCTTATTTTCGTGCAGAAACATGACATGCACCTATTGTTTATTCCAACTATGACCAAGCCTTCTCCAGTATAGAGTATGTCTTGATTTGTCACAATAAATTCAAAATAATTTGCAGGTTTTGAGTGAAGTCAAGGGATTCTTTTTTAACAGAGCAGTTGTTTCCCTTCTGGATTATGACTGTTCTATTTAAGCTGTGTTTTTTTGTCTTGCAAAATTATTGAAATATATTAGAAAGCACTAGCGAGGAAAAGTGTGATGTGTCTCTAGAAGAACACTAAAAATGTTCTCTGAATTACTGAACTTGTGAATTCCAAGATAATAAGTAAATATTGCCACTGAAAACAGAAAAGAATGTAAGGTAGTTAATAAAGCTATGGTACTATCCGATGTGATTCTTGAAAGATTAATTTAGTCTTTGATATTTCTGCTTTTGTTTCAAATTCAGATTTGAAGCTTAAATATATTTGAGCTAATTGAGTTTTATTACTGCATAAAAATTCAGATATTCTGTACATATTCTGATAAAATACATCACAGTTGTATGGTAACATTTGATAAAATGAATATAATGGAAAATTGCATTTACGTCCATACGGCAATTATTGTAAATTACTTTGCTATGGAAACACAATTCAACCATCTGTTGGCATTTCGTAGTGTCTGTAGTTTAGTTCAGTTGAAGATGGTGCATTATTTAAATATAGGGAGGCAGTTTGTGAATAGCTTTGAAGATAAGTTTTGCTCTTTCTCGAAAACGTGTGTTACCAAAGCAGTGTATTAAGGAGCTCACCCAGCTACATATTCCTTTCCAGTTTTCTGTGGTAGAGGAAGGGTCATGACGCCGGGCATAATTTAAAACTTGAAACAAACTAAGTGAGCTACAGACTGTGGCGCCTTACGGTTGTTTCTGAGCGTCTGTCTAAGGCGCTCGCGTGGAGTTTAGAACTGGGGTGCAAAGAACGGAGACATGCTGCAGCGGCTCACCAACCTCGTCCACCCGCGGGAGCCCGGTGCCGCTGCCCCAAAGCCAGCGCCTGCCCTGCCTCCGCAGCTGGGGCCGGCTGACGGCAGCCACGCGGGCCCGGGAGGCCAGCTCGGAGCTGCAGTCCTGGTTTGCCTGTGCCTGCTTGGGGAACTTACTCTGTCCTTGCAGTTTCCCTCACTGTATCCGTATTTTTACTTTTGCCTTTTAGCACATACCTATATTTTAAATCATTGAAAAAACATCCCAGGATTTTATACCTACAATAATATAACTGAGGCGTTATAAACTGAGGGGATCCTGGGTGCTTTTTAAGGAGAGGATAGAATAAACGTTGAGTAGATGTGTAATACCTGTCCCCCTCCAAACCTAGGAAAATATGGCAGCCATATTAAAAGAGGAAAGTGTCCTTATAGGAAGCTACAAATGAATCAACTGTTATCTTCATCAGTAATCACATGTGAAAAAAAAGGAGCAAAGCTCTTCCAGTGCTAATGAGAAAATGCAAGGAAACGGAAGTGTGCTCATTACATCTTTCTCATTCTTCCAAAAAAGGCTAAGAAGTGCGTCAGGCTTTTGGAGCTCTCTGAGGTCCTCTTGCCAAGCGACTATCGGCACCTCATAGCCCTGATACTCATCTCTTTGTCACTTTAATAAAAGAGCCCTCCTGCTGTTCCCCCACGGTGGTGTGGTTCCCTTCTCCCCTAGCTGCCAGCTGAGAAAGTGTGAGAAATGTCTAAGTTCTGTTGTTTGCTCTCTGCTTTTGCCAGGATGGAAATATAATTTTGGAAGCAGAAACCTGTAACTCACCTGGAACATTATAAATCTGTCTTTGTTAGAGAAGAGTTAAATCCTTTATGTTGAAACACTTTTCAATGTGAATGATTTTGGTAGTTTGTTCATTCTAGCAAGGCACCCGTGCTAAAGGTTATCCATATTATACCAATTTGCTTTACATTTCATCAAACCTCCAAAATGTCAACATATCGTATATTTTGTAATGCATTGATTCTTGGACAATAACTCTTACTCTTTTTTGTTTCTAAAAGGGTGCTGGTGCCAGAAGAAAAGAACGATTGATGGGGAAAAGACACCAGCCTGTAGACACTCGTCCTTTTGCTTCGGATACTGATTTATCAGTGCGCCTGGGCATCCCCTGTGAGCCGTGAACACGGAGGATCACTCGGGGTTATCGACAGCGTAGCTGAAGACCCGCAACTTCACGAGCTATTACCTGCTCTTGGACATGTGTTACGAGAAGCCCTGATAGATAAGTTGTAAGACAAAGGACAAGCTCTACATTGCTGTGAAAGGCTGTCATTTGGGGATTGTGGCTTCTACCAAAGTCTTCAACTGAGTAAATCAAACACCGTATACTAATGCTTCATGTCTGAGTTGGAACCTATTTTACAAAATATATACATGTACATATATGCATAATCTATAGACTGCACGTACGCCGGTACTGAGTATACTTACGAAGGTGCCACAAAAGGATTTAGAGATGTATTTATCAAGATTCCTGTCACTTCATGCCCTCTGGGTTACTGTGTCTTCAGTGATGCAGCATTATCCTTCCGTGTGGGGACATTATGACGTGTGTAAGACTCAGATTTATACAGAAGAAGGAAAAGTATGGGATTACATGGCCTGCCAGCCGGAAGCCAGAGACATGATCAAATACGTAAAAGTGACTCTGGATCCCCCAGACATAACATGTGGAGATCCTCCTGAGACCTTCTGTGCAATGGTAAGGCAAGCTTTACATTGTGCATAATTGGTGGATATATTTTTGTGATAAGATGGCTTCAAAGTGGAAGTTCTTTTAGTTTAGGTATAAATATCTAAGAAAAATCTGCATCATATTCCAAATGTGAAAGAGTTCTGCTAAATGAAATGGTAAGCGTTCATTAATGCAGTGCGTTAAGCTGGGCAATGAGATGTTCTTCTCATTAGGACCTAGTCTGACTTTGTCTGAACTCAGTGTCTAACTTTTAATGCCTTAAAAGAAAGCAGCATGAAACTCCTACAGCGCTAACCCTTAACTGCAGTGCGTTCGACTGGATCACAAAAGACTTCAGTGAGCTGGTTCCGATCAGCCGAAAGGATCCCAGTGTTGTATAATTTAGCATCACTTCCAAAGAGCAGAATATTGCTAGAAACTCAGGCTGCAGAAGCTTCGAAGGTGGCAGGAGTAGCTGGGCTGGTGGCAGATCACGCTGTAAGAGGTCATTAAAATTAAAAGAAACTTTCAACTCGCAAATAACTTTTTTTCTTCTTACAGAATATGGAAATTCATTTTCTCTGCCACTGAATATTTATTTCTGGAAAATACTGAGTGAAAATATAGTATTCCTTGATTAGGAAATCTGGGTTTGAGATGTAAAATGTATATATTTGTATCTATTATATGGTAATATTAAAGCATAAGAAATTTACATCACATTAGCTAGATAATTTAGGTTTGAAAAATTGATGAGTTCTGGTAAGTGAGGTTACTGTAATTGAATGCAGTCTACAAGATAGTGGTTTGCCTATACAAGAATCATCGTCACTGTGTGACAGAGTCCTCACAGGAAGGAAATTTACTTTTAAATGCCTAACAGTATCGTTTTCAACCACTAGTGTTCTATAAGGAGTTCAGGTCCAGCCACAAACACATTCAGGACGCTGTGTGCGTGTATGCGGCTGCTTCCCACGTACATTATGGTGATGGCCATGTGATAAATTGGAGAGCTACGTGAATAAATTACATTCACTGTGAACCTTTGACTGCACCACTTGCTCTCTGCCCACTAATCCATCTCTGCTGACACTGCTTTGACATCCTAAACCTCCAAGCAGCTTCAAGCAGCCACCGTTTAAAAATAAATAAATGTAACATGCCTGGCATAATATGGTCTTTTTCTTTTTTCTTTATCTTAAAGTGTATTTTCTCTGTCAAAATTGTAATAGATGTGGTTCAGCCCTGGATCAGTGACAGGGTGATGTTTAATAACTCTTGTCATGCAGTGAATAAAAAAAGTTGTATGGATCACTTTAGTGCAGTCCACAGCCCAACAAACTTGTTTCTTCTTTTACTGCAGATAGATATTGCAGCATTTCCTATTTTAAGCAATTTTTAAAGTTTCTAAGTGCATTGGCTATCAGCCTACTCTCAAGTTAGAACAAAGATGGTAGATTTAATCAAAATATATTTTTTAAGTATTAAAAATGTTGCTGAAATATTGCTGAACTCTTACTGTAAATGTTTGACCTAGCAGGATCCTTGATGCTGTGATGGATTATGAAAGCTTGCTCAGGAATCATCTGAGGTGACAAATGTAACTTACTTCCACTTTAAACCCTTGCAGTACCAAAGGCCAACAGACACCTAGCAGGAAAGACAGGAAAAGGGGAAGAGCAAGAGAGCACACAATGAAATAGTATATTTAATGGTGTGAGTTTAAGATGACTGACTCCCACAGAGTCTGATAAATGGCTATATTTACTTTCAGTACAGATGCGTGTTGTACAAATACACCACATTCACATATGCATTGGTAATAGCTTGACTGACATGAAATATTAGGAAAATTACAGAAATATTTGCAGTTCCTGATGTACTGTACAGAAGCAGAGCTTTAAGGTATGTATATGTTACAGTGCCCTGCAGGACATTTTTATTCAGACTTTTTTTTGCTTCGACTTTTTGCTTCGACTTTCACGTCTTTGAAAAGGAAAATTTCAGCATGAAGAGGAACTCTACAGTCCCCCCTCATCCCTAAGAGCACTTCATGTCCAGCTATATACTTTATGTACACATAGAAATTACACATGCACATTTCATTCAAAATTAGGTTTATACATATTGGTAGGGCTGAGCCTTTGGCATTTCCCAGTGAGATCTTTTATTTTTGCATTCATTTTTAGTTTTGGAAAATGAGGTAAGGCATTGGAATAGCATTGTCAGTACTTGCAGGAGGTGGACAGCAGAAAAGAATAGATTCCTATTGGGCATGTTCTTGCACTTAAAAAATCCTGAATTTGATATGGCAGAGACTTGAGGGTTTCTTTTTGGCACAGTGAAGGACCAAACAGACTTTAAAGTGTTTGTTTTTATTATTATGAATATTGGGTATTAACGTACTAAGCTTGTGTATTAGTTTCCAATTGTTATTCAGATCAGCTTAATGCTTAACTGCCTTCTGTTAATTCCTTGGAGGAAATCTGGGTCCTTTCAAATATTCTAAGAAAAAGCAACTGTACCAAAAAACAAGCCTGCTTCTATAGGAGGAGGAGGTTGAATCAGTTTTCTGTTTTGTCTCTGTATCAGTTCCCCAGTCCGCCTTAGTAGTTCTCTGTTCACCCTGGTACCTTGCTACATACAGTCCATGTGTTGAGTCTGTGTCAGTTGTCAGCCTGGTGCAGATCATGTCCCTGCAACACACCCAGGCTGACAGGTGCACCCAGGTCCTCTTGAGAGATTATAGTACAGCAGGGCTACGTCGTGTGGAGAGCAGGAGAACGGGAGGTTACAGCAAAATTGGCCGCCTACATGGTTCAACATATTCCCTGTGCAATTAAATGTTCTTACGATTCCATTTTGGTTTTTTGCTCTGTGAACTTGTATAGTTGAGAGACCCAAATAACAAGGTTTTGCGCATGCAGATTTGTTACAAAATGCAAACGCAGGCCTCTGAATCTGGACAATGGCAACTCCTCATTCATAAGTACCTGAAGGTAATCCCTGTAGGCCAGCATTCATGGGGATTTTGGGGAGCAGGCAGCAAGAAAGCCATCTCACGATTGCTTTTATGCAATCATCTAGTCGGAGGATAACATTCCAGTTAATAGTGACATTCAGTATTGACAACTCTTGAGATTATTCTGAAATCTCAAACCCCGGGAGTACTATGATTATGTGAGATTCTCGGCTTTTATTTAAAACATCATCTTTGTTTTCTTAGTCCTTATGGTTGCAGAGAAAAGTCGGAAAATGAAAAGCTCAAACAGCAGAAGCAGAATAAATAGCCCCCCCAAGTCATTATTTGTTTAAAATCTCATCACTTTTCAGCCAAGATTTCTGAGGCTTGGGAAAGGATTTTGCTTGAAAGGAAAGACGCAATGAAAGAAGTGTGTAAACAAATGAATTGCTTAGAGTGATTGCGCTCCCACTTTCAGGCCATGGAGGTACCTGTGCCTGTAAGCGGTACATGGCAGCCCTCGTCCCCGCAGGTCGTGCTACCCACGTGCACAGCGGGAGCTGTAGCTGGGTTGGCTGGTGACCGCTGTCATCCCTGAGTGCTTTAAGGCAATTTTGGGGTACTCAGTGAGGCGCTCAGTGATGGCAGAGGTGCACAGTTGCTTGCTGTACCCTTCCTTTGCCCAAATTTGTGTGTGTGTTGTGAGTGAGCGTGCTGGGCTGATGGTCACTGCGCTGCCACAGTTTGTGGGTCTCGAGCTTTTGTGTGTCTGGCGCCTTACACTGACACTTAGTTGGCTTGGGAGAAAAGAGAGAGGGACAGGGAAGGGGGAAAGGAAACAGAAAGAGGGAAGGGAGAGTAGCTACTTCACTTTTTCAGAATGAATTTTGCAGAGATATCATAAGCAACATTTTAAATACCTGAATGGGCTAGTTCTTGGGGCCTGCAGCTTTTCAGTTTACAAACAAATCTGCTTTGAATCCCCCTGTTAGGAATACCTAACAGTTGGTGAAATCTTTTACTTCGTTATTTGCAAGCGCTTGTTAAAATTTTTACAAAATTTCTTACAATTTACTTCTTCGTGACTGTCACCATCTTTTGCCCCACAAAAATATCTTATAGGAAGCTTCTGATTTTTCTGGTTTTAAAAAGTTGGACTGTGCCCCCGGTATGACTGTCAGACTGCCCTGGCAGAGCTGGAGATCACTGCTTTGTGATTAGAAGCAGGAAGGAGAACCATAAACCAAACGCCTTGTGAGCCCCCCGCGCCCCCGTTGCCCTCCTGCGCTGGTTGTCTCAGGCCGCGTCTCCCCAGAATCCTCGGAGGGGCCTGGGACGGCCACGCTGCTTTCGAACTGACTCCCACAGCAGGCAGCCATGGGCTGCCTCTCGCAAGGCTGATTAATTTGCTAAGATCTAGCCTTTGTCACTGCTTTTGCACTCCAACATTGCCCAAGGTTAATATTTAAAATCACCGCAGACTCCCAGCCAGGAGACTCCTAGTGGCTGTGGCTGTGATTTGCAAACTGCAGCTGGGTTTATGTTGTGTTTACAGCTGAAATGGCCACACATAAACATGATTTTCTGCCCATGTTTAGGCAAACCTAGCTATCATAACACAATCCAACATCTCCGTGGCGTAAAAAATGATAAAATTATCTGCAATTATCTGCTGCCTGCAGCTAATTTTCTTCATTGGTTGAACAGAAGCTTGAAGAGAAGCCTACAGACAGAAGTCGTGTGCCGTTGTACAATTTATAGAGCAGAAGTGCTGATGGCAGTAGAAATTTGAGCCCTTGAGTGCTACTCTGTATTTCATAGCCAATCAAAACTAAATTAAGAAACAAAGATTATTAAAAAGTCTTCTGTGCATGTAATTTGGGCATAATATTATGAGGTGGACATTAAATGTTTCCCTCTGAGACTTTCAGCATCATTAATATAGCATTCCTTTAATTACAAGTAGGCTTATATTCCTTTAAAAAGGGAAAATACTCTGCAGTGTAGTTAGTGATACCATTATTATGTTTACTGAAATAATTAAAAGAACATATTCTTTGAAGTAACTTATAAATCAAAACATGAAATAAAAATGTACTTTCCTTTGGAAACATTCTAGCATGCATGTGTGCTTGGGCAAGACATTTTAAAATAGTGTTGAATGATCCTATAAAAGATACTGAAAAGAAAAAGCTTTTTCTTTTATTGGCTAAATATGGACATGAATTTCTTAATTTTAGTTCAATCTGTGCAGTCTTTAGTAGCATGGGGTAGAATGGAAACATGGAGTTAAAGATGAGCTTATTGCTGCCTTATTTAATATGGATTTTCACAGATGTTCACTCTAAGACAATGTACACACCTGTAAGTTTTTATAGTCTTTATGTACAATACCTGGATTCATCTGCTTTGTATTCTTTTGAGAACATTTAATTAATAGAAATGTCCCTTCACTGATGTTGAAAAAGAGCCTTATCTTTCAGAGAGCAGAATTTTTACTGTGGCATTTCCTCTAAAGTTAGGGGATATTTCATTTCATGTTCAGCTGACAAGACCTGTAGGTACCCCACAGACTCCCTGTTCCTTTCCCCTCCGCCCTGCGCAGGGCAGGAACCGCTCTGGCCTCCTGCTCTCGCCATAGCACCACCTCAGTCCTTGAGCGTCTGGGAGGGACAAGAGGGAGGCAAGGCCACCATCCTGCTATTCCTCCCCTGCCTGCTTTCCTCCCTCCTTTCTTCCATAGCCCCCCATCAGCTAGGTCCAAAGAGGACGGCCTACCTGTGCCTTTCGTAACAGCGTCTTTGGAGAAGCATCAAAGCTGCTTTGTTCCTCAGACCTCTTAGAAAAGGAGTTCCTAGTTTCCCGAAAAGGGGGGGGGGACCCTTAATGGCAGCAGAAAATAATTGTCTTGCTAGAATCTAAAAGTTAATACATTTTTCAGAAATCAAAAATAAGGATTGCAGGAAAACCAGATTTGCATTTTATTCGTTATCACACATCAAGATTGCCTAGTAAATCATCAACAAAACTCTGTCCAGTTGCTTTTTTCCCCTCAGTTACACTTTGGAAACGTAAGTGTTTTCAAACATTAAGCTAAGCAAAAGCATGCATGCAAAGTACTTAAGATGTTAAAAACATTTGTGGGGAAGACAAGGTTTCTGAACAAACTTAACAGGGTTCTGTTTATTTTCAGTTGCAAGGTTTTATGGCACATATCGCAACAAGGTAAAAGTGCAAAGATTCTTATCGTTTTAACAAGATACATATTTTATAAATGTAGCTTATAGAAACTGCATAAGTATTGCCTTTAACACTGTCTTTGTTCCATTTCACAGTTTCCCTCATATTTTTCCATTTTTTCCTCCCTTCATTTTTCAAGTTAGCTGGGAATGTTAGGCATTTGTAGTCAATGTAATAGTCAATAAATGATTATCAAAATAATACTTGATCTTAGGAAGCAAGGGATTTTAATAGGTCATGTAAAATTTCACCAGTAGTAGAAGTAATTTCAGGTCTCTATCACCTGGTAACACCTACATAATATAATGTATTTAAAGGAAACACAGCTGTGAGCACATAGCTTTTATTTGCTGGTTATTGATGACCATGGCAAGACCAATGCTTCCCCCCCCCCCCCCCAGCCTTTTAACCTACTGCAGAGAATTTGTTTCTTAAATACTTTGCACCTGTCTATGCAAAATTTCAAACAAATAATTCCTGGACGGTCAGTATGAAGCAGAGACTGGTGCTGCTCACTAAATAGTTAAAACTCTTAGGAAGTGTGGCGGGTAGTAGCATTTAAGTCCTGCCAGCTGGCGCAGAATTGCCTTCCTGCGACTAACTCAACCCTCTGCTGTCGGGGGTGGTTTTGGCGCCGCAGACGAGGTTCTCACAACCACGCGAGCGGATCCCTCCTTGCAGCCCAGAGCAGCAGGATGCCAAAACGCAGGGCCAGTCACGCTGCACTATGCCACCCTGTCCCCAGACCGTGAACCTGGGCTGCTGCAGTTCTGCAAACAATAACTGCAATTTTCAAAAGAAATAAAGCATGCCCATGGTGGTACAGACACCATGGCAATCCCAGGGGAATGAGAACAGCGTGCTTTCAGTGCAGCTGTATCAGAAACATCCCCTCAGCGGGCACCTTTGCTGTCACCTTCGGCAATAAAACAGTAGTACTATGTAAATAAAATCTTTACTAGCCATGTACTGCGATTGGTGCCTGTGCTGGGGAGACAGAGGTGATCTTGAGCCCATAGCTCAGGAGCATAAGCTTTAGGGAGACCCTCATAATGAGATGATGAGTATAGCACAGTAAAGCAGCATCCGGATGAGTGCTCATTGTCCCCAACACCTTGTCCCAGGTGATGGCACGACATGCCATCATCCCATGCTACACTGCAGGAGGTGACCCAGCTTGCAGCGTGCTAGAAACCTTGAAGAGCGGGGTTTCAGATGTGGGCCTGCCTTCAGCACCGTCACCTGTGCTTTTAGTGTAATCCTGCCACGGCGTCGCTGCAGGGGAGCCGGGCTGGGAGAACAATGCCCAGATGGGAAGAGGTGGACGCACCGGGAAGTGTTGGAAAGGTTTCTCCCTTGCAGCGCATGTGAGGCGAGCAGGCAGCTCGCTTTCTCATGTCTCAGGCATGTACCTGGTGCCCTGCGGTCCCCAGCAAGCTGCTGGAGCATCAGGCTTTCTGGGCTGCTGCCTCATTTTGAGGACAGTGTACAGCCAGTGTGATATTATATTTCCTCCTGCTGTGATGGACAAATCTCAGAGTACAAATTTTGGATTTATTTGGCAGGAGTCAATATAGCTAGTTTTGTGTTGTCTGGATTTGTCCAAATTATCTGGACAAACATATTTTTCTTTCTTCATTTAGTACCTGTAGGTATCTAAACCCCAGAGTTTCACATTCCCTTCTTTCATGGCTTGTACTTTATAGCAGCTAAGAATCACTGGAAACCAAATGCAAGTTCCTGAGGCACTTCCATATACTAAAATTTGCATTTGTAAGCAGCTTAGTTGAAACAATGCCAGCCAAACTCAGTTGAGAGTTGTGTAAACCCCAGCTATTGTCAAGAAAATCATTCTTGTTAGTATGCTCACCTGTATTCCTTTAAGGAGGCTTAAGTCGATTTCCCAATAATGTTTTTAACATTTACATTTTTATGTTATTTATAAAGCAGCTAGTCCACTGTACAGCCCAAGTTCCCTCTTGCAAACACTTAGGCACACACTATTCTGTGAGAGCATTCAAGGAAAAAAAAAAAAAAGACAGACTCAGAAAATAATAGCTATCTTATTCCTTCTGCTTTAGCCCATAGAGCGAAGATGGAGAAATACAAACAAGCATTAGCAGTCCCTGTTGACAAAGTATGGAAATTACCCATCTCTTTATGCAAGGAAGAAAACCCGTAATTTGTTTTGATCCACAGAGTTTAGAAAATGCTGAATTTGGAGGAGCTGCTGCATTTTAGTATGAGTACCAACTGCTGCTTTTTTTAAGCAATACTAATACTGTTCTATCAAAACTGAAATTCCTGATATTTTTTTAAAAAAAGTAAAAAAATAATGTACCTATACTTTCAGGCATCTTAAAAGTAGCTAAAAACAGGTAATGGATCTATTAAGCCAAATGTTTCCTGCCTTTGTTCAGGATCTGTAAATACTGGCTGGACCCTGAAAAGTTAAAAATAATCCTAGATACTATTAAGGTCATTGACTGATGAGACAAAAGTGCCTTTGTACATTAGAATGTTAATCTCACTAAATGAGAGATAGAGAGTAATTCTGTACCTGATTTACTTGTACCCATGGAAGTTTATATTTCCATGGGTCATTTGCAGCGACACAGCCTTGATATAGAAATACAAATGTAGTTAGGGACATGAAAATCCTTGGCATTGGGCAGGCTTGTCAGTGTGCGTAAGTGCTTTCACATAGCCTTGATGTTTGCTACATCTTATTTTCTGTAAAGTGCTTTTATTTCTCATCCTCTAATTCTTCAGGCAGATTGTTGATATAGAATTTAGAAATAAAAAAGAGAGGAGAAGAAAGAATAGGGTGCAAATGAATTAAATTTATTACAAGCAAGAAATTGTACTATACCAGAGATATTTTAAGGCAAGCTTCAGCCCAGAGAGAATTTTTATAGCTAAGTACTTGTAAAACCTTTAAAAGAGGACACCATTATGAGAGGAGCATTTTCTTACATGTACATACTGTGTCTTTTCAACATCCTGGTACATTTTAGATTTTTATCTATAAAACTGTCAGGAACCATCATTTTAACTCATCAATTTGATTTTTTTTTTTTTTTTTTTTTTTTTTTTTACCATCTACACCTGCTCATAGGGCTCTTTCCTCCAGTGAAAACTAGAAACAGAGCTGCTTGTGGGTGACATTTACAAATGACTGGGGTGGGGGGGCAGGAAGAGTAGCAAACAGCTACAAAAAAAAGCTCTCATCTTTTAAAAACAACCATGTGCACAGCTATAGAAAAAAGTACAGAATGTAATTTTCTATCTGCTAAAACAATTCTTTCTACATGTTCTATTTTCTCCATCTATTTTTATCTCAGTCTTGCAGACTCTGGCATGCCTCTTGGCTTCCTTGACCATATGGATCTGCCAAGCAGTAAGAATACTGCAGGGATAGCCTGCAGAAATATCCTAGCAAGGTGTCTCTCTTGCAAGAGTTTGCACAAACTTCCAGAAACATTAACTAATGGGCTTAAGGGGTCCACATATCTTTAGCTTTCCTCACTAAAATTTTGAGGTAAATTTTTCCACCAGTTTACACTTTTATTCCCCTTTTTTCTGAAACAGAAGTGAGAGAAGCTTTTGAAAATAATTTAAGAACACAAGCCTTTCGTCATCTGAAGCACTGGCTTTGATTTTTTTTTTTTAAATATATCCTTCAACAACTGAAAAACAGTTAGAGCTGAATCACGATGTACATTTCACACTTAAGAATCAATGTTTGACTTTTTATAAACAGGTCTTAAACTATGATCTCTCACTGAAATTAATATGGGCTGTTTAAGTCAACAGAAGGAGTCCCACTAATGGCAATGGATCATGCCCAAATATTGCTTCCTTAGTAATGTGATTAAGCCCTATGTACCAGTTTGAAACTCACTACTGGAAACTTGAAAACTGTCTTAGGTAAAAGCAAAATTAGCAGTATGCCTTTATCTTTTTATCTGTTTCTTCTCAGAAGCAATTTCACCAAAGTTCATTTATTTCCCACTTTTTCATTTATAAAACATCTTTACTCATTATATTAGTGTTTGGTTTTGGACTGCTGCACCCTTCTAAGCTTCAAAGCAAGGCTGAGTGTCTCTAGTGACAGGACAGGATTTGGTTAATACATTTGGTTCTTGGGTACACTTTCAGGAATTTTCTGAGCAAGAATGCTCAGAAAGCATGTTTTAGACCTTCTAACTGGAAAGTGCTTTGTCATACATATCAGAGTTTGCATATTAAAATATATTATTTTAGCTTTATGCATGTCATGGCTTGTTTGTAAATAATTAAAAAGGACAGGAGGATCTATTATTGAATAAACTTCCCATATTTCTCCATAATTGCACTATCACCAATTGTAGCACTCTACAGTAGCTAAGTCTCATCATTTATGAGTCCCATGTTTTATAGGTTTAAAAATAAGTCTGAAAACAGGAGTACATAGTTTCCTTTTTTGTTAATTAAAAAAAAAACTTTTTAGCATTTTGTGGACTTTTAATCAATAATGTAGAGTATGCCCTTTTTAAACACTAAACAACAGACAAATGGTTGATGTTTGAAAATCTCAGGATTTTGAACCTTCATCCCTCTCTTTTTTTGGAAAAGATAAACGCGCATGTTTGTTTCTCCTCCTTCTGCTAGTTTTGGAACTGAATGCCCTTTCTTTGGCAAAGAGGAAATAGAAACTTCCGAGCTCTGCGTGAGATGGTTCCTGTGGTGCCAGCTGGACGCTCCGACCCGTATTGGCTGAACCGGCACCACTTCTGTTTTGCTGGAGTGCAGAAATATTGCCAGCCCAGCTCCTTCAAGGTGGTGTAAAGGCATGTAAATGCGCTGAGCTGAGGTGGGGACGGCAGCACACCCATCCTGCTGGTCTGCTGCACGCGCAGTGAGGCTGTCCCTATGGGGCACTGCCTCCCGGAGGGCCAGCCCCTTTCCCTCTGGCCCCGCTGAAACAGAGGCACTTGAAAATTGTGAAGAAAAGGCAGACTAAGGAAAGAAATGTGGAGTTGCTTCAAAGAACACACGGATCTTCCCAGTGCCAGCATGGCTGGATCCATCATGCATTACGGGCTTTGGAGCTTGAGGAGAGACCAGAACTAATGGATTTTTATTTTTACTTACACTTCTGCTACTCCTTTGGGGCAGTACTGTCTTGCAAAATGGTGAGGATCCATACAGACCTCAGTTGTGGACCTTAGACAGACACAGCTGCTCTTTTTGAAGTCTTAAGATTAAAGACTTCAGCAATAGGATAGAAGCATGCACTGAAACATTAATTGTTTTGTGTGAACTCCCTTATAGTGCTGTTTTTCCTAGACACAAGCTCCAAGAAAGTAAATATATTGCAAAGGTACAGAGAAGGCTGGCACAGCCTTTTAATAGGAAGCATTCGACTCTTCTGATCAATAACAACTTGACTAAGAATTTGGAGTAAGTGTCATTCTGGTGATTGTATCTTGTCAAGTACCCAGTAGTGGTAATAAATGGGTTTGGAATGATAACATTTTTGTATAATATCAGAAACAAAAAAATCAGGCAACAGTAGGACCACACTGAATTTAACCTCAGTCTCAGACAGGTTTTTCAGTTCCCACCCTAAAGGTCAGTGAGGCTATGCTAGCTAATGCTGTTGTCAGCATCTGCTTCTCCTGACAGGCCAGTTCCTTCTGATTCCCCAAAAGAAGACTTACAAGAGCTGAATAACAGCAATTAATTCTTGTCACAAAGATGAACGGCACCTGTGATGACCTATTCAACATGTTTTTACGGCACCACCTTACATGAGCTTCTATAAACTACCATCACATAAACCACAGTCACAGTTTCTATTTTCTGGTGTCATCCTAATCCATGTCCAAGGACTGAACAAGCCTTAGAAATTAGAGTTGTGGCATTACAAGGGCAATACCGAGCAATTTTTTGCTGTCATTGGCTTTACTTTGGATTAGTAATTGTTTTGTTTATAATTATGAACCATATAAAACTTACAGGCAGAACACATTTACTGTTACAACAATGAAATAATTAATGAAATAAATTGGAAACACCTTTGGAATTCAGAAAATATTGCTCTTAACCAGTGATCAGATCCACAGCATTTTATCGAGAAACGTGTAACAACATCTGCCATGCAACAGTAGTGGAGGACTAGTATCAAAGAGCAGGGCAATAAACCTGTTCCCTTGAACTTGTAATAGCTGTTTGCAAGATAACGTCAATCTTTCTGGCAGCTCCTGCCCTTTGCTGTTACACACACTCCAAGGAACATAGGGGACCTGGCCAGACACTGTTCCCATGGGTATTGCAGCTCCTGAGCAGCCTGTCCCGCTGCGGAGAGCGTAACAATGTTGTGTCTCAGAACAGGGGGCAGAGATCCCTCATATTTCTCTGCAGATATTCAAGGATTTGTGGACAAATATTCTAGTTTGCAGGAGAAACCAGCTTTTCCCATGCAAGAAATACTTGAGAGATTCCAACAGTATTGTCTTACGGACTTCATTAGAAGACACCATCTTGCTCATAAATACATAAAGAAGGAGATTTATAACTGAGCCTGTGCTACTTCTGTATCTGATAATATTAATCTCTGCTTACACTATATATTTCATGGGTGTCCACCTACCAGGTGGTTAGGTGCAGTTGTTTTTAGTCATTTATAGTTTTCTGACCTAATTTTCATAATACCTTACACAGGAAAAACAATACAGAAAGTAAACACACAACACAAAATGGGAAAACACTTTACAAGGAATTTACAGGCCTTTGCTAACAAGAAACAAGAGTTTTCTACAGTATCTCTGGCTCAACATCTTATTCTATGCTCAGTGAACCTCACAGGCATTAAGCGAGATCTGCAGGCACAGGAAAGAGTTATTTTCCAATTTGCTTTGTTTTTTTCTTAAAAGAACATTGTTAGCTTTTCTCCTCTCAGTTTGAGCCAGGCTCCAGCATTTCTTTTAATTTTGTGTTTTTGTTAATTGTATATGTAAAGGCCACAAAACTTAAGCTGTAAAAAAATTAATTTTAACTTGCAGTTGATTTATGAAACAATACTCACTTCCTTGAGTTTGCGAAAATAACATATATCACTAATAATCTCTCGGAACTGATTTAACACCATATTCTCCTAGAGTGCTAGGAAGAAGCCAAGGACTTGTAACAATCCATCATTTGTAGTGACATTTTTATTACTCTTTCAGAAATGCTGGACTTTAATTGTCTCCGTGCTTCAAATCAGCTGCTTAGTTTGCTTTAACAGTAGTTTTCTTCTCTATAGTTATTCATTGTCCTTGCTACTGGAAACCTAAACTCTCTATATATTCCTGGCATCATAACCACTATCAGGAGCGGGACCAGAGAACCTATCTATGTCCATTTAATTTAAGAGAGTGAAAATGGTATATTGATTACGAGTCACATTTTTATGGAGTTCACACCAAATTCTCAGTTGACCTATATCCCAGGCAATCCCTCCTTGATTCAGTAGAATTGAACTGATTGGAAATTCATCCCCCCCCTCCCCAAACCCCCACACACACACCTTTTTTTGCACTATTACGAAGTTTGCAACAAGCTGTTCAAGAGAGAAATGGCTTTGCTTTCAACTATTAGAAAGAAACTGTAAGCTCTTAATTTAGAAACAGTGTTGCTAGTCTGCAGCATCTTCTCTAGTGTGCATCCAACTGATGAACTGAAGTGCAACTATAAATAGCAATGATGTCTTTGTCAGCTTGTGATAAAAGGGTTTCTTTTTCACAGTTCCTGAAAGGACATATAGTAAAACATCTTTAATCTCATTTTTGCTTTGTACATAGATTTATCTATTTTATGGGTTACTGAATCAAACACTGATCTGTTGCCAGCTGGTTCACAAACCAGACCAGTGAACAAAAGGAGCACAGCCCTGCAGTTTTATCCAATGTGATTCAAGCCCCAAAGTTGAGTGATTGTGTTGTCTCTTAAGCTCTCAATACTGTGGTTCAGGACTTTGCAGTGATCTTGACTTCTCAGGTGAGCAGCTGGATATTTTTCCCCTCAAATGAGCTTTCTCAATCATTGCGTTCCAGGGAGCATGCAATAGTTAAAGAAAAGGTCTTCCCCAGTTTTCTGCCCGCCACGTTGGGTGGCAGCAGTTGCAGGCAGCACATACGCGCAGAGCGCAGTTACAGCAGCAGGCGCCAGCATGCAGGTGTCCCCTGCCACCCACACTGCGACCCTCGGCACCTGCATGCCGAGACCTGCCATCCCCGCCGCTCCCTGCGCAGCGGGGCCGCCCTGCGCTGCGGGCCCGGGGCCGCTCTGCCGCAGCTCGCTGTTTGGTAACTAGGAAGCTGTCTGGGAAGTGAACAACTTTGTTAGATTGGGTCTGCCTGTTCTGTACTTTGAGAGAATACCTGTCAAAAAAAGTGTTAAGTTTCACAAATCCCCAGTTTTGGAATCTGATATAATGACAAAGAGCAGGGACTTGACAACGTGGCTGTGACAGTGTGACTAGTCTGCATGCTAAGATTTTTTTAGTGGAACAGATGAAATCTGTGCTGGATTCTGAATCAAGAATTTATTCAGGCAAAATAATGGCTGAAAAAAGGAGTTAAAGTTAATTTTCAGGGCTTGTATGCCTTCAGGTTTGTTTGCTTCAGTGTATTTACGGAAGGTAATATTAGATGCTAAGAGAAAGTTACGGCAAAGCTTGTGACTAATGGATAAGATGCAGTGTGCGCTGTGATGCTGCTAGAAAAACGCTGATGCAGTTAACTTGTATCAAAGAGATAAAATAGCACCAATGTTTTTGCAAAAAAAAGGAAAGATTTTATAAAGTTTTTCAGATACCACCTTGGTAGCATTTTGGAGGATGTCTCTAACTAATAGCCACACAAATAATTGCACATTACAGTGTCATACAACTCCATTTACTAGGTGAAGGAAAAATAGCAACATTTTCATTTTAATGAGATGTCAACTCTCTCCCCCTCTGTACCATGCATCTTAATGTACCTTGCTGTCTACACTGACTTGGGGCTCCAAGGCTTTGTCATTTCTTGGCAATTCCTTTCTCTAATTTCTTCTGACACATGGTGCTTAAATCCACAAGAAATGTGAGGTGAGGCAGAGAGGATTCCTGCAGCCTGCTGCACCATAAGAGGAGCACTCATTTGCATTATTCATTAGATAAAGGCACTGATTTGCATCTCATTTTGGTTGTCTCCATTTTCAAGCAGAGGATATAGAGAATTCTCAGAATCGCTAAATTTTTATGATATTAGTAGTGTTCATTTGGGAATAAGTCTCCGTTGTCTGCTGCCCTGTATTTTGTCCCACACTCATCTTAAATACCTGCAAAAATGACATTCTTTCACTTTATAGCAAGTGGTAGATATCTACCACACAATAAAGACTTATTGATTTATTATTACTATTTTTAAAGTATCCTTATTTAAGGCATAATTCTGTGTTTGGTCATTATTTGTAATTATATTGTTATGATCTGTTTTCCTGTTTTTCTAAGGTTATGGTTTAAATGCAAAAGCTACAAGGGTTGTGTGTCATCTGACAGCATCTAAAATATTTTTAACCTTTCAGGATTCTGAAACAGTAGACTTAAGAATTGTAAAATTCTTAAGAATTTTAAGTCTTCTATTAAATAACATGGCTGCTGAGAAAAGAAAGAAATAGAAAAACCCTGGATAACTTTCAGCCCTGTTTTCTTCTTTTCTATGCCTTATTAACTAATTTACATTATGCTTAGCATTATTTTATTCAGAAAGGCATATCACAAAAATGAGGTGATATCACTATTGTGTCCACAGTGCATTATGGGTTTTGTTTGTTTGTTTTAAGCACTATTGAGTTCCTTCATCCCATTATTAAACATAGAAAACAATTTTCCTGGGGAAATTAGGAATTCTAAAAAGAACTCAAACAGGTGTCATTATTTGGTATGTGTGTTTTGAGAAAATATACACTGCTAAACCACTTAGGCAATGCTACTCACATGCTATTCCCTGAACCATCATTTACCTCCTAGGACAGCAAATGACTAAAACAAATGGTGAGTTATTGTGATTCCCAATGCCATCAGTTAAGTTTGGTACTTCACTGAGCCAGACATTGTACAAAATTGAAGGAAGATATTGTCCCTATAACTTACAGTATAATTTGAAACACAAACATAAAAAGTAATAAAAAGAAAGTGACCAGAAGGCTGACTTTAGCAAGATGACATGCCCAGTTTGATGATGCTGCATTATTTTTATTTTAAATTACATCATGCTTCTATGATTGACATGCCATCTTGCTTTCCTTAGTTGTCTGATTTTTCGGGGGTGTCACATTGGACAAATGCATTCAAAGAAGTCTCCATCCTTGAAGATGCTCAAAACCTGACTGGACATGGTCCTGGGCAACCTGCTTTCACTGACCCTGCTTGAGCAGGGGGCTTGGACCAGATGGTCTCCGGAGGTGCCTTCCAGACCCAATGATTCTGTGATTTTGGGATGGGATTAGAAGGTGGAAAGGGTTATGGCCTTGAGAACCAGTTGGTCAGGATCTTTCATGTGTAAGCAGCTTTATGGCAGAAAATACAATGCACATGTCATACAAAAATGAGACTAGTTTATTCTAGGACCCTAATGTGCAACTTTTAATTGAGTTTGCCACAAGTGAGGGACACAGATGAATCTAAAACATCTAAACATATCACATCAGTGATGCACTGATTATGCTAACAGCAGTTGTCAGCAGTGGTAGAAGATGCCATATGGCTCTCTTTCTCTGCCCAGGTCAAAATATTATTAGGAAGAAGCTTAAATACATGGACACAAATGAGGAATTAACAGATCTGGCTTTCATCCAAACTCAGTGTTCATACATGCCCTATGGTCTGTCCATTCTTGGGCACTATAGGATCACTATCCAGATTTTCCCAGAACATATACAGAGTAAAGTATTATGATACCTGAGGACAAAACAAGGCAGCTTATATGCAGTGGCATTGCACCAACACAGCTCAGCTCTGTGAAACATGCCCTGATTGTGTTTGGACAGTCTGTGAAAGGAAAAGAAAGTATAAATTCCACCAAGCACAAAATAGGCGGAGAATGTAAGAGACAAATAAAATAAGATTCAGTTCTGCACAAGGCAGGGTCAGGTTCGAGCCTATATAGGACACAGCTGAGCTTTTCATATGAATGGGAACATCAGTTAAACTCCCACTAATTGCAATGAATTTGTTGAAAGTCTTCTAAAGTTTCTACAGCCTTTTTCTTTTCTTATTTTGGGAACAGACAAAATAATAGTAAAAGTTTTGCAGTGCCATGACCAAGATGTTACCTCACATTTCCTTACTATTTCAGAATCTTGTCCATTTACAATTATTATTAGTGACTCAGCTCAGTATTTGACACTATTGCAGAAACTACTTATTCCTGTCCTTCATCACACAGTCTGGTAGTAGTGCTACATTTAATGATCTTTTGGCATTTCTATTAAAAACTTTGTCTAACACTCTTCTAGGCTGCATCATGCTGAAGCATAGCAGAAAATATCTTAAATTGTTATCATCAATAAAAAATAAGTCATCCCAAACATAGCATTCTGTCAATTTGAGTTATATGCTTTTCCTGTGCTTTTTGCTTTGAAAAATACACATTGGAAGTTATTAAGTGTGCCAGGTAGGCCAGATGCTGTCCTTTAGAAATAAAAATTTTCTAAACTGATGCTATGATTATCTGGGTTATAGAAAAGCACTACAATTTTTGCCAGACTTAGAATATCTTTCCTTGAACACTGGGTCACACTGTGCTGATCTCGCTGTCAGCCAGGGTTTGCAGATCCTCAATTATGAAACACCTTGTCACTGTTCATACAATAGCTTGCTCTCTCTCCGATGTTACCCTGAGTTCATTAGAATACTTATTTCCAGTTTTGAAATACAGAATGGGTTTCCTAATGACATTCCCTAATGACAAATAGACAAAGTGCTCTGGACAGGCCTTTTATACAACTCAGAATAACTATTTTAAAGTATGTTACGAGAGCAGTAGATAATCCAAAGGCTTTTGCACCATGGGTTATTCCAAACAATATTTACCCCTCAAAAATGTTCCTAGGAAGATCCTAGACCCTGGTCTGGATGTCCTGTGTTGCCTTGGCCATGTAGCATAGCTGAAAAGCAGCCTCAAGAAAGCTTCAGAGAATTTTTCCTGGCACAGGAAAATTCCCAAAGCGGCAAAGGATCGGCAAAGCCAGTACAGCACCATCTGTTCTTTGATCCTCCCCCATTTCAGAAGCACGTTCAGGAGAGAGACCATGCCAGAGGTGGGAGGATGTGGAGCAGACCTAATAAAACCCTTCCAGATGGCCATTGCACGGGGACACGTGTAACCAATATGAGTTAGGGCAGTCCTGAGGATGCTCCAAATTATGTCTAGACCTGTTTCAAATCTTAACCAGGATGGAATGCTTTGTAGGACTACTTTTCTCCCGCTTCATGTGTGATGAGTATAAACTGAGAACCAAAACAGGCAAATTAACTCTACATTGTGGGTAACAATTTTTACAATATATTCATCCCTAAAAATATGAAGCTGTGTTTCATATAAGCTTTAAGAATCAGAATTAAAATACAGTTGTCAATCTAGTGGGTCATGCCAGACCCACTTAGTTTTAGGTGCTTCCTGACAGTATGAGAACTAAGTCTTTTGCTGCACAGATGACCTTACAGGATACAACCCTCCTAATGTGTCTCACTGTAGTTACAGAAAACTGATCCTCATGTGTTCATCCCACATGTGTGAAATTCTGAAAGCTGAATCAAATTAAATTCCAAATATATTTTCAGATTACACTGAGAGATTCCACCATTTCAGTGAGTCTGAGATAAAATGAATATTGCTTTCCTTCAAACAGTACAAACAACATTGCAAGGCAATTACATCTGTTACAAGAGGAAAACACTATTTACACCTTTTTGTAAACCAGCCAGTGGCTGACAGACAGGAAGTCTTTCAGAAAGTTTTGCAAATCCTCATAATGTTCCCGAGTCCTAGGGTGTACACTTAAATCTCAGACTTAACCAGGGGGCGGGGGGGAGAAGCTGAAGGAGGGAATTCATGCAGGCAGATAGCTCATTCCTCACTAAATATCTCAGGAAGATCTAAAGAACAAGTCTTTCCAGCTAAGATTAGCATTATTTTAAGCTTAGAATACTCTCTTCTGATGTTCCTTTTCAATTCATAGCATGTAAATCAGTGTTGCTTTTTGCTCTTTAGAGCAGACCAAACTATCTGTAGATGTGTGCCTGTAACAAATATGAAGACTACCTTCTGTGGAACAATGACTCATATGTTTAACTAGAAAGGCTGATGGAAATCCTATAGCTGCATGAACTAATCTAAATTACAAGGACCAGAAATAAAGATGTAGAGTGGTAGCTGATCATGCTACAGTATCTTATCATGAGCTGAAGCACCAAGCAAAGTTGGAACACTAGTTCTGGTAAATGTAGATTTGCAATTTCTAATCACTGTCATTGTGCTTAATATTTGCATAAAGGATTAAATGTGTGATATAGGTACTACCTAAAATTTCTAAAATCCCATTACTCTAGTGTGATGTATACTGTGATCATTCAATTCATTTGAACTTTCTGTTGAGAATTCTTAGAATTTTCAGAAGCATATCATGAATGAAAGGCAGACTCCTGCCTCTCATCTCACACAAAGCTCCATGAAGGAGTTGGCATCCTTCCCATGTTACTGGATTGCTTCTAATCTTTCATATGCAAACTCCTAATGAACATTGTGATTAAGGATTCTTCTGGAGGAAAATTAATAGGAAAAAAGTTATGGGAAACCATAATTCATCTCCTTTACTTTCTCACTGTTCACTTTAGGTACCTTTAAAAGAATTAAATGCATTTTTAGAGCTTTAGAGGCTATACTTGATATCTCAGAGCACGGAAGTTCCCAGTTTCATACATAATTCTTCAGAAATCACAGTCACTGTAGTAGCTTTCAAGGAGTAGCTCTACATTTGCCATACCAGCTAAAAAGATTAAAAAGATTACTGTTACAACTCAAGCATTCCAGCAAGTCAAAAATGTTGATGATGCTGTTATAATAGCTTAATGTACTTTCTGTGTATCTTTGTTTTTCTTATCATTTCTCACGTGTCTCCTTGTTCAGCTAAGCAGTTTGACCTTTCCAGATTCTCTTTGCCTAAGAATCTTTCCATGCCTCTACTCTCTTTAGTCGCTTATCTTTGGAAGGGAATCAGAGTCCTCCAAACATCAAAATCGTGTGAGAATAACTAGCAGTAACAATGTCTAAGAAATTGTTAGGAGTCTGCACAGGAAGTCAGGCTGAGGATAATATCACATTGTACATTGGCCCTTAAAGAGATATAATTTGCATAAACTTGGTCAAGACTAGTAATTGGTTGATTCTTGAGCGAGCTGTTTCTATGTCGCCATTATAATAGTTATTTACACAACCATACTATTTAAGAGCACTTCTATGTAAGAGCCCTTTTTGTACTAGATGCTGTCCAAACATCCAGATAATCCCTTCTCCCCAAACTCAAGCTCTAACTTTAAATAGGAGACAACAGGTATGGGCAGGTTGTGGAGCACAAAGAAACAGAGAGACAACACTAGTCAGCATGACAGACAGGAGTCATAATAGAGCACATCATTAATATTTAGTGTCAAATTTTCATGAGGCATCACTGCAAAAGAGATTTTTTATGGAGAGAAACTTAGGGAGATTAATGACCTGGTTTTACTAATGTTTATAGTGAGCTCCTCCCAAGTGTTAAAGGCAGCACGGGAGAAAGCACAGTGTTGCTTGTGTAATAAGTAACAAAATAAAACAAGGAGTCTTGTCATCATGCAGTGATATGAGCCAGGAGTTTACTTCCCAATATTAAATGAGAGATTATGAGTGGTTGTGAATAGGCTGTGAAGGGCTTTGAGAGTGATGAGAGGCAGCATGTTTGATGAGAGAGTGAAGGGGAGCTGGCAGTGGTGGGTGAGGTGGTGGGAAGGTGAGGGGGCTTGGAGCAACAAGCTGGAAAACAGGTCCTCGCAACAGTCCTGGATGGTTCTCAACAGGGCAAGATCACATTTGTCAAGGCCAGAGAAAAGGTTGTTTTTCCTCATAATCAAGACATGATGCAGCGAAAGCCTGAATGAGAGTATAAGCATGAAGATAGATAGGAAAGGCACTATTGCATGATATGATAGGGATGTAGCGTAGAAACCATAAATCACCTGGCAAAGCCAGCACACTCTCAGCAAGGTCAGCAAGTCCACAGTGAGCCTTGTGCTGCCACAACTATGTTGCTGCTGGGACCCAAGCTACTGAGGTTATAGCTATCTCAGGCACACCTAAACTACAGATTTATAGCTTAGTTCCACAAAACAGATACCTGACTAAGTACATTGTAAACCTATCTAGCCTAAGTGTGACTTCCCAAATCAATTCACCAGACAGACAAAAGGTGCAGTAGATTCTGCTTGCTAAGACTTTCTGTACAGACTGCATCCTGCAATTTTGGTTTTCTTCTTCGTTTGCAGTCCTTGCTTTTGACTCAGTTTTCAGATTCTGTAATTTATAGTCTCTTTTCCATTGGTGATGATTTGCCCTACAACAATCCTTTTTCCTTCCCCAGTACCATAGAGAGATTTCCTTGCACTTTATAGAGAGATTTCCTTGCACTTTAAGCTGAGAGTCAAGTTCTCCTTTTTCTTCCGTCTTGTTCAGGAACAGCGTTTTGTTATCATAAAAAAAAAAAAAAAAATGGATGGTCAGCAACGAGCGGATTAACATACTCAAAGAAATAGATGTATCTGTTGAATCCATAGTTTCCATACATTTCTGATGAGAGGCATCACCTTTGAGACACACTGTGATTTTCCTCTTGCCTTGGCATGGCAGATTTTCCATGGTTTTATTCAGGGCAATTACATGTACAAGGCCTTCAGATACCTACTTTTCAAAGCATATACTAGTCATTTCTCATGCTTAAGATGTGCGGCAGCCTCTCTTATACCTAACTGGCAGTGCTGCATATCCCAGCTTACTGCCTCTACTCGCTCTCGGAGCCCGAGTCTCCAAAACGGTAGCATTGGGTGTTCCAGTGATGAACACCTTTTTTTTGATCAAAGTGTAATAGTAGAGTCCAATAAAACATACAGCATCACATCAGCATAAAACTCAAATGAGGCCAGACAGTGGGATTTGGGAAGCCTAGGCATTTTGACATATATTCAGAAACAAACCACAATGGGCACCTAACACAAAAATTGCTGACTTCACAGAAGTGCAAGAGCTGATTTGATGCACATTTCATTCATTTGCAATCACCACTGACCAGGGGACTTTGTTATCCCATGAAATACAGGGGCATGGACACAAATGTTAGGACTCCATTGTATAAGCAAGTATCTCGCCCCACTGTATCTCACTGAAAAGTGAGATGTATCTGTATTAATTTGCAGGGAAGTTGTTGCGGGGAGAGAGGCAGGGAGAAATGACTTAGCAGCTGCAGCTGTTGTACCTGCATTCCCTGCTAACACTGTGGCAAAAGTAACAGGGCCCTGGGGCATTTTATGCCCCATGGCTAGTTTCAAGTTGATGCAGTCAGTTATTACTAGCAACACTTTAACAGTGCCTATCTTGGGGTTGTCTGGCAGTCTCAGTCTGCACTGGAGCAGGTTCCTCTTTTCCCATCATAGGTCCAAACAATTGGATGGGCTTACAATATATATATATATTTTTTTTTTTTTTATGAATGATAATGTTTGAGAGCTGTACAGTGATCTTAGTTGTTAAACATAGGGAATATGAATAGGGAAAAACATAGAATCCAAGATGCTCCTAAAAATGACAACAGAAATCTTGCAAACTTTTGGGATACCTGACCAGGATCCTTATATTGGATTTTTGTGAATGGCCAGGTTACAGCATTTTCTTTCAGGTTATTTTTTTATGTACTTGTGGTGGCATTTTCAATCTGTTGTCAGTTTTATAACTTCCAGATATTAAATCTTTGAGGCAAAAAATTAAAGCAAGTGTGATGTGCTTGATTGTGTAAAATAAGACCAATTTAAATGCCTATACAAACTTGCTAAACATTAACAGTCGATGAGTTTACAAGAGAGTAGGGCTACATTTACTACACAGTATTTCTCCACAGAACGAGAGATTTAATGACAGAGAGGAAAGTAAAATTTAGTAGCTAGCATCAAACCATTCCTCACTAGTTCTGAAAGCTCATGTTTTTAGAAGTCAGACCCATGGAGAATATTCTGCTTGGCACTAGCTAAACCAGGGATCTCTATTGTCTTAATCTGCAGTGATGTGGAGCAGGGCTAAAATAACTTGGGGAGGGAAAAAAAAACTGGAGAGAGCTATGAACACTCAAATTATGCCTGCATTTGCTGCATGCCTAGCTTAAGGAGTTGCAAATGGCCTCACAACTACATCCCTACATCCAGTGAACCCAATATAAATATACTTTTGGGATTCTCTTCTTTCCCCCATTATTCGTCCTGTTTCCCTCATTTCTCTTAATTTCATCCATACAGATTCCAACCCCTGAAGCACTTCCTTTCTTTGCAAAATGCACAACAATTTCACAGACCGATATAAGATAGAAAACTCAGCTACGGAGGGGTTAAATATAATGACTGAATATTGTCAGTATTGTAGCAGAATGTTAGACTTCTATCCAAAAATATGTACTTAGGGTTTTATCTCCATTTTATCTGCTTTAGACCAGCTTGAGGCTGACTCTTTCCTAGAATACTGTGGAGGAGGGAACACACAAGGAACCCTTTCCTGTTACTCTAAAAGATTATGCAAAAGCTCAGTCTGAGTTTGACAAGACAGCAACTCTTTCCAAACAGCCCCAAAGAACACAAGCAAGCTAGTCCCCCTACCCACCTCCCTCCTCCCCCCAAAAAACACACACACAAGAAGAAACTGTGATCCCTCTGTTTTTCTGCAGAGCTGGCATTTTAGGATGCTGAGCAACTATAGTGGTGTGCTTATAAACATCATTATAAAAAGTATGTTTTTCAGCAGAATAAATTCAAGGGTCTCACTCATCAATTTTAAATGAGAGGTGCAGGACTACAAGGTCAAAGGTACGTGTTTATGCTGTTGCTGTTTTGAAAACGCAAAGAGAAAGATTTTCACTGTACCTCCACTTTGCCCAGGGGAAACACCTGCTCCATTTTCTTTTTAAATTAAAATGGACACTGTGAAAAAGCCATATTTTATGAACTGAGAGGAAGGAGTTTGCACTGTGGCTTGATTTAGAATAATTATAATTGTGGAGCAGTATTTTTCCACGTACACTGTCTTTCCCTAATTAAACCCATGGAAGTGCCTCATTTTCTGGTTATTGCCAAAGTGTATTTCAAACTCCTGTAGAAATGCTTGATTGTAATTTCATTAGAATTCCATTTCTTCAGGCTATACAGGTGCAATGAAAGAAGAAATAAAATTAATTAAAACTGTGGACATGTTTATACCCGCCAGGTGTCATAAAAGGTACAGGCTGAGACATTTTTCAAGTAATTAAGCAGACAGTTCTGTGTTTTCTGATGAGTTATTGGCCTTCCTTCTTTAATCTAACAGATTTCATCACCAAGCTATTGTCAGATGATGGAATTATTCTTTAGATCAGCATTTTCCATTTGCGCCGCAGCATGTTAATCGAAATCAGATCATCACTGCAAAGAGGTAGTGACATGCATTCGGCACATTTCCAAAGACAGGCTGCACATGCCAAGGTCTGTCCATAATTTAGGCTAAAAAGGAGATAACACAATTTTCAGTTTAACCATATGTGGCTTAAATAGCTTTAGGGTTTATTCAAGGCATGACACAGCTTCTGCATATGGAGCTCAATTCTCTTCTATGAGGGCAGCATTTCATCAGACTCATACACATTGGCACTGGTTATGTTATATGGTTTTTTTCCATTTTGTTTCTATTTCAGTAGGAGTTTGTCATTTGACAAAGTTGAAATAATCACTAATTTACCTAAGGATGTGCAACTTGTCATGGTCACATCCTGAGGCAAAACTGTACATAAGGTTGCAATGGTGGCATTTTCTGATCCCCCTCCCCCTGCCCCCTTTCTCAGGGCTGCTTTAGAGCCAGAGTGTAGGCCATTTAGCTTCTCTGCATTGGAGGTGGATATAAAATGTCTTTGTTCTTCTGTTTTCGCTTCCAATACCATTAAAAAACACAGCACCCATACACACGCAGTAGTGCAACGAAGGAGGAGCAGTGGCACCTCTGGCATACGTTGCGCCCAGACATGGCAGAGCCCATCTGTGGTGCCCCAGGCGCAGGGCCAGCCCCATTACATCAGCTCGGCAGGAGGAAACCACGAGTCTTCAAGTTGTGCTCCTGGGGCACAGCAGCAATGGTGTTTCCCCCGCGCACGGGGCTTATGGAAGAACCATGTGGACCCAGTGTATTTAGGGACACGGAGAAAATACAGCTCTGTTGAACATTATTAATAACTGCAGGTCTTCTACACTTTTGATAGCAGCATCTTCACATGGACATTGTTTTCCATCCCACATCTAAGAGAACAGGCCTGATTCTGCAGTCTTGTAACTTTCAATAGCAAGTTATACCAAACCAGGTGTCAACAGTTTGTTTTCCACATTTTGGTGTTTTAGAGCCCTCTTGCAGTCACATGGTATTGATATAAATAAAATCACTTCTGAGTAGTGGATAATCAAGTCCACTATGCTTTCTTAGGAAAAGTAATTAGTCAATTTTAATTTTCCTTTCCTATTTGAATTGTTTTGTATCTCACAATCACTATTAATCAAAATTGTCTCATGGAGGGAAAAAAAAGTGCGTGTGCGCGCATGTCACTCCATGTCAATAGAAGAAGCCAGTGTAAAATTGCTTTGTTAATTTTGGAGCAATCCAAGTCAAACATGCTAATTGTATTCAGTTGCAAATGCCTGTAGCAATGAACATACAGCAAAAAGTAGTGTTTTTGTTAGAATCATATATACCTATTGTGGAGTTCCATTTAGAATTAGTATGATCTCTGAGCATATGTTTTTCTTGGTTTTTACTTCATACTCTAATATCATTTTAATTAGATTTCCTTTCATAATATTGTAATATTCTCCTACTCACAAAGTTACCCCTTGCAAGCTTACCTCTGATACACGACTAATGCATTTGACTAAAATGCACAAATAAAATATGATAGTCACATTAAAGCATATGGGACTGTGGTGAGAATAACAACTCAGTCCAAGCTTTAAAAAAAAAAAAAAAAAAAAAAAAAAAAAAAAAAAGTGGGGGGGGAGGCAGGGGAAGTCAGTAAAACCTTGGAGACGAAAGATAAAGTCATACACTTCTAGAACCAAATTCAGCTTGTGTGTACTTCATGCCTGATGTTCTGGGGCTGAATTTGACCTTTTGAGAGTTGAAAATTGTTTTTGAAACAAAGTTGTTAAGGTTTTTTTCCTTTTTAAGGTTTAAATGGCAATTTCATATTCTTGTACTAGTAAATTCTGCTTCCTGTAACAACTAACATAAATCAGGAGAGTCTCCTCTGACCTAAATGGTGCCGTCTTCCATTTCCACTTCGTATGGTTATGGTCTTTTGCAGTGTTCAGGCTTTCAGTTCAACATCATAGGAATAAGTTCCACAGGTACATTTTAAACATACTAGTCTTCTGTTTCACCAACTTGCCTTATTATAAAAAAGAACAAATAGAAGACATCGTATACAACTTTTGTGCAAGTCATACTATGTTGATGTCTTTCTCTCCTCTCTAAACACCACCAAGCTCTCCTTTATTCCTCATGTGGAAGTCAGCTCAGATGTTTAATCACTTCCATCACCTGATTTTGAATTTTGATTTTTTTTTGTTGTATTTCAGGTGAAGTGAACAAAAGTACATTTTAAGTGAGAGTACAATAATGATTTATGGAGTGCAATCTCAACATTTTCAGTGTTATTGTCTGTCCTATTCTTTTTGCATCCTAACACAGCACTTTTTTTTTCCCCCTTCCCTCCTTTGAAAATTTCCGCTCAATGCACATTGTGCTGTCTCTGGAGATCTTCTATTAACTTGAAGGTTTTGACTTGGGTTTACCATGGAAAATATTTCCAAAATGGTTTAGTAGGCACTGAAACTTTACAAAGCTTAAGTAAAGGCACTCAGAAATCAGTTTTAAATGAAATACAATACAGATATTTTCAAATTGTGTCCAGAAAGAAGCTGTTCTGAGAAAGTCAGTTTTAGCAATTGATATATTATATCTCTTACAGGAGAAGTGTGCTTGTAACATCTTAGAAAGTGCTTGGTATGCCAGAGAGATTCTTGTAGAGCATCCACCACCAAGCTCAATCCCTTACTACTCTTTTAAAAAGTAAGGCAACTTTTGATTAACGTGGACTACTTTATTATCTAACAATTTGCTAATAAGACATTTAAAGAAAATTTTAAAACATGTCTGGTTAAAAGTTCTTTTACTGCTATGGTAAACATCAACTTCTAGATTTAAAGAAAAATAAAAAAACAAGTTCAGAATACCTAACTAGCTTGGGAAGGCCACCATAGTAACTGCTGTGCGAGCCAGGCTTGCTCTTTGGCTTTACTTCTCATGGCACACTGCAGCCTGCCCTAATGAATGCAGAGGCACAGGATAGGACCAGCAACAAAACCACAAGTATCCTTGAGCCCTGGGAGCTTGGGAATCACCCTCACTACACAGCTGAATCAGAGCACTTCCATATAGGACACGCAGAACAGTGCTACAGCTCTGTTATTACCAGCACAAGCAATGACACAGTGTTAAACACACACTTTCTCCCTACCAAGCTTTCTCCTCTAGCATTCCATATCACTGCCTGCTGAGAATGCTCCCAGCAGCAACACATGCTCCAACACATGCAGCAGAGTTCAGTACACACCAGCTCTCACAGGCAGCCATAAAGACAGAAATAAACATACTGGTTACCCATAAAATCCTAGAAGACTGGAAATCACCCAATACTGATAAGGAACCTTCTACTTATGTTGTGCCTCATTTGAAACTTACCTTACTCAGAAACAGCCAGAAGTCATCAAAGCCTACCAGCTCTTCAACAGCTCCTGTAGGCTAGGTTGGACATGCTCACTTAAGTTCTTAGTTGACAGATAACCACCATCACTGGTCTTAACTGGGTAATTTTGTGGGAAGTCTCCAATAGAGCAATCATCCACATGCAATTATCACCTCATTCCTGAAAGCTGGGTAGGTAGTGACAAAACACTTTCACTATTGTTCTCAGAAGGAAAAGAATTGAACCTAAAAATGAGTTGAAAAAAGGAAAGACATATAACTGTTCAGAAATTGCAAATTCCATCAGTATCATGCTTTTATATTAGGAGAAATATTTTTGTGCACTACATTTTTAAACTTCTAATGTTTTTAGAAGTAACAGTCTAGTGTTGTGATTACATGTGATTTGAAGAATATCTCTATTTTGAAGGATAATATTTAAAAGTGTAAAACTAAAAACAGAGTGGTAGCACCTGAGAGAGATATAGATGGAAAAAAGACTCAAGAAATAAATCAAGGAGAGCAAATCCATTGTCATCCTTGGATATCTGGAGTGGTACATATGTTCATATGTGCATATTTTAGTACATATTTTATATGTACATATTTTATGTACAGTACATATTCTATGTGGTAAGAATCCAAAGCCATGAAGAAATATGTCTCAGAATAACCCACTAAAGCTTAACAACTAACTAAATCATGCTGTTTGTACCTGTCCCCAGCCCACTCCTTCCCTGGCCCACATACATTTTTTTTTCTAGATATAAACTCACTGAATTTTTACATAGCCATTAGGCAATTACATATGATTACCAGCATGGCAGAAACAAGTTAGTTCTGTTTAAGTAAACTTTTCCACTGTAATTTGCTTAGTGAGTATAAAAGAAAGGAGTAAAAATTGTAACCTAGCAATAGCTAAACCTGACAAAGTGGAGCTACACTAGCACAGACTGGGAAACAAGCAGTTTTTTGCATTTCTGTGGGAGATGTCCTTTCTATCTTCTGTTTTCTTGAGAAAACAGTCTTTTGTAGTTGATGATAAAGGTGAGATGGAAGCCATTACCTCCAGGAATGAAGCCTGAAGCTATATCAACATTTCAATACACTGAAGTTTGATCCGATGAAGAAACTGTAGCAAAGGTGGTAATCTGTTCCACAGAGTATTTATTGCTATTGTCTTCTATCTGCCGTCATCTCTGGAGATTTTCTAGTTTCTCAGAACCTGGTATTTAAGTGTCTCTTAAAGCATTGACATCTTCATCAAGTGCTTAAGGATATCAGTTCCTTTCCTACCGTCTCCCTCTTGCCTCCCTCTCTGTTTATTGCCTATTGTCCCTCAGCAGAGTCCTCACAACAGACTTGCTCACCTGCTTCAGCTTGAGATCTCACGGTTTAGCTTACACTGCAGCTGCAAGTGTGGTCAGCTAAACTGATTAATTTTGCATTGAAGAGAGCAGAGTCAGTCTAGTCTGCCAGCTCTGTTGTGGGTCACTAACCTCCAGGGAGGAACAGGGACTTCAATATTTCTAGCTAGATTCACTGGAGAATAGATGTCAAAGTCCTCAGTGAGCTGAAAGTGTCATAGTCTCTGGCTCCAGCTGCTTTTCATGTCTGTTGGTTTTGGCTGGGTGCATTTATCTGAACAAAGCTCCTCTATTTTTTTTTTGGTTGGTTGGTTTTTGGCATTTATAGAAAGAGTGATCAAATTCTTTCAGCATCAGTTCTACTCTATATCAAATATTAATTACAAACAGATTAACACTGGAATATTGAACTTGTGCATTCTGAGCAGAACAGAACAAGTTCTTATCCTCACTTGTTGCTTTATCTGGGCCTTGTGGGAACATCCCAACTGGCCCTTTCAGCTATGCCTATGTGGAACTGAAAGATCTTTTTTTCCTTTCTCCCAGTTCCTTCAGCAGCTGTGTTGATTTAAATCCACAGACAGTCTTAAATTGCTGCAAGTCCTAGCCCCATTTGTCCCACCCGTGACAGAATATAGTGTTTCACTAGCTGCAGAAACAACTCCCCATCTTTCTTCTGGACATCTTCCTAACCATTGTCAAAATTGTTTTGTGGCCAAGTCTCCTGCAAAGTCTCTTTCACATTCAGGCAATGACTTAGGTTGCTTGCTCTTCATTTGCACTGCAGTCTATCAAGGAGTCCTTGTTTTCTGCTTGGGAATGCTCATTTTATGCATTTGCAACTTATTCCTTCTTTCGGACCTTTCGTATCAACAGTAACACTTGTGCATCCAAATCAGCAAAACCCAAAGCAGCCAATCCCTGTAGATGCTATAGCTACATACCGTGGCCACTGTCTACCATAGATCACATCCGTGGGGGTGTGAAACACATGGTGTATGTTGGAGACATTTAGAGAAATCACTTTCTAATGGCACAGGAGCCCTGACAGCTGAATAGCTTCCAGTTGTATATACAGAGATGCAGCCTTATAGTTTTGCTCTTTAAATAAAGCTCAAAATTGCATTTTAAGGAATACAGTAAAAAGAAAATACTTAACACTGTAAGACAAAATTCCCATGTTTCTTTTCCAGCTGGCTGGTCTCGTACTGTTTCTCCTAACAAAATGGAGCTTTTTAATGGAAGCAGTAGTGATTTGTGCTTCTAGGAAGGTCCTGTCTCAATCAGATGATGACTTTAATTTATGATTGTGCACGACCTTGCTATGCTGACCTTAACATGCAGGTTTTTATTTGAAGCTGGCAAAACAAGGAAGAGTTTCCTTGCTCATTTTCTCGATTTTTACATAAAATGAATTTTTGCAATGAAGGATTCCTGGCTTTTTTGGTATACAGTAATACAGCTATATTAGGATTGTATTCTCACATACTCAGAAATTATGCTTTAGTTTGGGAGCTTCTATTGAAGTTTATAAGTTAGCAGGCTAGAAGTCTGACCTAAGGGTTTTTTATATTCAATGTTATTAAAGCCAGCAGTATTTGGGCAACTCAAGATTACTGTGACTGACAGTTCAAAAATACAATGATCTGTTGTGTCTAGCCCATGTTATGCTGGAGAATATTTAAATCAATAATAACGCTATCAGAACTGGAAATCAAATGCAAAATAATTCCCTGGGTTTCCTGTGTATAATGACATTTGCTCTTTTGATGAATAGCTAATGTATTCTTGGACAGTAGAACTGGCAACCCAGCCAAGTCAGCTATATAAATGGCAGGGCTGGGAGAGTGGTATTGCATTTACCACTATTTACGGTTAACAAACAATACACCATTCAACACATGTTATCTCTGTACTATGAATAATTCCATTCCTGAAAAAGCAACGTCTAAATAAATTTTAAAACTACCCTTTTAAGAAATTACTGTTTTCTTCAAGGAAATGCTAGCTTGTTTTGTTTGTTTTGAAACATAATTACCTTTTAAAAAGGCAAAAATGCTTTCAGCTGCCATGCCTGCTTAATTCTCCCAGCAATTTCCATGATGCCTTTTTTCTCTGTGTTCGTTTCTCTTGTGTACACTTCTGACACCCCCCAAAAGAGGAGGCTGGCTAACCAGTGTTCAAACCTGCACTGGCAGCAATGAAACGGACTATATCCAAAGTATTGTCCTATGTGTAGATGACAAAATGGGAGAGAAAACAGAGAAAAAGATACATTAATCTTTTCATTTTCTACATAGCAATTTTGTTTTTTATTTTTAACAGTAGTTGCCTAAAACTGACTCAAATGATCAAGAACAGGTAAATTTGCAAGATGTTTTTTATATTTGTTTAAGAATGCCACCATAAGAAACAACAAAGCATGCACTGAATTTGAGAAGTGTTATTACTGTGAATTAAAATTTTGTCAGCATTTAGAAAAGAATACTAGCTTTGAGATTTTTCTAAGAATGCTACTGTGCTATGATTTCTTTTCATAGTGGATTCATACAGATTTTAAAAGCACACAGTATTTCTGATTCCCAAATGACTCTGGCTTTGCTGGAAGATGACAGCTATAAGACTGTACAGAGAACTTTTCCTTAGTGTGGAAACTAGTAATTTTTAACAGATGGATCTTCTGATCTTGAGATAGGAAAAGAATAGCACACTAGATTCACTCTTTGTACAATTTACTATGGTCAGCACCTTAATTAAAACAATGAAAAGCTCTACATTTTATTTAATACATTTGGACATATAGCTATATTTAATATGGGAGGTGTAGAAAGACGTGAAATCTTTTTAATACTGAAATGTTTTATACAATATATAAAAGTATATACCTAAATATTAGGTTGAAAGAAAGAAAATATTTTTCCTCATATTTATTTATTTGTTCTTCTTCCTGAGTTTTCCATTTAGACATTGGTAGGTACCTGCCAGCTATTAAAGTAATATCAAACTGCAACTGCTTAAAGAGAGTTAGATAAAAAATTAAATATATGCATTTCCAAAACAGTAACATAGTTTTGGTCTTTGTGCATTTTAAAACTGAATATGAATTTTCAAATTAATACTTTTTTTCCCACTATGAGTGACTGAGTGACTGTGAAAAAAAAGTGTAAAAAAAAAAAAAAGCCCTTGGAGTGAGAAATTACAATTCACAAGAATATTAGATTCAGGTATACTTTGCTTTTCATTACGATAAGTTAGGATTTCCTGAGACTTCTGATTTCAATTTCACAACTGAATTGCATCATCATTGGGTGGCTGAAATTTTCATTTTTCTCAGTTCTTGCTAGATTGCAAAGTGCCTTCAGGAAACCACACAGTATTTCCCCTCCTTTCAGGTATGACAGTAGTGGATTTCTCACTGTTGCTTTATGATTCTGTCTCTGCAGTGCTAAATGGATCTGTACAGTATCTGACATAATAAGGCTTCAGCCTTAACTGAGACTTCCAAGCAGAAAACCAGAAATTGTGAATTATAATAACAAAGATTATCGATATGGAAATTGCATCTCTTTGGGAAAAAATGGTGATCTGGGCTCCACTGAAATGAGAGGCAGAATTCCCATGGGGAATTGCATTCTCTTTTAGTACATGATAAAACATTAAGTAGAATACTCAGCTGCATTCATCTGTACATGTACAGAATAAGTCACTCTGGGTGTAAACTGGGACAAAAGGTTTTATCTGAGTTCTTTGATATAGGATGCACCTACATCTTACCTGAACTTCTTTCCCCTATAATCTGCACACCAAAAGGGTGGCAGGAATAGCAGTCACTTACTTCCTTTTTTACCCCAAACATACCTCGGACCTAGTGGTGGGTTTTAACTTCTTTACTGGGTGAAGAGCAGGCTCCTGTGCTGTCTTTGCCTGGGCTCAGGGGAGGGCAGAATGACAACTTTGGAGTTGAGGCTTCATTGAGAAGCATCTTTGCTACTTCCCTGTTGTTCAGGCTCAGATTGTTCCACCATTCAAATAATCCTTTTACTTTTTTTTTGGTTCTTTGTACCTGTAATATATAGATATTTTACAAAATTAACTCCTACAGTTTTGATATTATCATATGACTAATATCTGCAGTCCAAGCCACTATGCATTAATCCAGCTCTGATTACCTTTGAGGTTTCTGTTAAAATTCCCACTAAATTCTATAAACTATGCTTAAAAATCCTCAACAGTATTATATACAGTTCCCAAAACAGCTCTTAAATTGAGAATTAGAATATCACAGAGGAGCAACAAGCAACTTGACCAAAAAACAGATAAACAGAAAAATAATGTCACAGTGACTCAAGCCCACAATAAGAGCAGAGTGCGGCCTGCGTGTAATCAGAATCAAGCTTCAAATTCTCAAGAGTTCCTGCCCCTTTGCTCTCCCTTCTAACACCACACTTTGCAGAAGACTCTAAGGTTCATACCTCTTCAGTGCTGTACACCTGCAGTCTGAACAAATGTGCAGAAAAGCATATTTTCATCGTAAATTCACAAACGCAAGCACATGGTATTTACATGCTATTGAAGTGTTAATGGAAAGCAATTAATAAACAGGATAAGTTTATACAAGCTAGTTTACTTCATGTTTAAAATATTTTCCATTTATTTCTTTTTCATTCAGAAGAACAGGGGACCAGTGGTGATTAGATGATTTCTTCTTTTGCTTCATTGTTTTCTCTGTTATTTTGAACCCATGTACATAAAGGATTAGGTTCTTAGCTTATGTGAATTGCTGAGCTCAGAATATCCTGAACTGTGTGTCCCCATTAAAGACCACAGTTTGCACTACTGTCACTTTCTTACCACAGAATATCTCATTTATTCCCTAATACAGCAAGTGCAAATTTTATCAGAGTGATGGATTATGTAAGAGAATTTTTCACTTAAAAATTCTGTTTCAGTTTCACCCATTGATTCATTGTTTCAAAGGACCCATTATCTCTCCAGTTTTCTATACCATTCCACAAAAGGTCATATTACTGTTTCTGGAACTTTTCGAGGAGAAAAAAAAATCTGTGGTTCTTTTTTTCCAATCTAAAAAAAATATTTTCACAGCTGTTGCTGAGAAGGTTAAGACTGTGCCAGCAGCTCAAATGATTAGCACAGGCTACTTCTGTTTGATCGTTTGTGGAGAGCTAGTGTGCAGTCCTGCACATTTTCAAGTTTTCATTGTAAAGTCTGGCAAAACCAGTGAATACTTTACCTGTAAGAAAAGCAGCTTGGTGTCAAAGAATTTTTGCTGCTAAGATTTTTTTTGCTGCTGATGCTGATCAGAACAGCAGAGCTTTAGCAAGGTGGCTAGTAAATAATAGATTTATTTGTACTGCGTATGCTAACTGCTATCACACATGTAAGGAATGCACTGTCCTTGGCTTTTGGCTTTTTATAATAAAGCATTGGTCAGAAGCAACTTCTCTAGCAGAAAGGCTTCATTGATCTTCATTTTAGGTATCTAAACATTATGTGAACTATTCATTTAAAAGATATCTACATATTTAAGGTTTGGATTATCCACAGGTCTATAATATGCACTTGCATTCATGTGTTCAGAATATTCAGCCACCCTTAGATATAAATTTATCTAGATGAGCTGAACACTGATGATTTCCAAAAAAGTTTACATTTTCCTAGCTTTAGGAAATATGTGTCTCTAAATTGTGTGGAAATTAAAATATCTTTCACATAAAAATGGCAAGGATAGATTCAGTCGTATGTATTTTTTAAATCTTTTCTGTCTTCAGGCATGATTAGTGAATATTTTTCATTATAATCTAATGTGCTTTTCACTGTGATATATATTTCTTTCCTTTTCACAGAGATAATTGCATTAGAACTCTCAGTTTTCAGTACTTTTCAGATAAGTACCTAGTCCTTTTATTTTCTAGTTCAACCCAGTAATAAATTGTTAATATCTGAGCATATAGGGAAATGCCGAAACTCAGTACTTGCTTTCATTGCAATTAATTTTTCTAATCATTTAAATATTCCAACATAGTCATTTTATCAAAAGCTGTAGGTAGAGTTTTCACCTTGCAAACATTGGGGAAGGCTTTGCAGAGAGGCCTGCTGGAGAGGCTAGGCCATCCTAATTTGAGTTTCCAGAGTCATGATGAGTGGCACTTCCCAAAGAGCTAAGTGGTGCTCGCGGTGCCGGGGCAAGAGGGCTGGGCGGAGAGAGGCCCCACTCCCCCTGCCAGCACCAGTGCTGCCCCATGGGCTGGGAAGGGCTGCAGTGCTGCTCCTTTTACCTGGGCAGCAGCCTGGGAGCCCAGGCCTCTGCAAAAGGAGGTACAGCCCCCAAATCCCCAGGAAATCCACAGGTGAATCTATCACAGAAATTTTAACTTATTTCTGAGCAGTCACTTAGACTGCACAGGCAACATTTCTTTCTCATCGTATTTGACATGAGCACCTTTGTTGAATCTCTCTTCCCTGACCATCAGTGTCAATCTTTGTGGCAGGTTCTTTGCTAGGTATAAACATAAAACCAAGCCCTGGTGTAAAATTGGCACTCTCCTGAGAGCGAGATGAAGCTGCCAACTGTTCAGTGCCAACTGCTGTGGGCATCAAGCAACTGTGTGTCTCCTCTCCAGACACATAAGCATGCACTTAAAATATCTAAGCATTCTCGCTGGAAACATATCAGTTGTACATTAGAAATTCATCTTTCGTTCCTGCATATTGATAGCTGAGATCTTTAGCATACACCAGATTTCATTACACTTCATAGTTGTAACTAGGTTTGAAACACAAAGATTCCTTAGAGCTAAAGAAGTGAATGAAGAGACTATTACAGACTATTACAGATCTTGGGTTTGGATGAAGCTGCCTTTTGTACAGTATAATTGTTTTCTATCTATTCAGGTTCACATTCTGCGCTGATTTGCATGAGTTAAATGCAGACTGCCATCAATGGCTTTAGCAGAATAAGTACAGGTTTACTCTTGTTTTTACTATCAACATTAGTATTTTTCAGAAATAGCTAATGGTCCCAGCGATCCAGGCCCCACCATGCCAAGGGTTAATTAAGCATTTAAACAAACTCGCAATCTCAGCTTCAGGAAGTGGGGAGTGATAGGAGAGCAGAGAACAAAGAGGGGCTGACCAGAATGCAGTGAGCTTTATGCCTCTATTCCTTATAATGGAACCTAGCCCATAATTTTTACTGGGTATGTCATTTGGTAACAAGCTTAGAGAAAGCGATCCATTCATCAGAGGGAAAACCATCAGTTAGCAGGATTTCCCACTAATTTCCCTTAATAAACCATTTCTAATCGGAAAAGTTCCAAAAAGAAAAAAATCTAGACTATGTGAATATCTTTTCCAGCTAAGCTGAGCTGCAGAACAGATTTCATGCCCAAAAGAAGCTTGAACTCTTTCTTCCAGTTACATTGCCTTCTTTTTACCTCTCTCTCTAAAAACTCTGCAGAAAATTCTCTTTAAATCTGATCCATCTGAACTTTAAGTTGACATCTGCATGAACTTGTTCCCTGAAGTTTTGGGTTAGCTTGCTGGCTGCTGCATATACTATACCAATTTTAATCTTTTTTTTCCAAGGCTTTTTACTATAGCTAGATTTCAGCAGTTTTGAAATAACATGTAAAGGCAAAAAAAAAACCTACCAATTTTTTCTGTTATCAATCAAGGGAAAGCAGAGAGGGAAAGGAAATGAGGAGCAAAAAGAAAAAGAAAAAGAAACTTGAGCAAAAGAGCAAGCACTATTATTTTTAGAATAGGCAGCTCCTTCAGACAGTTCACCTAAGGTAGTTTTCTGTTTCTCCATAGGACTTGAATTCATTTCTCTCAAGACTTTTGTATTGATCCTCTTTCTTTTCAGAGTTCCTGACCTTCCTCCTTTCCTATCCCAGCCCAGCTGGCATGCTTTCATATGGCTTGGCTAGCTTGGCTGCACTTGCGCTTTACATTTCAGCAGGGATACCCTTAACATACTTAATCTACTCATTTGTACCATAACAGCTGAGCTGGTTGGAGGTATTTCTATAGATCTGTTTTTTTTAATAGAGGATGTTATCTATTGAAATAAAAAGTCAGGTTGTTTTTGCCACAATTAAGAAAATCTGACAAATAAACATTCTGGTCTGTCTAATGCTGAAATATCCCACTATGTATTTTCAGAATGATTTAAAAGAATTTATTTTGAAATTATCTCATGTCAACATATTTAACACTTCATACTCTAGATATAACATTTTAAAAGTCAAAATGGAGAAAAAATAGTCATATGGAATGAAAATTATTAAACATGGAAACCTTCTTTCATGTAAAATTGTAAAATTTTCAGTTTCATGTCCTGATAAGAGACCAGAGTTTTAAATCTCAAACTCCTTCACTAAACAGAATTGCTGCTCTCCAGAAAGCACAACTAGAGCCTGCCTGACCCTCCTGTCACAGTCTGTTCTCATTCCCTATCTACAAGCCACACCTCTGCCGTCCCCTTCAACATCTGAGCGCCCATCTGGCTATGTTCTGCCTCTAGCGTAGAGCAAAGAGGAAAGGATCCCAGAGCCTACTTGATAAAAGTGCAGCTGCAGGGCCTGAAAGTGGCAATAGGGCCTGCATGTGAACTGTGCTTTTGGGCGGTCAGCAGGAAAAAAGAGCTCTTCTTGGTACTAACAAATTAGAGAGGCAATAAATAAATAAATAAGAAGAAAATGGTAGCTATGTATTGTGAGAATGGAAGAAAAGAGGAAAGGAAACGGTTTACTTTCTAGAAATTGAATTTGCTGTGGAATGGAAAATGAAAAAATTGAATTTGGGGCTTGCCAGTTCTTCAGAGAAGGGAAAGAAAGTTTGGTCCACTGTGGAAATGGAACAAGTGCTCTTTCAATGGCTGAGAAATTGGGAAAAGGTAATTTTTTTTCTTTCATACTATATGGAGAATATAAGAATAAAAAACATAAAAGTGTTTTTGAAGCATAATAGAGGAAGTGGAAATGAGAGCTGTCTGTGGAGACTGTAGAGAAAAGCAGAAAAATAATTACTGAACGGGAAAAATCTTTAATAAAATATGTATGTTATTACTTGTGCTGGGATGTTTCTTGAATGACCATTGTACCTTTCTGTTCTTGTATTCTACTGCTTTCCCCTCTCGTTGCTATTCCTTTTCTGATTTTTCCTTCTTTTTCCATTGCTCCTCACCCTCTTTCTTTGTAAGTGAGGTTATTAACAACAATTGATTTTTCTCTTGAAATGTAACTACTCAATGATTGCCTGTCAGACTTTTTGGTCCTTGGGCCAGGCCAACCTTATCATGTACCTAGTATAATGTGCATAATGCACAGTTGAATTTAAATGATGGATATAATGACTCACAAGGCACCAATTTCAGTGTCATTTGAGAAGAATGTCATGATGAGCATTCCTTGAAAGTCCCTAGGGAGTATATGTCCAATCTCAATTGTTCTGAACCCACCACTAGGGAAAAGACAAGGAATTCTTTTTTTTTCCTTTTCATTTTGAAATGACAGGCAAGCTAAATAAATAAACAATACGAAGTAAATCCCATCCTTAAATATATCTGACACAGAAAGTCAAGGAGAGTTGCCTATATTTGTCAAAGGAGGAGCTTATTTTTGGTCACGTTTCTTTAGGGATTTCAGACAGATTAATTTCAGTAGTTAGCATTTGTATAAATAAACCTGTGTAAAAGAAGAGATTGTTAGAAGTATGTCTATAAGAAAGATACATGTACTGTTTTTATTCCTTAACAAAAACATACTTGTTTCTATTCAAAAACACTCCTGCAGTGCCACCATGTAAACATTATTTTGCACAGCTGTCTCCAGCCTGATCACTAGAAAGTGAAACCTTCCTGCCTGCTTTTATTGTCCAACATGAATGTGAAGTAAATGAAATTTTGAAATTCATTTACTTAGTAAAATCTTAAAGTATTACTTAATAATTCAGACATGGAAATGTATTGTCTCTTCTAAAAAAATTATGTTGCCTATCTTCAACTGGAATACATCAGTAAAACTACGGAAGTGGATGGCACTAGACTGATTTATACTAGCTGAGTATCAGCGTATAGTTTTTAATGTGGCATGATCATTTTAACTAATAAATGAGAGAGAAATTTACATTGCCTACATTGAACCTGTGTCCAAACACATCACTTTCTCCACTACTTAAGGTTCACAGACCACAATCATCTCTCTGAGGTTTTGTGGTTAGAAGACTTTGGGTTTGCCCTTTTTGGGTTTTTTTTAGTTTCTGAGTACATCTGCTTTTTGTTCTACTTTGACATTGACGTTGTTTTGCTTTAGTCTGAACACATAGGAACAAACAACCTGATCTGCATAAAACATTTGTGTCACCTTTCTCTCCTAAAATTAGTATTCTTCAAAACAAACCAATATGTTTATACTGCATATAACATCCTGACTATGACAACCAAAAAATGAGTACAGTAGGCATACTATTTGAAGCTGATTATATTAATTGCTATTCAGGTCATAGCTTAGATTAATTATTGTGTTTGTGTAGGATGTTTGTTAAGAGGTTTCCTGATTGCTGTTCAGAAGATTGATTACTTGTTACATTTACCTTGTGGTTTCTGTGGGGAAAACATCTTTAAGGCTTCAACATTTGCAAACGTACTGAGGGCAGGCAGGTCCATTGAAAAGTAAGGATACATACACCTGCCACTTTGAGAAGCCATGACATATATCTGCATTAATATCAAGCTAGAAAATGGAAAACACATAAAACAGACATTTATTTTAAAGTGCCTGAATCTAGAGATAATAATGTAGCCTTAGGCACTAACATACCTCTAATAATTACAGTAAAGGAAGAGAAATTAAGAAGCACACAGTAAAAAAAAAAAAAAATCAACTGGCAGATATGTGTGGGTACGGAAAATGAGTTAGCTCAAAAAAGAACCTACCTGAATCATTGTTATGCCCTTTGCACAATCTGCAAAAATCCAAGTTTTCTGTTCCTTGAATATCACCTGTTGACAACAGAGCGATGCAGGCTTTATGGGTAAGCATAAGGAATTTTGTGATAATTCTCTTAGATTTTTGCCATTTGGGGGCACAAGCAGGAATATTAGGCTTCCTGTGGAAAAAAGCACAATGTTCCATTTAGTGGAATCTGAAGATTTTACAGGCATTAACTTTAAAGGAATCCTAGAATAAACAAATTAGGGGACAGCCTTGGAACTGGTGAAGGTTAAAGGCAAATGTGAACTGTGAGATTTTCTTTTACCTCCTGTAGCACTCTTGAAATCCTTTAATTAATCAGATGGACACTCAGTCCATATTTCATGACCTGCTCTTCATTTTTGTCCAAACAACAAACACAAAATCGTAACCAGCTGTTTAAAACCAAAGAAGTAAGTACTGAAAAGAAAGCAAAAAAAGGAAAACAAATTAATAAAAACATAGCAATCATAGTTGTTCTAAATATCTGCTTTAAAGATTTCCTTATGATATAGTTCTGAAATAATAATAGGAATAATGTATAAGACTTGGTATTACTTTGCAACAGATATGGGATATTCATAGCTTTTTATCTGGGGGAGTTCTCTTTCTTCATTCCTATATCCCACTTTTCTTTCTTTGCTTCTATTGGAGTTTTGGGGCTTTTTAAATAAAACAGAAAAAAATGAAACATTTAATTTAAAATTGAAAATAATCACTACAGCCTGATAAAAGGTCTTAGCAAACATTCAACTTGGTGGTATCTGTAAGAGAAGTTTTGATTCCTACAGGTTTTCCTGATGGAGCCAATAGGAGTTCCAGTCAGAAAGGGTTTAAAAGTCCTGAATATGTAAGCACACTCCTCCATCATCAATTTTTAAGAGAAACCAGCAGGAATCCCAGTATTGTCTTGCCATTTAGGAAGGAAAGACCTAGCTGTAGTTTCATGGCTATTATATTCAGAGGAATGACCTGAAAGAATTGGGGATGAAGGAGAAAGAAAAGAGTGACAAACAAAATTGCCACTGCAATTTTAAACTGCAATTATTTTTTGCCTTTTTTTCTGATGACCTCAGTTTTTCACACTCCTCCTTTCCTGTTTCATACCATTATCACCTCTCTATTTTAGTTTTACACGGTGTTGCTAACAGTTATCACTGTGTTGTTTCAGAACTTGGTTCTACTCTTTTCTTTTCAGTGACTTTCTTTTCAGACTACTTTTTTTGACCAAGGACACACTCAGAAGTCTACCTGTAAATATACATGAGTATGGACTGCATTGCCTTAATTTGTCTTTATGTAAGCAAGCGCTCATACAACATTTCAATACCTGAGCATATATTATTCACACAATTAACTCACAGGAAGAATTCCAGTGACTTCAGGGAGGCTACTTTTGGGAGTAAATGCTCTCAGCTGTGAATAAAAAGTTCACATTTTATTCCCTAGACACAAGATTTGAAATAGGATGTGTCAATAAACACTTCCTATTCATTTCCTGTGAAAAACGTTGCCTGAGTTCTGGTGCTTTGTCTGTGAAATTTTACACTTCCAAAGCAATTAACCATTCTGTGTACTTTTACAAGTAAAAGTCCTAGTAATGGTACCAGTATCAATTGTGAATGGTCAGGGAACCAAACTGTGATCTAGTTTGCACATATTTGAGTGTGACACAGAGCTTGTCAAAATCTTCAGCTTCTGAGGTCTTGACACATTTTTCAGAGAAGACCGAGTTTTTTAAAGACACTCCAAGGAAACCTAACATATATTTGAGGTTTTATTTTCCTTATTTTTGGTCTACTGCAGCATTAATTAAGTCACACAAGTTATTCCCACTTTATCCTGATTTACACAGATTTCTCCATAACATTTCATTGAAGACTAGAATGCAACATAGTCCAGATTTTTATCTAGATTTTCACGGCACTAAACAGTAGATGTATATTTTTACAGAAATTTTATTCAGCCACTATTGACATGATTCAGGGGGCTAAAGGTCATCTCCCCTCAAGCTCTGGAGTAGTTTGGGGATGTAACACAGAAATAAATTTGCATGTAACTTCCTCTGCATTATGTTATGCAAAAGTGGGAGAAAGTGAGTTTCCTCTAACACTGAAAAAGCAACGGCACTGGAAGAAGAAAATTGTATTGTCCTTTCAAGTACTTTATGTTTATCTTGGTTCACTGCAAAAATGAGGCAAACCTTCCCCAGCCCTTCTTATTTGTCTGCCCTAATAAAGATTTAGAGGCCAAAATAAATACTTCCTCTCATCATTTATTTGACTTACACTACTATTGTTCTTTAGATAAATATTTTAAAAATACAAAGCTTGAAACCACAAAGGAGAATGGAGCCCAGGAAGCTGCTGTTACAGGTGAGTGGTGTAGTTTCTTACAAAGTCACTCACATGTAATTGTTATTTTTGGTATTTCCTGTGTTCAGAAAAGTTTTGTTTCAAAAGCATAGCATATACATACATCACTGGTGCCTGTTCTACTAACATCATGCAGGCAGTAGTTCTATTTGCAGAACATTTTGTCTATTCCTCTTTTAATTAAAATCATTAGCTGAATTATTTTAAATATCACCCATCATAATTGGTGTTACTTAAAAAAATGCAGATACAGTAATATGGAAAAAAATAATTTTGCATGAAGTGAAGTCCAGTAGTAGAATAATTCCAAACAATAAAACACAATGGAAGAGAAGTTTTCATCTGAGATGACTAGCGGGGTACATCACTTATGACTACAGTGTCGTTCTTTTAACCTTTCAATTATTCATCATTAAGGAGTTGATTTTACTTGGGGTATCTCTATCTAACACACTCTGTATCTTCTTCATTACTTTTCCTAATGTTTTTTTTATTGGGGAATTTCATCTTCATAGAATCTTGTTACTGTGTACATATTCTCATGTGCTAGAGCCAATCATCTGCTTCAGTTTAAATTAGTGCAAAGATTCCCACAGTCTTTACTGGGAGTTCAGAGGAACACATGAAGGACCTGTCCATCCCAGATGGCAAAATAACAGCACCAAATATGTATGAGGCCTAACCTTCTTGTTATTCTTTATACTGCTCTCTGAACATATTTCTAGCACTGCTTTACCCATGAATTTAGAATGTAGCTGTTCTGCTACATGATTAGAAATCCGCTTTTCCAAAGCACAGCAACAAGCAAACACCTGAGCTTCTTAAAGACCAGTGCATGACAGGATATCACAATAGTGATGAAAGAGCAGCTGTCCATCAACAAAGTAATAAAACTGAATTAGATGTATCAAAATGCTATAATGATTGTGAATGCTTCAGGGCAGAGATTGTCTTAATACATATCTGTGCAGTGCAGTGCAGTGCAGTGCAGGAGGCCATTGGTCTCAGGCCACTCTGTGACTTCATACAATGCTACTGCAATACCAATGTATAAATAAATATTAATTATTAATACATAGAATAGTGCAGTGGAAAGGGTTTCTCTCTCTCTCTCTCTCTCTCTCTCTCTCGTCATAATGTTAATCTTGTTACTGTAGCAAAAGTATAAACTTTTGTATACAACATAATTGTGTGTCTTGAATCAAAATATAAGTTGAAAGTGGGCTGGTAGTCTCTTGAACTACAAATAAGAATAAATACTGGGACCAAAAATATTGAGTTTAGAATCCATCTTCGACATATAATATGCTTTTTAATGACAAATGCTGGCTATCAAATATAAAATGAGAATTCAAGCACCTTTATTACATAATTTATCCTAAATTCTCTTCTGAAGGACTATGAGCTTTATTATTGTATGAAAGCCAGTCAGAACATCAACAAACCTGCTTTTAAATGTAATTATCACTTGTATTTATATCAGCCCATGTATGACTTTGCCATATTATTCTAGACTCAGCCATGCAGTTGTACCTACTGTTGAAAAAAGAAAAACTCATTCCCGATAGCGACTGAAAAACATCAAGCATCTTAAATGAAGCTGACCTGAAGGACTTATGGCCTGCAGTGCAATTTAATTAAGATATCAAAGTGATAGCAATTATAGCATCTATCGTGACAGCTATTCTATTATAAAGCGTTTTTTTGATTAACAAAAGACGATAGTTGAGAAGGCAAGCACTATTATGAAACATGCTTGCCTTGTATCTAGAGAAGCACAATTGTTCTTCACATTTACTCCAGTCACACATTTGTTTCACTGTCTTTTCATATGCCTTTATCTGTCTAGCCTGTGTTGAGAGCATTTGCAAGATAACCCAGGTAAACAATCTGTATGATATTCTGTCTATTGATTTGAAAAATGCTTCTATTTCTATGGTCTTTCTACACACCCATAAAGGACTAAACACAGCATACTAATACAACAGAGGGACTTTTTGAGAATTATTTGGATTAATATTATTTTTTTCTTTTGTTAAAGAGAAAAAAGTAAGTAACTTGGGAGTGGACAATTAAGAGTCTAATGGACAAGTATAGTTCGTTTACGGGACTATCAAGCCTATCATTGGTGAGCAACGTCTGAGTTTAATGAGGAACAAGCTTCCCAGAGAAACTGTGGCACCTCCATCCTTGGAGATGCTCAGACCCCGGCTGGACAGCCCTGCACAGCCCGATCCAAGCTGGCCCTGCTTTGAGCGGGGGGGCTTGCACCCCAGAAGCCCCTGCCAACCTCTGTGATCCCATGGGTCGGTACTGAACATGCAAAGGAATGACATGTCCTCCAGTCCTGCAGCAGACCTGCCTTCAGATAAGGTTTTCTATCTAGGTTTGTCCCAGCTTCCCCTGTCCTGAGGGACTCCGTAAATTTGCTGGGGCACAGCCAAGTCCTCTTCCACAAGTTCTTTGCCTCCAACCCCATGTTATTTCTAAACTCTGGGAACAGAGCCGTAACTTTAACTTATTTCTCACTCAAGAGTGACTGCGAATCACTTTGCTCCGCTGACATGAGGAGAGATCAGCTGATAACAAATTAGGCCAGGTTTAGAGAAGTGTGATGTTTATGTAGTGCTGAAAGCTGCTGGGAAGTGACAGAATGATCTGGGACCTCATAAATACTAGGATACCTCCTGGAGCTTTTATTCAACTGTTATTCAGGTTTTATTCAGTAAGAACATCTGTTGATTTCATTGAATTCTTGACTAGGAAATAAATTAATTGAATCTCAGGATAGTATCCACTTCATTGAAAGAAACTTTGGAGAATTTAAATAAAATCATGACATCCTAATAAAATATTTTCTGTGGCACAAGGTTATTTTATAACATCATAAATACTTAGACGTCTTTTCATGTATTGACCATACTCACGATTTTAAAATAGCTTTCTTCTATGCTTATAGTTATCAAAAAGGTCAAAAGTCCCTATTTTTGAGCATAGTAGCCAAAATTTGGATATCAGCCATGTTCCCAGTCATCCACATACATACAGTAAATTTATCCAATTTCAGGGAGCACAGGATCCTACAAGAAAATGTTAAGTCAGAGTTAAGGACATTTGCAAACTTAAATATTTATTATTGTAACTCTAAGTTTCCAACTCTTATATCTGTAAAATAACATTTAGAAAATTAAGTCTAGAAAAGCAGTTTAAGAAATATTGCATAGAAAGGAGCTTTACTGGGGATAAAGTAAAAGTGGAGGAATTGATTTTATAATACAAAGCTAGTCAGTACTGTGTTCCATAATATATAGAGATAAGTATAGAGATATAGATAGTGATAGAGTCGCAAGGAGGCAAGAGATAAACAGCAGTTTGGGTTTTTTTAAATAGCTTCTATGACAAAGACAGGTACATCTCAACTTGCTTGTCAAATAATTTACACTAATAAATCATTTACAATAACCTTAATATGTCAATATGAGTTATTAAAATTTCAGATAATTTAACAGGGTGCTTTCTTCTTTTTGTGTACATTTTAATCATCTGTCCAACTTTTTGAATTTCAAGTGCAAGTATTTATTATTTATTGAACTAATGTATTTAAACACTATATAAAAATTTTCCAAAAATAATTTCAAAATAATTTTAAATTGTTTAGAGCCCTCTGTTGACTTCTGTTATCAGCTAAAATTCAGAGTTATTTTCCACTGATTTCACTGCATCACATTCAGTAAATGTCCAATCAAAAATTAGGAGAAATCAAAATGTGAAGAAAACTTTTGAAGGGTTTTTTGTTTTTGTTTTTGTTTTTGTTTTTTGCATTAACATATCAGAGATGGCCATGTTGAACAGGGTAGTTTTGTATATTGGCTAAAGATTCATCATTGTTATAAGCAGAGCTCTGCCATTTCTTACCCTTAAAACACTTTTATTAGGGTCTGAATATACTCATTCTTAGAGAAGCATGTTCAGATTCTTAGACCCTTTTTTTTTTTAATGTATAAAAGCGTAATTGACAACACTTTAATGCTGCATGTTTTTAAAGAGAGAGGCATGTGGATTTGGTTTGCAGCATAGTACAGCCCTAAATTCTGTGTCTGAAGAAATAATTGTCTTTTCCTAGGGTTTTTAATTTTGCACCCTTTATAAACAGTGACCCATTTTATAGACAGCTATTTTTCATTCTTATAAATATAAGTAATGCAAATGTGCTTCGTATAGCTCCTTTCATATAAAATGTCTCCTAAAATCCTTTATAAAGATAAAAGTTGTATAGTGGTATATTGTTTAAATTACAAATTAATTGTAGAAATATATTGAGACAGACACTTCAGTGCATTAAGGCAACTTTTTGTCTCTCTGGCTTTGGGTGCTGCTTTCTCCAGCCCCAAGAGGGTCTTTTGTTAGAGGCATGTTTGAGTGATACAGGGCTGATGTAGTCGTCATACACCTTCACTGCAATAGCTGTATAGGAGATAGAGCTAAGGTAGCACAATATTCCTGTCTCTTGTGATCCCTGACTCTTCAAACAGCACATGCTGGATATTGGCAGCTGGTACAAGGTTTGGACCTTTCTTATACTGTGGCAAGAGGTCTAGTCTATTAGAAAATAGTCCTACAATCAATCAGCAACTTATTAAACTCCATTTTTACTAAAAAAAAGAAAATGGTTGAACAGTTAGACTGGTTCATGGATGAGGAAATGTAATTTTTCAGATTTCAAATGGCAGCAGTTAATTGCATTACTTTATCAGAGGTGTTTCTCTTTATCATGTCTTTTGTAAGACAAGCCTATGATGGGTAGAACTGATAGGGAACATAATATGCTGTAATTTATTACTCTCTCAGAGTGGTGCAGAAAAAGGAGCATACTTGGAGCTTCTGTTATCAACTTAACTCTGTAATAGATGGAAATGTATTAGGATAAAAGGAATCTCCGTTCTTAAATTTTACCTTCAGGCATCCCAGCAGGCAATTGTAGAAAATCTATTTTTTTCACTATGGAAAATTCATATACAGTTTCTTCTTGTGTAAAACTTCCCCACCTACTGCTTAACAAGGTCAAATATGTTTTAGGTTATATTTATACTACCATCTTCCTAAGGTACAATTGTCTCAGCTAGGCATGTGCAAGCAGACTTAATCTAGGTAGAGGGTTAACAACACAGCTAAAGAAATAGCAGCATGAGCTTCAGTGCAAGCCAAGAACATCCTAAGTGCCCAGCACCTCTGGTGGCTTTACATAGTCCATACTGCCCTGATTTCACTGGTATTGTAGCTAAATTAAGGTGAAATCAGCTGTGGCAGTGTATGTTGCAACCTCTCCTCCCTGTTTCAGTGGAGACTGCAGAAACGTAAAATGCGACCATGCCTCTTACCATCACTCTACAGTGAAAAGAAGCCTATTCATTTCCAGATTTGAATTACTTTACAATTGACTCAATAAGCAAATCTGGTTCAATTCTCAAAGAGATGCTTCTGTGCTGCACATATGATGATTTATTAACCGAAAGCATTACATATGTTATTAAGAGCATTTCTTGCATTTAGAGATGCTCTTGCAACATGACTGTTTTATTTCAGGTAGAATATTTTTTGATTAGAGTTGGGAGGTTCTGTGTCATGTGCAACAGTAACTGAAGTCGTAAAATATTACTGGGCAGTGTCTGAGGACCTGGTTTTGTCCTCACTTCCCATTGCTCTGAGTCTCCTGCTTGAGGTGGCAGAGCTGTAGAGGTGGTAGCAGATATAATGCAGATATGCCTGTGTTCTGCATGGGACACAGAGAAGCAGCTGCTTTTGTTTCTCATGACCTGCACCGCATTGTGTTGTTTTCTAGCCAGATGGAATTTTCATGATGAAATATGTTTTGAAAATGGCAGATTGTTCGATATAAGGAGACATTACAACCACATAACGTATCAGAAGTGTAAATTTGCAAATAACAGTCTTAGTGCATATGATTTTAGACTATTATTGGTTTTTTTAGAGGTGTGCAATTATTTTTTATTTTGGGTATATATATATATATATATATGTATATATGTATATAATAAAATTATGTGACAATCTTCAGCATATAACTGAATAAATTACCAGCTTATCACAAAGTTTTCCACCCTTCTTCAAAAGATGCTGTACTGGTGGGGGACTGCCTGAATTACTTATATTGGTGCAGTATTCTGACGTGGATTTGACAGGTGCCTTCATTCTCTTTCAAAAGGTACTATGTTTTAAAATCTGAATGTGCAGAGATGTTGCACAGTTAGTGCATACTAATAAGACATCCCTTCACTGTAAAATGAAATTCAACATTTAAATTTGTTTCTATAGGAATTCACCATTATGTAGATATACACTGTGATTCACCGAAAAAATTTATTTTATCATCCTGACAAACACAAATGAAGGCAAAACAGTGTAACCCACCTTTTAAGAGAAATGAGATGATATTGGATTTCACTTACAATTGTCATTTTTATTTATGTTACTTTTCCTTCTTCCTTTATAAGTGGTTCAAATACACACACGTGTCCTCCAAGTCTAGGAATTCTATGACAAGAAATGATCAAATACAACAGAAATCAGTGCAGATTCTGTGGCAATAATAAGACAGATTTTTTTATATTAAAAGCAGTGCTTCTGCATAGCATCAGCAATTCTAATTGTGGTATTTGACATTCAGTGTTAATCCACTGGCTCTAAAGCTTATTAAAAATGGCAGTAGACACATTGGTAATATAGGAGCAGGTCAGAAATTGTCAAAAACAATACTGACATTAAGAATCAGAAATAAAATTATGGTTATTGTAGAAATATGATTTTGCATGAAATCCACAGGCATAGAATCAATAATACTCCAGAGTGGAATGAATAGTGCGTACAGATGCAGACAGTCCCAGAAGCACAGCTGAGACATCACACCAAGAAAAGAGTTTCTTTTGTCTTTTTAAGTCTCTTTTATTTGTTGTCTGGCTGTGCAGTTTCTTTTCTCTATGGCATTAACCATAAAATTAGCACAAAGACAATTTTTTTTCTCTCTTGGAGAAAAAGCCCCCAGGGGCAAAGGAATAGGTTCTATTCCTGGCTCAGCCACCAATTGTGTAAGTGCTAATTACTTCACCTCACTGTGACTGATTTTCCCCAGCCATTACTTTGGGGGCAGTTGAATTTACAAGCTTGCAAATCATTTTGAGATCTACAGATAAAAAGTGATATACAAAAAATACCATATCACATAAACATCGGTTACCAAAGATTTCTCGTAACTGAGTGACACAGTTTTGCTATTCTTGTTCATAAGGGGCTATCATACATGGGGAACAGCAGCCTGCCTTGGCTCTGCAAAACTATCTATGTTGAATTATATCAAAGTAAAAGGTTGTTCAGATTTGGGGAGCTACCTGTTTGTTGATTTGCACTCAGGAATTGTTTCATTGTGAAGATTAATAAAACATTCACGTATTATTAATTTGGTAATGTTCTCATGAATGACATGCATTACTCAGTGTAGCTTATGCAAGTGTTTTATTAAACTCTTCTGAGGTGATTTGCTTTTTGAAGAAATAAAACAAATTCGAGAGACTATTTTTTTCTAACTGTGTTTTGCCTCATATTTGACAAACATGTTATTTAACTACTGCTATTACTCAAGAATCTTCTCTAGCAGTCTTAAAAATCTCCCACAGAGTAAGCGGGAATCATCCCAGGAAAAATTATTAAATTAAAGCTGACAGTGGTTTGTCAGAGGCAACCATTAATGAATACCATGGAGGATTGGGTATCCTTCTGCCCATTGTCTTGCCATAATTTATACTCAATATTCCACAGATTATGCAGAGTAGATATATGAGTATTTGTTGTAGTTGCACATTTAGGCAAGCAAATAGCATTTTATAAATTGGTGGAAATAAGAAGTGAAAAATAAATTGTAAAATCTGTTTCCTGAGGGTAAATATTTAAACAAGGCATGTGTCTTTACAAAGCTAGTTAGGGTTTGGATTTATTTTTCTTTTAATTTCCCAGTACAGGGAGTTTTGTGTTTCAGTGCATTAAATTTTGGATAAACTTTTTGGTCAATCAGTACAGTATCGTATGATGCATTTTGGCATCTCATAATTATCATGATAGGTCATCAGTATTCACACAAAATTTAAAACTGAAAATCAGAATGAGATAATGTAATGTACTTGCCACCAAATGAGGTGTGCTTTCATGGTATAGCATATTCTACAGTTACAGAAATCTTTTGCTTTTGGAAAAGCATACAATTTTCATATGAAGCAAAGACGGGGAAAAAAGCTGAAGCATGCTCACACACACACACAAAAGTACTGTACACAGAAAAACAGAATTCTTTATACCTGAATTTAGACTGTAGGGTTTGCAACAGAAATTTCCTCAGTACAGAATCCAGTAGCATGTGCAGGTGCTATGTTTATGTCTGCAGGAAGAAAGAGACCCTAAATTTGTTGTCCTGAAGCTTGGTGTCCTTTGTAAGGATAAGATCCTAGTGATGCCTGGAAGGGGGAGGAGGGGGCATATGTAGTGAAAGTAATTTCGCTGGGGCAGAACTGGTTATGCTCAATCCAGTACACATTTGTTCCCCCAGAACAGTCTTTTACAGCATAAATAACACTTGCACATACCATTAGCAATTCGTACATGTAAACAATCTTTCTACAGATAAGCATGCATATGACAGAACAGGCATAATTTAGTTCTTTTTTTCACAATTTAGGGTGTATTTTCATGCTGCCCTTAAGGAAATCAGATCTGCACTGCTTCACTTCTATCCCAAGCTGTTGCTTCCCTTCTGGCAGTATCAGCACTCATGAGGCTAAGCAGTACATCAGATCAGAGACTTGATTCAGTGGAAAACTAATGTTGGGGGGGTGTAAGGGGCACATACTTGTTTTTTTGGCCAGATCAACCCTCTCATCCAGCTGACCACATTGTTGCATAATTGCTACTGGTGGCACAATAGCGGAATCTCCAAGCTTGCCAGAAATTTGTCTTTAGAGAGAAAGTGAGATTTCTCAGCTTGAGGACTTTATGATCACCAGCAGCATGCAGGGTGCGACATGAAGGGAGAAAGCTAGAGCAAGCAGGGCTCTGTTAAATTGTAGACTGTTGCTTGCTTGAGACAAGGAGTGGGCCTACAGCAAAGGTTCAGTCCTAAAGGAAAGAAGTGGACCCACTGAAAGTTGGTGGACTGGACTGAAAAAGCTGGTACGATAGGAAGCAAATTTTCTTCAAACCTTTTGTTTTTCCTCTCCCAAACCTAGAGGAACTAAATTTGTGCAATTTTAAAGAGTAACCTTGTTCTAATTTAGTGCAAAACTTAGCATTAGCAGCTGGAAGCCCTTGGTTCATTTTGCCGTGCTATGAAGAAAAAGCAGGGCAGGAAGCAAGCATGCAGCTGCAGGCTACTGATACCATGGGATCCTTCTCTGAGCATTTCTGCATATATGCATCCTTATAGCCACTCTTACAAATGTAACCTTGAAAGTCTATCTGATGTGCAAAGCATCAGTTTCAACTATACAATGATGCTCTGTATGTGCAGTTTGAGCTTCACTGAATCTGAAAATTGCCAAATTATTTAACACTAATTACAAAGCATATTATCTATCATGTTGGTCAGTCAGCCAAGACAAACATGTAACTTGTGCTACTATATGAACTACATATAAGTTTTATAATATTTTTTTAAACATTCCCAGTGGGATATCAGTATTTCAAAGTGACATTTCTTAGTTTGAATCTGCACACAAGCCAGTAATTTAGAGGTTAAGTAGCTGTCACTTTCAAAAAGTGGGGTTTTTTCTTCATTTTATTTGCTCTATATTAATTGCCTCTGTTAACAAGGGCTTTTCTTACTACTCTATACTTAGATACAGTTGCAATAGGCAAAAGAAGCCTTTTATTGTTTGGGAATGGAAGGTATCATGGCAATGAGAAAAATGAATAGGCTTCTTGTGCACCTTTCTCAGTAAGTAAATACTGTAGCATGTGCAGCATTATCATTAAGCTATACGAGCAACAATTTGATGGAAAGTTTCGGTCCAGATGCATTAGGGACAGAAGATTTTTTTATGCTGTAATATAAGTCCATCCTACTATATCCAAAATCTTACCATAATAAGATACAAGTAACTGATAAGAGCTTGGTGAAAAATATTTTTCACGGTAACTCTCTTCAAAATAAAAAACACAAAAATTATGGTAACTCTGTCATCTAACGACCTCTCTCACTTTCCTTTAACACAATACAAAATCATTATGTGTTCATTTTTCAATAAGTTAAAAGATAAAATTTTTAAAAATAAAGTTGTGTTTCTACACTACTCATGTTTAACCTCACACAGTGGTTAACACCTGCATTATTTCAGGACCGGACTTCAGCGCTGCGGTGTGAATGCTTTACTTACAAAGCTGCCCAAGTCAGAGACGCTTACTGAAATTAGCACCAAAGAGCATCACACTCACCACGACATTACAGCTCTTCAGGTGACCAGCACACTGGCTCTCTGCTGCTAGCTTCATTTTATTCACTAAGGAATTAAATTCAAACTCTTGCCCGGGGCCTGCAGGGAGCCCCGTGGGGGCTGGAGACCCGCCCGCAGACCTGCCCAGAGCAGGCGGCAGCCGGCTGGAACCGGCCCCGACCGGCTGGAACCAGCCCCCCTCCAGCTGCACTGGGCAGGGGCTGGGCACAGCTGAAATGGCCCCCAGGAGGGCCTGTGGGGCTCGTCTGGGCCCTCGCAGCCGGGAGAGTCAGTCTCTCCATTTCTTTTCCCATCTACTCACTGTAATTTATAAGCACTAACAAACAAGGGTTTGGGGGGGGGGGGGGGTTGTTTTTTTTTTTTTTTTAGTTCTCCCAGCACTCCAATTCCCTCTGCTTCCACTGACGCGGTTTCTCAGCTTTCCCAGTGCTCTGGTTGCCTCCGTGACCCAGGGAGAGGGTGGAGATGGTCTCTCAGTAATGGGGCTACCAACTTCCCCTCGGATGGGCTCTTCTTGGGGAGGGGGGGAACCTCTCAACTGCAGTATTTCAGACATTTCCTGTTTTCCACACTCCCCTTTCCAAATACATGGTCTGGGAAGAGACTATGTCCTGCTCTTGGGCTCCCTTTCTAAATTCATGGATGATTCAAAATGAGCAAAACACAAGCGAAATGCGAGCTGTATCATACCACAACATGTAAAGTAGAAACACTTGTGATTTTTATCACTGACACTGGAAGCGAGTCTGGGTTAAGGAATCCCCCCACATCTCCTGCATGACTTTCTGCCAGAGCTCCTGCAGGGTAACAGACCGGCTGAAAAAGCTGCTCAGGAAAAAAAAAAAAAAAAAAAAAAAAAAAAAAACTATACAAAAATATGTTTAGAGAGCTAAGCGTGACAATAAAGCACAATATGCTCCGCTGTTGTCTGAGAAAAGCTCTAATAGAGGGGCTGGTTTCGCCAGGACAGGTGCCAATATACTGACAGAATTGAACATTACGTCCCCTATGATTTCAGTTTCTCAAACCGAAATAAGCATCCAGCATTTGAAGAAACCAAAATTTTGGGGGGAACATTTTGCCACCTTGTTTAACCAGAGCTTAGCACAATGGGGTCCCAGCTGTATGAACCTTACAGCATTGCAAAAGTTATAAATAGGAAAGTGATTATGTTGCCAGATACCTGCTGATACAAGAGGAAAACACCAATATTGAGCTTTCTCAAATAACAAGGATACGCTTGGGTCAGTGCCAGCAGATCCGTTATAAAGTACTGTTAATGCCAGAATCACCAAGCGGTCAAAATAATATCAGCAAGGTTGCCAAGTCAAAGATAGCTTCAGAAACATAAAATTATCAATGGGGAATAAATAGGCTTTTCCTTAAAAAAGTAGAGAGATTTCAGAGGAAACAACAGTCTATTCGCCTAATAAAGTAACTTGAAAAGTATTTCAAAAAAGTAATTAAAGTAACTAAAAAGAGAGAATGTTCTGATAGGAATTAAGTGCCTTTGCAAGTGTGATCATATAATACCAATGGTGATATGCTAATATGTTTGTTAAATCTCTGAGTATGTCTCATGTGAACTAGAAATTTCCAGAAGCCTGAGCAGATTTAGAAAATACAATTTGTTCTCTCCTTTCACATGACAAATTATGCCCTGTGTTCCTGCTACACATTGAAGAAGGGCCGCGCAGAGAGAAATACAGTTTCTTCCCTAACTGGTGACCCAGACATTAAAATATTCCTTTCCTTTGATATGTTTTCAGTTCATAGTATTCAAGAGAGTCATAATCTAATAATCAGAGAGCGACTCTGAGTACCGGGAATGCCCTGTAGTGATCGCTTTTAAAGTTTTGGAAGAAACAGTACAATATAATCAGGGCTTACAGAGTTCATCATGCAAAGTGCTGAGCATTTTTCTTTAACTCTGAGTCTATACGTAAGTTTGGGATAGGATACGTACCTCATGGAGTTATTGTTATGAAGATTACTTAGATAAGCCAATGTTCCACATAAATATATTTTTTAAAATCTGGCTTTTAAGGGCCTGCTTGCACTGAGCTTGTTGCAGGCTCAGGGCCATATTCTGCAACGTACTTTCAAGTTTAAAAGTGTGTGAAGTTGGTAGGTTTTCTTATTTATATCTAGCCCATGAGATCCTCCCTTATTTAATATTTTAAGTCTGCAGAAGTGATTTAAACATTTCTTTATTTTCTTTTTGCTGTTTTTAGAGAATTCATATTGCTTAGCCTGCAGCTCAAAGTGCTTGACTGACCATCCACATGCCTCTCACTTGGGAGCTCTGTGAAAGAGAGCATCAAATCTTCCACTGAGATTTTAGCACTTTTTTAAAAAAAAACTTAATTCACTTTAACTTAAAATGCTGTCACTGCAGTGATGAAAGGTTACTGATGGTAAAATGTTCTTATCTAGAGCCATCCTGTCTTCATCATTATGATAATGCTAGGGACCTTGACCAAGAAACTCTCAAACTAGCTAATGGATGTAGTAAATTTGATAATATAAATTGTTATGTGACAGATTATGTACATCTTAGGTAGCCAATCCACTACACTGACTATTTCCCTTTAGTGGGGCTACTCCAAATGAATAGCATCTCTCAATCAATGGTTTCAAAATCTGCCTCTATCATGGTAAACAGGTAATTCCTGTTTAGAAATCACATGGAAAACGTAAGCCGCAGCATTAGGGCTATTGTTACTATTAGTTATTATTGTGTAGTCATCTACAGTGTATAGCATGGGACCAAGTGAAATACTTGTAATGATCTCTCAGAAAAGAAAAATACTCTGTTATTTCCAAAAGCGTTACTTCAGTGCAGTAATTTACTGCACTACCTCACTCCAAACTTGAGTCAGGCTATATTTTTTCTTGTCTAGTACATCTGAGCTAACTACCTTGAGGCAGCAGTATAAAAATCAGTTGCTGTGACTTGCTTCTTGAAAATTTATTTAGCTCCTTCTTAAAATCGTGGCCTGCTTGACCTCAACAGGTTTCACCAGTTTGAAAATGCAAGTTATAATCCTCTGTAGGGATTTGGCCAGGTGTCTATTACAGCATGTAATCTGTGATACAGCTTCCAATATTCACACTGTAGAAAGGTTAAGCCCTCCGTCTTTGTTCCTGAGTAAAAAAGTCCACAAGGTGTTAGTGTGGCCAGGAAGCAGATTGAAAGAGGCAACATCTTCAATCAAGCCCTAAGCCTTTGTATATGCCACTGAAGGATCTTTGTGATGAGAGAAGGGAGGCTTCAGCTGAGAGGGAGCGATCAGATTTTAACCCTTAAACAGGAGTTGCAACACCACCATCTACTCTCCTGTTTCAATGTTCAACGGTCACACTACTGTTAGACTTCTGGTTTTATCCTAAATGCTTATTTTAGAATCACCATCCCATTTGTCACCAGGTCATTCCTAGAGCTACAGTGGGCAAGACATGTTAATCACCCCGCCGGAGAAGGAGCCCACGCCAGCATGAGGCCAGCTCCCGACACCCCTTCGCAGGAAACAAAGCGAATGGGCTGCGAGGCCAGAGGGGCCGCTTTGCAAAATGTTAAGCAACTCAGATGACGTTATAAAAGTTCGAGCTGGCTGGCACAAACAGACCCCATCATTGTATGCTAAAACAAACTAAATAAAGCTAACTGAGGGGAAATCCTACTGGAATCAGTTAATCCTAGTCAGCAGCTTGTCAGCTAACTCTGCTTTTTCAAGTCATGTCTGAACATGGTTGCACTGTGTGATATAGACACATGTGCTTGCAGTGCTACTAGGCCAACCCAGGTATTTAAAAAGAAAAACAAAAGTTTTCAACCATGTCAGAATTTTTGGTAACATTCTGAATTCCATGTGTGGCGTAAAATAAAATAGTAGCAACTTAATTTCACTGTATGTAAGGAGCTGTTTAATAGCAATCTCCAGTTATTGTACAGCAAAATAATGGGTTTGTTTTAGAAGGCAGTGGTCCAGGGAAAGCCTCAGCAACTTAACTGGCAGTAAAATATTTAGAAGAATTTATTAGTGTTTAATTATTTAGAAATTCCTTAATGGCTTAAATATCATTTTTAAAAGTTAGAAATATTTTCTACCTTCTCTAGCTGAAGACCTGTTGCTTGGAAGGGCTTAAATTAAGATCTATTTACAGCTGCCTGCTGGTCACAAAATTACTTACAGCTGCGAATGCTCTAATCTCTTAGATGTCCCCAACAAAGAATGTGCTTAGTTTTGACAAATCAGGGAAAGTTTTTCTTTGTTGTATTCATTTTACTGAGGTAGAGGCCTTAAAGAGGATTATAACAGGGATGAAGACATTAAAATATGTAACTAATCCCAATTAAATCAATTATTTTCATACTAATGTGTACTAAGGGACTTGCATGTGGAGTAAGACCACTTTATGCTCTTTTGGTAATATAAATATGACTTACCACGTAAATGGCATTTAAGATGGATTAGAAGCAGTTTAAAGCCAAGTTGTTGATACAGGAAATGGGAATCTGACTATGCCTCTGAAGCAACAAACACATTAAGTATTTCAAAATCATGCCAGTGACTGTCATGTCCATAGGTAATGGTGAACTCTATTATAGTCCTCATTTCTCTCCATCTCCCTGTGTTAGATTTCAGGACATTTATTTTATTGGCTTATCAATACTGATTTTTCTCTTTAAAATACTGAACTTTGCATAGCTAATTTTGGTGTCTTCAAATCATTCATCTCTTAAAAGAAAATTCAGTGCTATAAAATAAAAAGAATGATTCAATTTATTGGGAGTGTATGTCTGAAGCTTTTGGTTGGGATTCTCATGTGTCGTGAGTTCCTTACACAACAGTTTCAGCAGAGAGTTGTGCCGCTGGCGTTTTGACTGGTAACAGATTCAGGTGCAGGACAGTACTGTGATTCTGATCCATTTCTCACTATACACTGCCATTGATTGGGATGGTGTTGTCTTTCCTTATCAGCTTTATGCCCATAGAATTATATGCTAGGATTCGGTAGCAAGCTAATGCTAAATTTTAGTATTCACTGTGCCATTCTTTTAGATACTTTTATTGCTACCAGCTCTCATGATCTTACTGCACTTGTGATGGCTTGTGTTTTGTTAAAGCCCAGCTCCTGGAGTTGTATGTGACCATACTGGAACCTCAGCTTTTGTTAGAAAGCAAAAGGCAAAAAAAAAAAAAAGAAAAAGAAAAAGAAAAAGAAAAGAAAAAGAAAAAGAAAGAAAGAAAAAGGCCACAGAGATCAACTCTTATATACAGAAAGAAACAATGTGTCCTGGGTTACCCACTCCAAGTCAAAACATGCCTCCTCCAGTATACAGGGTCAAGTGGATCAGAGCAGCTTTAGTTTTTAATGTGAAGAATCATAACAAACTCACTGCTTGTGCTGTAGGAAACCAAAGCCATCCTTTAGCACTGCTTAATACACATGCCTTGCTATCCAGTAGCATTTATTTGCCATGTTTTGATATCTGTGACCACAGAATGAAGTACTTTTGTGAAAAGATGACAGCAGTATATACATTACAGGTATGGAGACAGCTCCATGTTGACAGGCATTGAAGTGACCAGTTTTTCTGGTAACTTTCACAGAGGTGTGATTTATGTAGTGCTGAACATTTCTGAAAAATTCATATTTACATATAGTCAAAGTGTGTAGAACTTCACAGATTTTACAGTATGTATATCCTCCCCAGGGTAAAGAAAAGGCCTAAGCAAGTGGAAGATCCCTGCATTTGTGTCTGATATATCAAATTGAGCTTAAAATATAAAAAAGTCAGTAGTTTATCTATTCTGCTTGGAACTTTTTTTTATTTGTTTTTCTCTGTTCTATTCAAAAGGGAGGTATAGAAATAGTAACCATGAGTTTGAAATCAGGAAAACTATAACGGACTTATTACAGACACACTTTACAGAATATTTTGAGTTATAGCTGCGTGTTTAGAATCTGTCAGTTTAACAAGTGGTGTTCTGCTTTTCAGATAACACTTTTGAGTTGTTATTTTTTTACTTTGAGTCCCAATGAATTGTTGTCAGTTTTAGGATTCAGCTGTATTAATTGGAAAGAAAGAAAAAGAAAAAAATATTTCTCTGCCTAGTAAGAGGAAGTTGCCTCTGGGGAGGTCAAAGTGAATGCTTAAGTCCTTTTGCTTGAATTTCATGGGAGTACATCAAGGAGTAGTGCAGTGATCAAGGTGGAAACTCATGTTTGAAACTCATTTCACACATTGGATGGTGCTGAATATCTTCATTGCCCTGAGACCTTGAGATGGAGAGAAGCGTAATTGTAATTATAAGAAAAAAAAAGTTATCATGCCTGTTCTACCATCAGTGCAGGTGAGGGGAACTCTGATTTACATCAATAACAGCCACACATTATGCCCATATTCAGCCTTCCTAAATATAGATTTGGGCAACTTGCTCCCCAACAGTGCTGACCATCAATGAAAAAAAAGATATCATTTCTTGCACAGTCAGTATTTAACAGATACAGAAAGATACAGAGCAATGATTGTTCTCTGAAGCAAATACAGAATGAACAATAGCCAAATAGTAATGTACTGTTGAAATCCTAAATTAGATAGATGTGATTCAGTGCAGCCTACAGAGTCCAATATCTTGGCAACTGCTGCAAGATATCCCCAATCTGCAGACAAAATAGCCTTTGTGAAGAAACAGGAGATTGCAGTGTGCAAGTTAATGCATCAAAAGGCCAAGAAGAGAATAATTCACTTTCACCTTGCTACAGAGGACAAGTAGCAGTAAAAGCTGTGCATTATTGGCAAGCCTTTTTTGTTGCTGTTTTTAACTCAACCCACAGTTCAGACCTCCAGCCACCTCGGCAGCGTTCCAGCTGGAGCTGCTGACATCTCCCACCTAATCAAGTGGTGGATTATCTTGTCCCAATAAATTGGAGCTGGTGCCTGGTGAAAAGTCTTTCCTGAAGTACTTCGCTACCCTGTAATAAGGTGGCAGATGTCTGAATCAAACCCCAGAGTTTGTAGTACACTATATTTCTAATGACTTTTGGTGACGAGTGTAAATGTTTTAAGGAAAGGCACTGTGAAACTGGGAACAGTTAAGCATGATAAATTTGAGACCAGGGTGAAAGGAAGCATGAAGCTGCACTGGGTATTGTTTCGCGCAGAATACACAGGGGCTACATTGCTGACTCCAAAACACTTGGTCTAAAAATGACGTTTTTTTTATGAACTGAGCTCTTGAGGAATGTACTTGTTTTAAAAAGAAATTCTCTTTGGCTGCTGCCTCTTTCTAAGAAGAGTCAGAGTTATTGAGCTATTAGGCACTTGCTCATTTTTCTTGGTCTTTTGTGACTAGATTACTGGTCAAACTCATTCAACATAAATAAATTCTTTCTCTAAAACATATGAAGAAAAGTACTTACATTACAGAAGCAAAGGTGCTCAGCATGTGTGTGTGTGTGTGTGTGTGTGCGCGCACGTGCGCGCGCGTGCATGTGTGTGTGTGGGGGGGTTCCTTTAACAAATAAAATGTACAGGATAAATCTGGCTAAGATAAAGGTATTCCTTGCAAGCATTCATTTTTTATTTCTTGGTTTCACTCCTAAAGAAAAAGAAGCAATTCTTATGGGCCAAAAAAAGAAACATCTTTATGTGTCATAGCCGCCCGTACAGTGCTCCTTGTAACACTGTTTTGCTCTTTTCTAGGGGAATCCCTACATGTGCAATAATGAATGTGATGCGAGTACCCAAGAACTGGCTCATCCTCCAGAACTGATGTTCGATCTTGAAGGAAGACATCCCTCCACATTTTGGCAGTCCACAACTTGGAAGGATTATCCAAAGCCTCTTCATGTTAATATTACTCTCTCCTGGAACAAAACCATTGAGCTGACTGATAACATAGTTATCACGTTTGAATCTGGCCGTCCAGACCAAATGATCCTGGAGAAATCGCTGGACTATGGACGAACATGGCAGCCCTACCAATATTATGCCACAGACTGCTTAGATGCTTTCCACATGGATCCAAAATCAGTGAGGGATTTATCACAGCACACAGTCCTAGAAATCATTTGCACAGAAGAATACTCTACTGGATACATGACAAATAGTAAAATAATCCACTTTGAAATCAAAGATAGATTTGCTTTCTTTGCTGGACCTCGGCTTCATAATATGGCTTCTCTTTATGGCCAGCTTGACACTACCAAGAAGTTAAGAGATTTCTTTACCATCACTGATCTGAGGATACGATTGCTTAGGCCAGCAACTGGAGAAATATATGTAGATGAGCAACACCTGGCACGCTACTTTTATGCAATTTCAGACATAAGGGTATATGGAAGGTAAGAGAATATATGACTTTAGGAACAGGCTTATATGTTTGTTTTTAGAGGTTGTTCAAAATTGTTTATTTCTCCAAACATGGCAACATTTTCTATAGAAGCGTGTTCACCAGATATATGGCTCAGTTGAAAGAAGTTTCTGAAAATACCAGAAGTTTCTGACTCCGAAGTACTAAATCATGGCTGTTCTCTGTCACTAGCTCTGGGAAGTGCCCTAGCTGTTAAGAGATTAACAGCCTCGTACATTGGCTCAGGAATTCACCCTGGCATTAGGACACTTCGCAGTGCCTTTTGTTCTGTTTTCACAGACTCCCAGAATAGTTGGGGCTGGAAGACACCCCTGGAGATCCTCTGCTCCAACCCCCCATTTAAGCCTGGTCAGCTAGAACAGGCTGCCCAGGACCATGTCCAGCTGGGTTTTGAATATCTCCAAGGATGGAGAATGTACAACCTCCCTGGGCAACCTGTTCTGTGTTCAACCATCCTGACAGTTTTCTTGTGCTCAAGCAGAATTCCCTGTGTTTCAGTTTGTGCCCATTGCTTTTCAGTTTTTTGTTTTTATACGGTTGGAGCCTGAGCTGATGTTAGTTAACTAAAAGGAGAGATTCTGTTTTATCATTTGACTTTTTCAGGACTTTAATGTAATATGTAACTGATACAACAGCCCTTGCATGGAACCTTTTCACCAGGGTGAATTGTATATGAACAAAGAAGGCCACAGAGATTAGAGTCTGTTCCTTGTACTTTAATCAGCTCTGAAATGCAGTGAAGCTGAAGTAAAAGGGAAAAAAACAACAGTGCTTTGGAGAGCATAGGACTGATTTGAACATAAGAAAGATTATTATTCAACTGGTTTTAAGATAAATAGTCCCTCTGTGGCAAGCAGTGGCTGGTATCAGGTGTCATAGTTCCAAAAATAATAACTGTATAATGACATTCCCATCGGGAAATTTTCTTCCCAACTCAAACTAATAATTGACTGATGACCTCAAGCAGGAGAGGTGATATCCTTTACATGTATCTTGGATGCCAGCTTGTTCAAAAGAAATAAATGGGACCTTTTCTATTACCAATTCACTCTCCTCTCTAATGTACCTTTTCCTTTTTCCTGATATCGTCTAGAAAGAGTTCAAACCTTACTTTTTAAAACTTTTTTTTAAAAAAGGAACTACATATCAATGCAATGTGGGGGTTTTTTTGTTTGTTTGTTTTTTGAGTACAAAAATAAAAACTAATGTGTCCTGGAAGGCCAAGGTACTTTTTGCAGGCACAGGAATGAGTAAGTTAGAGAAGGTGACTATTTAAAAAACTGAAAATTGTATTTTTAATTACTCCTTTGGTGACTTACTTAAGCTTACCATTTTCTGCCTCTTTTATAGAGAAGGCTGCTGCCTTTCATGTTTCTAAGTATTTCCATGATGCAAAAATCGATACATAAAATTGAAATAGAATCAAATTACTGTGACATAATCTATTGAAAAATATTCATCTAAGTTTATAGAAAAGAAGAGTTGGCGCCACATACAGATTTGAATGCATAAGTACTTTTGCAGTGCCAATATTTTAATATCAAATCAAAATACATTTCTTAGGACCATATATTCAGAACATAGTTACAGTGTTTTATGTCCACACCAAGTACATATGCATACATACAGAAGCATTAATTGAAAATGTTGAAGTATAAGGTAAATGTTCCTGTTTAAAGAATTCTTATTGTAATTGTTATTAGTTATACTGTATATAAACTAATATTGTTCAGAATTCTGTTGATAGGAGTTCATGGATCATGGACAGCTTAAGACAGCTTTTGAAATAGTTTAGGATATTAACGTCAATGTATCAAAATTAACACAGAGATTTTACTTTATGTGTATCCTTTCTCCAATGCTTTAAGTAGGTACTGAGGGATCATACCAAAGTTTGGGATTTGAAGTTACTTAAACTCTGAGGAAATGCTGCTCCCCATTTGAAAACCCCTGAATGCTGGAATTTAGTCTGACTTCAATATCAGTGAGTTATCAAAGAAAGCATTTGAAGGAGGAAAAAAAGTGGATTTCATGCAAATTAGAAACAGAAACTTTCCAAACGCATCTGGGGTATAGTAATCTTTCCAAAAAATATCTATAAAAGTGAAGCATGACTGTACAGAGAATTTATCTGATGGCAATGCTTGTTGTCTAAATGCTACAGTAATCACACACATGCTGTAAGAGACATCTGATATGTAATATTATCTCACTAGATCAGATTCATGTGAATTCTTATCACACTTCTGCTAATGAGAAAAACACCTCTTTAGGGCTTTTGGGTCTTTTCCTTCAGTATGTAATGAGCCGTCCTTGTTAAATACTTTAGGGGGTTGCTTATTGCTAAGCAGATGTGGGGCTGCAGTATGTATCTGCTGATTCCTTGGTCATGCCAAAGATAAGCTTCCAATAGGCCCATTGTCATCTGGTTTAAGTATTTTTTGCTCTCTACCAGAAACCTGATAGGGGCCACCCCGAAGACTCTCCAAATGAGCGTTAAATTCAGGTTCTCTGGCACTCCCTGAATAATAAGTAGCTGCGGGAACTTGATAGAGGGGAGTAAGGGTTATGGATAGTTCTATGCTGGTGTTTCTGGTTCAGCTGAACTTTCTAGCCATTGCATGTCAATCTAGGCTGTTACCTGGGAATTGTTATAATAATTTTCTGCTGCAATGAAACATTTATATGCATTTAGTAAAGCTAGACTACATTGTTCCATGAGGACCGGGTACAAAAGGAGGTTACCAAGGAGTTTGGTATATGGTGGATGAGTGATGCTAGCTGTCTAAAGGTGTTTCTTTGGCTTAAAAAAACAATAACCTGTAGGTTCAATATAGTTAAAATCACCAAAGCTCATAATGGTATATTTTTAAAGGCAGCATATCATATAAGTAGTCTGATATTGTATCTTAAGATTCAATGAGAGTGAAAAATAGCTATCTTAAAGGTGCCATATTTAATATACAAGATCCTGGGGTGTGGGGTTTAATACTTCACAATGAATTAAAGATAGGAAATTTTCCCATTTAATATATTTGGTTTGTCATTCCATTGCATTTGGCTGTGAAATAGGTCTAATGTATGTTGTATGAGAGATGAAAACCTCTGTTCTCTTGAGGAACACTTTACCTCTTCTATTACCACTTGTTCATTCATCAATTTACCACTTTCATTGTGTGTTTATTGAGATAATGGGGAAAAAAAGGAAACATGGCTGTTAGCAATCTCAGCAACCCCATTGTGCTCACATTATTCAAAAAACCTAATAATCCACATGAACTAATTCTGACTTACGGATGGTCTGCTTCACTAAATCAGGGTGATTTTTTTCTAGTGAATAATGGACAATGTAGTGTGCCAGTACCTTAATTAAAGAGAGCCTCTCTTAGTCTTGATCTCATTTTAATTTACAGGGTAATACTACAATAATATCACTAATGGAAGGTACATTAAAGGGCATCAAGTAGCATTAACTGTATTAAATTATGGCACTTGTGTTAATTAACTGCTGAAGCAAGATGGTCCTAACGGCTAGAAAGGTCGACTAATGCATAAATAAAGTCTTCCAGGATGGGAAACTAAGAAAGAGTAGATATTTTTTCTCCTCATCTCTTCTTGCAGCAGAGAGAATCAAAGGGTGTTCTGTGTGGTAATCTCAGGAAGGTTTTTTCATTTCAGTGCTTGAAGAGGTGGACTTTCTGTGGGTTCTGAATATCTTTGATTCAATGTAAAGGATGGTCCTGACAGTAAGCTGTAAGGTACAGCTCTCTCCATTTTTTTTGTAGGAGAAGTTCGCTAAAATGCTGATAATAATCCCTCTGAAGTCAAGCAAAAGGTCCGTAGTAGATTTTAGATGAGGCTACTGAAGGTTTAACCACATTCATTGCAAAAGAATTTTGGTTTAACTGTTATATTGTAAATGACATGTACATTTATATACTGTTAATTAACTGTAATTCAGGATGATAGTAGAAATCATTACCCCAGTGGGTTACAGAATAACTATCTGGCTAAAACAAAGGATCTTACTGCTTTTCAGTGATTAGTTTTTGATCTAAGAGCCAACAGTTTCCTTTTGACACTAGAATATCCAGCCTCTATAAAATATGTTATTGAGCCCTTTGGAATTTATTTTTATACTCTTTCTCGCCTTGAAGCTTCTGTACTTAAGCTCCAGGGTTTTCTGACCCTGTCTCAGCTACGGTTGCAGTTCCAGCAGTAATAGAAACCTCTAACTTGCATTACATAAGTGAAAAATATCCTCAGTTTTAACAGTTTCTCACTCACATTATCTGTTCTAAATTTAATCCATCTCAGAACCTGAATACATTGCTCTCAGGAAAAGCGTATTTGCTACTTTATTGTTTTGGGAGGTTGTCTTTTTAGTCAGCCTGCCCCTCCAGTCAGCTGTGACTCTAAACTATTCAATATCAATAAAACTTCACAATTTTGGAAGTAGTTGAGAGGCCTTTACTCAAAAAGCACAGATCTGCCCTTGAGAGTCTGGATTATGTGCTACAAACTTCAGTGGAGGTTCACAAGCTAAAGGCTAGGTTAATATCAGGTTGCATTCTTCAGTTTATTCTACTGATCCATTCTACAGATGGATTAATTGGATTACATCCTGTGTGTTATTGTGGCATACGTTTAACAACATTGTAGTAGTATCCCTCTGTAATTTGCCCAAAAGCAAAAGTTTGACCTATGGAATGGTAATATATGGAAGTGTTTTAGTTTTAATTGTAATAGAAAATGTTTTCATTAATGTTCAACTCAAGACCAGACCACCAATATCTTCATAGCTTTACAGTTATGTGGGCTTCAAGCTTTTAAGTGGACAACTGAGGACCTTTTTTTTTTTTTTCCAAGTATGTATTTACAGTACTTGAATACACTTTGTTTTACAAGAACACTTGCATAAGCAGCTTGTTCTCCTTTGAGATTTTCACTAGTGTTTGGAGTGAATCTGGTAATTTCTCCAATTAAATTATAAACTTCATTAGAGATCAGAAAAGCGAAGGAAACTTAGGTATTTATGAGCATGTCAATTTATCTTTAGCTCCCAAGTGCAATTAGCTTTTTTAATATATCTACTGTAGTATGTCACTAAAGAAAATTGTCTTTCATTTTCTGTAAACACATCTAGAATCATCAAGAATTGAAATAATTAGATGGTTACTGTGTTCATTCACACATTAGCAGTCTCCAATGGTTTACTCAGGACAGGTATCCTGGGCAGATTTACTCCTGCGCATGGTCAAATAACACATTTGCACCCTCCATCCTGGTGACATAAGTCCTATCAATCAGCTCAGTCAAACTGGCCTGTCTTGTAGTGGCTCGATGGGTAGTAGGACAGTAGACTCTGGAAAGCTGACTAGAACCTTAATTTCTGCTATACACATTCGAAACTAGTGGATTTAAATCACTAGTGAATTTTACTAGTCAACAGTGCTCATTAGCATTTGATCTTTTTTTTTTTTTTTTTTTTTTGGTCCATTTTGCAAGATGTCAAGTATTTCTTTACTGATCTCCCTCAGCTGTCTTTCAAGGACACTCAGTATCTTGCAGGATCTATGTGTTTGAGGAGAGGAACCCAGCATTTTTTGTGGTATAATTCATTTTGTCACTGAACATTAAAGAAGTAGAGATAAAAATCCTGATGAAAGAAATGAGAAATTCTCTTTCTGTATTACTTTGGAGTACAACGTATGCTCAAAAGTCATCCAAAGAGTCCTTTTGAATAAATTCAGTGATTTCCTTATCTGGCAAAAACTTTCTTTCCTTTAAGCTTTTTATTTCAAAACAGTTCAACTTAATGCAAACAGTGAAATAAGCTTAAAGATCTCCTGGCTCATATAGCCAAATGATTCCTGGCAGCAGGATGTCCTTCAGGTTAAAGTTAAAGCGTGCAACATATTGTTATGTTAAAAGTTTTAAATCTCTCAACTACTTCTCCAGTGACAGGAACTACCAATATTGATGGGTTTTCTGTTTGTTGGGTTATTTTTAATCTTAACATACTGATCTAGAAATCAAGGGTCTATTTCTGTGTGATAACATGCTGCCTTCAAATTGCTGTACTAACAAAGTATGAAGATAAAGGATCTCCTTTATGAAACATATCCTGCAAAATATGGTTGGCTTTAAGGGTTCCTCCACTGGTGATGTTCCTTCCTGCCGTGGGGTTGTAGGTGGTCTGGAAGCGGAGAGGGAGCCCTATGCCCCGGGAGCACTGTGCCCTGTATTCTCTGGGCAAGGAGAGCTGCGTAACCCTCCACATCTCCTTCCAGGAAACTTTTGCAGAGACCAGCAAGGAAAATCATACACAGAATTAGCAAAACGTCTTCTGTCACTCTAGTCTTGAAGGGCTATGTGGTAAGGAGCTTCTGGCTGCTCTCCCAGTGGTAGTCTGGCATAAATAACCTGGGATCCTTTCCACCACTACCAGTATGGTGAGATTGCCCACAATTGTTTTTGTCCATTTCAGTAATACACTGAGGAGCTGTTTTTTTCGTAGATACTCATCAGTGTATAGAATGTCACAGAAGATAATAGTTGAACCCAGAATACTCACATGCTTTTTCTTGATACAGCTGATATTTATCTCTCTCTGATAATCTTCCTTGTTAGTTGTAACAAGTGAGCCATCATTCAGCTGTGATTTATGTAAATATTTGAAACTAAGTTAAATTTTTTGCCTTCCCACTTTTTTCCTCCAGTACTGCACCATAGAAAATGTTGTGTATCGTTTCCTATTGTGTAGAGTATGTTATGTGAAATTAAAGTATCGAAATGAGAAACCAGGCCTGATGCTGATTTCAGAAGCTATCCTGTAAATCAGGAATAATTTCAGTGAAGTTACTGGTATTAAACTGATCAGTTTCAAACGCATTCACATAAGAGCAGGACTGAGAGAGAAAGAGAGGCAGGGAGGGAGGAAGAAGGAAAGGAGGGGGGAGGACAGAAGAAGGAAGCTATCCTAGATTCTATTTAAAAACACACAGAAAAAGCCAAACGCCCCAGTCTTTTTATCCTCTGTTATGTTGAGATAATAAGGCAGATGTAAATCAGGACAGTTGTGCTAATTTCAGGGGAAGTCCAGTGATAGAGCCACACAGCAACACCTATTCAGAAAACTGAAAAATGAATTAATAAAGGCCAAATTCTAATAGTCTCATTCAACTGAATTGTTACATGGGGTCTTTGAGAGCCCTTCCTTTCTTTCGCTTCTGAGCCCATCTCTGGGATTAATGGGCCTCATCAGTATTAGTGAACCATACATGAAGAAAATCATTATTACTTCATCACAGAGGACCATAGTGCAAATGAGTCAGCAGAGATCCTCAGTTAAACATAGATAAGACGTCTGGGCTGAACTGGGCTGAACAACAGTCTAAGTTTTTGACACCAGTTTAATTCTATTTCATAGAATATAAAATTGCATATGAACAATAGGAACAGAGCTACAGAAACAACAGTGCTGTGAATTTAGCATGGAGGAGCATGGTAATGGAAAAGGAGAAGAGGGGTCACACTGCAGGCAAAGTTTCCCAGAGAAAGCTTGGCTGCTGACTTCCTTCCAGAAAATGTAATGTTAGCTGCAGCCCTTTGCAGGAGAACATGTTTTATCCTGATTCGCTTCATGGGACATTGAGAAGTGAAAGGATGCTGGATGGCAAGAGCTATCCTAATGACATTAAGAGAGAACAGGAACTGTAAGAATGTTTTCTTGAACTACGACCCCTGTATGAAGCCACCTGAAATCAGACCTTTAATTTCTGCAGCACACAGAGTCCTCGCGGCCTTAGACTCCTATCCTTTAACAGCATCTGGTTCTTCACACAAAAGTACATCCAGACTTCTAGCAAGTAGCAGGAGCAATTAATAAAAAAAAATCTGATGCTTATATTGACATTTCCGGGCTGATCAACACTATTTTAGCATAAGCCTATAAACAAATGTGAATATTCCAAGATGAGGCTGATAATCCATAGCTACATACTGTGCCTACTGTGGGTTAAGGCTGAGCAGGCCTTGGGACATACTATGGATAATGCAACACATACCAAACTAACACATGCGGTTACCATGTTCTGGCACTGGAGGGCTGTTTTCCAAAGTTTGCTTCTTTGAAGTCTTCAGTCTCTCCTCCTTGAGACTCTGACTGTTGTGCAAATGTCAATAGTTGTCTGCTTCTTCCTTGTAAACTCCCTGGAAGACCTCATGACCATCTGATCAAGACCTCAGTTTCTTTTCATTTTCATCCTTAAATCCATTTTTGTCTTTATAAGAGCTACACAGAGTGTCTTTCCTCTCTACCATGCAGTATTCCCACTTCCACCCTATTCCCACTAGTGCGTTGGCCTAAAATGTGAGCCGGTATCTGATATACTAAGATTTATAAATTACTTTGAGATACACTTTAAAAAGATTGGTAGAGGAGCACAATAAATTGTTGTTATCTGTCCTCCCTGTACCATCATTCATAAAACAGGCAAATAATGGGAGTATTGGTACAAATGTTAATGACAGTAGTGCTATCCCAGTGACAGAGGGACGTCATGGTTCATGTTTAACAGCCATCAGCATTTCTGTTACATCGCATATTAAAACCTATTAACAACCAAAAAGATAAAATTTGGTTACAATAAGGATATATATATTGAGATATGCGTCTTCACACTCAACTAATTAGTTGCCACTGACTGTTTTCACTTTGCTCGGTGACATGTGGTATATAAATCATTACAATATGTTAAATGCAAATGGTTGGTAATAGGGTAACCATCTGCTCGCTGTTGGAAAGTTTGCAGAGGAATACAGTAAGCTGTACTTCTAATAATGATGCTAAACTCACATCCCTGAAATACCAAATATCTAAAAACAGCTGCCTCCGCTAATGCTAACATTACTAATATGTCTCTTACCCTTTTCATTTTTGCAACTAAACCACATATTGTAAGAGGTAATTTTGTTCTTCAGCATGAACTTGACTTCAAGGCTAGAGTCTATAACAGCAATATGAACCACCACATCTCAGAGCCTGATCTTTTTCTCACATTGTGTTGAGTACTTTTGAACAGCCAATAAATAATCAGGCTGCCCACTCTTCTCAGGACATCTTTTCTTCCACAAATATAATTAAACTTTCTCTCTTCCCCAACCTCTGCTGCCAGGCCCTTTCCAGGAATGACATTATTTTGTAAGTGATAGATTGTTGGCACATTGCTGTCTGATAATGTATTACACTAGATACCATCAAAGAGAGCATTCCATCTAATAATCTACCATGCCCTATGAGTATTAAAGATCACCACTGCAAAGAGGGATCAATTATTTTACCACAGACATGTATTATCAGGGGCTGTCACATACCTTCCTAATGAGCATCACTGGATACCCAAGTGACACGATAATGCATTGGAATATTAGTAGTGGGACAAGAGTGAAGGACTGCCTGCTGAAGTTGAAGCTATGCCTTCAAGCTAGCTCCTTTTCTGCTTACCAGTCATCTGCTGGTCAGGGTCACTATCACACAGTGCTTGTATCTGCTGTCTCCCACATCAATAATATATTGCATTATCGCCTTTCAGTGAGATTAATATGTTCACATACTGAATTCCCAAGTTGTGGCTCTCAGCACTTAAAAAACCTAGGAATTAATTCAGCTCCCATTGACTGAATGGAAAAGAAGTTTGTGATTTCATCAAAGTCAGATGCTAGTGCTGCTGGGCATAATTATCAGAAACTTTCTTAAGCCACTTTGGGAGGGAGGGGTTGGTGTTTGCTTGGGGGGTTACTTGTGGTGTTATCATGTCTGATTTAAGACTGTGCTTCTAGGGAATCAGCTGCAGGGGCAGAGGTTGCAGGAGTGCTCATTAGCCCCACAGATTCTGCCTCCCTGGCTGATTTACACAAAAAGACGCTTGCTCTACAGGATCTCAGAAGCCTGCAGTTTTGTGTATGTGTGCTGTCCTGCAAAGCTACCCAAGTTTAAAAACACGTTAAAGATATTTTTGTGCTAAAACATTTTGCTTTGTTGTCTTGCATGAAAAGGAGAGCTGTCTGAAGGCTGCACAAATTTGGTGACTCCATTTTGATTCCCAGTGAACACTTGCCTGAATCAAAATGGGGTGTCTGCACTTTAAAGTTATCTAGAGCATTTAGAGACAGAGCTGGTGTGATGCATAGCAATTTCTAATAGCTTAAAGGCATGGTGCCAGCGCTTGCAATTTGATAAGCTGGGGTCTTGAATTGGATTCCAACAACGGTCACAAGTTTTAGGAAGCTCTCATTTTAAATTGCAGGCAGGGGGAAAACAGGATTCTTACTCTTTAATTGTATTAGTTTTATTGAACAGAAGCATTGCTTCAGTTCCCAGAACACTGTATATATATTTTAATGCAAGTTACTAGAGACAGAACAGTAGCGGGACTGCTTATTGTTTCTGACTTTTATATCTGGTAAAACTGATTTTATTCATTTTCCCATTTAACTCTCTGGTGCAGTAAGACTCTTTAGGCTTTGGGATGGTGTTTACCAAAGTCATTAGAAGCATATTCATTTTAATTTCTTTGATTTGTTTATACTTCTGTAGTGCTTCTGTTTAGGCCTATTCAGAGAAGCCAAGCCAAGCCAAGCCAAGCAAACATGAGCTGCAGAGAGCTGGAATCCACAACCTTATGGATACTTTTGTACAGGATGGGGAACATGACATTCACTGCCTCAGTAGAGCTTTATTTGATGCATACTGCTAGTACTGGCTGTAACATAGTGCCCTGGCAACCGGATGCTTCCCATCCTTTTTTCATTGGGAGGTGGGGATTGTTGTTACCTTACTTGCATTGGCTGTATTTTTATAGCCTCATCACACTTTAATTGGCTCTAGATCTTCTCATTTTATTTACTGAACTGTGGGCTAGTTCTCCCTTACTTAGAACTAGGATTGTTAAACCTTTTTGCCTTGTAAGTGCAATCAGGAATTGTTTTGAAAAAATATTTTAAAAAATCATCCTGCCTCCCCCACCTGCTCCTCAGTCAGCACACAGCACAGACAGCTCTCTTGACCTTCTGTACCGCGGGAGAGGAACAGGCAGGAACAGGGTGCAGTGACGGCAGTTGGGACAGGGAGTAGATCCGCAATGTGACAAGGCGTCTGTTTGTTAGAGTGACCCACTTTGGGAAATCCTCCTTCCCTCCTCCCCCACCATACCTCCAGCTGCTCATTTCTCACTGTCTTCACTTGTCTTTTTGGTGATCTTCACTCCTTCAGTTGAACCACGTCGGGAGTCACTGTCTGCGTGGTGGTGCTCACAGAAGGAATGGAAACCTTTGCAGAAGAGGCAAAAATGAGAAGCAGAGGAGAGGGAAAGGACAGAACATCTCAATTTACAATAAAAAAACTAAACCTATTATTCTTTGTCAATGCAGAAAATTATTTAGCATTTAACAGGCTTCCTAGAATATACTGTGTTTATGGCACCATGTCTCCTTTCCTTTGAATACTCCTGAAATAATTCTTCCAGTAGGACAACAAAACAGCAAGGAGCCAGTTACGTGTTTCATCGCTCCTGTCCCCTAGAACTGCCAGTCTGCCAGCCAGGGCAGCACTCTGCCTGCCCATTGCAACATAGGAAAAGACTGGAAGCTGTGATTCCAGAATTGTTTGTTACAGTTATTAATGAGCTAAATGTCAAACCATCTGAGTGCCATTAACTGCTAATATTCAACTACTGAAAATGTTTAACACAATGCACAAGCTAGATCTCAAAAAGTGATTTTCAACTCCCTTTTTTATTTGCTTATTTTCTGGATGGTGACTAGAGAAATAGAAAAAGAAGAGAACACGGAAAAGTAAAATCACTTTTTATTTGTTTTCTACTGCAGATATGTCAAAAGAAAAGTAATTTTAACACTGAAAAGTCCTTACACACCCAACCAGATCAGTCTGATTTTTGAGGCCTCGCTCACACTATTTTACCTTCACATCAGTTAGTCACTAGAAAAGTAACCCTCAGGTTGGTGATCCTTTCCTAGGTCAGTCCTCTCATGTACATGACGTGCCTTCATTCTTAAACTTACAAGTATCTCATGGCTTAGATTTGGTGTCTTAAAATATTGGTCTTTTGTTTTCTACAGATACAGAAGTCACTACATTGAGAGATGAAATTCTGATGTATCTCTTCATTCCAGTGGCTACTTTTGAAGAATAATGCAGACTTTGGATTTTGTGATTGATATGGGTTTTTTTAAGGCTTCATAAAATATATATGCTTTAAATAGGAGAGATGTAGTAGAGGGATACCACCAGAATGACAAAGGATTATATGTCTTGATTCCAAAGGTAGTGAAGTGTATATTTTCAACATTGTTTCTTCACTGTATGGTCACACCTAGAATTTGACTAACAAAGGCACAATTAGTGTAGGGCTAACAGGCACCCCGCCTGTGAATTGTGAAACAGAGAGCTGACCACATGCTCTCTCTAAAGGCTTCAAGAAAGAGCATTGGGTTACATTTTTGGAGGCATTTGACACTTGAAGTGAAACCACCTAAAAATAGCTTTGAATGCTGGCTCTTGGAAAAATTTGGGTTCTTTTTTTAATTTTGACTGTTTTATTATATCAGGATTTTTGAAGAATCCCTTGCAGATATGAGGTCAGCCATGAAAGGGCTTACTCCCAAGAAAAGGTTCTGCGATTTAAAATGGGATAAGTGTATGCTGTAACAGGACAGAGACCTTTTTTTGAGAGTTCTGCAAATATTGCTGCAATACAAATTGTAACTATTATAATTAATAAAACATATAGTTCAGTCTCAACACCCTGTATACAAGAGCTTCCCCATAACTCCTGAGATAACACAAAATATGAACCTTTTAATATGCTCATATGCTTAGCACATTTTAAAAGAAAACAGGTTTGAAAATTCAGCTGCTCTAACTACATTAGACAAGCATTAGGCCAGGGAAGGAATTGCCTTGAGGAATAGGTGAGACTTCATCCTAAGAGACATGCAGGCAGCAGCCAAGGGCGCTCGTCCTGCCTTGTAGCTGCAAGAGCAGGTGCCATATGACTGAGCGACGGGGACTGTTGTCAAGGGTATTGTCTAAGTCCTCAGTCTACGATGCATTTATCTCAAGGAAAATCCGCATCTGTTATGTACTGAGACCTTTTTTTTTCTTTTTTTTTTCTTTTTTTTAACAACTTCTTTAGAACAGTTGGGCACCTGAAAACCCTAAGATTATCACTGAAGGGGTAAAACTGACACAGAACACAGGAGTGATATAGAATAAATGGAATGAAAATGTTGTATTCTTAAAGATGCAGTCAAACTTTGTTACTAAAAGTCTGGACAGCTGCCAGAAGTTTGTTCCCTATGTGATAGGATTATATGGCCACTAAGTCATTTGGTTTAGCCAATTTGCTATATAGCATATAAATCTGTATCTATCATAAAATCCACAAAGTTCTTCCCTTTTCTCTCTTGAGGTTTTCTTCCCAACATGAAAGCCAAGAACAACTTCAACAAGGTCTAAGGGCCACATCTGAGTGTTGTGTAATGCTTTCCTCCTGGCTTGTGTAGGTCAACAGGAAGAGATGCTGAGAGGATATAAGGGCAGATGAGGAGAGACAGCAAGCAGTAATTGTGGGGACAGGAGGTCATGACTGCTGTGGGCACCATCCTAAATCCCAGTGGGACTGTCTGCTTCCTCCTGTGCAGCTCTTGCAGTGTTTGGGAGAGAGAACACTAGCACTAAAGCATGTCAGACACATACACCAACTCCTTTAACCCCAAAGTATTGCTTATGGAAATACTTCCCAATAAAATGGCTATTATCCTTTTTGTTTGGTTGTTTTTTTGCTTAATTCAGGAGGTTTCTGATACTTACGCCCAACCTCATTAAGGATAAAGTCTCTGTGTCATACAAGAGCTCTTGTTAGGGTCATCCCTTGTCTATTCTTACCTGTCAGGTCTTCAGAACAAGTCCCTCTTCCTTTTGCTGGCTGGCAACTCTCTGTCAGAATGCAGACAAAAAACAATCTGTTTTGAACCGTGGTCTCCTTAGGTCCATGGTCTACAGAATATTGTAATGCAGGGGAGCTATTGTTCAGCTGCTGACTGTCTGCACCCCAAATGGGATGCTGTGCATGGTGAGTCTTCCTAGATCTACTCCTCATAATACACTGCTGCCTGAGAGATGGGTGCTGACAGACATCCCTGCATTATTAGTGACAACCTTTTTTCTTTTCTTTTCTTTTCTTTTTTTTCAAATTTAGGATCTTCCTCTAACTTCATCTAGTAGTTGTCTAGTGTTGTTCATAGAGATTGGATTTTTATTTATTTATGTATATTTAAATTTGTTATTTTATTTCCAAGTCAACTCAAATTTTCTTTGAGAACAGAAACAGCCTCTACATTTCCATTGGAGCTTGAGGCTAAGGGATGCCTGCATGATGTTTTGGAGGAAAAGGAAAAGATTTTATAAGATTTTAAAAGCGGGGCTAGGCAAGATTGCACAGGTTTATATTTCAGTATAAACATATACTGATTGGTTTTGTCAGCAGTATTTCACAATATGCTTTCCCCTATGACAGCCTTAAATTATTCATAACGTGCAATCTATTCCTTAAATTTTCAGTTATAGTGGTTTCCTGGTGGGGGCCATAGAAAAAGAAGGGAAGTATTGATTCGAAACATTTAAAATATAAATGAAGTTGTTAAGTTCTTTAGTACATGGAATATTATAGTCACTGGATCAGATTCAACCTCCCAGCATGTCTCTTTTCATAGACAGCAAAAACATGTTCATGACACCTCAGTGGACAGCGCAGTTCAGCTCTAGCCTCCTTCTGAAAATTCTGTGATTTACCCAGTATTTATTAAAAACAAACATGAATAATAAATGTTTCAGTACACTTGAATGCTAAAAGGGATCACTATTTTGTTTTAGTCTGACTTTAGGTCAGAATCTTAAGACCTTGGTTTGAAAGTACAGGTCCTTTGTCACTTCAACTTATGGAATAATATCAAAGCAATATCATCAGCCCCATTTTACAGAAGATGACTTACACAAAGTCTCTTGTCCAGTGTCACATGTGAATTTGGGGTTAGAGCAAGTATTAAACTCAGTGACAGAGCTTTTCTTTGACACTAGGGGAAAACTGGTCAGTGTTCATGGTGGTACTGCCATGGACAGGCATACCCGCATGTCCGCACATCTGACCTACGCTCTGCTCTGAGGCCAAATGACAGAGGCCAGGTCTCCTCTTCCATTCCCCTTCTGCAGTCTGTGAGCTGCTTCCCAGACGCATCTCATAAGTGAATAGGACCATCTAGCTCTGGCCACCTAGCTCTTAGAAGACCGGGTCATCTATTAGGAGCCATAACCATAAACCATCTATTATTTACTACATTCAGATTTATCTTTGGTAAAAAGCTATTATATTTGACCCATGATTACAATACATCTTAATCCTTCTAATACCAAAGAGCATTTGTAGTTTTCCTGTCCTTGAATAATTCCACTTACTTTAATAACATGTAAAAAAATGTTTGTAGACTCTAGCTAATTTAATGGCTTAAGGTTAACAATAAATAGTGTCTAATTAAACAATTATCATATGGTATTTTGAAAAAGAAAACAAACTTTTTACTATGCAAAGCCAGCTATTAAAATACAGTAAGTAAAAGAATTGTTTTCCCAAATAAAAAGAAAAGTTACAGTGAGAACTTTAATTTCTGAATGGTTTAAAATTAGTTATACCAACAGGGCTAGAGATAAAATGACCCAGTAGTTCTTTTTCAGTATCTAAGTTACTTATGGGGTGCTAGGTTTCTTTTGGCTTACTTCATACATTACACACAGACAAAAACTATTCACTTTTCACCTGGTTTCTTTTCCTCAGCAGCAGAAAGGATTAGGATTTTTGGAGTATAAATTATTCACAAAAGAAACTTCTGTCAGGGATGGCTGAAAGTATCTTCAGAATTCAACCCACGTTCTTGACTAATTTTTTGAAACCTCAAAAAAGGCATGATTTTTCCTTTGGAAATGTTTTTGTTCAAAAAATTGTCAAAAATAATTTCTAAAAAGGGATTTAAAACCTGAAAATAAAACTACACATTTCATTTGACACAAATGATTTTTCCCAGTTTTTTTTCAGTTCAGGCAGTGAACTGAAAAATCAATTATTCACAGAGCTCTACTGGCAAATAATTCTTATCATAATAATTCCAGAGGGAATTATACTGTGACAAGGAGCTTATATTGTATGGAATTTAGAAGTTAAAAAATTGAGGCTAGTGCAATAAACAATGAGAAATGTTCTGTTCAGTTTTGTCACTTTTCTCTTTCAAATTATGACCTCCAATCTAAATGAAAGTAAAAGAGAAAAAGCAAAAAAGAGAAGAAAAAAGTCTATGTCTTCTAAAGTATGTTTGGAGTGTCTATTTTGGTAATAATAATAACAAGCCAATTCCCAATTATTTCAGATGGAGCTGAGTCCTAAGCATTCTGAAAATCATACCTACTGTCACTCAAGAAAACACCAGGACTAAACCACTTTTGAAATATTTAGTCAGAGTCTTTTGCTCTGAACAGTTATACTGCCCTTTGCTTTGATAGTTTATTCATGAATATCTTGGGCCACACTCAAGAAAAAGAATTTATGTGCCTTATGCCTCATAATTATCCCTAGAATTAAAGCTCAGCAATCTGATTTTTCAAAAAGAGATCAATTACCCGGTCCTTGTAGTAAGTGCTTTCTCCTTCTTAGCCTTTATGAGAAGCACCAAGAACAGGTTATTGCAGAACAAGTCAGATAACAATATGTGGGATGTTAGAGCAAGAACAACCTGCCAGGGACACTTCCCTTTTGGGGGGAAATGTGCAAAATCTACAGCAATGGCAGTATTGCACAGGGAGAGAAGTGGTTCAAAGTCCTTAAACTCAGGTAGTACCCAGAGGTAATATCAACAATAACCAGCAGAACACTGGGGGGAACAGCAGGACATCTTTTACCTGTGTACCAAGGCACCCTTCAAAGTGGTAGCAGTGATGATTCCTGGGCCGTGCTGATTCTGTACAGATGAAGAACACAGTGAAAGCCAAAGAGGAGGAATATTAAGCTAGTTTTCAGAATCAAGTGTTAGTACTGGGCTAGACTGTATATTTATAATTCAAAAACTATTCAAATATTTATCATTTTAAAATATCTATCCAGAGTACAGGCCACAAAGTCATATGCCAAAAGTTCTGGTGTATGCAATAGGATTCTCAAAAGAGAACAAAATGATTTAAATTTTCTCTAAGACTTCAGCTATCCCAAGGGTTTCCTTAAATGTCCTGTCAGTGCCTAGACATCTCATAGTGACATTGATTGAAAATTAAAAAGTTCTTTTACCAGTGTTTCTTTACCTCCACCCCCAGAAAGAGATAGAAAAAAAAAGGAAGCCTCATTTTGAAGTACATTTCTTTTTGAAGCACTTCAGTCCTAGGCTTGCTAGGGACTTTTAGGTTGGGCATTACTATATTTATCACTGGGACTTTGTTCTTTTTATGTATTTTTTCCTGGTACATCTGGAGCAAAAGGTGGCCAAAATACATAGCACACACACAAAAAAAAGTATCAGTTTTCCTTTGCTCTTTGGAGAAAAATTTTACTTCTTTCTAGTTGCTTTCCAAGAGAGAAAAGTGGGGTCTCCCAATCAACTGCTTGAAGCTTTGACACGCTCTCCTAATGCTTGCTCTGACTGCTTTCTTGGCACATGATACACCTTTCTCTCCATTCCTGTAGGAGCATGCCCAGACTGGCCAGGAAGATACATTCACAGGAACCACATGATTTTCATTGAATCAAATGCTCAGCATTTGAACTTTCCTTTCTCTGATAGGATTAGTCAACCTAAGCAAATGATTCTACTTTGCATTTGCTTTTCTCTGAATTATGACTCATTTTCTTCATAGAAACAAATCTTCTCCTGGCTTATATGTGTTTGTTTTAAAGGGGAGGTGGAATTCTTCCTAGGGTTTTGTTTGACATGTAAAATCCTCTCTCCTTCAGACATAAACTTAAAATAAGAGCGTAAAAGCAAAATTGGTCACAGCAGATGCCTGTCGGAGGGCAAATAGGACAGAGAATATTCCTCGCTAAATGTGCCAGCTATCTAGTACAAGGGAAAGGCCTTTCCTGACCACACTGAAGTCTTTGTACTGACTGCAATTGGAATGGGACTGAGCTGTAAACTGCTTCAAAGCTATCAAAGAGGTCTCATTTTTTCAAGTGAAAATTAGTGCCCAAGAGCATGGAAATGGCCTTGAGGCCATATTCTGCATCTCTTCTGTACCTGTATGCAGGAATCCTGCCCTACCTGCCAGTGCAGCTGCACAAGGGGCAGCTGGAGCCGGTTCCAGCGCCTCCAGTCCTCACCAAATGTGGAGGAAGATAGCAGCAGCAGCACGGTCCTGTGCTCCCCTTCCTGGGGATCATCGTTTTAGGGTTTATATTGACTGCTCCTGCTAGGGGTATTTCAGAGAGTACCACAAGACATCATCCCTCCCTCTCCCTTGGAGGCGATCCCTTACAGCCCATACACCGCTCTTCTGTATATACCATCACTGTAGCAGTAACTACTCAGGGCACATTCTAGCCTTTAAATGACTTGTTAGGAGGTCTCTTATACAGAAATGCCTAAAAGTGTATTGAAAAGAGCAACAGATGTACTGCTTCACAGAGCTAGTTTCCCTGGTGTGGAATTCTGAATACATCATCGATATTTTTATGCTGCTTTTCACTATTATAGTCCTTAAGAAGTGAGAGAAATCAGTATGAAATTAACCTTGCTTGTTTCTCATGCAGCAGGAATGCTGTTCCCCTGGCAATGGTCCACAAAAATACTTTATTCCCTATTGTGGCACAATAGGTGCTGCACCATGACTCTTCCCTAAGCTGAAGAAAGTAAAGACATGACTGCTTCAGCCAGGTCTGTCCAACATTAATAGTTAACACAGATTTATAACAGCTCACTTGGGGTATCTCTGCATGTGAGAAAAAAAAATTCCCATTGCAGAGAGTTAAGTAACATTTTTGAGTGATATTGTAAGCATGTCCACTTGGCTGGTAATTTAATCTCCATGATTTTAGACCTCCCACACAACAAATTGTTCCTTTTCAGTGGTGCGCTGGGAAAAAGAATTCAGGATACCAGCTGGCAGCTAATACTGTGGAATACTACTTACAAATAAAGATAGAAAGTTTGCTGTAATCACTAGCATGTTAGAGCAGCTTTCTTGGGATTGCTGCTGAGCAGATGTAAGACTATTATTAATTAAATTAAAACAAAAAAATTGGTTTCATAATAAAGTTAAAAGTGGTGACGTGCATTAACCCAGTGCCAGGAAATTCAAATCTAATGTTCAGATTTGTATCAGGATAAAAGAGAAAAGGAGAGGAATACTGAATCTCAAAGATTTTTTAAATTTTGCTCTACAAGTTTGTAAACTATAAAACTTTGTAGTGATATAATGCGTCTTTCATCTGATATTATTATGTAACATTCTTAAGTATCTATCAGGTTGTGGAACAAACTTCAACAATTATTACGATATAGTGGCATCTATCTATTACAGTGATTAAAAAGGATATGTGGATAGGATCTCTGTTGGTGTGTATTGTCTTGTTGATGATTACTTTCTCTCCAATGGGTGGATGACAAACTAAGGCTGGCTAAGCAGAGCATTAGACAGCGACAAAAAAAGAACAACATAACCTTAAAAAACATTGCTCCTTGATGGCAAAGAAAAGTAGCCAAATCTCAGTCAGCATGCCTAACTTTTCTGCAGCATCAGACAGGTAATGACAAGGTACTGCTGAGCTCATTACATTATTCCAGCTGGTGGAGACAGAGCTGCATTTTTGTGTCAATATTCATTCTCCAGTATGATTCATAACAGTATGGGCAGTTGAGGAATACAGTATTCATAGTTTTTTACCCTATCCCAGTTATTCTTGGTATTTAGAACAAACCAATTAGAACACTTTTGAGACATCATGACCACTCATTACATCCAAGTACTGTAGTACCTCTGTAATAGATACATTTCCCACCCTCCCTGCCCCTGCCCTCCCATCCCATCATGCATACAAGAGACTATTGTACGAAATACAGCAACTCAGTAATGTGATTCCAATGAGAAAGGAGGAGAATTTCTAGTGAGAGAGAGAAGGAAAACTGTAACACTGAAGTATTCAGAGTTTACATCCACTGCTTTTCCTCTGTTTTTCAGCAGTAGTGTGGGAGCCTACCAAATTAATAATTAGCTTTAATTGATTAGTTGGCAGCAGTGCAAGAAACTGTCTTTATTCATCTTAGTAGGAGAATTTGCTTCCTCTCAGAAAGAGACAGGACTGAATGACATGACATGAATGGTTCCCAGTTTTGGCATCCTTCAGGCAGATAATAAAAACTTCCTATTTCTGAAGTTAAAGGTTGAACCGAAACAGGCAGTTCAGAATACCAGCAGCCTACCGTACAACAGTCTGGTCCCTGCAACCACATCACACCTGGGCTCCTTAACTTCCATTGACTCCCAGTTTCCATCCCATGCTCGTTCTAGATCTTGGGTCTGTCATTCAAAATGATGAAAAGATTATCTGCCATAACCTTTAATTCATCTCTAAAAATACAGCCACCAAGCCTGGGATAATATGGGTAAAAGTTGGAGACAAATTAGGCCACATTTCACACAGTGTGAACTAAGGCAGTTTCATTGATTCTAATGGAGCCAGACGGATTTGCATCAGTTAAGAATCTGGCAAACTGTGTTCACAGGTGAAATTATTTGCGGAACATGCTGCTGGCAAACTCTAGCAGATTTTATAGCCACCCTCTTGTTGACACATTTCCATGAAAACTAATATCTCTGAAGAAAAAGCAAAAAATGAGTATTTGGGAAGGGGAAGGAAGTTAGTTCTCGATTAGGTCCAAAAACAGCTATTTTCAGGCAGATTTATTTCAGCTTTAACACTTAGATACTGTAATGATTAGCTTTATAGAAAAATAAAGACTCAGAATCTGAAAAAGACATAGGAATATCATTTCGGTTGTTCTACCACTGGAGAATTTTCTTACTCCATTCAAATCAACAGAGTCCTTGAATACATTTGTGGGTTCTCAGCTTTAGATATTCAGTTTAGTATTAAATTAAATATTCTCTAATTTTCTTTCCTGAATTGTATTGTTTTATGACACAGACACCTTAAAATCTGTTCTTGCAATTATTTACAAAAGAATGAGAAATAAAAACTAGAAAATTAATTTGGCCATTTCAATTGGGTAAGTGTAAGTATTTAATATTAAGAATGGGTATTTTTAATGTGATAGACTGAAATGACTCTGAATTAACTGTTCTCTTTCTACAAGCATAGTTGGGTTGTTTTTAAACCACTTATTAGACATAAGAGACTCAAGTAGCTGAAGATTTTCTGATCTGTTGGTAGAAAGTGTCGTCTTAATTTTGGTAGGTTTTTTTTTTTTATCTAGCATACAAACTAGAACAGTTTCAAGTGCTTAGATACATAGGTGTTTTAAAGAAGTTTAAGAGATCACTGCCTCCTCTTCTTTTCTGTTTGACTTCTAAATGTTATTGTTCTAGCCTGTATACATTTTCAGTTGCCTCTCTCCTTTTTGTTTTAAATGATGTCGTCAAGTAAACTAATATATTTCAGAGACATTTACAATTTGTTTGGTGACAGAAAGTTAAATATCTTAAGAGAATTCATTCCCTAACCTAGATTTTTCCTTGAAGTGGGGTTATTGTGATAAGCAGGAAGGCTAGGATATTTAAGTGTTTTGGCCACTTTTTAAAAGTGTAAAAGTTTTTTTTAGAGTTTAATGAGGCCTGATACTGAAATCTTTAAAAAGTCAATATAATCTTTTTAAAGAGAACTTAACCTTCATAGAGACCAAAGGATCCAGCCTCTGAATCCTTATAATTTGCTGCTTTTTTAAATTTTAATTTAGTATTTGAGTTGTCCAACTACTTTTTTTTTCACTTGCCCATGATAATTTATAATCATAAAAAGCAACTTCTGTGGGATTGTGGTTTCATGAAAGAGAAAAAGAAATCTCTCTCAGACCAATACCTTGTATGCTGAATTTAATGCCAGGTATAAACCTCTCAAAGCAGAGAATTAAAGCAAATACTAGCATATTGCCAGAAGACTACCTTATTTATGTAAAAAAAAGTACTCAGAGGAAAAAGCAAATAATAAAGTTAAGAATTTCATTGCAATCTCTGTTCATCATTGCTATGTAAAATCTGTTGAACAGATAAACTTTGTAATACATTAGGAAATCCCCTTTTTAATGCCTGAAAGATATTATTCAATATGACATCTCATCGGCTTTTACTGTATGGTCTTCACTTCTGACAGCAAAGTACACCTTTCCAAACCTGTGAATTAAAAATAGCATTTGATGACACATCTGTTACTCAAAGTCTTTTAGAAATACCAATTCTGATTTTGTTTTTCTGCAAGTTTGTTTTTTCTGCATGATCAGTTAATTTATAATAGTTATAAACTCCAGAAAATGATAATACCCTAGATTGCTCTGTATAAAATTATATGATTCTGTCAACCATGAATCTCAAACATTTTAGAAAAGCAAGTATGTTTCCTTACCAGGTTGAGTAATTAGGCTACAAAAGAGTGAAAAGATTTGCTTCTTTAAATGCTTGACAAAAGTAGGACTAAGGTCTCTGTCATTTGACTCAAGTTATGGGAGCAGGCTCAGAAGGGGCTTGGCCTTTTTTCTCTACAATCCCAGGCTTTCAAGGTTTGGGGACTAGCTCCTCAGCTACTATAGTTAATGAAGGTGTATTTTATAATAATAGCAGAAAACATGCTATCTTTTCTTTTTAGATTATTACAAGTGACTGGAGAATCAACATACAGGAGGGTGATCATCAGCTGATGGTAGAAGAGAACAGTAGTCTACCTACCCCTTCAAAAGAGAAGGATTAGGGTGCTTGTGGCAGTCTGCCTGCAAGGGGCAGGGGGAAAGGATCAGTCTGCCTTGCAAAGCAGCAAAGCCAAAGGGACCTGCCCCAGCATCTGTTGTTTTCAAAAAGAAAAGACAGTATATATCTATCATATAATGTACTAATCAGATACAGGCTGAGATGCAGATTGATCAGAAGTGATCGTGTAGTTCTTGTTCAGCATTTACTTTGACATTTAAATAATCAGAATTTATGGAAATGTTCACTAGTGTGTGAACACAATAATTCATAGCAAGATGTTAATATTTAAGTTTATCACTTGAGCGCCCGTATTGTTGGGCAGGCTTGATTCAGGTAGTGGGTATTCAGTGTCCTGCATGGCTGATTTCCTGCATGAGTCCTAAAAGTCCTCACTCTTATGGGAAAGCATATTATGCTGCCCTTTCGGACTTTGTTTCCTTTTTTAATTTCAAGCTGTCCAAACTGCTTGAAAGTAGGCCACTGAGAAAGGAAAGCAAACATGCACTCTCTGTCTGGGTTATATTGTTCCCCACTAGATATAATATTTTCAGCTAGGGAGAATAAGAAGCTATTTTGCCCAATTTTCCATACTGCCTGTGGGAATCTAATTCAATTTCCTCCCAAATTTAGCAATGAAAACTAAACAGTAAAGAATAAAGTTGAAGAGGCTTCTGCAAATCTCTGGATTCGAAGGTACTAAGGTGCAGTAGGATTACTGAGTGCAGGTTAAACTTCTTTCCCAGCCACAAAGCTACTTACAGATTTAAGAAGCTTAAAAACCTGATCCAACATTAGTCCTTGCTTTGCAAATGAAAGAATAATATATCTACCTATATAAAGTTATATTTGTTATTATTGAATTTTTTTTATCCTTCATTATTGATGTAGCCCCATTCCACAAAGGCGTCTTACTTTCAAGGGGAGATTATGGTGTATTAGGTAAATTCAGGGAAAGGGGCATGGAAAAAGACTGGTGACCAAATGCATTTCCAAAAATAAACAAATGAAAGAAAGGACACACATTTCATTACTCCCACTATGGTTCTTTGCCTACATTTTACAAGCAAACTGCAAGGGTCTTATTCATAATTTCTGGAAAAAGATGTAATGCATTTTTGGGCTTGGATTCCTTACTCCAACTATAAATGTGGACCCAAGATATTCATATAGCTCAAAAAATAATGAATTAAAGCCAAAGTTGACTTTTCTGCTTCACATGAGCTGGAACATTTGTTCAGCAGACCTACTTACAGCCAGCAAACCATGTCATTTTCTGATTGCCAACTGTCCTTAGTTGTTCTGACCCTTTTAGCTCAGAAATTCCTCAGACAGAGAGTCGCTGCAGTGAGCACTCGTAGTCTAGATTGCCGTGATTATCTTGTTAGCTCTTTTATCTCTGTGTTCCTGTTGTCTGCTCCTCCATCCTCACAGAAATAAACTGGCCAGCAGTCATTTTATTTCTTTGCAATAGTGCCTGTTATACCTGTTTTCATTCCCACAAAATCTGCTTCAATAGTAAAGCTTTGTAGCCATCTATTAAGCTTTGGAATTTGGGATAAGGACTGGCATGTTTGGGGGGGGTTGACACAACACGGATGATCCTATGATTTAATGAATAATAGTACCCAGTAGCCACATGAGGTTCCTGTGGCTAAGTGAGCCTCTGTCCAAAGATGTTCCACTTGTTAGGTTTAGGGGGAAAACAGACTTAGGTATCTAAATATTTTCAGGTTGTTTACCTTGTACATTCAATGGCATAAGAATTTTGCTACTTACCTGTATAGGCTGTTTCTCAAATTTTAATTCGTTTTAATTTCTGTCACATACAGTGACAGAAAAAATATTTTTAAAAAAAGAACAGCTAAATGTAAAATCACAGAAAAGAATGATTCAGATAGAAAGTTAGTTTTATCCCAAGTACTCCACAATATATTTTAAAGGTGCCAATATTTTAAACTTTTACTGTCTCCTACCTATACCCCTTCCTCCTTCATGGCTGACGTATCACTTAAAATGTATTTACAACACAGAATTTCCATCTTTGTCTAGATTACATTAGAAAACTAGATCCCACTGGTGAAGCTGCCGCAAGGCCATTAGTAACCTTGAGCAAGATACTGAAGATGACAGCCGTAACACGTTTGATGCCATGCTGCACGTGGCCAAGTCCTTCAGAGCAACAGTAACAGGGTGCTGGAGGTAGTTGCTAGCACCCGGGAGCTGACACGAGCTTCTAACATCACTAGCAATGATTTCAAATTCTTAATGTGGGCAGAGCCCCCCAGCAGTACCAGTGTGTGAGGAGGGTGTTTTACACTGTGTGAGCTACGTTGTGTGGAAAGTAACGTGAGGAGCAAACATGCAGTCTCCGATGTAAGTTCAGGCTCTGCTTACACGAATGCAGAGAGCTGGCCCATGGCATGTAAAAACAAAAAGCGTTTGCAGAGCGCTTACAAGTTGGGTTTAAGTTGATTTTTTAAACTTTGGCAATGACCTAGAATGATCCAAAAATGTATCTAAGTGAGGAACATATGGCTAGTCGTTAAAAATGTATCAAAGAGCTTCTCTTGTCTTTCTTTCTCATGAATGATCTGTTCAACATAAATGATCCCCTTATGTGACCTCCAGTCTGCTGGTTGGCACTTACATGCAAGTGAATCAGCATGCTATTAGCAATTACTTTAGTGATATTTACAGCATTTTAATGTCAGTTGTCTATATGTAAATAGAATCTGTGAGAAACACAGCATGCCCAGGGCTCTTTCTCCCACTGAAACAGAACTGTTCCTTGAACACACCAGAATGCTTCCTACACCTTACATAACTGCCAAAAATATCATTTAAATTGCTTTATGACAAAATAATGAGTCTGTCAAAGATGAGTGGTCAGAAAAACAAATTTGTCCTCCTACACAATTAGAGCTTATAGTGTTGGACAGCAATATCAATCTCTAGCTATCCGAAATTAAATTTGCACATTGGAGGGAAATGTGTTCTTGTTTATGCTCTAAACAGGATGCTTAGGCAGGAAACATTCTTACAGGTTGAACTAGAAAGATGGAAATCAACTGAGCTGTAGAAACATCAGGCTAGAAGTTTAAAAATATACACAAATGTTGTGGGGACTTGGTGTTCACTTTCCCAGGCTCAGCACTGGCAAGGGAGCTCCCACAATGACCAACAAAAAAAAGTCTTGGAAAACTCTCTCTGTCACTAGATTTAACCAGCAGACAGCTCTTCTCTCCAGGTAGAAAGTATTCAAGACCTGTATTGCCCCAAGCATAACTTAATTGCTCACAGAGTTGTTGATATTTATAACTGCATAATTCTGAGATTCTTTGTAAATATGTAGCAAACCCTGGCCTTATGTTGAGCATATACTGTATTTGAGAATGACGCTTTGTTCTTAATATCTACTTTATTCTTACGTGCAGCTTTACTCTCATAATGTTTACCAGTGCAGTGAAATGGTTACTAGATATATCCTCTTACATCTGCCATACCTTACCTGTATTCTCAAAGCTACCCTACTTATTCCAGCTGCCTCAGTCATCTCTTCTCAGTACACATGCAAACCCACTTGATGTGCCAAGCAGCTGCTACCCAATAATTGCATTTTTGGGCATGTGTATGTAACATTTTGCGAAGCACTTTGAATTTTTTTTATTTCAAGAAACTATATTGGCATGATACATTGTTCTCATCTGGAACATATCTCAAACTTGCTCAGTAAACAGAACGTGGAAGCACTTTTGCAAGTTCTCTTGCAGATTTTCAGAACTTCTCCATTCTTATACCTGCAGCCAAAGCAACCATATTCTTCTAATGGAAGAATCTACTAAGGCCATACTAAATTTGGTGTTTAATCTACTTTGTACATAAATCTAATTAAGTTTTTTATTACTATCTCAGAGTTAAAGCAGTAATAGCTAGGAATGGCCCTTCAGAGCCAAGTGTTTAAAGAAGAAATGGCATCTAGGCGTTTCAATAAAAATGCATCATCATGGGTATTCACGTAAGGTAACAAAACATTTCCTTTCCTTTGGAGCATAGAAAGAAAGTAATCTTCCTAAAGACAAGAGGAGACAGAGGAGAGACCCTGAACGTGGACGATTCATCTTCCATAGGAAGCTGATGTCCACATGCCAACAGTGGTCTGATCAGAGCCCCATTTGGCCACCAGGTTGGTGGTGCTCAGCTGACCCATAGTGATTTGAAATGCCTTAAGTCAGGCTTCTGCTGCTTCATTTGGAAACTGCTCACAATCCAGTATATCTCATCGTAATGGTAATTTTCCTCATGCTCCACCTGGATGGCATCTTTTACTTAAATAACCTTCTTTCTATAACCTTAAATATTTCCTTTCTCCTTGCTGCTTATCCCTCAAACACAAGTAGCTTTTTAGTATACTCCAGGCATCTCTCAGTCCCAGTATGCACATTTACCTCTCTCATTCTTCCAGATAAGTCTGTCCCTCAAGCACAACAGATCTCTCTCTTGTTCTTCTCAGGACTTTCTCAATTTGTCCATACATGCTCTCTGATGAGGTCCCTGGGACAGATTGCCCAATTCCGAGTGCAGCCTTTCTAGAGAGAAAACAGAAACATACAAAATATTATTTCCCTGTTTCAATAAAAAATGCCTCTCCATATATAGCACAAAATTTGATATTGGCTTGTTTTTCCCCAGGCACAGTGCACTCCAAACATATGTTCAGTTTGTTTTCCACATTTGCTTTTTGTTCTCTTTCAGTTTTAGCACTATCTGCATTTTACACTCATTTAGTATTCAGCTATGTCCTTGGTTTGCTGTGGAAATCATGATTAATCTCTGAAATCTGTGGAGTGACATCAGCAAAAAATTGGTGTGAGTGAGAGGAGAATCAGAGCCTACGTGGTTCAGTCCGCTGAATCTTCTACTATTTTTCTGCTTATGTTTCTGCTTGCTTACTCATTATGTGTAGTTACTCATACCAACAATATCTCCAGTTTAATCACTGCTGATTTCATTAATCTACAGATTTTTTCAGACTTGTATAACACTAATGATCATAAACCAAATCTAACTTTTATGTTACTTACAAACCAAGATGCCAAGGGTAATGCTTTTTGCCACATGTTATCTGATCTTTTGTGGTTTGGGTTTTTGGAAACTCCTTTTTTCTGCCCACTTTAACTAGCTCCGAGGCTTACTTTAACACTACACTTGACATTTTTAATATAAATGTATTTTATGCTTTGATCTTTCATCCTTAAGTAGTCCTTTAGAAAACCACAGTAACCATGCCTCGTTCCTTACTTTCTTCTCTTAGAAATTGTGCACAGTTAAGTTTGAATTATTCTGAGTTTTTTCAGAATTACTAGCACCGGTAACTCTTTTTTGTTCAGTTGTCTATGTTAGGTCATTTTGACTACCTATTCTCTGCCAAAAAAGGTTTTAGGAGAATCTTTTATTTCTTCAATATTCAAATTTGTTGTTCTTTCTTTCATCCACTTACAATAATATTCCTGGGAGGTTACACCTCTCTCCCAGTTTTGTTTTTTTTTTTTTTCCTTAATAATCACAGCTTATAAGGCTTTAAAATTTGACAAAAGGCCCCACCTACTTCCAGGAAAGTGCCTTTTGCTGTTTCTGTGAAAACCTGCCCATATTTGGTACAAGCATAAGCCTCCAAAATCTGTAGTTTTGCTTAGTCTGTTAGAGTTTGGTGGCTAAAATCATGAAGACTCCTTCTGCAGAAACCCTTCGTGTCCCTGTACTGCAGATGAACTGCCGCATCTAGGGCAGAACAGCTACCGTGTCCTGATGCCACAAGAATGTGTCCTGGGCTGAGAAGCACTTTCTCTGCAGCAACCTGCCTCTAAGAAACTCCAAAACTGAGCACCAGGACTGAGAGCCATGCTATTCTGTGCTGTCCATGGTCTCTCGCCCGGCCTCTGGGAAATAAGACAAACAAGGAGGCAACCTATGAAAAGGTGGATTACAGTGGAGTTAAAGAATGTGGGAAGTAAAAGGAAGTAAATATGTATGAGAATTTATGGGAATTGTGTGTATGTGTATACATACACACTTATATCTAAATACATACCTACCTACATACATAAATACATACAAGACTGGAGAGAAGCAGGAGAAGATGGAGAAGGCTAGAGTCCCAGGATTTTTAAACACACAAGCAAAATTGAAGAAGAGTCAGTCCAGGACTTCAGGAATGTATGACAAGTATAGCCTCTAAGTTGTGCAAACAGAATTTGCACAAGATTTTCAGACACAATTATTCTTTACTTGCAGGTGATTATTATAAGCACCTTATGCACATTTGCAGTAATTAGCAGATGGACCTACACGCATTTTCCCCTGCTTCAGTTCCTTTGCTAGTCTGGTGCACTCTTTCAGAGCCCAAGGAGTTAGAGTTTTTCCTCAGAACTATCAGGCTTTTTCTTTGTGCCCAGATCATTTTGCTGTCTCTGGCAACTGATGGTCCCTCCAATAACCAGAAATCAGCCCATGAAGGAAAGCCAATCTCTTCCTCCTTCTTATTTATTCTAGTGACTCCACAGTCTCTCCTACTTCTTCCACTTCTGATTCCCTTTATGTTTTTGCATTGTCATCTTTGTGTATATCACCTGTTTGGGAGTCTTCCATTTTCAGATTCTTGTGGACAGTAAAACAATCCATCACTTTTCTTAACAACAGTGCCATTTACCAAAATCTTAAGGCTGTACATGAATGGGTACATCTCATCCGCTGACACCCAGACAGGCATCTTTCATTCTGCAATGGATAGTTATTGAACATTCACCTTACAATTGAGATAGTCTTTAAGCGTCAGTATTTTGGAAATAACATAAAAATGAAGCACCTTTCCGTTTCTCTGGCATATTTAATACTTTTTAGTAATTTCAATTTAAAATGTGCTGATTCTGTTCTTCTTTAGAACAAGCATTGCTTAAATAACAGCAGTTTTATCTGCCTCATTTCTAACAGCAAAGCAAACACTACATCATCTACTATACTACAGATCTTCTGGATTTTCTGCAGCAGCCACTTATGACAACCGCAAGTTTGTTTTACCCTGGGGATATATAAGTATGTGGCCAGTTGCTTCAGGTCATATTCCTTCTAAATGGAAGTCAGCTTGACAGCTGTTAATTTGCACTTGCTAAAAATCTTGGCCATTCCATGTCTTGTTTTGCTCTAATTATTGGTCACTGTATGGAACAGGTGACAAATGCCCACATGAGAACCCTTTAAATCACTGGATGTACAATCATTAGGAAAACAAACAACCAGGGTCATTAAATACTAGTTTTCTCTCCAGCCCCAAACAGAAATAGATTTTACCCATTTCTGACATCTATTGGAAAGAGATGGAAAGAAATAACAACACCTTACTGTTTATGAAACTAGCTTTCCCATTCTGTAAGTGTCCTAGTTTCAGGGAAAGAGAGGAATTTAAAGAAAATACAACTGTTTAAGAGTAGATGCAGAATCTGATTTACCTAATGATTGTATCACAAGGTTTGATTGAGTGTTTTTTGCTAGGGAAATGTAAAACAAAATTCCTTCTAAAATATTTCCTCTGACCTTCAGGTACTACAATTATATCAAAATAAAGTGGGCAAATAATTGTCCTTTCTGAACAAGACAGTGCTTACTCAACAAGATGGCTTTTGCAATTTTATAGTCAGATTTTGATAGCATACTTTTCTGTAAACAGCATTTCTATTGGTATATACTATATATCATTATCTTATCCATAGAGAATACAAAAAGCAAAAAGAAATTAGCAAAAGGTTTCCAAATACAGGCATTTTGCTTCAAATTAATTGGATTTTTTTAGACACTCTTTTCTATTAGTTTATCATACAATGAAATTGTGTTTAAAACATTAGGTATATTATTCACATTGTTTAAAAATAATTTTGAATAGTCTTGAAGTTAGACCTACAAAATGCCATTATAGTGAACTTGTATTTCTCAGCATTCCCCTCTGCTGAAGTATGGCATTATAGAGCATATTTAATTGAAGTCTCTTTTCTAGGATTCTCCAGGCCTAATTTTGGTCTTAATTTGGGCCAGGCTCTTTAAGGACATAAGTACAGATTTTGTTTTTATCCATGTGAATAGTGAGTAACTCTGGAATTTTTGCAAGATTATAGAGTTGCCTGTTATGAATAACTTTGCTGATCTCACTAGAGCTGTGTTAGTGGAGACAAGAGAAGATTCAGCACCTTGTAGTCCTGGTGAAATTACTGCTTTTAGACTAGTGCTAGAGTTGAAGATATTACAAGCTGCTGTTAGATTGATGTCTTTTAAAACATGCTAAAATAATTACACACTCACAACACACTAAGATATAGAGTGATTGCCACAGAACATATTTTATTAAGACTTAGTCTAAACTCAAATTCAGTTCAAAATAATATCCTACTCTTTTTTTTTTTTTTTCTATTTTTAAAAATAGGTGTAAGTGCAACCTTCACGCTACTGGCTGTAAAGAAGAAAACAAAAGACTGCTTTGTGAATGTGAGCATAACACAACTGGCCCAGACTGTGGAAAATGCAAGAAAAATTACCAGGGCCGACCTTGGAGCCCTGGTTCTTATCTCCCTATACCTAAGGGCACTGCTAATATCTGTAAGTAGTTCTGTATAATAAGGATTATTTCATTACTAGAATTCAGCCCCAAATAGTGACTCTGAAGGAAGATAAATGCTAGCAAAAGTTTGTCATTTATTTATGACTCAATGCATATAATTTAACAGAGTTAAAAGCATGTGTTAACTGTAAGTATGCATAATCTGTGTTCTTATATACTTGTAAAGAATTTGCATGTTTGCATCTCTAGACAAATCCCTGGACACTGCACAGTAAGGGCTAAGGAATAAGAAAAACAGCACCCTTCACTTCACAAAAGCACACACAGAGGAGAGTAACCAGTAGGTCTCCAGGTACACCTGCAGTGCTAGCCCAGCCATGGCTCCCTCAGCTCTCCATTCACACATTCTTATTGCTCGGGATTCAAAAAAAACTTACCTCAATTTGTGTGCTGAGGTCCTTGCTCATTTTTTATCCATTTAAGAAAATTAAAAAACCTCAGACTAGACTTTTTGACGTTTAATAATTAGATCTAAAAGTTAGTAAGGGAAAGCTTGTGCCTGATCTTGGCCTGCAGTCCAGATTCACATGCAATTTTGTTGATCTCTCTACATGTTTAAGAGGGGAAGTGAAGACAAAAATTAACTTGTTATATCTACCTATTTCCAACTAATACCCATTCAACAATGCTCATACTCACTATTCCAGTACACTTTTATATTATCCAAAGGAAGTTATTGACAGCTGCACTTACTGGTCCCAGCCAGGCTAAGGTCCAAAAGAAAATGGTGCTGAAAGAGAGGGCACAAAGACAAGTATAAGCATCAGTTCTTCCTTGCATGCAAGTATGAAATATACAGTGATTCAGATTCATCCTAAATCAAGTAACATACTTAAATTCCTTTGAGGAAAGTAATGAAGATGATGAGGATAAATCATCAAACCCTTTAACAGAACTTATTAGCTTCTTTTAAAAAAGAGTCCAGAGTTTTGCCCTGATTAAAAGCAAAACATTCATTTTAGAATATTAAAATATAACAATTCACTGAAAAGTTATTTAGGAGAAACAGAGCTATGTGCTGCAGTTGAATGGAAAGTTTAAAACCAGGAGCAATGTGCAATCCTTAGAATGTTATCTAAGACTTCAAAGCAGCAGCTGTGAGGAATCAAAACTCAAAAATGAATATCACAGGAAGCAGGGCCTTATCAAGTTAAATGTGAGAGTAATAGCCCAAGTAACAAACCATGAAGTGTGGGAGCATGAAATTATGATAAAATTCCTACTAAGCAGAAAAGAGGAACTTTCAAAAAGAGGGGGAAAAACATTTTGTAAGAGTATTCACTTTTTCCCCGTGTTATAAAAAAAGTGACAGTATGGCTTACAGAATTAATACTTTAAAGCTATGTTCAGAAAAAAAATAGTGAGATTTACAAGCTTGGGTTTTATTTACACATGTACATACACACACACACACACACACACACACACACACACACAATGCAGTTGCTACCTCAGCAGTCATCTGAGTGGGGAACAAGATACATCTGAACATGAAAATGGAGATATTTGTAAATGTAGTCTGCCATGTCAGTTACATAATTTTACATCAGTTGAGCATACACCAAAAGGAACAGTGGACTTAGCACACACACAAACACTGCCTGAAGCTGATCAAAGAAACTTTAACATTATTGAGTTCCATCAAATATACAGTTCCATCAAAATCAAAACCCTTTGCAAATAATAGGGAGTTTTTACTATTATTTTATTATTATTATTTTGATAGCATCTTGAAAATACAACCTTATTTGAGCTGAACAAATCTCCATCTAGCCTCAAATCCGGACTTCAGCAGTAATCAGCACCAGGAATTTGCAGAAAATTTTAAGTAGGGTGAACTTTGAGAGAGATCTTGCTTGCCTTCTGAGTTTCCAGCAATAAGCTGGCTTTCTGAGCTGGAACCCGCATTAGAACCATTGCAGTTACTAGTTGCTGAGTGGACAGAGCCCCAGATTTCACAAGTATGATTTCAGTGACATCTTACAGCAATGCATTTCACATTTTAATTACCCACTGAGTGAAAGGTACTTCGTTTTGTTTGGTTTAAATCCTTTTATTCAGTTAAGCCTGTACCTTCTTAGATTGGAAGAAACAACAAATAATACGTCCCTATTTACATACTTTATACTATTTATGATTATGTGTCCACTCCCCAATCTGTTTTCTATACAAAGACTCCTTATCTATTTAATCTCTTCACATGCAGAAGTCATGCCACGTCTGTGATCATCTGTGTTGTTCTTGCTCTCTTCTAGTTCTGTGATGTCATTTTTTAAGCTGGTGAAACTAAAACTGCATGTGAGATTCTAGACATGAGCACAACATGGAGTTATTTACAATAGCCTAAAAATATGTCTGCTTTATATTCTGTTATTACAGGAATCAGCCCTAGAGTCCTTTTTAAAGACAGGTGTCACAGTTGCAAAATTTCTTTTGGCATCAAGGCTGACATAAGTGACAGGTTATATGTTACAGTTGTTAGTTCAGAAATTTCATATTTGAGTTCTTTTAATATCCTTTTTGGGTGAATACCACCTTATGGTGATTGTTATTGCTCATTATTTATGTCTTCTAAAGCATCTTCAAACAATAATAGATATTCAGAAACTTCCTCCGTTTCAGTGCGAGAATCTCTCTAACCTTCTTTGTTGCGAGCATCAATAGAAACAATTAATTTAGTATTTAGTACTCTTATACCTTGATTGCCTATCTGCGCAATCATCTCTCTAGGAGACCTCCTGCTTTTAATGTGTTTGTTTAAACAAAAAAAGAATTATTAGGCTTTATGTTTGTAGCAAGCTGCTTCTCAAAATACTGTAGTTTATATTTAACTTGACAGATTTTATGCTTTTTTACCTATCTTCCTCATTTGACATGATTTACGCTTTTGAAGGAGGTCTTTCTAAAATCTTCTGTATTCTGTTGTTTTGGATTGGGGGCTTTTTTGTTTTTATATAGCTTGATTTTTATCATTTAAAAATGTTTTTGATTAGTAATACATTATTATTTTGGGTCTCTCATAAACTTTATCTCTAAACTGTCTCCATGCTGTCTGCATTCAATTTTGAGCTGTTCTTTTCAATTTCCATTTAACTAACTTCCTCATTTCTATCTGCTTTCTATCTTAAAGTTAAATATTACTGCAGTGAATTTGTTTGGTCTTTTCCTTCTCGACAAGTATGTTGACTTTCAGTCCCATGCTGGCTCTCGCAATTTCTTGAATCAGGTCCTATGTACCATTCGGAACTAAATAAGCTGCTATTCTTGTGGGTTGTCTGATTATTTGTTATGAGCAGCAGTCATTTATGGTATTTTAAAGCTTTTTTTCTTTTGTCACTCCCTGATTTATCCAGTGTGTGTTGAAGCATACAAAATTTCCCATTATTGTGTAATGTCTCTGCATAGCCAATGTAATTTCACTTAACTTATTGTGTTTATATCACCATCCTGGTATGCAGTCAGTAATGTAGCCCTAGCGACATTACACTCTCCCCAGACAGGGATGAATTCTGTAAACAATTTCTGGACCATGTTGATAGAATTAACTTTTTTAATCTGGTTCATCTCTAAACTTTTCTTGATACATTACATTAATTCTATAGGGACAGTTTATATTACCTGTACTCTAGTACAGGTTACCTCTAGCAGTAGTGTCCCTTTGATGCTCTTCCTCCCTCCAATTTTCAGAGTCCCACTTCTTCTATCTAAGACCAAAATATTTTTAATTTTAAATAGGTTTGAGGGTTTTCTGTTTTGTATGATTTTCTGCTTAAATAAAATACAGTTAAAATCTAGATGTATAAATGAAACAAAGTTTAGTTTTCACAAAATAAAAAGATGATCATTTTTCTTGAGATTCTCTAAATTTTGGAAATTTACTCAAATTCAACAAGAAGCCTAATGTTAGTTTAAAAAATCTTTCCAAACTGGAACTTATGTTCTTTCCACTGTTCTATTTCTACCATTTTTACAGCAAATAAGACTTTATTATGCCTTTTCAAGCCGTAGCTCATGAAATTTAGGATCATTCTAGATTGTTGTCTAATCACAGCCTAAGCCTTGATATAAAGCTATTTTCTGTATCCTTCTCATTATCAGTCAATGTGACTTTCTTCAGAAGAATGGAGAACATTCTTCCCTTTATTCTGCTTGTCACAGAGCACTGGGTATTTTGTTGTTTACTGATACTAACAATGCCTCCGCATTTGTCTACTGCAGAACATTTATTTTATGTTTTCACTCTACCTTATTGACTATTTTATGGTTACATTTATTCCCACGTGGTGCTACATGCTATGGATAGTTTGTTCTGCAATATGTTTTGACACTCAGAGTGATCTTATTGAATTTCTCTATACTTGCTATTACAAAGATAGCTTTTCTCCTCAACAGTCATATATGTCTGACAGCACCAGCCCTTTTCTTCCTCCTATTGTTTAGATCATCTTTGACACTTACGTTCTTTGCTCCATCAAACAGAGCTGTCCAAGACTACACTGGGCTCTCATCCATCAAAGCCTGCTTGCTTTTTGTCAGTCCCTCCACAACCAATAACCTGCACCAAAACTGCTTGATGCTCAGCAAAAGCCATCTCCCAGCTGTTAACGTGCCTTTCCTAATTCATAGTTCAACATGAAACAAAGGATTGACCAGGACACAGGGAACATACATTTCTTCAGTCAACAGTTAGGCAGATAGTCTCAGTCAGTTTACAGAATTTCTTGTGCAGTGTGTCGCCCTCTGATTGTACAGCCTCTCTCAGCAGCACTGCCTTAATCCTCCCTGAATGGGAAAAGACTTATGAGGCATCACTGCAGAACAGCTGCCACAGAAAGGGTTTCTGGCAAAAAAAATGACACTTGAGGTATTACACTGATCACCCTCATCTGTGTTTGTACTTTTCCCCGTGAATATTTGATGACATAAAGCCATCTTGAAGGACTGGTGTGAATGAAGTTGGCCAAGAGGTTGTGTGACAGCAGACTTTCTATTCAGGAACCTAAGGAGTATGTATCCCTCTAACTGAAAAGATTGTGCATCTTGCTCTCCCATCAAAGCATATGCATCCTGTAGAGAGTGTCCCATATTCTGAGGGTCACATTTTCTCAAACAACTGGAAGGAGCTTTACCCAATGAATGGGGTAGAGGAAGTTGTCCCACATGATCTCAATTCAAAGGAATGGGACAACCCTGCTTGAAAGATAAAATGTTGCTCCTTGATGATTTTGATAACATCTTTCAGAGATAAAAAGGCATGTATTAATGCAAACATATATTACAAAACAGCAAAGGTTCCTACTGTCCTCACTTTTTATTAAATATTAATTTTAGCTCGTGAAGCTTACAGAAGATGTAAAACTACAGGAAGAAATCACATGAAAGGTGTATGAAGCTGAGAAACCTGTTGGTGAGGGCAAAATTGTATTTGAGGTAGGGGTATTCAGGAAGACAGGAGTGTCAGGAAAACCTGCAGCTGATGAACTGACTTCCCTCTTACTAGGTATCCACTGCAATCATCAGTACAAGGATGCAGGTGTATACCTGAAAATGATGCACCATAAGTAATATTTGCTATATTTTTTAAAATGTGGCTTGAAAAATTATTCTTCAGCACTGTATCCTCTTGTATGACCCTACTGAATTGCTTGTGTTAGTTATGGTGGAACCTATTTGGGGGAAATCAACTGCTTCCATCCTTGTCATTGGTTTCAAACAAATCTGTTTACATAGTATATGATGAAGAGGTTTGGGGTTTTTGAAGTTTCCAGTGGAAATCAATAAATTAGGATTACTTGAAAAATCCTTTGATCTCACTGGGAGTATCCCATACAAAGAGTTTTCAATACTGGGTTAAAATTGCTAAAACGTCATGAGAAAAGGCCAAAGTTTTAAAAGGTGTTACCTAATCAAGCAGTGACAAAATATTCTCTGTGTCCCATTTATTTGTGGTGATAGTGCTTAGGAAAGCAGAGGTGGAGAATAATGAACTTCACCTAACCACTTCATTTCTGTGAATTAAAGAAATTTCAATCTTTACAAAGCAAGCAACTTCAAAATTAGCAGTGTCAGGAGTTTTATGGCTCTTGCAATGAAACACATGTTAAATTTCCAAAGATTTTTGTTTTTCTCTGTGTATGATCCCTTGCCTGAATTTTTTGCTTGAATGTTGTTTGACAACGCATGAAAGGTTGCCTCCTATGATCATGACAGTCACTCACTTTGAAGGGTTACAGATGCTGAGAGGTTCTCCCAGCTTCTCAGAGTGCTAAATTACTCAAGAATTCAAAACTTCTGAAACTGATGATGAAGTTCTGATATTGCAATCATACCTCAGTGAAGGATTTGCAAAGGGAAAAAGGACTCAGTGCAGGGCATGCTGTCACACTGCAACACAGACATGCTAGCAAAAGGTTGGATGTGGAATTAGCAGTCTGATTATGAGCAAGCTGCAAGCTAGGTGTATTGCTCTGGTAGCAGCAGGACCCTGTCCCTGGCTTCCTGGCATATGACAGATGCATGTTCAGCTAGCGGTGGAAAAGAGGCAGAAAAGCCCCTGGGAAAGATGACATCCAAGATCAAGTTGCCAGAATAATTAATCCACCCCATACACACTCTGCCCAGAAAAACATGCAGCCTCGCTGCATTAATTACTCTGCTGGCAGAAAGTGTGCACACAAATTGACTCTCTGAAGTGATAAGAGGACTGCAGTGTACGACCCACCCTGATACTACTGGAAGAAGCAGTGTGGCCCTTCTCACTGAAAAGGTTGATGCTCTTCTTTTGTATTATGGGCTTCATACTGACACGATCTTTAGAAAAAATCAAAAACTCACTTTCTTTACCATCATTTGATTTGGTGAAACACTCTTCAGAGGGTTTTTTCCTCCTTTTTCAGTAGTCAGCTGTATGATAGCTAATAGCTAAACCAAACCCATTTCTGGAAAAGAGAGAAACCAGAAAATTGTAAGTCAGATGCAGAAGGCCATTTGAAAGGAAAACACCAGATTTTTTTTCTCCCATATAATACATACACATTTAAATGCACTTACAGCAAACATTTATATACCAAAACACCACCCTCAAGTCAAGTCACAAATAATCAGTAGTATTAGATACTTACTTCTGGAATCTTTGCCATTTCTGTGGCAATAGCTACCTCTGAACTTACTTTGTATGCTTTAGTTACTGTTTTCTCTACAAAAAAAACTGTCTCCATTTCAGTTTTTGTCCTTCCCAGTGATTTCAGAGGGAAGAGAATTCAGACTAAACATTGTCTTTGGTTTAAGAACTGATCAGTTAGTTGGGTTTACTTACTTTTTACATCTAGATGAAGAGTGAAAGTTGTGCATTGAGGGAAGCAGAGAGCCTGATTCTTCACCTCTTTCTATAACTTATTTACATCATGTCACTGATGCAAAGTCCTCACAAATCTCATTAGAAAGCCAACTGGAAATGATTCATTTTACATAACAGTTTCTCCATCAGTTCCTACCCGAAGGGACTGCACTAGTGGGAGGACTCTACGACCTCTCTTCTGGGTTGCACAGCAACATATTAGTCCTGCTGACAGTGGGTGCTACTGGAGGAACCATAAAGTCAAGCCCCTACATTTACAGAAACAGAAAGGGCGAATCAAACCTCCCGTGCCTTATTACCTAAGGACTTACACTAGATACAGCTCCGCTGAATTCAAGAACTAGTCTCAATATGTAACTTCAGAGTTCACACAAAAACCTCTTGCTAAGAATAATTTTCCCATCATATGTGCACTTTATATTTTACAGAGTATTAATAGATCCTGTTTCATGGCCCTACATAACCATCTCTTTTCTAGACAAACTTAGAGATGCCATTTTCACACTCCTTATGAAGTAGTGCACTATCAAGACCAGTCATAACACATAGGGAAACCAGGTATTCCAAAAATCAAGCTGATTAAAGAAGATCACAGATATTCTGCATGGAAATAGCAAAAGAGTTTTTCAAACAGAGCCTGAAGACAACCTAGCAAGGTTAATGCAGAGCCCTTCAGGCAAGCTGGTGTCTTGTTTTCATTATTCTCTTCCCAGGAAGCATTTATCACTATGAATTCATTGAGATTTTTGAAATACTGTAAAAAGAGAAAGACAGGAAAACCTCTCCCTTTGCTGCAGCTCGTTCTGGAGGGGAAGGAGAGGATATTTGAATGTGCATGTGGAAGAAGGAGAGCTGAAGCACAGGGAGGGGAGAATACCCAAAGGAAATACAAATACCATTTCACAGAGGCAGTGTGAGTGTGAGAATACAGTATCTGTATTTTATCCAATATCTGTGCACTTTCCATGAGTGTTTAAAGGAAAATGAATCCTACTAATTTAAAACAGCTACATGACTTGCAAAAATGTAAATAAGTTGCTATTGAAACTTTTGGGAAAATCATTTTAAAATTGATTGCTTTTTTGACATTTAAGGCAAGGGGATAGGAGTTTTCTTACAGTAATGTCTTCCAACTGAAAATTATAGTAGTGGAATTCAAACTTCCTATTGTTTCTACAAAGATAATAGCATTATGATGATGTTTTTATTTCACTTTTAATACTTATTGCATGATTCTAAAATTTTGGAAAATACTTGTTAATCTCAGCAGAAATAAAAAATAATTAATTTTACAAACAACACCTGAGTATGGAACTCAGTTACTGGCAGGTGCTGTCTCCAACGCAGTCCTTGGTGCTCTGCCAGACCACGGGTTCCATATGGGATATAAAACCAGCTAGCTGGTTTTACATGTGCCCCAGGATGGATGTGGTGAAACACAAAAGATCTGTTTGTGGTCCCCATTCTGCAGATGCAATTATTTCAGCATTGTCTTAGCCATAACACAATTTAGGAACATTCCCAGCTTGACTCTACAACCTTGCTTACAGTGAATATCATTTATCCTCAGCTTGTTTAATTGCAGAATGAGGTCCATACCATCTCTGAGTAAGAAAGAACTTCAAGAAAGATTTTGAAAGAAGTATAGCAGATGTTTAATGGAGAAATAGACAGATTTCTGCAGTAAAATGCAAGCCATCAAGAGTCAATAAAACTTATAAAAGGCAAACTGTATTTAACTGAGAGGATGCAAATATCCAGGTTTTAAATACTGATCTGCAATTTGTGGCTCTAACCCAGGAGACTAGCAATAGTGCCATTCATGCTGCCATTTTATCTAAAGAAAATGAAATTTCAGAAAAGATTTCACGACCATATTTCTCTGCCACACAGTCTTCAGGGGTAATCAAAACTACAAGCTAAATGTGGGACTGCATCATGCAACATGGGATCCTGCATTGCTAATTTGACAGAGGAGCTTTAATCCTCCGCAGACCCACCCCTTCTGGAAATCTCACCTGCCTCTGGAATGCTTTCCTTACATTAATTCAACATAGGGATGGAAGTGGAAGCAAAAAAATCAATAAGAGGTTTAATCAATGTGAGTGGCCTAATGCATTAGATCATTTTGCTCAATTACATTTCTTTTCCATATCTTAATTTAGATAACCATCAGGTAAAAGAGGGAAAAAATTAATAGCTATATACAGTTAATGCAACAGAAGGTATCAACTGATTTAAGCAGCTGGCCAAAGCAGCTAGCAGTGCATCTATCCCTTGGTTAAATTATTTTCCTAGATCTGCATAATACATGCATGACTCATATTTTTATCCAGAGCATTAAACCTAATGACTGGTTAGTTCAAATACAAAACTGTTCTGAACAAATTCATGAAGTTCAGAGAGTTGGTATAGGTCCCAGAAATACCCATCTGTCAATACATTTTAGTGGTCCCTGCAGTCTCATATTAAAGAATGTAAAGGCTCTACATTTAGAAAGGTCTGGATATGTATTGGTAGTTGCTTGGGTTTAACTATTTATTGATATAACATTCTGAAAATTAGGAGAAAATTGTTTCCAGTCTCTTAGATTTAATACCTCAGCCAACTACAGCAAACAGCTAACAATACATTTTTTGCTTTCTTTCTCTACAGGTATACCCAGTATTTCCAGTATTGGTAGTAAGTAATAAAAAGAGTATTGTTTTGCATTGTCATTCAACTTCTTGGATCTATTTTCCCAACATCCATTTCTGTTGTAGACAATGTTTCTCTGAAATGTGCTTTACAGTAAACAGGTTATGTATTGGCTTTCCTCTGTTACGTTAAAATGTAACTATATTATGTGATCAGAGAGAAGGTCGCTCATGACTGTACAAAATTCCAGCACAAATTTCCTGATCTCTTTTGATCAGCAAATGAAAGCTGCATGTTATAAAACTGAGTGTTATACAGAGAATTAAGACACAGTTTCACAGAAAATATTTGTCAAGTATATTTTCCCAAAAAAGTGTTTGCTAATAATGGATAAGTATAGAATCATTAGTTTTCGTGTGTGTGTGTGTGTGTGTGTGTGTGTGTGTTTGTGTGTAAACGTGTGTATGCATGGGTGTGTAAATTCAAAGAGCAAATGCAAGAACTTATAAAAATATTTTTCATTTTTCAGCCAATAATGTAGCATATTTGTTGGAATCTGTTGGAAGTTCCGCACAAAGCAGGACTATCACAATGATAAAATATCACAGTGGTAAAATATGATTTGCCATACCTAATATCCAGCTCCATATAATCCATAATAATTTGGATAAAACTGCCTTGCTTCTTATGATGCATGGTCAGGTCTCTCAATTTATAAACCAGCTCAGGTTACTTAAGCTCATGAATAGGCACTGATTTGTAAACTCTAGACAGCAAGTTAAATGCCATCAAAACTAGCCTCCTTGTAAATGAGAGTAGTGTTACCAGCTGACTGCCATGGCATCTGTTTTGCAGCTTTAAATAGTGAAACAGCATCAATGACAATAACTTGCAAATGAAAGCCTTCAATTTTAATAATGTAACTTTGCTGCTTTAGTATCTGCTTTGACATATGCACAACTGCAAATGTGTAGTGATATGCTACTTTCAAAACCTTGTGTTTACACACCTATTTTATAATGAAAAGATGAACTAAATAAAAGACAGTAAGATACACAGTTTATGCCATTGTTGTCAATGTTATCGGGAGTACTCCTGCCACTAATAACAGAAATGGGATAAATGGGAAAATAGCTCTTTGGAGTTTGGTTGTGCTATAGTTTCTTAGTACTGTGCTGCATGGACTATATGGTTGTGTTTTCACTTTACACTCCATACAACCACATCCACCATTTCTGAGCATCAGCAGATGTTGGCCTTTGAAAACTTAATAGGGAAACTCAATTATCTTTTAAACAATGGTGACCTGAAAGGATGCATTGTTGACCTCTTTGAATTTTACACTGGAGTGATTAGCACTGTTTATCTATTAAAAATGGAGACAATTCTGTTTAACATCTTAAACACGAGAGTTACTTGAAGTCTATGCATTATTTTAAATCTGCTATAAATGTGTTGGAATAATATGTGGTAGAATTCAACAAATTTCTTTGCCTACATGGAAAGGATGAAGAATGAGCCTCTCTTCATGAGCACAAGTAAATACTGACTACTTTCTTTGGCTTTTTCAGTTGTTTTTTCTTAAAAATAGCTCGGGGAAAAATAGCTCCACTTGCGCAATGTTCTGAACATCTTTTCTATAGGACAGAAATAGCAGAATTATCATTAAACAATGATAGAACCCATAGATTTATCCTGGTCCCTCAGAGAATTTAGCAGAATTACAATTAATACAAAAAAAAACAAACAAGGTGAATTAGTCATGGCTGCTTTAATGGATTCTGCATGATTTCTTCTTTCGTCTATGCTAATACAATGTTTGTGTTCATATCAGTAGATTTTTTTCCCTATCTGGGGACAGGAGGTCATTCACAGGAGAGGCAGTTTGGGTTTTCTTTTCCCTGGCAGCAAACACTGACTTGGGGGTATTGGCTTTTGTGTGCTACAAGGTTTTCCTAGCATATATGGGGGGGGGGAAGGGAAGTGAACACTAACCTGCCAGCATACAAAGAAGATTACACTTCAAACAGACATTCATTTAACACTTTCAAAACAAAAATCAAACATGTCCAATGAAAAATAAAATATATTTACCGGTGTGCACATATATGTGTCACTCTGTGTTGCTCTCTCTCTCTTTTTTTTTTTTTTTAACCTCAAAGGATCTTGTATTAAAGCAGCACATCATAAAGACTGAACACAAAGAAACAGCGGTCATTAAGTAAACATCCTTTCTGATCATCTAGAAAAATAATTAAATCAGAGCTTTCCCATTAAGGTCATTTGTACCTGCTGTTGTCTATCAGTTGAATAATAGGTTCTCTGATCATTTCCAGCATTCTTGACTCCAGTGCTGGTCCTTTCAGCATTTTTCAGCCATGTCTGGAAAAATACTGGTGAGAGTGTTAGCAATTAATGAGTCCCAAAACCATTTCATAATTTTTAAGCTTTTATGATCAGCAATGTCTACATACAATATGTAAATATTCTGCAAGCTACATTATTTTACTTGCTATAAATAATCATTGTACAATTTTATGTAGGCCAATGCATCAAAATGTTCATTATTGTGACCAAATACCACAGTTACTAGTTTGTTCATGTATGCCTTCGAAAAGCTTTAATCTCCTAACCTATAGCTTCTATCTTTATTCCTGTAAAGCATAATTCCACTAATTATGCTAAACAGTTAGTTATAAAGGGTATAATTAGACATGGGATAGGATTGACATGATGTGCAAATAGCTCTGTGTGGGTGATTATCACCTTAAAGCCTGCTGGTGGCAGATGAGTCAGAGTTTAGAGACAGACCGTACAACCAAGTGCGAGATGCAATCAAGATAATCAAATGGTATTTTCTGCTTTGTTCTGGATGTTTTTGTTCTTCTTTATAGTCAATTTCAAATTAAGAGAACTTTTTTTTTGAAATGATAATGAATGCAAGACACAAAAGTAAAAAAGATTGAATGGGCTTTTTTTTTTTTTTATTTGATTGGTTTCTTAACCTTGAAAGATCTGGTAGGTATTTTTCAGGAATGGCAATAGTGTCAGGATGAGTGAAATTTTATTTGTTTTACATGTTTGTTGTAGAATTTTTCATGTGGTAAATATATCTCTCCAAAGGTTTTGAAAAAAAATAATAAAGTCTCCAGGTTTTTTTTTTAATATCACTGGAAGTATTTTGGACCTGACTTTGCACTCTAGCAGCACTCGAGATGTTCTCTCATTAACTTTACAGTTGCAAGTTCAAAGCCATTACAGTGCTGAACTGAGAACCAGAGTATATATGTAACGCCCACACATGTCAGTAGGAGGTAAACATTCATAACTAGGTTGTATATTGTTTCTTCTCTATTATTATTTAAGGTCAAGTTTTACAGAGAGAGCTGTATTATTAAGAGACCATTAAGTTGTTTTTCTCCTTCAAAACATTTAAATAATGTCTTCAGATTGTGTGTATATATTATTTTGGAAATAGTAGCAATATATTCTGATTTTAATTCAGTTTTGTCCAAATCTGACTTGTGAATAAATAATACTGTTAATCAGTCACCTTGTCCAGGACAATCACCTTATATGAGTAACTGATTATAATATCAAGAAAGTAACAGTATCTGTTTTCCTTCCTTTGCTTTAGTATTTCCAAACCCTCTAAGTTTTTTCATTTTAATTTTACTTTAACAATTAAATCTTCTATGATATTAAAAAATCACTATCTGAAAGAAAATACTGATAGGCTATGTGGTACAATGCATTCATTTGAACTCCAGATCTGAAAGAAAAATTAACATTCCAAATAAAAGAAAATTGTGAGTTGTTTATTTACCTGGCAGGATTCGTAACAAAGCTATTTTCCTTCTGTATAACTAGGACTTCACCCATGAATAACCTTCCTGAAGTTCAGTCAGCAATGCAAATTTAGCTGACCCCCAGCACTGAACAGAAGTCTGCTCTTTGTGGAGTGATCTGTAGCGAACGGTCACAAACTACCAACATTTCTGAAGAAAACACTGAGAGGTTATTGAGCTGGGGCTCACAGAAGCCTTTGGTTTTGTTTAGTTTGGTTTTTGCCAGATCCACCAATTTTACCAGATAGGAAGAGCCATTCTCACCAGTTTAGTAGACATGGCCAGTGGCAGTTTAGTATTGTTTCTCATTTTTCATCCCAAGACTTACCTTCTTCATATCCAGTTAGTATGAAAACAAGTGTATCTGTCAAATTATCTTTTCGGTGCTTTTTTCATTTACTGTAATGTATGGGAAATTACTCAGTTATCCCAGCTATCTTTGTTTTAACTGTTAATGAACAATGAAGTGATAGACCACTATAGAAAATAAGGTAGTACTTCAGTATGCACCATGGTAGCTGTGCAAAACACATTGCATTTGCAATATCCAAGTTTAGCTACAGTTGCTCAGAAAAGTTTATAGAGAGCAGATCTGATCCTTGAAGGTTTTTAAAAATCTGGTATCTTTAAAACTTGCAGAGAAATTACTGAAAGAGAAGTATTTTCTATGCACTTCTATATATTTTCTTCCCTCCTTTTCCTTTTTTTTTTTTTTCTTCTATCCCTTAGACATGTAATCAGTTTACTGATTAAACTATAACGGAAGAATGAGATCTCCAAATCAACATTCTGATTTCTGAATCAGGTCTTTATTTAGTTTTCTTCATCAGCTGTGCATTACAGTTTGATAACCCTAGTCAACCCACTAAGTAGCAAATTTCAATGTCTTTGAAGGAAAAAGCTGAACCAATAAAAGAAAAAACTGTCAAGAGAATAATTTGTTTTTCCATTAGAAAGTACCTAAAATATTTCCTTCCTCAAGACTGAATTCACTGTACATTTTTGTAATTACTTTACTGGAAATACTTATAATTGAAGAATAGTGCTTCAAACCTTGGTAAATTGAGAAGAACTAGTCAACACACTTATTAAAATCAGTGGATTTTTTCTGATACCTAAAAAATTTCCAGAGCTAGATCATTGCATTTTTTTAAAAACACATCTAAATAGATTGCTTTCTTCTACTCTAAGAAAACAACCGGAAAAAACAAAGGACTAATTCCATTTAAATTCTTCCAACAGTTGTAAAAGCTGTTATGGCTGAGGAGCTGCCATTAAACAACCACATCTTCACATTTATGCAGAATTCTCCTTTCTTCAAAGGAACAGGTATGAAACTTCCTAAATTGCACACCAAAAAAAATTGACTAACATTGTCCCTGTTCTTTTTTTAAAACTCTATAAATTAAATGGGGAGAGATTTTTTTTATTTTTTAACTCTTTCAACATTTCTTCCCTTCTTTTGATGAGCTAGATTTTGCAGTGTTGTGAAAGTGCTAAAAATTAAATTTACATGAGGTAGATTGTCATGACTTGAAACAGATCTAATGAGATAGAAATGCTGTAACAACAGGAGTCTGATCTTTGCAAAAACTGATAAAATGTCGTTTGATATAAATACACCCAATTATTTCAGCAGTTATTAAATCTGCCACTGATCTGAGAACTATATTTAATCATTTCTAATTGTTTGTCTGATCGTAACACTTAAAAACTGTGTCCTATGTGTGACTGTATTACGCTCAGCAGAGCGGATTCCTACATTTTTTGGAAGAAAAAATTCTTAACTCTCAATTACTCATGGTCTAAATAGGCAATGGGAAGGCCAGTCTTCTATGACTAGAAACTTGGATTTCTATGAGAAAGATGAAAATTACTTTTTACATTTTTTAAAATACTTTTCTGTGTTTTAAATAAAAGTTGTAGGAAAGTTAAGAACTTCTTGAACAGAGTCCCTGGCTAGAATTCCTTGTTGTTATTATAATGTAAAAAAATAATGATAGTACTCACCGCAAGTGTTCCCCATCTATTATTAGAGTGAGCATTACTCAAGACTTACTGATTTATTAGTAGCATTTTTCAGCAAATGCATTGTTTGTGGAAGATGTCAGCTTAAACAGCTTAGGAGATGACAATATTCTAGTCTGCCCGAGAGTGCACACGCTGCAGGCAGTAGCGTAGCCTTCATGCACTCCATCCGCAGCACTCTTCCCCATGCAAGGAGAGCGCCTCTCGCTGGGAATACATGTTAATCTTCCCGCCAGCTCAGTGCTTAGCTGGAGTGAGAAACCAACAAAGTGGTGATTAATTTCCACCAACATCATGACAGTTTTTTTCATGTGCAACTGTCTGGTTGGAATTGGGCTGAAAATACCAGTTCAGTTCAGTTATATCCCCACTTTGAAACCAGGATGTAGCACACAATGGAGACTGCAATTCCAGCGGACATATATTTTCATTTAATATTGTAGGTAATTCTGATATTATATATCCAAAAAAGGCATTGGTAAAAAAAAAGAAAAGAAAAGAAAAGAAATTATTATACACCTAATAAAGATCATGCAATCAGTTTCTCCTTGCTTTGTGAACATAAGGTATTTATAAAAGGTATTTTCTGCCAATAATTAGATTTGGAACAATATTAACTAAGAATGAAGAAATTTCCAACACAAGTTTGAGATGTATTATCTGATTTTCTGCTGAGTCATATATCTTACATACCTGTACTCTTAAAATTCTTTATTTTTTTAAATACACTAAAAATGTACTTTTTGACACACTTTCACAATTTTTTTAACCTTGCCTACCCAGAATAACTACCATAGAATATATTACAGTAGAGTAGTATCCTTTGTGGATTGATCCAGTGTATATTTTAGAACACCTAGTCCACCATTAATTAATTATTCTGGAATAGAATTATTTTTGTTACAGAACAGAGTGTCCATACATGGACCTGTTCCAGAAAAGCTTAGTTTGCCTAGTCAGTTTCTCTAAAGATAAAACCTTTAGTGATAATCACTGAGGACTAGAAATATTTTCACAAGTTGCTATAAAAGAATAACTAGCTGCTAAATGAGTCTTACTGATGTCTGCTCGAAGGATGACTCATTTGCTCCAATATACTTGTGGGAATGACAGTCAACATTCATTGACTTGGAAGTCTCACATATCTTTTCAGATAAGGCATTTAAAGTCATCTCCACAAAGAAAAAGAAAAGGAAAATTTCAAAGATAAAAAGAAAGGTTTTTATTGGGAAACCTATAATCTTGGAGACAATACATTCCATGAGTAAGGATATAAGGAAAAAAAACCATCGTCCAATGATTAAGAGACTCAAAAATGTTCAAGAAGTACAAGAAATACAGAAAAAAATAAGTCTCCTAGAACATTAACTGCATTACCAAGCAGCCCAGAGATACTGAAGATGTCAGCTGGTCTCAGCTGGATATGACCCTGCACAACCTGATTTAACTTTGAAGTTGACCCTGCTATGAGCAGGGGGTGGACCAGATAACCTCCAGAAGTCCCTTCTAAGATGGCTATATTTATCTGAATCCAATAACACTTAACTGGTAGCTTTCAGGCACAATAAATATGCTCTTCATTGTCTTGGATGCCCATTAACAAACTCAGATCAATCTAATCTAATCTAAAGGCTCAGGGAAGTTTTAGGGGTCTTTTTTTAGAGCAAGTCATAATCCTCATTTTAAGTAAATTTGCTAAAATAAGCACAGATCTATAGCATTTATAGAATTTCTAAGAAATATGTAACACATTTTCTGTCACACAAGTAGTAATTTCATTTGGATAAGAGTTTACTTGAGGAAATCATTATCAAAATAAGAATTTATCTGATTATAGCCTATCTATTATAGTTTATTTGCTTACAGATTATGGTATAGGACCACAGTTTATTAAATGACAGATATTTCAGAGGATTAGTCCTAAAGCATTAAAAAGCTGCAACACTTACTTTTACTTCTGCTAATACCTAGGCCATTTCAATTAAAGATGCCCATTATGCTTGTGAATTTTGGGGACTAAGTATGCCACACAGTATTCAAGAAAAGAATATTCTGAAATGTAGTAGGTTTTCTGTAAGAACTGTGATATTGCACTGTGGCTAAAGACAAAAAGGCTCAAGGGACAGCAGGGCAATGTAATCAGTAAAGATTGTTTTTCCTTTTTCATTCATGATTTGTATATGTATTCTCTGATATGTGGTCCCTTTAACACCTTTAGGTCAAGCCTAAGTGATCCCAAAACTTTACCAGTGAATTCATTGTGCAAGTAAGCAGTTGCCCTTGTGCAACTACTCCTTTGTGTGTTTGAAGCTCCTTTGCCATAACTCGTCAGTCAGTGTTTCAGGAGGAAAAGGAAGGGGATCTCTGAGGTGCATGGAATTAGTCTCACATAGTGTGCTAGGTCTAGCATTCTCCCTCAGTAAGTTTGGCTTTTAGATACCTTTTGTTGCACACTTTGACTATGCACTTCCTATGTGTGTGAATTGGTGGATCTGATCAGTTGAGGCAGGTTATTTCTAATCAAAACATACACTGTTTGAGAGTCTACCAAATTTATCCTTTTTTTTTTTTTTTTTTTTTTTTTTGGCTTCCTATTTCTTGGCTCATAAGGAAAAAGCACAAAAATGCAAGGACTATCATGTAGTTAGATCAGAACTCAACTTATTCAATTGCAGAAGACTACCTAGCAATAAATGACAAAGTCCAGATCATCATTCTTTCCTTGAATTGTTCCTCTCTGTGTGGGAGGACCTTGGGGACATCCAACCCCACCCAGCCAATTTCTATTCATCCTTCACAAAAGGGTAAGAAGATACTAGGGAAAGGATCATGTCTTCCTTCCTTCCATATCAGATGTTTGAAGCCCCAGTCTTTTTTTCTTAGCATCCCTGGAGGTCTTCTGCTAAGACTGTCTGTTATAACAGTGAAATGGACCTTCTTCAAAAAGACCTGCCAGCCTAGACTCTTGATGCCAGCCAAGTTACATCTGCAGACAACTGCAGTCTACTTAGCTACCCAACTGAGTTCCTTATGTGTAGAAATTAAGGAGCATCTCACTCCCCAGAAATATCATTGCTATATAGGCCAATATAACAATTAAGGAACATTCTCTTCAGCTCAGAGTAAAGGAAGCAACTGCTACTCACAGAAGATGATAAAAACGTGGTCCAAATCTGATGTTAAAGGCAAGGCAGATGGAAGCTGCCAATGAACAGGGAGAAGATCATGACAGAAAAAAGTAGAATATAATATTATTTATTTCCCAGAGCAGGGCCCAAAGAAAAGTTTTCTTTCCTTCTTCTCATACCCTTTCCTACTCTCAGTTCCAACGCCCATCACCATTTCTGCTAAGGGAAGTCACTCCCCACTACCCTGCCCCCAGGATACATTGCCCAAAGGAAAAGAAACTCTAAAGAGACATGACTTCTTCTGCAGAAAAGAAAAAATGCTTCTACATGTAGGTGACACATTAGGGGCTTTAGGAAATGTAGACATTCTGTTTCTTCAAAAAAAAATCAAGCTGTGTAATATATCAATAGAGGTGGTAGAAAACAGATACAACACAGTTTGAGAGCAGAAGAAAAGGTTCACTCCACTGGTAAATATATTTTTTTCTGATAGCAGAATAATAATTCAGTCAAAACTCCCTGAAAGAGGATATTACGGTAAGATGTGTGTCTTTGGTAAGAAATTTGTATTTGTCTGGATATTGTCACTTTATCTCTACAGAGCAGATTAACATAAAAACATGAATAAAAGGTTCCTGATTTGTTACTAGTGTTAGAACCATATATATTGGTCTAGGATATCTTCTTCTCAACAAAATTGATGTTTTAAACCATGGAAGATAAACTGTTACGCACAGTATTTTATGTCCATTCAGTGTTTTGGGAATCATCAATTGCTTGTTTTCTTGTTCGGTGTGAAGTTATGTACTGTTCAAGTGCGACATGGACTAGTCCAGTAACAGATGTTTGTAATCTGTGTCTTTGTCCATATGCTTGCCTGTTTAGAACAATATCACAGATGTAAATAACAAATCCTGATTTTTCCTGATGCATGCAGATCCTCCAAAGTTTGATAGGATTTGGCCGAATATTTCTTCCCTTGAGGTTTCTAAACCAAATCAAGGTAGGATGCTATAAAATTCCTAGTGGTCTCAAATTACTGAAATTGCTTTCAAAGAGTCCCACAAGATGATAAAAATAATAACATCCAACTAATTTTTATTTTGGTGCTAAGTTACGCTATTTTGCCAGAAAATATCTATTGAGAATTACCATGAAACAAATCTTACCTGAAAAGGGATTCTTCCAACACACAGATTTTGCACAGCCTCGCTGCAAAAAGTCTGGAAAAGTAGACACAAAAGTTAAAAGGACTGATATACGTTAAGTTGAATTGAAGTCCCTAGAGAATTTTGGACTTGTACAGACAGCACAGTCTGCATTATGAGTAAGTTTCAAGATTTTTGAGTGAGAAATATTTCCATTGCCTATATCAAACCCATTTCTTAATGTCTTGCTTCCACTTTGTTTTTCTAAGTGAACTGAGTGGTATTTCCCCGTGTGCATTCCGTGCACGACATAAGCAAGTTCTCTACAGGACAGACTCATACTTTTCTGGAATTCAAGTGCCACACAAAAAATTATTGACAGACTGTGGCATGATGATTATCATTGAAAGGGGCAGGTTGACTTAAGGTGACTAATAGACTACAAGTAAAATGTTCTGTTATTTGATGTTGTATTCATCTGTATTGCACATTTCAAAATGGTTGTTCATTAAAAAAGTCCTTTTGAACTCCTTATTTACTACCCCAGCAACCATTCCCTCCCAGAAATCCTTGCGGAAGTCTGGCCTATAGCTTGCTGTGACTACTGAAAGGATGCCCTTTTTACGCTAAAATAAATACAGATGGAGAAGGAAATGAATGAAAAGATGATCTAGAAAATAGCTACTAAACTGAGCAAAATGTGTTAGCAATCTGTTGGGGAGCTACTTGGGAAGGACCGCATGTTTTAGCCATTGTTTACAATGACCAAATTGAGACATAGGCGCACATGCATATAAAACCTAAGGTTATATTTGCAAGTTTCTATATGTTCCAAAAAAATATACTAATTGATTACTGCTCTTCTGCTCTCCATAAGGATTAGCAAAGCACACTAGCTTGCCTTATTCACGTACATTTTAAATTAAATATCCTTGATGAAATGATACTGAGCATTCTAATGGATTTCGTTTAACCCATATTATATTTTCCAAGCTCTTCCATGTGTTCTTTAAACAAACAAAAAAATACAGACTGATCTCTGCTCTCTGTAAGGATTAGCCTACATTATTCACAGGAATTTAAAATCAAAACAACTCCAATGAAATGGCACTTAGCATTTCTAATGGATTTCATAGTTTAACAAATAATACTGTTTGGGATCTAAGACTCAACTTCATTGCACAAAGTATCTCAAACAGTACAAGATTATGCAGTGTTTTTTCCCAAAAGAGAGAGACAACTTTAGTTAATTTAGTTTTGACATTTTGTTAGGGAGCACAAAACACAAAAACTTAAAAGCATTTCTATTCAGATTACACATTTGCAGCATGTTATTACATTGTTAGACATTTATTGTAGAATAAATACTTGAGGCAGGTATAGCATATGAAGAAGATAATTATTAGAAATCTACCTATAGCTAGTATTATTTTATTGTTGCTTATTTTATGCCATTAGGCCAGAAAAAATACATATGTAAATTTAATAAAACCCTTTGCATACTGCTGTGGTTACTATATCAGTCATTGGACCAATCATTGGTCATAGATTGTGAAGGATCTTCAAATAGCCTCTAACCCAAAGCTGCCCAAGTGTGCAGTTGTGAATAACTTTCCCTTTCTTTTCTTGGATACTTCAGCTCCACCGACTCAATAGTTGATAGCGTATAACCCATTTTCCTCTAATTATCTCCCTCACTGTACAAAACAGGAATCATTATTGAAGCTATTTAAAAAGTCAGTAAATAAAGAATTTTATTTTAAGCTTTTGATTTGTTCCTATTTGATACCATTTCTAATGTATTGTTCATTTTATTACCTATCCAGTTGCTCCCAAATTAGCTATGTCAACTGTTTCTTCTGTTCAAGTTGCAAACCACAAGAGAGGTAGGAATTCTTGGATTCATACAGTGATTTCATAGTGTTATGTGTTGTGAAAACATTGCACTGTATGAATCTGGAATAGCTGTGAAGTGTACCTATCAGCTTACTGGTGAGGCGTGTTCATTGACAACAACAGAAGCATTAAGTCACACAAACATAAGCCATACAAAAAAAATAGTAAATATGCTTCCTAGATAATCGCTGCTGGCATATAAAGTAACATGGCATTTGTTTTTAAAGGAATTAAATATAAAAATGACCATTCAGATTGTTGCCTAGAAAGCAAACGTTTGCTAGAGACTTGTTTTCCTCACTAATACGCATAAATTGTAAAAGAGGAAACAAGCAGATTAGTTGAGGGCAAACAACATGTAAAACATCAATTGCCCGTATCCTCAAGAATTATCTGTAAATGCCATGGAGGGTATATATAGTTACATCCTTTAATGGATTGTAAGTGTGTCTTACATCTTCTTTTTCTTGTAATAGTGTGCAAATTCCAAATGTAGGCATTACATTTTGAACGGATGCTTCAGTGTTTTATCAAAATAATGGAATTATATGGGCATAATGAAGGATGCCAATATTCTATCAGTGACTTACAGGCAACCTGTTTCATTTGCACATCTATCATTCATAGTCTGAACGCTCTCTCTCACGCTGAAAACTTCTCATTGTTTTTTCCTCATCAATTTATCTGTGAAGATTATGTATAAAATGTTTCGTCTTTCTGTAGCTATTGTGAATATCTCATTATTCATGAAATACATGTTACTAAGGAACAGGGATATTAACAAATATTTGAACTCAGTTTGACCCATTTGATGAGATTGTGATAATGAGCCATACTGTTTGTTACAAAGCAGGTTATTTCTAAGGTTATGATGAAAATCTCCTTTGTTTGTCTTTTGTTAGTGTATAGAAGAGGAACACAGAGTTGTCAGAAAATGGGAAAAAAAAGCCCTTTATTTTTGAATACACTTTTCTTGAAATACTTTTTGTGCTTTTAATTAGAAAATGACAGTGAATAGCTGTCTCATGCATTACCTATGGAATGTCTTAATTTAAAAATAATGTTTCCCTTCCATGTGCATCTACCATCATTTCATGTGACCGTTCTATTGGTCCCAGCTGAAGCTTGAGCTGAACCTAGTCCCCACAGCACAAAAGTACATCCTTTTGAAAGTATAAATGTGTAGCATTTTAATGGAAAAAGAGCATTCAATTTACAGAGCAAACAAAATAATTAAATGAGCAACCTTTCTATGAGTATCCTTCAATGTGTAGTTTTGTTTTACTTTCTGCAACAGAACCAGGGTTGTTGCAATACAATCATTGCATTGGAAATCACCTTTAAAAGCTCCTACAGTCAATCCTTGTGCAAGTTCCTGGAGCTCCTGAATCACTCAGAGATAGCTATCAAGTCTAACCTGGCTATTGCTTCTCCCTTTATTCTTCACATTAAACATACCTGGCTATCTTTATCTTTCCTCTGAGGTTTTATTTTCCAAACCATTTACCACTTATTGTTATTCAGCTTAAAAACTGTCTCCAGTTTATCCACGTCTTTTCTGACATGTGGTACTCAGAACTGAAAGCAGCATTTTCCAGCACTGCAAGCTCTTGTCATTTTGTTGTCCTTAAACCATTTGCAGTCTGACTTTTGCCACTTTTCCCCCCATCTCTTTCAGTGATTTACCAATGATTGAAAGTGGTTGGGCTGCTAGCCAGAGCCATGTGTCTGAAAAACTTAAGCTGTGCTTCTGACAATTCTGATTAGCAGGCTTTCTGGGGGTTTTGTGCTGGTCAGGGTGAATCACATGATCAGCTAGGAAGTCCATACAGTATTGACAAGTATTAGATTCCCAGCTGCAATGCTGAAAGCAATTCAACATGTTAGGTTTGACTGGTTTAGGGTAACACTTCATGTAAACAGCACAGAAAATACTTCTTGCATTTCGTTCATATGAAGGCCCTTTCCATAGCTTTTGTTATATAAACCACTTTTATAAAGCAAGAGGAATGTAAAAATTATTCACTGATTAAGCCAATAGCAACGGGCAAAATAAGTTCATATTACCGTATTAGCAAAATTTTGATTTAATAACAAAGCAACATTAGTTACAAGCCTTTTCCTTTGCACCATTGCTATCTTTAATCAGCTGTTTGACTGTTCCTGATTTACTGGGGGGGGGGGGAGGGGTTCCTATGCCATGTCGCATTTACCAGTCTGAAGACCAAGAGTTCAGCATCTTTCTTAAATCTTAGCATAAGTCAACTTTAAGAAAAAAGGGCATTTTTTTCACACAGCACAAAAAAGTAGTACCCATATGAAGGCAACCAAGTATAAGAACCGGTCTCATTGTTTACCTTTAATATCTATCGATGAGCCACATCTGAACCAGTGTAGTCCTTCTGCATATGTTCAATTATATTTGTGTACATCAAGCTGACTTTTTAATTATTAGATGCTTAGTCCAAATCACAGCTTGGAGCAAGCCCTGTTATAGTAGTGAATTACTTTATGCGCAGCTTTGCTTCTCATGCTTTTGTAACTGCTAATGATGTGTTGTAGTAGCATTGAAGGTCATATCACAATTTCAGAGTGCATGTAATGCAGTTATTCATTCACAGAATGGTCTCAATTTCTTTCTGCTATTTTAAACACACAAGATGATGTAGCATAGTCTGATATACTGTCACTTCTTTATAGTCTACATATTTTTGTAACATAAAAATACAATGTTATTCTGCTGCCTGTTACTGCTTGGAAAAGCAAGATAAATTATTTCCTCTAAATTTACCTGCAGTATGATTATGGGTAGCTGCAAGTCTGAAGAACATATCGGTACAGTATTTTCTTCCCATCAAGACAAATTGTGTAATGGTAGCTGCAGACAGGACCTTTGTCAGACTAAGAGAAAGTCGCTTCTGAATCTGAGATTCAGAAGGATCAGATTGCTTATCACCAACCAGTCTTAGTTTATAAATAAAGCACATTAAAACAGCATTGTAACAATTTTCACTGTGACTCCTGTTTGCCTGCACTAGTTTCCACTTTTAGACGTGATGCTTCTGCCCCACGCAGGCAGTTCTCACTCGAGCAAAATGGATATACTAGTGGAGGAGAGCTGCCAAGCAGCGGGCTGAGGTGCTGGATCTTATTGACCAGTTACAAGATAAGAGATACATTAACACTTTTTTTCTGAATTGTGTCTGATACACCTAGATCTGACAAAGTCTAGTTACATCATTAAGAGTCAAAACTAACTAAAACCAAGTTAGCGACAGAAGTAATAGTTTACTAAAATAAATTGCCTCTGCGAATGCATGCCAGTTAATTATCACTTTATTTTATAGTTATATTTTGTAGCTACAAGTATTGCATTTTTTTTCAATTGAGAAACTGAATTAAGATGCTTAGAGATGGTCCACAGATGTGATCAATCAAGAATCATTGCATCTTATATATGTTGTACTGAACTCCAGCAGATATAGGAGTCAAAATTATCAGGCTCGCGTGAAACATTGTTTTAGCTGTATAACACTGGAGAAGTATCTGTGTAAACTGAGTGTGTATACGTAAATTGAATTAAGGTTTTCTGGCAGCAGAAAGGCAGCTCTCAAGATTGGAATGCATGTTGTGCTAAAAACTGTACAGTACCAGAAAAGATACTGTCTGTCAGACAACAGCAAAAATATATACATATGTATTAGTTGTGCATAATATACTCAAACATGTGCTGGTATTACTTTATGAACAGGCACAAATACTACATCTGAAGCCCCAAGCCAACAGTCAGGGGGCTCATTTGGCACCCCAGAGTGCCATCAGCAGAGTACCGCAGGAAAGGCAGCACAGTGTACTTGGCCCCTGTCACATTTGTGGATGCATTTTACACGCTCTTGTACAGCTTTACCTAATAAGAGGCTAAGTTAACTTCAAGACCCATCCCTGGAAGCCCTCCCCAGTCACTGCACCCTCTATTCCATTACTGTGAGAAACATATCATAATCTCTTTCACCAGTTTATCAAACTGCATCTTTAAAGCCCCAATGTTTTTGGGACAAATTGGAAGTGTGTTCCAGAACCTCAGTGCCCTAATGGCTAGATACCATCTCCTCATTTCCAGCTGAAATTTCTCAATGGCCATTTAACACCCGTTTGTTCTGGTGCTAGTGTTATCCTTTAGCTCAGATCCTCACCTAGGAAGGCAAAAGGCTATCTTCTTGACCTATTTATATCCCACAGTTATATCACCTTGCAGATTTTGGTTTTGTAGACTAAACAAACCAAATTATCCTAAGTCTTCACTTTTTAAATAGGCTCTCCACTGCTCTGATCATCCTAATGACCTTTCCTGCATTCATTCTGGGCTCATAATCTCAGAGATGAGTTATTGGACTTGCACAAGCTTTCTACACAAGTCATAGCAGTGCCTTGCATTATGATATAATTTTCTAATTTCTGCTTGTATAAAGCCACACATTTGTGATTAAAAAAATTATAAGAAGCACTAGCATTTTATGTCTAACAAAAGGTTTCTTAAAAAGTGGCTGTCATGCAGCCTGCGTTTCAGATGGCTACAGTAAACATGCTTTCTATTCAATACACATTTCAGACTTTTCAAGATCTTTTCTGGCCTAGTTGCTTTTTCATCTCCATATAAAAATGGGTTATACTTGCCTCAGAACTATAGTAGAAGTGGCACTTCAATAACAGCTCTGTTCCTTCCTTTTCTTCTCTCTTAATTGTTTTAGAAAGTGCTGGCCAGAATTGTCAAACTTGAGGCTGTTTGGTCTTAAGACAGTTTGGTTCCCACAGGTGCCTACCACTTACAGTACCCCCTGAGTTTAGCAGTAGTTGTGAATACTCAGCACTTTTGCCAAAACAAAGCTTTTTATTTTGTATATAGTTGTGGATTTAAATATGCTCAAGTTTGACAGTTTTGTCCACTGTATTTAGTATTTTCAATGAGAGGAACTTTTGCCTGTGTCTTGATTTTTACCCACCTCAAATGTGCAAAAAGCTGTGCATTTGTATCAGCAGAAACCGAGCCTCCCGTACCCTTGAAGGTTTACAACTGCAAATGCTTCAGTTCCATCAGATCTGCCAGCTGCAGCCAACCTCCAGCACCATGCTGTGGTTGTCGGGTCGCTCTAACCTGCCTGCAACAGCGCTCACCTCCATTGCAGATAAACATCTGCTGTTGTCCATGTTACATTGATTAACATGTCTGTGCCATTCATTCATACTTCTATTCATGATTCATTTTTACTAAGCATGTAATGTGCTATTACTCTGCTGCTGTATACATTTTGTATACATTTCTGTTCTTCCTTGAAAGACTGTGAATGCTTCGGCCACTCCAACCGGTGCAGTTACATCGAGCTGCTCAATACGGTCATTTGCGTGAGCTGTAAGCACAACACTAGAGGTCAGCACTGTGAGTTATGCAGGCTGGGCTACTTCAGAAATGCCTCTGCAGAGCTGGACGATGAAAATGTGTGCATAGGTCAGTCCCGGGATAACTGCGGCTTTTCTTCTATGCCTTTTCAGTGACTGGCGGCTGCTAGGGACCACTGCTGCTTATCTGCCAGCTGAGCCAGAATGAGCTTTTTCAATGGATAAGAATATCTGTGTAGACTTTAATCTAGCTGTCTCAGTTGGCCCTGCAGCCCCAAGGAGGTGTTTCGAGTCCATGTAAGCAGTGAAGCTCCCTAGCTAACAGTCCTGGGAGGACGTGCCCGGGAAGCCCCTGAGAAGCTGATCTGTCTGCAGGGAGGTGCCACTCTGGAACTGCATGTGTGTAAAACTGAAGGACTGAGTCATAAATCCTTGTCCCCAGACTAACTTTTGCAGTTATTTGTACAGGCCCTTGAATACTTACGCAGAGACCTACAAAAGTCAGCAGCTGCATGTATACAAACGTTTTGCAGCAAATCCTACTCCCAGACACAGTGCTGTACATGCTGCGTTAACTCCCTGCTCAGAGGAACAACTGAAATTATGCCCTTGCAGTTAGGAGTAGAACTTGTCAAATCAGTTTGACATTATGTCAATTTAGAAATAGGATTCCTAGGTGAAAACAGTGCTTAAAACCTAGCACCTGATATAAATATCCAAAATGCAGAATTAAAGAAAATGTCAGTACATAATAAAAATAGCATACTAGAAAAAATGTAGGATTTTTGTCACACTAGAAGAATATGCATCATGCTCACATCACTGTAGCACTCTATATAATGTAGACATTATGTAGAGAAAGAAAGTTAGGACACGCTAGATGAAGACCGAACACAGTCATTAAGGGAAGCTTCATTCACTGGCTAGAAGTTAACAAATAGCCACAAAAGGCACTGTTCTAGCAACAAACAGAGCTGGACTATTGCACTACATAATATTGCTTATAGACAAAAGCGTCAGTGGAACCCATTCTGAATTTCTACTGTGATTTTCTATTTTTCATTTTCCAAGAAGAAAAAAAATGTGGGTATAAGATTTTCACACAGAAATAGACTATGGGCAAATAAGTTATATTTTAATATTCTTTATAATCCATTGCTAAGAGTCAAGCCAGAAACTATTTGGATTGCAATTATTTGTTTCAGTCTGCAGCCTGTCAGATTTACATTTTACCTCATGATAAACACCCAGATCCATCCACGCACTGCATTTCATGTGTCCTTCTTTTAACTTTGCTTGGCAACGCATTCAAAAATGCATGATCTCCTCTGACATTAATTAGGATGAGCTAATATGAACTTTAGTAGGCAAGTCATGATTTTTGTATGACTCTGCTGAGGGGATTAACCCAATCAAATGTTCTTGAAAAAAAGCACTGTCCCTCATATTTGCTTGATGTAGATGAGGGACATCATTGGTATGACATCAGGCTTGTATAATTTAAACTGTCTAAACAGGCCTAATGAAAATGACACTAAATTACCCTATTTGGGATTTTTCATCAGCTCATTCAGAAAATTGTCATCCCATGTACACTGAAATGCTAAGACAGCATCTGTAGCTTTGTCAGTGAAGCAAGGAAGATAATAAACCAGGAATCAAAAATAAGTACCTTTTAAATTAATTTGCAAGTGATATATTTAGAATTTCATAGTAAAATAAACAGTTGTGCAGTTCAGAATTGCCCAGACTCTGCAGAAATAAAGTAAAAAACCTTTCATTTAAAAGAAAGCTTCTTCCAGAAAGCGACGTGATATATTTGCAGCCCTTCCTACCTTAATGCAGGCAGAATTCTCATGGGCTACCAGGAGAACTGGCCCATGTGAAATGACTATAGGCTCAAAACCTGTTTTGCCATAAGTTAGGTAACTTGTAGTAAATAAATAATATTCTTGTTGGACTAGGACAGTTTTCAGGATCATAGTCATCATACAGCATACAAAATCTATGACTCCTAGCCTATTCATCAACTCAGGTAGACTTTCGTACTGCTTCAGGTTTAAAGTCAGTGGAGTGAAGCAGATATTTAAATACTTTCCTGGAAACAGAGATCTGTGTTTAAAGGGCTTTTCTGAACTGGGGCTCCTAAGATTTAATCCTGCAAAATGTTGAGTATTCTCAACTCTGAGAGAGCTGATGATTTGCCATCTTTCTGGGTCAAGCACAAAGAGTCTTGCTCTATTGGAAATGCTCATTTTTCTTTTCTCTGAGTTTAAGAGCAGTTTGGGGTTTTAACTACAGGAGTGGAATGTTGGCATGAACATTTAATAAGCAGATTTCCAGTGACATATGCAAGTCCTATTCCCATATGAAAGTCTCACTTTTCTAAGTTAAATCTTTCCTCTCCAGCCATATATTTAGAAAAATCAGAAATGTTTGGATAAGCTAGTTTAATGGCAGCTAACAGGGTTCTGGCTCTGATTTAGCAACATCACTTAGTTTTAATAAATATATGTGGTAAGTATACAGATAACAAATATGTGAATCTTAGCCAATGTTAAGCTAAATGGAGAAAATGTAAAATGTTTCATTTTTAAAAGTGACAAAGTTGTACAGAACTGAAATACCGAGAAGGTTTTTACTGGAGGATCAAACGCAACCACATTACACAGTGGACTTAAATCTAAATTTATTATGCCTTTAATTTCTTTAGATACAAAATAAATTAATTTTATTTCCTAAAATGAAATATTAACAATTTCTGGATTTGTCAATTAACTGCAAAATTACCTCATATGGGCAATTGTAAAAATCAATGTAATTTAAAGTAAAAAAGAATTAACTTGACATGCTTACAGTGGAAAAAAGTTTAACAGAACTTGAAGGGATTTTTATTTTTGTAATGTCTTGACAAAGTCCTAATAATGCTTTATTTCAGTGAATACACTTGCAAGCATTGATAGCATGGATATGACCAAGTAGACCCAGAGTAATAAATTGTTTTCTTTGCCTTTTGAAATAAATACTTAAATGGTAAATATTATCTCACACCTGTAACAAAGCCAACCTTGCAGTCACTTCAGCTTCATTTAACACCTGTGAGAGCCTTAGAAACTCTATTGGTACATGTGTTAAGTGAAGCTTGAGGTTTATCCTGCAGCCACTGTCAACCCAGACTGACAAACAGCAAGCCTGCAAGCTGCAGACCACTTTTCCCTACCTTCCTTTTACTTATTTCCAATGTATTTTGTTGGCAGCATCAAATTAATATAGTGAATCACAGTGAACAGATGACTACTACTGTCATCTTCCCACCGTTTAAGCAGTCCTCAGATTGAGGTCAGGAAGAAATTTCCTTCTCAGTTCAGATGAGCAAAGACTATTTTTCCCCTCCTCAAAACCTGGTGTGTGGCCTTCTTGCTGGGATGGGCTGGGAGTGCTATTTAATGCCCTGTTGTTGCAAGGACATTGATGATACCCAGTGTCTCCCTGTGACACACTGGAATTGAGGCTTTTGATCTTTCTAATATCTGCAGTACGCAGCAGGCATTGGGAAGTGTTTCACAACCTGTGGTATTGTACTGGCCTTTGAGGTGGATGCTCTGTGGACCTCTCCAGGTTATATATCTGTGGTATCAACTGTGTATTGGGAAAGATGGAGGCTAGATTCAGTTACCAAATGTTGCTGGGCCTAGTACTGTCTTCTGAGTTGATCTACCACTTGCGTAAAAGGGCTTAGCTTCAAGTTTTATTTAAGGGAAAGCAGACACCGGAAATAGCAAAGCACAAACCTGGTCCTTCTAACATACCCGCGTGACAGAGTTCAGCGGGAATGCTTTCACTGACCCTGGGTCAGCTTCTCCTTCTGCGGACTACACGTCATGTGTCGATAGCATTCAATATCATAGGCCTTACTTTCCTTTCATAAACACTCATTTAAATCATTGTAACTGCATTAACATTCCCCAAAGCTGTTTTTAATGCATGAGAATTGGGGCCTTTGTTTCTAATGTAATGCCAAGGTTTTTTGTCTTTCAAGGTGTTCTATAAATACTCTTTAAACAAATCTGACTCCCTGCATTCAGTAGCTATCTCAGTTCTGTGCCTGTTTACATAAAGGTTGCATACATCTGATTAACATCAGAATTGCCAGCTTTTGAGATGATGCTCACTGAGGCACAATCATGCTCAGTCTTGCACAGTATTTTTGGCATTTCACTACTCAGCTCCATTAATGAATGTTGTTAGCTAATTGACTGGATTGTTATTGTGGAACTATGTTTGCCAAAGGTAACTATTCTTCCTTGGCGTGCCAAATGTCCCATGTGTCATCTGTAATTTATAGTTAATAAACACTGCAACAACAGATGACAAATGTGTTTCTGGTAACATTTTTCCTGTTGCAGTTTTTCCATTGGATTTTTGAATATTTCACTTCCCAGTTCAACTCCATTTTATTATTTACAATACTATTGAGCTTCGCATAACGCTAGAGAACAACTGCCAAAGATAGTCATCAAAGTAACACTGTTTTAAAGACATATAAAACCAGACTCCCAGCAGGTTGCCCAGATTCAGGAATTGATTTGTATCTTTTGCCTTCAACAGCAGCAGAGATCAGAGAAGTTGCCAAAACATAAGTGTGTCTGTGGTCTCAGTTGACAGTGGAGTTACTCTGGGTCTACGTTGGTCTACATACAAATAAGATATGGCCCTTCAGTTAAAAAAGGGAAAAAAACTGAACAACAGGAGTGTTAAAAATGAGCTCTGCTAGCAACAGCCTTGTCTCCTTCAGCTAGCTGAAAGCTGAACACTGATTTTGCAATTACACTAAAGAAAAGGGCTGTAAATGAAGAAGAAAATATATTCCCCTACAGTGAGAGCTGTGGGAGGAAACTGGTTACCATAGTCATTCTTGAATTAGGTCAACGCACATCTGGAAAATACACAGCGGGGAGTCAACCCCATCGCATCTTCCGTCTACCCACTGGGAAGTGAGAAAAATGGAATGAAAATGGCAGGTGTAAGGCCATTTCTGAGCAAGTTTCACATTGCCTTTCTGAGCAAGTTTCACATTGCCTTGCTGCTCACCTCAAGTTTATCCTTGTGGAATATGTAGAAGGTTTAACATCACTGATAAATACACTGTCATCAATTTAATGGCAAATAACCACATAAGTTAATATATTACTCCAAACTATAAAGGAAGACTATCTTGGAAATAAGTAAAGTGCATTTATATAGCCCTTTAAAGACATTCAGCACTTCTCAAAATATTGAGCAATATAGATAAGCCTATTTTAATAATGTAAAACATTTCACCCTAATGGCATATTGATATATCCATACTATACAGACCTTCCTAATGTTCATTAAACTGTCAAAAACATTCTTACCAAAACAGAATTTCTGTTAAAATCACTTATCCTCAAAGAACATGGTATCTTCTTCCTTTATATCTTCTCTGTTTACTTTTTCTCTTCACACCATAAAGTGTCTCCTCCTGAAATGACATGCGTAAACAAATAAATGGACCTATAGTAATTATATTCACTGCTCCATATATCATTAATAGACAGTCTTCCTTTAATACTGGAAATGCACCCTTTATTGGTATTGAATGAATTATTACCATACGTAGACCTGAATCCAGTGTGTGTGTTGTCTTGTTTCTGCAGACTGTTATTGTAACCCTTTTGGTTCAGTCCATGATCGCTGTAATGACAGAGGATTTTGTGAGTGTAAGGAGGGAACATCAGGGCCTAAATGTGATAAATGTCTGCCGGGATATATCTGGCACAGCTTGGGCTGTCAACGTAAGTAACTCCGAGAGTTGCCCCCCTCCTGCCACCTTGCTGCCTCTGCGTCTGTATGCTAGCATGTGCAGCTAGAGCAGAAAACGAGCAAAACTTCTACGAGCTTTAATAATGCCAAACTGCCCAAACCTTGGTGGAGCCTCCAGTAAATTGACTGTGCTTTTAGTGTCCTCTCTCTTTCTTTTGCTAATGCATGGAGGAGCTCCCACTGAAATATGTAAATGTGTGTGTCTTGCCACCTGTGAAATAAGTTTTCTGTACTAAAACATTAGCATATTAACTCGGACTTTAAAATTCTTATTAAAAGGTGATTTCTCTGCATGTTCACTTTTTTCTGTACTAAATTTCAACTTTTTGAGTAACTTAATGGTCTGCTTTCATACCTTAAACTGTGACTATATATGATAAAAATTGCAAAACACTATCTTATTACCTGATATAATACTGAAAATTGGACGAAAGCTAAAGATAAAAAGTTAAGGTATACTTAACAACCTTAAAAATAGGTGCTGAAATTATGCACAAATATTGTTAGAAGCAGATGTTGTTTCAATGCTCAGGTGTATATTTATCTTCTTTTCTGAGTAACAGAGATCTTGTGAACATCTGAGCACAAATACCACATCAGTATACATAGAATTAGGATTTTATTACCCGTTTCTTTTGTAGTAGATTCTTAAGATTTATTCTTTGTAACTCTTTTGATGATCTACTTTCACAAACTCTGGAAAGTCTTTTTATGTTTTTCTTTCACCTATTCTCCCTGCCTCTCTGAATTCTTCTCCACGCATATTAAAGAGAGATTTCTACAAGGGCTCACTTTTGATTTATAAGACTGAGAAACACAAGAGAAAATGTAATTACTGACACTGATTAGCCAAATACTATAAAATTTGCTGTACTGCCAAATATTATAAAATACTCTAAAACAAATGCAAATCATAAATCATAAACAATAAAGATTGAGATTACTGCTCTCCCCTCCAAATAATGAATACTTCTGAAGTAGAAAATCTGGGACAGTTCATGTAAGGGACAAATATGTCCAGAGAGAAAAACAAAAAATGAGTTTCAGGAAAATAGTGATAGCATTAGCATTAAAGCGAGGGAATATATAAAGAGAAAGAAAGTTTGCATGGGCAAGGCTGCTAGATGTTACTTGAAAAAATAGGACTTTCTCTGTTTCTGCCAAAAAATCCTGTTTATATATTTGGCAGGTTATATAAACTATATTTTTTACATGTGGTTGTTAACTGTATTCTTATTTTCTGGATGCCAACACTTGAGTTTTATATACAAAATACCAAGCCCTTACAGTTGCAGCTGAAATCAGGCAAAAGAAAGTTTTAAATATGAGCCCTGTATTATTATCCTGAAAAATTATATCATAGGTATCTCAAAATAAGTATTTAAAATCATAGAATCTTCATCTGCTTGCATACCCCTTATGTGGAAGGATAGCACCTTGCCTCTATCTCACCTAGATGCTGGCAAAATAAGCATTAGTATTTGTGAAGCACTGAGATATTCTAGTGATAAGAACCACAGGGAAAAAAAAGGAAAAAAATGGTTTTATGCAGCAGAATTTGAATAAAGTACAGTAAATACTATGGCCACATGATAAATAATGGGACTAAGTAAGATATTAAGTAGCTGAGATATTGAACAAGGCTCTGTCTATGGAGCAAATTGTATGATCATATAAGTAATGATAATATAATAGCATATATATATGAGATAGTCAAACTGATTACATATTAATTGCAGTATTTCCTATCTATTCAGGTTTTGATGTTATAACCTCAACAGTTTTCTTTTAATGAGGATTTTTGTGTGTCCAACATATAATTAGCCTGATTTTAGCTGAATCGGAGTGTTTGAACTTCAGACAGTTTCTGGAAGTGCAAGCTAGTCCCTTTATATGTACTGACAAAACTAATTAAATGTCTCTCACTATGTTATAATTTTCTAAACAAATCTTAATCTGACCGTGTAACTGTTAGATATTCTCCAAGTTAGACCAAATCATCTGATCAAATTCAAAAGAACTAGATGCAGTTGTCAGTTTTATGGAACAGATATAATTGCCATGTTTTGTAGCGCACACACTGATTTAAATCTGTTGTTTCAAGTCTCTTCATGGAGGAACAGAATTCCAATTCATTTAAGTTTGTAGTGAAGCAATTTTAGTTGTGTTTGTGATTTTCCCATTGAAATCTAAACAAATGACTGGGCAAGCAAGCAGATCCCAATACAAAGGAAAAATAAGAAATCATTCTACTGCATTAGCAAAGCTTGAAAGGATTGTCTGGACAAGTAGTGTGTGTTTTTGATTTGATTACCTTGGGCTTGTGCTGTACAGAAATACATATGTACAAAGATGGAGAATCACACTTTTTTTTTTTTTTTTTTTTTTTTTTTTGGTCATATATAGCCTATTGGTATTATTAATGAAATTATTTTTGTGGAGCTTTATTGCTAGACAACATTGACCTAGGAAAACCTGAAATTTGACCTATGAATAAGTAAGGCAAATCTATACTATAGATGGTTTAATTACTCATATGATTGTATTAGTAAACAAAGTGACTTAGTTTTAAATATTAGTAATACACTTTGGGAAAAACACCATGAAAGTCCAGTTGTGTTCTAAGGTTCACAATATATGATTTGATAAATTACTGTTTGGAGTCTACCCTGTACTACATGAGCAAAACGCACAGACGCTATTATCCTCAAAAGTATTCATTTAGGTAGCTCACTCCTCCCGATTTCATCTAAAACCTGTGGGGATCTAGGCAGAGAGCTCATCACTTGCATCTCTGTGCATACAAAGGTCAGATGCAATTTTAGACTTCACCTCTGAGATAAAAAGCGCCATGATAACAGCTATTATCTTATTGAATTCAGCATTATACTGCATAGACATGGGGTCAGCAGGGTCTGGTTGGTACAGGGAGATTTGCTGCCCGCAGAAGAAGAGCCCCAGTAGATGCGACTTGCCTGCACTAGTCCCCAGCTCTCCCCGGGGACTGCTCATGCCTCGGGCCCCGGCAGCAAGGGGAGCTGCTGGGGCTTTGCTCCCCACCTCCCTTCCAGGCACGCGCGACAGGTCTTTCACCCACACACGTGTTAGATCAAAGTGCAAAGAATGAATTAGGAGCAGAGCAGGCTGCTCCTAAAACTGTTTTAAATTTCCAGAAACATGAGAAATTACTAAAATAGCTATATTTCATTTTTTATCTTCTAGAAATTATAGAATTATTTTTAAAAATGAACATAAAAACAGAAGGAAAAGGCCCAAGCCAGGCAAGAAACTTAACCAACAACTGCAGCTTTTTTGGGCCAGTCTTAAAGGGAACACAGCACTTAGTAATAAGGGGAAGCCTGTAACAATGTGGAAACATATACACTCTGAAGAACTGCCTGAATTTAAAAAATGGATGAAGGTGCAGAGACAAAATATTATCCAGGAGCATTCATTTGATTTTCCAAGTTTACTGGTCATGGTTTTGCATCTTTTGCATTTTTTATCCATGACATTTCAGGTGACTGACTTCTGATGCATACATGCCGGAGCGTTTGAAAAGAACAGCTTTTAATTCCACATGCACAGGAATTGATTGCAAAACCAGCTGCATATTTATCCAATCAGACAAAGAACAAGCGACTCTTTTGCTGATCTCAGCTTAGCAGCACAGCTCAAATTTTCATTAGGCATGATCACCCCTTGGGGGAAAAGGTCAGGGAAGGTCCAATGATTAATATTATTCAGAAAATCACTACCTCCCTTCATATAGCCAATGAGCAAATAAAGAGGTTTAACCTTCAATCATGCAGCCAGATCCCCACAAAGGGCTAGACTGCATACAAGAGCTCCCAAATGGAGTCTTGCTCCTAAGTTAAATTCAGGACATTATTTAGTGTGAGTCATTGCTTTAAATCATCTTGGTTCCATGGTGTAACTCAAACAATTAGCAAATGAGTTTTTAGCTAGCTGCCTTGTGTCAAGCTCTGAATATTTTCCTTTATTTTACCCTTTTTCTTCCTTTTTAGATAGTTTCTCTTAAAGCAGGCAGAGGATTACAATTACACTCTTTTCCTCAATGTTCAAACTGTGCTAAGTGCTTGCGTCTGTCTCCTGGACTCTGTATCACTCTGTGGTCTGTTAGGTAATTCATATTCTGTCATAGCATGCATTCTACTTCTATGATTATTTAAATACAAACATTTCTTTTATTGACTGCATTTTGTCATGTATTGCAAATATTAGAAGCCAAGGTATTTGATCAAAGTCATCATGCAGACTGAATTTCCAAAGAAAATCAAATCTGAAATTGTGACCCTGTGAATGATATTAACATTTGCTTTTGGAAGTTTATGTTCTCAATGCAACATGAAAAGGGTTGCTACCATCAGTTTCTTAAAACAAAACAACAAAAAAACCCCACTTTCTTCAAAAATATATCATACTCTTCTTTCTGGAAAGATTAAATACATAAATGCAATTACCCCTCCTTTTAAATGGTAGTGAGCTTTTTACATGTATGTACGCAGATATATCCTGCGAATCCTTCAGTACCTACACATTGAACTTGTGCATGAAGAGTTGTGCACTGGAAAAGTAGTACAAATTCAGAATGGAGATGCCCTGCCGTTGCAACTTTCTTTGCATGGGGCTATGAGCAATCCATTTAGGTCTTTTTAATCAGTGGCAGTTTTACTGTTTTTCAGCTGGTAGGGATACAATGGGATTGGAAAACAAGCAGAGAATACAAACACTGTAGTTAATGAAAATGACTAAGTGAAGTAGCTTTCATCTATGAAGAGCATAGAGGAGAAGATGAAAGCATAGGATGCTTCATATAGTTACTATACAAATCTGTATAATTACTGTAACTTACAGGCAGCTTGAGGATCAAGCTGGAAGTCTCAAGCTTGGTCTTAGCACTGCTGCCTAGAGTCCAGGGGGTATCACGGCAGCATAACAGGCCATGGAGGGACCAGAGTTGAGGGACGTGGGCAAGCGCTCGAGGACGTGATCTCAGCATCTCGGTGCTGGGAGGAAGGCCTCTGTAAAACAGGAGTACGACTGTGAGTTAGGCAACTCCTGTGCATGAGGAAGCCCAAATAACAGGTCATAAAACAACCAGAAAGACTAAGGCATAGGGCAGAGGATTAGTAAGCATAGTTAACACCTAAAGAGGCACGGGGCTTTTAATAGACTGCAGCTCTCCAGCAGATTTAATCTGATCACTTGGTCATCAGACCAAGAAATTGATCCTTAGCAACATTTATACATCTGATCTTTAAAAGAAGGTTTTTTCACAGCAAGGTGAGGGGTTGGATTGGAGCAAAGAGGTCATTATCCTCTTGATCCTGCCCAGGTATCAACTTCAAATTCAAAGCTGCTATTCCAAGGCTGTCTGATCTGTTCTAACTACAGGTGCCCCAATCCCTCTTCTCCCCATTCCCAGCTAGTTAGTCCCACACCCCTAGTCACATCCCAGGCACTTGTCCTGGGACCTTTTGCTGAGCCATTTCAGAGGACACTGACCAGACAACAACATGAGGAACAGTTTTCTGCTGCATTAGTGCTGCAATAGGACTCAGCAAAGGGTCGAACAAGCAGGATAGCCAAGGGAGGGCATAACCCACACAGCTGGGAAATGACGGGGCCCAGCAGCAGGCAAGGCTGGGTTAGGCTGCATGCAACAGCAGCATGGCTGTGGGATCAGTGTTCTCCTCTTTCCACCCTTAGTTCATTCATGGTATAGCCTAGCAAGCTGTTGGTATTTTTACCACACAACGCCACACAGTTTCAGATGGATAATTAGGAGGACTTCAAAAAATCTAAACTGGTCTCTACTTTCCTGAAAAATAAAATAACTAACCCACAGAAAAACAAACAACTCTCTAAGATACCTCTTGTACCAAAGGGGAATCGTAACCTTTTCAGACTGCAAAGCTGGTATGCTGCATGAAGAGCCCAAATGCACACTCGTGATGGACATGAGCAAGAGTGCATGTCTAACCAGGCTCATTTAAACTCATGAATACACTTCTTAGGTTCTTCATTATTTTTGGTACTGTATCATGGGAGAGTTCTGAACAACTGAATATTAGGAAATTCATGAAAAGTTAAACAAGCAGTATTATTTGTTTTCTTTAGTCAGATGCTTTAAAATGGTTAATATTTGATAGCACAATGATAAATATTTTAATATAGTATATTGCAGTCAGTTAGGAGTAGATCAAAAAGAGATACAAAGTAAGCTCCAAAAGATAAACTTTTATTAGGCACATGAAATAGAACATAAAGCTTGATAGCAATTACCATATAATCTGTTCACATTTGGAAACGTATTGAAGGGGAAACATAACTCAGTTAGTTGTTATGAATTATTAAATGTTCATCTGAACACTGATGAGCAGGATTGCTCTTCCTCTGAAAAGCTGTCACACTTTCCTTTTACGCCTGCTCAGTGGCCATGACTTCTGTATAATTTGCTGGCTCACTACCTTTTTATGAGGATGGAAGTAAAAGATCCAGACCACCACAGACACACCCAGTTGTGACATTTTCATAAAGGGGCTAAAAAGGGTCATTTAAGTTCAAGTAAAATAATCTCCATCCTACTTAATTAGAGATAAAAACTGTTGACCTGAAGCAATAAAAAATAGGCAACACTTCCTACCCCAGCGATGTAACTGATAGCAATGCTGACAGCAGCACATGCTGATTATTAAGGCTTCAGTATTCAGCGCTTTAACTTCATTTACACATATGCAAATATAACTCTCCCAAGAGACGCTTATGTTCCCAGTGATAGCAGTATGAAAACCAAAGTTTAGTTTAGAAAGGGTTGACTTCCTCCACCTAGCACGAGCTACCCCCCCCCCCCGTGTTAGCTAGACATCAATGCTTTTAAAATGTTTGTTAATACTCTGAATTAATAACTAGAAGCCAGGGAATTAGGTATATCAGGATTCAGTCTACCTGTAAATTTCAATTAGAAGGGACTAGGTTGCACCTTTAATGGATTTCAGAGTTCTTTAACAGTTTGTACAGAGTTGAGTACTGTAGTATCTAACAGCTGACAAACTCAACGCTCTTTGACTGCATACTACTATTATTTCAGGTATTTTCCCAGAGAATTTGGATTTCTTTGCTCATTGGCAATATTTGTTATAAATAATCTGTAGAATTTAAGAAAACTCCTCAGACGGTCTTAAAAAAAATTTAGTTGAGCTAATAGATTTTAATGTGAATAAGTTGAGTACTTCATCAATGAATTTGTGAAAGTAATCAAGATCTTTCAAGAGCTGAACTCTTAATTAAAACTCTTAACACAAGTGCTTTTTTACATTTCCTTATTCCCACTTCACTCATGTTACTGTTTTCTGACCATCCTAGACAGTGGTAGGGCTGGTCTTCAAGACGTCTCACTCCTGCGAGTCATGCATTTATCCATCTTCATGTTTGCATGCTTCTAGACAGTAGAACACCTTACAGCAGAAACAGGAGGTCTACACTGAGTTAGACCACAGGTCAATTTACCCCAGTATCCTGCATTTGACTGTAGCCAGGCGTATCGAGTGATACGTCATTCAGCACAGGCACCCAAACTCTAGCAATCTGCAGTTTAGAGACTTTCTGAGCCGAAGATTTCATCAGTATCTTTGTACTTAGGGGATCTCTTTCGTCCACTAATTTGTCTAATCACTCTTTGAGACATTCACAGTTTTATAATCCAAACATTCTGACCACAAGTCCACAATTAATTATGCAGCATGTAAAAAAAAAAATCTTTCTGTTTAACTGGCTGACTGATAATTTCCTTTGGTGCCTCCTAAACTTGGAGGAGGAGGCAATAAGAATAAATGAATAATCATTTCCAATTCACCTTTTACATACTATTCTATGTATTGTGTTCTATACTGTATATACTACTATATTTTCCTTCAATCTGTCTTTCTTTTCTCATGCTGAAGAATCCTCCTCTGTTTAATCTCTCCCTTTATAGGAACTGCATATATCTATCATCACTCTACATTGCACATTTTCTGATAGTACTGTGCACATTTTCAATATGCAAGACCATGCAGTTTTCAAGAGATTAGCACATCATGAATTTATATAGTGACATTGTGATGTTTTCTCTTTTATTCTTTTTCTCTGTCCTAATACTTTCAAGATTCTATTTCTCCATTTCCTTATACAGAGCATTAAGTCAACTTTTGCAGTAAATTACCCTGAAATACTCTTAAGGTCTCTTTCCTAAGTGATTAAAGGCAGTTATCTATAGGTATAGAGTTTTTGCTAGGGATTGCTCTTTAACACCAAATTTCATCTACTGTTTTATTGTACAGTCACGCAGCAGCATAGAAATTCTTCTGCAGCTCTTCACAGCCACGTTTCCCTTGGTTAACCAGAATACTTTGTTATAAGAGCCAAGTTTGTTACATTACTCTTCACTCACTTTTTTTAGTACAGTTCTAAAGGAGTCGAACATTAAGTGCTGGCACAGTTCCTATGGGAATGAGTGGTAGCCTTCTTCCATAATAATAACTGACCATTTACTCAAACCCTGTTTCCTATTGTTTAATACATGATTATTCCACAAAAAAAAAAAAACAAAAAAAACAAACAAACAAAAAAACCCTTTTATTTCATGATAGCTTGGTTTCTTTGAAAAGCACTGCTGAGAGATCTTGTGAAATGCTTTTGGAAGACTCAGATACATTATCAACTTGATCATTTGTGTCCACATGCTTAGTGATTCCCTAAAAAAATCATTTACTAGTTTTGAAAGCCATTATTTACCTCTACTGAAACTTTGGTCATTCTTTCCTGCTCAGACTCATTCATGTATCTGCTAATTCTATTCATCATCACAGTTTCTATTAATTTGATTGCTGCAGAAATTGTACTTACAAGTTTCTAGTTCCTGTCAATCTCCTTGGAGCTCTTTATAAAAAGCATATCTGCCATAGCCCATTCTTATGGTTAATGAAGCAAGTATTGGGAATTAAACTACTAACTTCACAGGTAATAGTACAGAAATTTTTTTCTTGCTTTTTTTGGAAACTCTTTGATCAATATTATTTGTTTCTGGTGATCTAATACTACACACTATTTCTGGTTTTTTAAGCATGTTGTATTGATATTTCGAGCAAGTGCCCATCAAGACAGGCACAAGGCTCTTCCATAGTGAATGTTTCCTGGATCTTTGTCTTATGTGTACCTTATGCACCAGTCATTGGTCCTACAGACTTTCTGGAAAGTTTCTTCTTCTGATATGTTTAGAAAAAAAAAGTTACTAATTTTAGTATCTTTAGTACGTTGCTCCAAATCATTTCTGGCCTTCCTTGTTACCTTAGGATGTTCTTATAGTTAATGTCCTAAAAGTTCTTTTTTTTTCCCCTCATTTGGTCATGGTTTCAACATTTTTATTCTTTATTATTTATAAATGTATTTCCTTCTAAAGATTTATATCGGTACTCTGTTGGTAACAATGCCTTTTTTTAAAAAAAATCCTTTTAAATAGTGGTCCTTTTTTGATACTGACTTAAGTTTATTAAACATCTTTAATATGACTGCATAGCATATTGCCCTATTAGCTTCTCCTTGAATTTCTTTCTAACAAGTGCCTATATGATGATGTCTTTTCTAGACTCTTACTCTTGAGGCATGTATTAACTCTTCCAATGATTTCAAATTCACCTTAAAGTTAAGCATGCAAGTAAACACTTTTGACAGGGAACATAGAAATGACAACATTAGGAACAAAAGCTTGATCTGACAAGTGTCAGTCCAGCTTTTTAGTCAGATCTTTGACTACTCCCCTTTACTCCACAAATTTTAGCCAAGTTATTCATACAATAACTATGAAAGTGAGTAAAGTTTTACAGGACCTAGCTAATAATTATTTAGAGGGGACTGATGTCCCACATTAATAGTACTGTTCCTTTCCATTTTTTTCAGCCCTATGCAATTTGGAGATATGATTTTGTTGATTAAAAACTGTTCTTCTCTCACATTGGATGGCAGTCAATGGCAAAATCATTAAAAGAGACTTTTAGTGAGAGCCAAGACAAGCCCATTATAACTATCCTGGCTTCTGAAGAAAATAATTAAATTGTTAATAAAACTTTCACCTATGATCATCAGGTGAGAAGAAAAAGATGAGACAGTGCTAGAAGTTTAAAGATTTCTTCAGAGAAGGGGAAAGAATTTGATCATAAGTCACTGGTTCATAATTAATGTCTATAGAAAATTAGTTATAACTGAAATCAAATTGGCAAACCATATTAAAGGAACTGTTGTGTTCATTAACATCACTTATCCCAATATACAATGATTAAAGTATTACAGCCAAAACTATTTTGTGTTTTTATGATTACATGTTGGACAAGTGCTTCTTTATATGCTATTTTTTCTTTCTAATGATTATCTATGTTTTTTGGAGGTCCAGCTCTTCAGATAGTAGTGGCAAATCCTGTGATAACAGTTGCACCAATCTAGTTTGCTGAGTCCAGAGACAATGTTTTGGTTTGTAATTCTGTTTACAGATCAATTTACCCACCCCATTCCCTTTCTAGAGATTTCGTGGAGTAACTTTGCAAATCTTTCACACTTTTCAGACAAATATGAAACCCTGTGTATTTGCCAGATTTACAAATCAAGAAGCATAACAAACTCTGTCTGTGGATAAACCAAAATATTGCACAGGCTTATAGTGTTTAGGTGGACACAGTGACCACAGGAGTCATGTTAGGGAGCTACAGCCAGCGGCTGAGCTGTACCATGGGTACTGCAGAGCAGGCGAACACAAAGCCACGTCTAGCTTTCCAGGACACCCACGTGCTAGCCCCAGCTCTTAAATTTGAAAGCTTTTCTCATGGACCCAAAAGTCTAATCTTGCACTTCAGAGCTGCTGGGTTATAAAAAGACCTCAGCCATAACCTCTTTGGTGGTGGAATTGTCCCCTGACTAGCTATTTAGTGCAGTTTTAAGGAGCAGTGCCAAGCAGCTAAAGGTCAGGGATGCACAAGGGCTACAGTCAAAAGAGCTACCAGGTTTGTCACCCACCCACACAAACCATTTTCAGCTCCCGTATTCACTGACAGGTGCAGGAGCAACAATAAACATCTCCTGTATCCTCAATACAAAAATCACTCTGCCGAGAGGCAGGTCAGCAGGGTGTTCCCTTAACGAGGTGCTGCGTCAGTGAGCTCTCAATGTTATATGTATTTTAAATGCAAAATGAACTTCTCTTTCAAGCCAAAAGATCCTTGAAATGGGACTCTTACTTTGAAGAGCTCAGAGTTTTATTTCTGAGAAGAATAGAGTTTCACCACATGTAGTCTTTCTTTAAAGAACTGAGGCTGCATTTCGACAGTGAGGCAATAAGCAGCAACTAGACCAGGGAGAACAAGTAACTCTCACAGGGTTCAAAAAACCGGCTAACTTCCTGCTGATTTCAAGGAGAATCCCACAATGATATTAAAACTGGAGCCATTAGTGCAAGGAAATTCATATTGAGGGCAAACGTAGTATCCTTAAATCAGCCCCATTACGTCAACCTCATGCAGCAAACTGCAGCTCTGCAAGAAGGCTTCAGTTCTCAGTTAGGCACAACATAACTTCTGCAAAGATTTAAAAGTTTAGATCAAAATTTATACCTCCTCTCAAAATAAAGCCATATACTGCTATAATTTGCTCTGCAGTGACCTAAAAGTTTTGCTAGTTCACGCATAACCATTACTGATTTAAGACACACTGAAAAGATGCTTAGAGCAGCGCGTTCTGGTTATATCTTGTCTCCTATTCAGCGGCAACATGACAACCTAGCGCGGCCGCAGTCCACGCCTGTTCTGCGCCATTCGAAGACCTTGGCTGTGCTGCAGATAGGAAACATGGAGGCAGCCAGGACAGGTGGTGGCCTCCCTCACCTCCTGCCGCCTGCCCTGGCCTTGGCCCAGACACCTCGGTTCCAGCTCCAGCCCCTTGCTGTAGTGCTCATCTTTCTCTTTTAGCCCAACACTTCTTCTGTAGCTTTCTTGCAGTCTTCGGAAAGCCATCATCCTGCTCAGCTCTGCCACGTTGCTGCTCAAGAAACACTGTACTATGCAGGCAGCATAAAGCCTTCGCATCTCCCACTCCGCTCACCGCACAGGGCCCGTGTTTCAGAGCTCAGCCCGCAGCGCCCTCCCTGCCCCAAACCGCGCGGCCGCACAGACCGGCCCTTACCTGCTGGCCCCGCGGCTCGTGGAGCAGGAAGAGAGGCTCCGTGTTGCAACACGGCGAGGATGTGCTTTCTCGTGAGGGTCTGGCACAGAGCAGCCCTGGAAAAGGCCACCCGCACTGGAATCACATCCTCCTTTCTCGCCCCCGGTTCCGGGCGCGCACGTGTGCCCAGCACCTCGGCATGCAGCCAGCGCTGGCTCCCGCCCCGCGAGCCCTGCAAAGGCAAACGCACCGCTCTGGGGAGGTCTGGGATCAGAGGTCCGGTTCCCATCGCCGCCGCGGCCCAGCCCACGGCAGGAGAAGGACGGGTGCGCGGTGGGAGCAGGGGGTGCAGGATACGGCAGGGGGGGCGTGCGAGGGAGGGAGAGGCGGCGGCGGGGTTAGACGGGGCAGGTTGCGCTGGGAGGCGAGATGAGTTCATCAGGAAAAGCAGCTGCATCATCCAGGCGCTCTGCAGCAGAATTTATCTGCATTTTCTTTGAGAGCTCTAGAAAGAAAAATATAGAGACTTTTTTGAAAAAAATGTACAACATTCAGAAGTACAACATCTTCATAAAAATTGAACATTTCATGTCTGAATCTTCTTTATCTAAACTGAAGGTGACTGTATGAGTTTGTGACATTGCTATGTGTACAGCTTCTCAGGAGCTATTCACCTGAAGGCGGGACATTACTATCATGTCGGTGATACAATGAGCAACACATAGAGAAGATAGGAGTATTTTGCCTCTCCTGTAAAGTTTTTTATTTGAAGAGTAAGAAAATGGTCACGTCTTTAGTTTTTCAGTTTATACGAGCAAGTGGAAGACCTTTTGAGTAACAATTATTTCTTTTCATGGTGAAGTTTATAGCTACTGATACAATACATCTATAGTAAGTATATAACAAAATGATTATATAGAAACTTATTTTACCTGTGTTTGGATTAATGGAGGTATTATCATTGTTATTTTTCAACTCTGGCATGCCTTGACAGTCATTTAAAAATTGAAGAAAATTTATAGTAAAATAAAGCAAGTAATTTTAAGTGAAATCATATTCTACAGTTTTATCTATTCCTTGAGGATCTCAGGCTATTTCAGTCTTCACTAATAATTAAATTTTAACACCTTTGTGCATCAGGATTCATAAATAGAAATATAAGAAAGTTAATCAACTTGTCAGAATTTGTGCCAGAACCATATAAAACACTGAGGGAAATAGAGTTGTGTCTCTTTATTCCATGCAGTAACCTTAACAGTCTTTTAACTCTAGACTTTTTTAATATCCTGAATTATTTTAACATTTTGTCATAGTAAGCACTATCAATGTCCATATTTAAAGACATTACCTTTAGTCCTTTAGAGGATAAAAAATTTTCTGACATTAACCACACATACATGTTGAGTGCTCTTTGTCTGTGTTTAAGCCTGGTCTAGTGTTACTCAGATGTATTTCTAAGCTGTAGTAAAGCTACATAGTTGATAAAAATCAGATTAGTGCAATCCCATTACTACTGGATAACTTCCTAGTAGCCTGCGTAATGATATTGTGAAAGACACACACATCAACCTGTATGTTAGTCTTTGCATATGTATGGGCCAACCTGTCATATTGAATTATGGATTTTAACTGTGTACATAACTGAACACTACTTTTGAAAAGACAAATAAATAATCTGGGCTTTTGGAATTTCATTAAGAGGCAATATAGTTAGATAAACAGAGAGAGTCCTTCTGCAGGTCTGTGTTCTGGCATAAGTATCTTTGGAATATTTGTGCTGAATGATATGATATCATGAGTGCGGAAAAAAAAAAGTTTTCAACTAAAACACTGGCTAACTTGATCACATTGGTTACATCTGCAAATAGAAACTAGTGTGCCAGAAGAGGATTGTACTGGATGACAAGCAGCTGTTATCCATGCTTTCCCGTCTAGTGGCTGCTCTGGCACGAAGATAAATGCACAACGCCACCAAGAGCAAGTCTGCATGTGGCAATAAATATTGTTGATGAAAACTATCCTGATGTAGCTAATAGCTTTAATAGCTTTTAATTGATGCATTAATTTATTAGTTCTTATTTTTGCTGAATGCTACATGCCAGTTGTTTGAGGAATTTTATCGATTCTCTGGTGAAGAGAGTAGGAAAGTAAAGCATTATACCCATTAAACCCCACTGCATGATAGCATGCTATCATCCGGGATATTTCAGAAGGGGATTATGATATAACAAATTTGCCTCTTGAGTCTCAATTTTACTGTAATAATTAAAAATATAAAAATAACAGATAATATTTTAAGAAAGGCTAAGACAAAGTGCAGGAGATAAAAACCATTTATGAACCTTTGCCATGTATTTGATGTATGAATATGAAGTTGTTAAGGCTCTGAATGGTCAGTACATACATGAAATCAGTATATCTAATTAGCAGAATATTTGAACATCTTCAATTTGAACATCATCAATTGCCTGTGCCATTTTTTAAGTGGACTAAATTGCATATTCCTTTTTTAACATCATAGTTTATAACCCTTTTTCTGAGACTCTCCAAACTCCCTTGGAAACAGCAATCAAACCTATTAACACATTTATCTAATAAGAAGTGCAGACCTGTAAATAGCACTGGGATTCATAGGACCTGGCTCGCTCCTTCTTTTGTAGCATAGGCAAATATTTGACTTTCCTTTACATCAACTTCTCCCTTGCTGGGTGGCAATAGTTAGTCTTACTCGCCCTGAAGAGCTCTGCGAGCCCAACGGGGCAGTGGCTTTATCCCCTTCTCGCGCTCGCTGCACAGCGGCGCCCTGAAGCATTTTACCCATGTGCAACACGGAGTCAGCGTAGGTCAGAAAAAGGTCCGATTCCCTGCATCATTGCTTTAACAAAAATATGTATCCTTCACATTTCATATGTTCTGTAAGAATTAAATAAATGCTTTCTCTTAACCCTTACTAACAATCACATAAGCACTGAATGTTCATCTCCCAAAAGATTCTGGGCCATTTACTTTAAGCTATCAGTGTTTTGGCCTTCTATAGCAGCGCATTATCCTGACATCTTAAATCTCTCTATTTTGAAAAATACAGCCAAGAGAAACATATTGGTCATATAAATGTCTCTATCTTTACACCTATATCACTGAAGCACAGCTGGTTATAAGTCACACTTACATAATACAGAAATATTTCTATATTTATCAGTTATTTTAGAGATCCCTTTCTCTTTTGTTATTTACATACCCTTCCCATTTTAATATCTGTTATTCATGATAGTGTAACTGAAGATCTACTGATACTTCCATTACATATGCTATTTTATGTAATTTAGAAGTTGATCATAACATAGTTTTCCATCAGATTTTGTTACTAATTTCTCAAAACAGCCCATTTAATTGGCTTTAAGACAAAGCAGCAAAAAGCAAGAAAAGCTAGCAATATTCAAATGATTTTAGATCACCAATAACTTAATAGCAGCAGTGTTTAAAATTTAATTTGGCATGAATAAATATCTTCTCTTTCATGTAAAAAGAAATACAAATCCAAGTAATTCTGCTTCTAAAAAAAATGGCCATGGAAATGCCAAATCATCACTTTTCAAAGAACTTTCCTACACAGTTTTTGCTACTGCACAGTAAAACCATAAAATAAAATTTGCAGAACCAACCTGACTTATTCCATCTAAGTGATACTATACTGTTTATTAAAAATGTAGTTCCTTCTTAACACCAAAAAGTGGACATATATTCTTAAGCTAGAACAACTGTACCTTTTTTGGTATGAAAGGTTTCAAACAATTCATTAGTTTCATAAATATTCTTCTTTATCAAACACATCATGAGCACTTTTGCTCAAATTACCAGAGGATTCACACATATGCACAAACATATCGTATGTTTGGGAAGCAAAAAATTAGAGAAGAATAAAAAACAAAACAAAAATATTCTTATTAAATGACATACAATTTCAATTTAACCATAAACTTCTCACCCAGAAATTTTCTTGGAAATCAGTCTAAGTTTTGTCCAAGAACTTCAGGACCAGGGCCACACAAATGTTTTGAGGAATACAAATATATCCAAAATTTCTCTTCAGATTAGTTCTATCATGCAGTAAATAGTATTAATAATAAAAGCCATCGATTTGCTCTCTCTCCATTCTTCCCTAAAAATTTTAGGAAAAAAAATTAGAAAATCTCCAATTCCCTAAAACAGTAGAAAATATTTTCAGCTATATCTTTTGTTTTATTTTATTAGTGATGGGCTATTGGAACTGATATGGATTGGAAAATTTTTAAGACGTAGGTACATAAAATAAGACCCAGCTTTAAAGTCCACTGTCTATTTTTATCAAAAGCTGGTACTTCAAAAGCCAGTGCAGAGGAGCAAGTATGCCATAATTTCACAGCTTAGTATGCACTAGTTTTTGAGCAAGACTGAAAATGATAGTGTTAAAGAGTAGATAAATGAAGAGCAAAACCTTTTTGCATAAGGAGAAAGATCTTTTCATTTTCTTTTTCAGGTATTCATTTCTTGTGGCTGCCACTTATATCTCCATTTTACATTCCAGCTGCTGGAACGGTTCATGTGTGCTCAGGGAGCCGTTCTGCCTCTTTTCAGAGCCTCCGTGGCACGAAAGAGCCTCACTTTTTCTTGGCTATACAGTTAGTCTTCTGCCTGATTCCAGCTTGTGCCAAACTCTGTTTTTGCTGCTAAATAAAGTAATAAGTGTGTGGGGCCACCTCATGGCTTTTGAAGGTCATTGGTGCAGTGTTCCTTGGGAGGGATGAGGGGAGGAGAAGCTTTTAGCCTCACAAATAAATAGAAATTGCATACTTCTGTTCAAAATATTATTGCAAGTCAAACATCCTAGCATCTAAGGATCGTTGTGCATGCAGGAATGTTCAGCCTCTTATATAATTCATAATTGGTGTTTGAAATTGTGCCCATTTGTACGTTTCTGCTTTGGTTCGCTCTTTGGAGTTTTATTGTGCTTTTTTGTGCTCTGTGAAGGTGATGCTTGTTCTGGCTCTGTTTAATAGATCTTGGGAACTCTTAAGAAAATACCGTTTGTATACATGAAGCTGAAAATGCTGCTGTTCAGCCAAAGCCATCCTGCTCACGCTCCAGAGAGGACTGAACTGCCTAAACGCAGCTGCCCAGCTCTGGGGCCCCAGGGGCCATGGGGGAGACCTGAGGGCCTCCCCTGCCTGGCGTCCTGCTGCTGCCCGGTCTTGGGACCCCGTGGGCTCACAGCAGACCCACCGGCCCCACGCATGCTTCCCAGACACCCTCCAGCATCTCAGAGGGCAGTGGATGGCTTGTATTTTGGTGACCAAATCCCACCCATCACATGTTCAGGGGGCCTTTTGATGACCATTGCAGCTTCTGTGCCTGAGGGGACTTTGTGCTTGGCAGTTTTTATTGATAGCAGTTATATGCACCAAGCTCTGACCTTGCCCTTGGCACTGGACAAAAAACTCTGCAGTTTCAATTGCTTCTCCTCTCAGTCAAGGAAGGAGAAGACAGATCATTTAAGGATGTTCATTTATCTTCAAGAAGATAGAAATAATGGCACCACAGCTTACAACTTTGTAAGTGGAATATGAATGATAGAGCCATGTGGTCCCTTTCGAGCAACTAAAGCTATGATGCAGTTTATTGGTCTCCTGAGATTATTCTAAAAAATGCTGAGGGTCATACTAGTACAATGGTGCTCCCCCACAATGAAAGCAACAAAAAAGCATGAATTTTTCCCCCTTGGAAATCATCCCTTTTTGGAGAAGTGTAACATCAGAACCATCTAAGTCAGACAACTGAAAGATTAATTAATCATTTACTAAAACTGAGGAAGATTGGATGGTTTTAATCTCAACAGTAATTTTTAGATTAGTAAATCTAGATTTGTTTTCTATTCAACCATTTTAACAAGTAATCTTGCATTATCTCTGACAAAGCTGTTATGGCTTCTCTATCATACAAGAGTATAGATTTCATAATTCAGATACTCCCCTGTCCTTCTGACAGATTCAATGGATTTCTTCTCATTATCTTTTATCAATTAAATCCAAGCATTTTAGATTAAGAATAGCGACGGAAAATGAGACAGCAGAGACACTGCTCATGGAATAGAATAACTTCCTACCACTGCTACCCCTACACCATCGTTAAAATGAAATTTGTTCTCTAGAGAATTTTGCTCTTTCAGGATTGAAACAATCATCTACGTTTACGCATGTGGATGCCAGGATAAACTGGTACCTGTTTGTGGGAGAGAGGAATCACCATCCGTTCAGTGGCCAGGTGCAGGAGACAGCTCTGAACAGGGGCTGCATCTTCTCTCAGGAACTCCGCAGACTTTTCCTAAGTTTGATTAGAACTGACATAACTTTGAAGTGAAAATTGTGCAGCAAGACCAGAAATTACATGTAGGGAAACAGTCCAAAAACTCTACCAGAAACCTTCCGCAAACACAGTTCCTCCATTACCCACCTGTTCATTTACTCCTTGGTAACTTATAAAACTGATTTTATAATAAATTCAGTGTCAGTTCAATTATGCCTTTCACAGGCCTTTCTAAGAGAAGGCAAGACGGAGATGTCTGCCTCTAGGAGCTACTCTCACTTGCTCCATGCTTATTTCCTTAGTGGTGGTTACGATACAACTCATCAGAACGTCTCAGCTTTGCACCAGAGATCTTCCTATTAAAGTCCGTCATCTCACGACCACAATTTTGATGCAGTAAGAGCAGCTCTTTCGGCTCGTACTTGCGAACGCCGATTCATTCCGTCTTGACTTGTGCCTCACTAGACAAGCACAAACCAGTTTTGTTTTAATGCTATCCAAAAGTATCTACTTTGTCTTGATCTGACAGTATCGTAAGATAATTTTACTGGTATTATATTGCACTATAGCAAATGGTGAATTAGCATCTCTTGAAAAAATAAATCATTATGAGTACTTCTTGCTGTACAAGAGCAATAGCTGTTTTTCATATCAGATAACTCTGTAGTTTAAAACCACTCAAGGAGCCTGATCAACAATTTGATGGGTGTGTTCACAGTAACAGAAAATTTATAAGCTATTTGGCAGTAACTGGTAACAAATAAATAAATTCTAATAATAATCAAACAGTAGACCTAAGTTAATTTAGAGAAGGTAGGGAGAGAAATCTCCTAAGTGAAAAGACCTCCAAGCCAGTTACTAGCTATTGGTTCTTGAAATGAGTAAGATATTTAACTTATAAAAATCTGAGGTTTTGTCATGCGCTGTGAAACATTAATTAAAACAGCAACAGTTGTAACACTTCAGAGAAGGCCTGACTACTTGCAAGTTTTCTCCATGCCCTTATGTCCTTATTCCAAAAACTTACTCTATGTGGGTGAAATCTCTCCGTAGAGGACATCTTCAGCACTTATTACAGGAGCAAAAATGGATTCTTTTATACTATGTATAAAGAATATTTAGCATAGTTTCCAAATAGTGGAAATAATTATTTGTTGCTAACTCTGGTAATTTGAAAATATTTTAGCTGTGATCATTTACCTCCTAAAATACCTGGAAACAATTTTAAAGCTTTGCATTTGAGTCTGGGGAGGTGTTTTGCGTGCCCCAACTCCATTACTGTCTAGTTGACGACTTGTGGGAAAAAATATTATTCATACTTTCATGACTGCTGAGGTGTTCTTGTGCGTGTGTTCGCTATATGCATGAGCAGATGGCTGTGTGCTTATAGGCATGCACAGAACCTTCCTCATTTGTTGTGTTTTCTTTTAAATGTTAAAAACAATCACAGAATATAAGTGATCAAATTTTTTAGGGAAAAATGCCTGTTACAGAATCTTTATAGCATTCATAAGAACTAATTCTGTATTTGATGATAAACCTCTTATGCTCAGCCTCAATTTACTGAAATGATTCACGTAGTGAGATGAAACCTCCTAATTTTTTCATGGTATTGCAACATGCTGTTCACAGCTCTCTATATATAGACAACCACTGCATATATTGAAGCTACCTATGAACATCATTACTGAAAATCTGGATTTCATTATGCTTGTTTTTTACCCACTTATTATGCTGAGACAGAATATTTGGCTAGCATGCATGCTGAAGACTTCTTCCTAGATGATTTCAAGCTACGTTCTTCACCTGATACGAAGTACCAAGAAAACAGATGCATTGGAGAAAACTCAGCTGAGAGGCATTTATTTCAGCCCCTAGATGTGCATGCTGTCAAAGTTACTAACAATGGGTGAAATCTTAGGTCAAAAAGTTCTCATGATTTCACTAGTGCCAATATTTCATACAAACTACTGAGGAACAGCGTGGAAAATTCACCACAGCAGAAGCAGGGTCAAAACTCGTATCAGCCCTTTAGAATAGACCAAAGTGTCTTGCAGTATATTCAGAGCTGGCAATCCACCAGCCTGCTCAGGGACTATAAATGCTCAGTTTGGTGGATCAGGGGACAAAAAGGACAAAAATCAAGAGGTGGTCTTAAAAAGAGAGAGGGGAAAAGAAAAGGCTGCATAGCAAATGATATCACACTGAAGAAAAATAGCGATAGGAGAGATCATACAAAACATTTCTGGAAATGAAAGACTTAACATTCAAGAAAGAAAGACAGACAGAATGAACAAACCTCTAGAAAGCTTTTCTTTCTGTGACCCTACTTTATGAATAATGGTCTTGTTCTGTTGCTACAAATAATGAAAACTTCAAAACCAGCCCAGATTTAGATGCAGAAAGGTAGCACCACCTACCCAGGTAAAAAAAGACATCTCTTGATCACCTTCATTTCTTTTTTAAACCTGTCTGATTTTTAAATCAATGCATCTTTTCACATATTCATGTGGCTGACCCATCTGAGTAAGATGCTACTTTAGCTAACCTAGACAAAAATGAGGGTAGCTCCCCAAAAGATAGCAATACATTTTCTCCCCTTTTGGATAGCCTTCAGGTGCTGAGGGAAACTGGGGTAAGTCCAACAGTGTATTTTTTCTGTCTGACCAGTGCACAGACCAAAGCCCCTCAGCCCGTCCTCCGAGTTACCCAGACATACAGCCAAGACACGATCCGTATTAAAGCTGAGTTTTGGACAGACTTAGAAATTTTCATGCGTTATTCAGATGTGAACATTTAAGAAGAAAGTACACATTTGTCAAACATCTGTGCTATCCTCAATACTTTTCATTAAGTAGCCAATATAAATTCTGTGAAACACTAGAATATCACTTACTACTTGAACTGCTTGAGCTGGCTGAAAGACTAGATTTCCCCCTTGTTTTCTTTTTATTCCATTTGCAAATTTAATGACACTGGAATTACAAAATAGATGGTTTCTCATGAGTATTTTGTGACTGGTGGCAAGGCATCTTTCAGTATTTATAGAGGTCTTATCCTAAAAAAAAGACTTCAATATTTTATTAATGACTACTTTGGCAAGATGTCTAAATTTTAATTCAAAAAATTAATGATCTCTTACCAATTGCAGTGGCTTGTTGGTTTGGGTTTTTTTTCCCCCAAAGTTGGCAAAGCTTCAAATATCTTCCCATTTTTTGCACATAGCTTTTTTCTACCTCTTTGTTTAGTATTTTAAGGATCCCATAATCAGAAGACTATAGCTTAGATCATAAATTGATGAATTATGAAAACATTAAACATTTTCCTTTATTTTACTTTAAATATTTCACTTCCCACAGCAGGACAGAAAATCTGGAGACTGCTCAGAAATACCCTCAAAAAAAGCCTCCAAAGCTCTCCAGAGAAAATCTTAAATTTTCGACTTGATGTCCTCTCTTCTAACTTGTGAAGCTCTGCCAGCAAATTTGCATCTAGTTCAGCCACACCGGGCTTAGCAGTCCCGTGTGATCACTTCAGATTTATTTGCATGGCTTCTCAGCGTTTCAATCTTCGAGCAGGACTTGCTAGCTGATTAAGATTATGAAAGTTTAGCCTTATAAAAAAGCAGTTGTGGACACCAAATGTTGAACACGCATAGTCAAGGCACAGATATTTTCTGATTCGTAACTGGTTATTGGAGTGCTGCCAATAACGCACAGAGTAGGAGTATGGCAAAGCAAACGTCTCCAGTAATTTGCCTTTACTTTAGCCCAGCTGACCTTCGTTCCTAGCTAGGCTCCCAAAATTTTCATTCAAAGAAAAGACAATAGTTCACTCTCACCACCTACAAGAGAATGGTAGGAATGGTTTTAGAGTTGGTCAGAATAAAATTAAAACAAAATTTGCAAAAAAAATTATGGCATTTCATGAAAATCTTCCTAATTGTTTCATCTAACTTCCAAATCACTGCATTTGCTATCTACATGATACGTGTGTGTGTGTGTGTGCGCACGCGTGTGCATGTGCGCAGGAGAAAGAGGGAAGGGATGAAAATCCGGAGAAGGAAGCCGGGACAATCAGAGGTTAACAAGTCAAGAATTTCCAAGCACAAGTACTTTGCTAAGAACATTAGACTCTACCTGTATTTACTTCCATGTGTTTCTGCGGCCAAACTTTTAAGAGTACACAAGAAATACAGAAGGAAAAACTTTTTATCCATCCCTTCGAGTACTTTATAGAAAAATTCCCCATTAGAAATAAATGATCTGAGTTGAAAAATCAGCATCTGTAACATTGTACCAAGAATTCTGTAGTCGACAGGGATTACTGAGGCATTTGATAGGCTGCATCCGTGTGTCAGGTAGAGTTAACTTCCAGCATGTAGCAAAATGCTACTTCAGTCACCCATATCCAGAAGTCTGGAACTACAAGACTAGAATCCGGGGTGATGACCTTTTAAAATATCAGTGTAGAGTTGTCAAAATAAGTTTAAAAATAGGACAGATATTGGAAAATAAATTTGTTTTACTGAATACTTGGAAAAATGTGTGTAGTATCTCATTCATATTCAAGGCCAAACATGAAGTGAAATATCTCTTCTCCTGTTAAAAAGTGGTATTTAATTAACTATTGATTTCCACTCAATTATTCAAGGGAAACAGTGGTCAATATTGATGGGACAGATATTTCACCATTTTCATTGCCTGGATTGTAGGAAGCATCCACAGCAATGAGTAGCCTGGAACAAGCAAGCTCAGTAGGTGTACCATCAGATAAAGTATTTTGATTTTGCATAGTGATATGGCTGAGTATGTGCAGTATGAAGGTAAGGTCAGCTTTAAAGATATATAGCTTCAGTTATAAGATATAACTCAAATATTAATTTTAAATTTTTTAAGTTCATTTTTTGGACCTGTTACACTGTACTTTTCCTGGGTTGTTCATCTCTCGTATTTAGTTGGTGGTGGTTTACTGTTCCTTGTACATAGTATAAGCACTATTTTTGCAATGAATATAAAGATCTTTAGAAATCAGACAGATGCAGTCATCATCATCATCAATGCTATACATGCCTTTGTTGTACCTCAAGTTTTGACGTTACTGTTCAGAAGCTGGACATATTCATATTACTTTTAAAAATAAATTTAAAAACATTTATAAAACTGTACATTTTGTTGTAGAATTAAGTAACAGCTTTACAGTAAAATTAGCAACTTTTCTCTATTATCAACTATTTTGAGTATTTCCAAGTATGTCTCTAAACCCAGTCATCTTCCCCTAATTCCCTGAGGGAAAACTGCTGCTACGTTCCTGCCGAAGGTGCAGGATCAGCCCTTAGATCGTTACTGAAATTACCGCTCCTGGGGAAAGCGGCACCGTGACCTAGCGCACACTCTCCGGCGGGAGGTCGCGGGGACTCAGCCGGACTGACGCATTTACGTAGTAGGTAGTCACCCAAGGAAACGTGCCAGCTGAGATTAGGTAACGAAAAAAAGCCATAGAATTTGCAAGCACAAGAACATATAACGCGAGCTCTAAAATTTCTGCCCGTGATATTTTCCCCCAAGTCTTTTGTCAAACCAGACTTCAGACGTTATTACATCAAGGTACAACGTCTAGCTGAGATAGTTTTAAGATGCCGGCTATTCTTGTACCAAAGCAGCCAATCTAATTAAGGAGAAATATTTGATCTGTAACAGAAATAACATTATCTTTTATTTCCATATGTACATGCCATATAATCCCCATCAAATAGCATACCGACTTTCCCATCTGCAGTTGCCTTATCTTTTTGTGTATTTTTTTTTTTTTAAGATCATTAATACATGCAACTCGTCAGTATGAAACACTGGCTTCTCTTACAGACCTTTTTACTTCAGCGAAGCCGTGTTGCATTTTTAACCACCATTCGTGTTTTCTAAAAGCTCTGTGCTCTAGATACCTCGTCCCTTCCCAACAACCACCCTCACCTTGAGTCCCAGTTCAGTAATAACTGTAAAAATACAGACAGGGCACACAGCACATATTAAGTAACGTCACATTCAGTGGTCTGAAACGATAACATCTTCCAAGACTACAGTTAAAAACAAAACAAAAACAGCAGATAAAATAAAAAATGCAAGCTTTAAAGTGTTCAAAAATTGGGATGCATCCCCCATTTACAAGCCTCGAGGAGGGGAGGGAGGTATCAGACGAGCCACTAGTGGTTTAGCCCTGTTTTTCGCGCGGGAGTTTCTCCCACAGATGAACTGACATTTATGCGGCCCCTCTCCCCCTCCCTCCCGCTGTCTTGCAGCGAACGTGTGCGACAACGAGCTGCTGCACTGCCAGAACGGAGGGACGTGCATCAACAACGTGCGCTGCCAGTGCCCCCCGGCCTACACCGGCATCCTCTGCGAGAAGCTCAAGTGCGAGCGGGACCCGGGAGGCTGCAGCCAGAGCTCGGGCCCGGGGGTGCCGTCGCGGGGCCCCCTGTCCCCGCTCGCCGCCCTCCTCGGCGTGACGGGACTGCTCGTGTTCTAGGGGCCGCGCGGCTGGTGGCACCGCACTCGGACTGCTTCGGCTGCCGCGCGCCACGGGACCGCGGGATACAACCCGAGCGCTTGCTGCTAAAACCGAAAAAACGAAAACAAGGCGAGAGGAGACAGCGCCGCGCACGGACTCGGCGGGCCCAAGCGAACTAAGCCATACCGGCGGGCTGGGGGCAGCGCCGCCAGGCAGGACGCCGCACCGCTGGCTCGCGACGGGGCGGCCGTCGCCCCACGCCCCGGCCTGGCCGGGACGGCTCCGAGCGCCCCGACACGGCCGCGGGGCCGCGACGGCGATGGCTGCGGGCGAGCGCCGGGCACGCCGAGGCGCTCTTTGCTGTCAGCGCATTGCGGGCCCGAGGAAACCTGCGCGAGCTGCCGCGCCGGCCCCGACTCCTCCCAACGCGTGCTTTAGTGAACGTTGCTCTGTAACCCCTGTTGGTCGAACGATTTCTTTGTCTGATGTTAGTGATGCACATGTGTAACAGCCCCCCAGTAAAACTCCAGCCAGCCAGACCCTTGTATACCTTAGCAGCGCGGCACCGGCGCCAGGCTGCGTTCACCGACCGTACAAGAGTGGCTGTAGGACAAAAAGTGTATTTATCCTTTTGTATTCAAATGAAGTTATTTTTCTTGAAACAATGTACAATGTAGATTTTTTGTATTATTGCCTATTTGTGTTACCAGACGATTTGTTAATGTATTTAATTCTAATCAGATAAGAGGAAAAATATTACTTTTTATTTAGTCCTTTTCTTTTTCCTTTCATTTAATTGTGCAGAGATTTCTCTGTATGGGCAACGTGCTGGCATCAAAGAATATCAGTTTACATATATAACGAGTGTAATAAGATTCCACCAAAGGACATTCTAAATGTTTTCTTGTTGCTTTAACACTGAAATATTTCAAAGAATAAAAATTCCTGCATAAACAACTCCAGGAATATGCATCGCTATTTCTTAAGACTTTTTAGAAAAGAAAAAAATTTCGATCGTTTGTCATCGCCTGGTAACGTGGAAGAAAAGCAGACTCAACAATGGAAATTACATCACAACCATCCAACCCAATTTTATTTTACTATTACCATTATTATTTTGGCAAACAATTCTAAATATAAAGGCTATCATTTGTTTGGGGAAAATTTCATCAAATGCTAAGGCTCAGAAAAGGCAGGAAAAGCTGTTTAGTTCTTGTCTTTGTTCTCTCAAGTCACTGCAGAAATTATTCCAAGACTAATTTACAAGGTATTACAGAGGCTAGTCTTTAAATCATGCCATTTTTGTGGATTTTGGCAGTAATGAAGTAGATATAGCCACTGCTAAAATTTGTTTCTCCAGAAGCTCCATTAGAATAGTTTTATATATGTACTAGCCTGCCTAAGAAACTGCAAAAGCAGCAGCAATCACAAAAAAAAAGATTTAAATTTTAATAAAGTCAAATTTAATATTTAGAAGGACTGTCAAAATATACAGCAGCAAGTAGATAAAAAGTGCTGCTCCAGCAAATAAAGTTTGTTTTAAGTATTGCCCGAAGTGTAATAAATTCTTGTTTCTGCCTTTTATTAGGCCAATTACTGAGTGTGACAGAAAAGGATAGCACGAATAGAGAGGCAAGCCAAAACCACAGCAGCGTTTCAAAGTCATAAGGAGAAAAAAAAAAAAAGAAATCAAAAGGTAGCAAGACTGTGTGGATTCATTTCCTCGCAATTTTCTTCATATGGGCTGTAAATATCTTACCAACATAATAGCCTAGTATGGAAAACTATTAATCAGCAAAAGAAAAATTCCTGCGAGAAATAAATTCTCCCTGGCTGCCTCTTCCGCGCGGGAAGAGCCGCGCTGGGGCCCTGCAGCCTCCCCGCGCCGAGGAAGCGCCCCGGCGAGCCAGCACCGCCCTCGGGAAGGGGCCGCTCTTCAGCCCCAGAAGGAAGGCCCCCGCGAGGATGAGGACGAGGACGAGGAAGGTAACCCGCTGATGCTTGTTCACGCTCTCGCCGTGGTCCTTCACAAAGGTTTGCTATTTGCACCGGCACTCTCGCGCCACGGACTAAACAAGATAAAGCAAAGATCAATCAAGAGCGTGGCTGGTTGCCAGCCGTGGCCTACGTGACATTGCAGGTGTACGTTACAAGCATGTTCACAACAATAAATACAAAATTATATTGCAGGCTCATTGAGGGATATAAATGCTAACACAGGTGACATGCAAAGCTGGAGATACCTATAATTAAGTGGATTTCTAATATTAAAATGTGGAATTTAAGTCGTCTTAAGGCTTATTAGCATAGACCAAATTCAGATTGTGTAATTATTGGAAAAAGATGCACTTTAACTGTCATTATAAACTCGAGGCTTTGCGAAAGTGCTCAGAAAGCACGTTGCGCACGTTTGGCTATAAGGGATTCTGCCGGCAGTGCTGAAGTCTAATGAGGATCAGATTGTAATCAGTCAGCTGCATTCCCATTGCGTGTCGCGACGAGCCGCTAAAGCAGGGCAGAATATATGGCTTTCCACATATTTAGCTACTATTTCCTGCATTTTACTTTCCCTCACCTATTAATAAAATCATAATTTTAGGTGTACATTCAGTGGAAAGTTTTCTTATCAATCATCATTTTCTTCAGCTTCAGTATTTATGCCTCTGAACTCCCCGGAACTTCACTAACTGAAAATTTTGAATACAAGTTTCTGCTATTGTACCCCAACTATATTTGTAAGAGTGCGCGCGTGCCTCTACGGAGAGGGGAGGAGTTTTACATTGCTCTGCATTGCTTCACCTGTGTTTTCACCAAATCTAGTGGGAAACGAAGGCAGAACCTGTGCTCCCTATTTCAGAAGCTGTAAAGAACAAGACTCTTTCTGCAAAGACGTGGTGGGATCTTCCCATGCTGGCATGTAGTCGCAGTGTCTGCTTTACTTTTCATTTGAAAACATACACCCCTTCCAACGTATTCTAGGTTTCGTGCAGTGGGGATCGTGTCCCTCTGAATGCCCGTAAAGTAATAAACACCTGTATGATACTAAAAAAATAACAGCAGCAGCATGATCACTTAATTGGCATTTTGGTTGGTAGCAAAACACAGCAAAAGGGGCTCCTGCTGAGCTATCGTTTCCTGTATAACATGTCTTTCCTGGAAGGTCTGGCATGCGCGAATTGACCAGGCCACCTTGCTGAGTTGTTCAGAGAATTATGATGTTAAACTCAGCATTCATATTTAGTCAAACTTGTGCAATTACATGAGTCTTAGCTGTTTTGCTAAACCAGCCAGTCCTAGTCAGCTTGCAGTTCCCACGTTTCTAGCTAGAGCATTGGTTCTGACCTGGGACCCACACGTCCCAGCTGAAGATGCTGTGGCTTACGATAAGGTGCAGCTCCCTTACAAGGGAGCTGTCAGAAATTTCCATGTGAAGCTGGCCATCCTTCTCAAAGGGACATCAAGACAGATGCATCTAATGGGCTGCAAAACTGTTTCAAAAACAATAAAAAAAAAACCCCAAAACAGATAGACTGAGGTTAACCCCAAATATTGCCCTCACACAATAATTGATCTAATACTTTATCATGACTGAGCCACAGATGAGGAATTATTTCACATAGTGAATATAACCAAAAAAGTGCAAAAGACTCCTCAAATTTAGAAAGAGCTCTTCTGCTTGCATATAATTTTACACATCTTTCTCATAACTCCAAGACACCAGGGGGATTTGTTACAGCCTCATTGGGATTCCAGGTTTATTAAACCATAGAATTAACTAGATTCATCCATGCATGCAGTTCATTCACCTGTGAGAAATTTGAGTAATATTTTTCACAGTTTTTTTTCCATAAAATACGCAATACCAACCTCCAGCCCAGCCTTCATATTTGTCCTTGCAAATGCAAACTTACAGATCTAAATATTAAGGCATGATCCACCAATACACTTCTAGGAAAAGTCATAAGTGCAATTATTTATGGATTCAAAGATTTATCCACCAAATCCCAGAACTGGCATTGGATATGTTACATTAACCAACCTTATACCTTTCCCACCATCACACAGTACCAGAAAGAGGAGGATGCACACTGTGTATACAGAACAGACGGGCAGAACTGCAGCATTTTGTCCCATATGGACAATTTGCTTAATGGAAGGGTTCGTTACCAGTACACCACGTTCACCAAGGCACACCATTTTTGCGAGACGAAATTCCAGCACGTAGCATATGTTTCCCTTCATTGTTTTTGTGGCTATCATTACGTATGTAGAACCAGCCATATGCACATACACGCGATGAAACATTGCTTGAGAAACTGCAGTCTCACAGAACACAGACTCATACTGCGCAATCTGTAGGACTAAATACCTTGCCAGGGCTTCAAGCACTTGAGTCCTGTGCGCCTTGCTAGCTAACGTGCATTTTAAGAGGACCACCAGGATAAAGCGGGCGCCACAGAGATCACTGACCACGGGCCATGCAGCAGAGCAATAAAACAGTACCAGCTCTGTACTCATTCAGGCCCCTACACTGCCAGTTTTTGCAAACCATTATTTTAAGTTTCCTGATTTTAAGAAGCCTCAATCTGACTGATACTTTCACACCTCTCAACAACTGTTTTCCATTTTATCTGAACACATAAATGAAAACATTTCAATCTTTTTATGTCTCACAGGGAACACACTTCACTTTGCACCTACAAATAATTGTGGATGCGAAATCAGTGGCTGCTGTCTCTAATTGTTGTTTATAGCTGGCAGCACTGAGAGATCTCATTCAAAGGCTTGGGCTCTCCTGGACTAGATCTGTAAACACACTGAATGAAAAGATGTATTTGCTTGCACAGTAACTAAATAAAGCACAGGGCAAAAATCATTCTTATGAGAGTCTTATGATACTCATCAACCGAGTGTCAAAGCACTTCCATTTATCACAACCAAGATACTTCAAAAACCCTTCAAGGAAGAGGCAATAGACTCGATTCTTATTCTCTACAACCTATAAATTCTCCGCTACTTTGAACAGAAAGTCATTTATCCTTTAATAGAGATGAGGAACCTGTGGCCCAGAGAGGTAAATGGAGTTGCCTAAAGCAAGGTGGTCAGGAGTAGTCAGCATGGATTTACGAAGCGGAAATCGTGCTTTACCAACCTGATAGCCTCCTACAACGAGACGCCTCGCTTGGCGGATGAGGGGAGAGCAGCAGCTGTTGTTTCCCTTGACTTTTGAACCGTCTCCCGTAACATCCTCGTAGACCAGCTGATGAAGTACAGGCTAGGTAGCGGAGGGCGAGGCGGACTGAAAACTGGCTGAACTGCCAGGCTCAGAGAACTACGACCAGCAGAAGTCCAGCTGGAGGCCAGTCACTAGTGGTGTGCCCTAGGGGTCAACACTGGCTCCAGTCCTGTTCAACTTACTCTCCAGTGACCCGGATGATGGGACAGAGCACACCCTCAGCAAGTCTGCTGATGATACAAAACTGGCAGGAGTGGCTGATACCCTGGAGGGCTGTGCTGCTCTTCAGAGGGACCTCGACAGGCTGGAGAGATGGGCAGAGAGGAACCTCGTGGAGTTCAGCAAAGGGAAGCGCAAAGTCCTGCGCCTAGGGAGGAACAAGCCCATATACCAGTACAGACTGGGGGCTGACCTGCGGGGAAGCAGCTCTACAGAGCAGGACATGGCAGTCCTGGGGAACAAGTTGACCATGAGCCACCAACGTGCCCCTGTGGCAAAGAAGGCCAACGGCCTCCTGGGCTGCATCAGGAAGAGCATTGCCAGCAGGTCGAGGGAGGTGATCCTCCCCCTCTGCTCAGCACTGATGAGACAATACCTGGACTGTGGTGTCTCAGAGAGAAGTATATGTGAAAGAGGCATTGGAATTGAAAGGGAAATAAATCAGAGAGAAGCAAAAACCCACACTTTTTCAACAGTTATAATATTTAGGGGAAACCCAAGACTCAGTGTGGCTGCATGAACTCGTGCAGTACATTTCTTGTTAACATCTTTTGCCTCTAATTCCTCTTGCTTCGTAGGATGAGAGAAACCGTATGCACAGCATTCAGATAATTACATTTATTATACTTCTTTCTATTCCCGTCCTACAGCTTTCTTTCTTCCCTCACTTGTCAGAGTTTTTTTGCTATGCCCTCATAAAACATATTTATTACTTTGCTCTAGAGATCTCCCACTGGCAAAAAGTAGGTGGGTTGGTACTTACGAATTAGTCTTGGCAGTGCTCCTTTGCCTCTCTAGATCTGGTAGAGAGTCACAACTACTTCTACAACTCCCTCATTGAGTAGGATGTAAGGAACGATGACTAAACTATGTAGATTCACTGGTGAACAATTTTTTGACAGGTTTCTCTTTTACTGACAATATCTAGCATCCAAGCATCTCCCAGACTTTCCTGCGGCTAGCCTCAATGCACTACAGCAAAGCAGGGAGGTACGCTATTTCCATTTCATTCGTGGGGACTGAAGCTCAAAGACGCCGAGAGACTTGCAAAGTCAATTACAGCGAGAGAGATTAATTCTGACACCTAGTCCACCGCATTAAATACTGAGACCTGGAGTTTCCCACTCCATCCAAATTATGCAAGTCTCAAGTTAAATAGTCTTCCATCTGCATGTATTTGCCACCCACTTGCTTCAAATTATCTTATCCAAGTCTATTTTACATTACACCTCCCAAAACATTGTCTTTGCCTACTATGCTTGGAGTTTCAATGTTGTGATATGTACCTCACACATTTGATTGTACTGTTTTGGCTTCTCCTGTTTTGCACTTCAGTTTGAGGCTAGAAGGAAACCACAGCTACTCTGTTTTTGAAGGCATGCTATATGTGAGTCAAAATAATTGGAAGCATCTTAGCAGTCTGAGAAATTAAAAGACATGCATACACACAAAAACAGTAAAACACTACAATCCTCTTCCAAAAGAAAGAGATGGCTACGTGTTTTTTTCTTTTCCTCTCCTTGTCTGAATTTTTCTTTATTGGATTTATTAAGGCTCATATAATAATTCTATTATGACTTTATAAATTAATATACAATATCTTTTATAGCTTGAAATGCCTATAGCTTAGCATTTAATTTCTTCCATAAATGCCTAGATCCTGACACAATTAGGTTTTGATACATGGATATTTCTGCTTACTGGAAATCTGGTAGCAAAGGACTCTACATTTTGAATGGGCTCATAAATATATATTGAATTTAATTTTTTAATACACAAAATCTATTTTCCTATTGTTTGGAGTGTTTGGTAGCTGGTTGAGAGAAATATTTTCTATAAATATTTTTGTTTTGTACAACTAATTAGTCCATAAATCAGTACACCATGATATGGCAGAGATTACCCTCAAGCCAATAGAGTAACTGATTGAACACACTTACGCTCTTCATCATTCATCTGTCTCTAATGTCTCTGCATTTTATTCTTCTGCCTTCAAACATTATCTTGTCTTTTTTTCCTCCCTTCCCATTCTTCAAATATGTACACGAGTTTAAGTAATACAAATATTTTCTATTAAACACAGATTTTCCTGCATTTTGTACACAGTGCAGTGGGATGATAAAGTAGTTAAATAAGTAATAGCCAGCTAATCACAGACTAATCATTTTGATTCTGTAGTAGGAATTTTTACATCCTTTCTATCTTCACGTTATTTATTAAAGCTATTTATCGATATTAAAAATGTGCCGACTCTCAAGCATAAGCATATCTCTAGAAGAGCAGAAAGGGAATCTACAGATGTAAAATTCCTTCAACAGATGCCAAAAGCTAATTTACCAACCCGTCCAGGATATTCCAAAAAAGTGCTTAAGCACATGCTGAACTCTGAGTGTGCATTTACTAACACTGAAGCCTCTTTTAAAGTATTTTGCTTCTTCCCAGTCTATAACACCGCCTTTATTTTTGCAGATGGCCTGCAACGGCTTAACAAGAGGTAGGACGTGTCCTGAAAACACATCGCTCACAAGCTGCATTCTTGCAGTCCTGCAGCCGGGCACCACTTGGGGCGCGGGGATAGACGTGGCTTTGTCCCCGTTTCTGCTGGCTGTGACTCCCGCGGGGCGATTCCTGCGAGGCCATTAGCCGGCAGCCGCAGCCCAGCTGCTGCTGGAGGTGCGCACGCTGTCTGTAAGGAGTCAGCCGTGCTTTTTCCCCAGCTGTCAATCTGAGCAAGGGAAGCGGGATGGAGACGAGCTAACCTTGCGCCCCTTAAAACCAGGCCTCGAAGCAGGAGGAGCTACAGCTCCTTTACAGTACATACTGATGGAAGCCCATGGGGAAATGTGGACTTCCAGCGTACACGCGGCATCTCCTCTGCGGAGGATGCGGGTGCACCCTCCAAGGACCGACCAGCCCGCACTCAGCAACCGCCTGCTCCCAAACCCACTGAACACGAAGGAAATCCTCACCTTGAGTTCAGCCAAATAAGGTCAGGTTTCAAATTCTCCCGAAAAATAATTTCAGGAAAGGAAAAAGTAATCCCTTCGGCATTATCTCTCTGATCCTGCTGTAATCTGCAGCATTCGTACAGCTCCACGTACTATTTATTGTGCATTACTCTATTGCAGCATTTAAATTATTCTCGTTTGAATGTTTCCACAGACCCAGCAGTTCTGGTGACAAATGTCTTAATTTTAAAAGCTGGTCTACATGGCAGGCCCCGCTTCTGCCCAGCGGAGGAGGGAACTCCCCAGCTGAAGCTGCTTTCACCAACAATTTGTTTGCCAGCAGCATGTTTTCCTGTTTAATCCGTGTTAACATTTTGTTCAGCGTTCTCCTAACTGGCATGTATTCTACCTGATAAACATCTCCTCTTTTCCCTCACAGAAACATTATTTATTTATGACATTATTGTTACAGACAACTAAACAGCCAAGAGGGAAACATATTTGCTTTTCCACAAATACCTGCACATGCTGTTAAACCTGAGTCATTTTTCTTATAGAAATATCTAAAACACGGTAAAAGGCTTCCTAGAGCGTCTTTGGTATCCACCGGGACCGAGAACAGGGACAGACACGCCACAGTGCAAAATCAGCAAGGGTTTGGGAGAGCAGGAGGAAAACGATGACATTTCAGGCTGTTAGGCTGATATATCATGAAACTTTCTCCTTTTCAGCCCAATTTGTCATGACTCTACCACTAAATGGGCTCATTATAAGATGACTCAAATCTAGAGCTGAAACCATAGGACACTGGAGTCTATGATCTGCTTAATTTTTCCACAAGTTTAAGATCGCACTGGGGAGGGAGGGCAAAGGGAAGACAGAGCAAACTTTCATTTTCTCTAATTTGTCACTGCATTAAATTTCACTTGAAAGGTTTCTGCTGGGAAGCCGCGCTTAAGCAAGCTGCATCCTCCCTCTCTCTGCTTCCCCTCCCCTCACGTGCTGGGCATCCATGGAGGCGACCCGTCCAACAACAGGCCGCACGTTTCATCCACCCGGAGAATGTCTTATTGGGGAAAACATGGAAGACGCTGTCCTGAAAACTTGGAGGGACCAACTTTTCTCACACATCTGCAGGACACTGGTCACCCTTTCTGTCAGCAGGAGCCTTGTGCCTGCCCAACCTGCGTGTTCAGCACCCAGAGTGGTGAAGCAACATTTTCCTGGGGGGCAAAGGAAGGAGTGATGCCCTCTCCGTTTTCATTCATGTGAACTCACAACACAGGGGGCGATTACCAGGGTCCCCGAGAAGCAAACACCTCCAACAAACTCAGTGTCCCCGCATCAGTTAGCGACACGCGCCAGAGCTTTTGCGACAGGAGCACTTATCCACGGGGAAGAGAGCTCGGAGACGGACCCGCATCCATGTCGCCAGCACTGCCAAAAGCTGCAGCTCCCCATCAACCGGAGTCACTGCTCTGCAGCCGATCGGGACCCACAACCACCCGCATCCTCCGAAAGCGCCTCCAAGAGCCTCTCCCACCCAGCGTCTGCGCTTATCGACGTACAAAGGTTTTGGTGCGTCTCCCTGCGGGTTTCCCGCTCCTGTCTCTGCAGGACCCTCGTCCTTGGAAGCGCCAGCCTCTGCAGCGCGCGGACGTCTCCGTGCTGCGTGACACAGCTCGGGACCTCGGCTCATCCCCAGCCACGGGCTGTGACATACTTTTGAGTCTCCTCAGAGGGGCTCAGGCTTTCAGGCACAGAAAGGCAGGTGTCTGCCGAAAGGCTCGAGGCAAAGGAGCAAACGGAGACCAAGCGGGGAGCAAGGGAACGTGCTCCCTGGCGGCAGCGGGGCAAAGGCAGCCTTTGAAGAGGGACTAGGCTCTAAGCGCATTAGGTACGTGCGTAAGAAATACATATATACATGCGTGGCAATTACGTGAGTGCATACACACACGTGCTCACACACTAACAGTATCTTCCATAGATCCATGGATCCAATCCATAAAGATTTCATAGCGCTTTCCAAATACTTCAGCTCTGTTACACAGGAAAGTATTTGCATATTATGTGAACATACACAAGTAATGGCTGTGTTTTGGGTATTTGCCCACCTGCTTGTTTGCAAATTCCTTTTCAAGTTAAATCAACCTTAACTTCTGTGCCTTTCCTCAGCTAAAGGACATTTTCCAGCCCATTATCTGCTCCTTCGCACAGAGGACTTGGAGACCTTCTGGAGCCCCTCACCACCACAGTCGGCATTGCACGGACGCAGTCCCGCGCGAGGAGAAAGCAACGCATCCCGGGAACATGGAACGCAAAAGTCACCGAACGCTCCCCTCCGCCCGCCAAGGCACGACGGCAGCAAGCGCAACGTGCAGCTCGGCGCCGGCCTAAACCCGAGCGCTGGGTCTCCGGGGGTCGTGGGCTGGCGCCTCCAGCACAGCGAGCCACGCCGGCCGAGACAGCGGAAGAGAGGGGCGCCCCTCTGCGCCACTGCGGATGGGCTAGCAGCAACGACGGGGGTAAAGGGGGAAACGGGTACATTTTTCAAAAATATCTCCAGCATCAGTGACTGATGTGGAAAATTTTTAGATTAGCCCCTAATTAAAATTTTTGCTGCACACCACTGCTCCTGACTGCAGGTCAGGTTGATGATTAATAAGTCTTGCTTGCCTAATGCTTCTCTGCTAAATTGCAAGAACTGTGAAACAAGACTTACCAAAAAAAAAAAAAAAATACCCCCACCTTTTTAAAACCTTGTGCTGTTTGCATTTTCAGAGTCGCTATTTGTGTGGCTCCCCTCCCACTGCAGTCACTGGGGCCCCGACTCAAAAAGGTGACAAGAGGTCACGCTCCAAGGTCCTTGCTGCTTGCACACCACGCACCCCCCGGGGCCGCGCGGGCTCCCTGCCTAGCCCTGCCCCAGCACAAAGCAGCCAGGGCTGAGGGTTTTACATCATCCCAAGGAAAACGAGCGTCAAAGTCTCTGGCTTTAGAGGGAACAGATTGCCCGAGTCCTTCAGAAGCCTTTGAAAATCCAAGCTTTAACCATTATGCCCTTCTGCATTTTCATTTATACACATTTTATATACGCGTATATATATATAAAATACGCGGAGATGTACGTACACAGACGCACGCAGTCCCCTGATCTTCCACATCCAGATTCGCCTGACATCTCGTGGCCACGGGGAACGTAGCAGCGCGTTAACCAAGCGCGCGCCGGCAGCACGCACACCAGCGTGCTAATGCCGCTATTACAATTTAAGCAAACACAAACAGCTCTTGAGCAACGGAGGAGGCAATTAATTCGCTGAATTAGTCGCGGCGCGGTCTCAGTGCCGCGTGCCCGTGAGACGAGCTGATGCACAAGCGCAGAGGCAAACTCCAGCTACAGGTAACGCAGAGCTCTGGTGAACGGGGCTACGGCAGGTACCATTTTGCTTGAAACTATGCACCTATCTAACCCGAAATGAGAAGTGTCAGGACATCTGCATTATTCTTCCGATACTGTCACTTTAAATATTATTTTGACTTTTGGCACAGGGCCCAAAACCATTCCTGCTGCAAGAACAGAACTTTAGTGCAGTGGACTTCAACCAAAAAAAACCCCAAACCAAAAAACTCCCCCCGCTTCTCAGACAGGAAGACAAATGACTAACAAAGACTGGTTTTGCCTCTACCCCTGGGAAGAGCAGGGGAGCGCGGGTGGCAGGGGAGAGGATGACCCAAGCTACAAAGAGTAGCTGCTTCTGCTCCTCCTAAAGAGAAGGCCTATTGATTCATTTTTAAAAGAAAAACAACCGAATCCCAGGGGAAGAGAAAGCAGCTTCCTTTTAGGCGGACTCGCCGCGCTGCCTGGAGAGGTCTGACACTCACCTCCTGTTCTCCTTTCTGGCACCGGGAAGGACAATCGAGCAGAAACGCAGCGCATCATCTCTGCAGTGTGATTAGTTCCCGCACCAGATGTTCCCACATCTATTCAGGTCTCCCCAACCCTTTCCCTCCCGCCAGCAGCGCGCCCAGCTGCCGCCCCTGCACCAGAGCCGGTTCGCAGCACCCGAGCCGGGGCTTTGCGTCGGGGACCCCCGCTCCCCCCAGGGCTGCTCCTCTTCCCTCTGAAGTCAGGGCCCGGCTGCACGTGGGAGGGAAGAACGGCTGCTGGCTTGAGCTCTAATGACCATAAAGTCCAAGCAATGGCAGCTGCGAAGGTGCATCTCATTCAGGTACTGGTGACTGAATACGCCGCAAGGACCAGCAGGCGCGTTGCCGAATGCAAACAGCACTCGCAGCTCCACGCATGCTCCCCCAGGACAAGCAAAGCCAGCCCCAGCTTTGGGAAGGCCACACCACGAGAGATCCTAGACTCCTAAACCAGCTCCTGCTCATGCAAAAAAAAGTCCCTCACCTAATACCGACAGAAGTGCTGTCATACCCTTGGAGCTTTTGGTTGTTTTGATTGCTTTGGTTGCAAGTGAAAGATTTACTCTGAGATGCAGAAAGGTCAGTTGTACAAGCTGTTGGTATCTTCTTAAGAGGGATATTATAAGATTACACACCTTTACATTTATAGGAGCTCCGCATGTGCGCAGATTTTGCAGCCGGTTTGTCCTCACAACTGCTGCGTCTGGTTGCAGAAGACACACACATGCGTGGGGGTCTTCCATGAAAGACTGATGTTTTCTTGACGCAAATTAAGGGTGACGCGAGGCTGAAACCTGCTGCTGGAAGCACCGCGGGAACAGCTGGGAAGAGATCACCCCGCACACGAGCAGCGTGGCCATGGGGACGCTTTGCCACGAGGTTCTCAGCACGTGCACCTGAGACCAGCCGTTCGCGTGTGGGGGATCACACGGACGGAGATGCTAAAGAAGAAAGCCGGGCTCTGGGCAGCAGCTACTCTCCAAAAGCACCTTTCAGATGCTTAGGTACCACGTTAGCTAGACCACCTTCGCTAAGTATAAGCAGAAATAAGGAGCGCGGTGCTTTAAGGAGGCAAGGGACTGCAGGAACTGGGCAGCAGTGTCTGGGGAAGAAAGGACAGCCTGCCCCGACCTGAGCTCCCTGGAAAGAGGCAAGATGTGGTACGTCACTGTGCCCCGGCCTGGGCAAGGTATCGCGGGGAAGAGGGAGGGCGCACAAGAGCAGGACACATGGATAAACCCAACCCCCTTTGCAGAGAGGTGGAGACTCGTCACGACGACAAGGGTGGTGGGCAGCACATGGGTCTCAGGAGGCCTTCAAGGGCAGCTGTGCCTACACTGTGCCCAGATAATTAGCTGTAAATGCTCATCCTGCCCATCGTTGCTGCAGACCTGATGGCACATCTTTCCTAGGGTGGCTGCCACGCCAGCACAGCGGCGGGGCGCAAAGCCGGGGGGAACGTAAAGGGCAGCAGGAACCGCAGGAGAACCCGTCGCTCGCCTTCGCCACGGAGACTGAGAAGGGCAAAGCAGCAGCACAGCGTTACAGGCAAATTACAGGGCTGACAACGTCTGTATGCGAAACGCTGACATTAACAAAACTAACAAATATGGGCGCTTGGATTTGGTACATAAAACCAATGTCCTGAACTCAGCTGGAGTCCTGCCACTGACTTCAACCTAGCCACAATTTTATCCTGAAAATGCCTCAAGTCAAACTCTCCGCTACTGTGAGAAAATGGAGGCCTGCCAGCGTGCAAGACATGAGGAACACCACATACCTCAGCCTTAAAAAAGCCTTTGCCATAAGAATGTTTCTCTTCACAGACAAAATAAAACATTTTATAACCTATTTGCATCACACCAGCAGAGTAGCCACGTTCCCCTCTCGCGCACGCAGGTGCTGCACGCTCCCACTGCTCTGTCACAGCAATGAAAACCCTTTGGCCTGTTTTACCTGTACTAACAGACCCTGATTTTCAAAGCCCTAAAGACGCAAATGTGCCACAGGATTCCCGAATGCACCTGAGCACTCTAAAATGTGGCCCCTAGGTCCACTGCCAGAAACAAAACACAAGCTGCTTTATGGTGGTCCAGAACATCTTTAGTGCTTTATATCCTTGAGAGGGACAAGTGAAGCAAACGTAGCACGAGCAGGCTAGCAGGGCCCGGTAAAGCGAAGGAGGTCTTGCACAAGCTGGAACAGTGAAGAAAAAGAGAAAAAAACCCACAAATGTTTGGTCCCCTCCTCCCAGTAATCAGAAAGCTTTATCGTTGCAAACACTTAAGAGGAATATATGGCAATCAAATGCTTCCCCCTGCCCCAGTAAGCTCATTTCGGTTGCAATTATAAACACAAACATAAAAAGATTTCTTCAATGAACCCAGGAGATAGCAGATGTTAATTACAATGAAATGGTATCAAAGCCAAACTGGTGTTTGGTTTGGTTTTGCATGATTAGTTAGGCAGTGCTCCCAAACAGCGTGAACCACAGGCTACGCAAACCCTGACCCCTTGACAAAGATATATGCAGACTTGCCCATCCTATACAACCAAATGTCACCTACCTAGTTATTAGCAATTGCCCTTAAGCTAACGCATCATATGTCTTTTTGACAAGAGGAATGGCTGGGTTCTGACACAGAATAATTGTCATCTCGATTGAAAATGTTAAAATATAACTGAAATCAAACATGAAATTATTAGTGAAAAATGTAGGGAAGCAGAGGGAGGTGTATGACTTCTCTGCAACGGCAGCGTCTGCGCTGACCTGAACGCGGTTGTAACCGGCACCCAGGGCAGCACGGGCCCCAGGAGCACGCGCAAGTGGTGCAAGTCACAGCGCTTTGAGACGAGGTGCCCCAGCACCAAGGGGCTCCAGGGCGAAGCAGAGGACAGCGCTCCGGGGCGGCTTCAGTTTGCTCCAAGTCTAGGGCTCAGTGGCCTGATTCTTCACTGTTTTACACCAATTCTAAACTGTCAAGCTATTGAAAATGCTGAATGCAGTGTACCAAAATGAGGAATAAGGCTGTGTCCTCCAGCATCAGCTGGTGCGATCCTCCAGCACAACCCTTCCGGCAAGCGATGAGGCAGGTCGAACACTAAGTATCGCGGCTCCCTCCTCCCAGTCGCACACCCCAGACAGACTTCTGCAGTACGCCACCGTCTCACTTTCCGCCGCGGAAATTAAGTTGTCCAAGTATTCTAATTAATTACTTCTTGATTTACTGCCTTCCATGACATTTTCCTCTTTCATTTATTGGTACACTCAAGCTGTATTTCCTGAGGGGACACAATGTGCTACAGTTATATGGCAAAGAACATGCCATTCTTTTAAAAAGTCTTTTTCCTTCCAGCACAAGTTGAGGCTGTACCCTGCCAGGTGCCCCGACCTTGGCCTTCCTCTTGCCAGTCCTAGCAGCGATCTCTGCCTCTTTGGCCAGCGGCTTTTCCCACCACAGCAAGGATCAGAGTATCGATGAAAAGCTCTCCCTCGGCTGCAGGACTGCACTAAGCTTACCCAGTTAACGAGCGCAGACATCTTTCAGCATGCACTTATAGCACAGCACTGTTTGATTTCTTGCATTCAAATAGACAGGTTGTAATCCTTGTCTCCCTCTGAGGAATACCGGATATAAATCATGAGCGGACTCTGCAATCCAGACGCTGGGATTATTCTTTTTATGCTGGCTGCTAACGACTGCCAAGCACATGGGTAACCAAGTCAGCAGATCCTTGTGCAGCTGTGGGGCAAACGGTGATGGAAATCGCATTAGAGCAGCCACACACAACCTACTAACCGACTTAGGCATCATCTTACTGATCAGCTGGTGCTTGTTTTGCAACAGGTGGAAATTTAGGTGTTTTCCTAAAAGTGAATTTAAAATAACCTTCTGCATTTTACCTAGTCCCAAAAATATTCTGCCCACTGTCATTGTTACTCACTCAAATACATCATTTTTCACACACACAAAACCCTCTCCGCGCCCCTCACAAAGATTATGCTTTTCTTCAGCAATAGAATCCTCAAATTCCCTAAATCTATTCATTTCCAACATTATTAGGAAGAGCATTAAAAAAAAAAAGGAAGAAAGAAAAAAGAAGAAAAGCCACCTTCAGTATACTAAGCTCTTTGCTACAAGTATCTAGTATTTCCAGGTATAAACATTACAAAATATATCCTTAAATCTAAGTATGATGTTACGTGTTCTTGAAGTATCAGAAACTAGCACGGAAAGCATGCCTACACAGTATCGATAATTCACCAGGCCATGGAAAGAGATTGGGTGGGGATTCTCTGAAATTTTAATTAACCCTGGGAGAATCAATAAAACCATTTGTCTGGTTCTTGCACCTGCTCTTAGGTGATATCTTCTTCATGCTACTGCTTGTTTAGATATATTAGAAATTACATGTTTTGCTCAGCTGCAGAAAGACTATTGATTTGTATGTAAAAAACAGGCCGTCTATAAGGGATTCAAAGTTACCACAAATAGCGTCTGCAAAAAGTCACCAACTTCAGTGTAAGGCACCGGCCGGCCTCGGAGGAAAAGGACTCAGATTTTTCAACAGCTTCTAAGGGGAACATAAGGGAAGGGGAAAAATGGGGGGGAAACAGAAGAACTGTGATAAACATGATCACCTCCCATTCAGGCAGCTGTCTGCTACATTGACTGACGTCTATACCTACAAGGAACTCTTAGGTATACAGAGAATTTAAAAGTAGTCTATATAGAAATGCTTATCTAGTCAGTTGCTGGCAGCACTCGTTGGCCAAAAGTTTTTTGCCACAGAAGAGTAAGTCTGCCCTTGAACATTTTTGCACATGCCAGAGGAAAGGGACACAGTCAACACAAACAGGATCTTTGCAGACAGAGCAGCCCATTTCCAGCTAACGGGGCTTATTTGCCCTGTGGGTAGTTTGTAACTGCATCCAGCAAACAGGAAAATATTTGGGCTTTCTCTGCATTTGCCATTGGAAAGAGAAACCCCAAGCAAGCCACCTCCTGAAGAGGGAGAAGGTCATCACTATTCTTGTTCCTCAAACTTTTTTTTGATAGGATTCTTCCTTCATCCTAGGAAGTTTTGCCAAAAACATCAACCATCCAAATTTCAAAAAGCTGTTCTCAAAGCATTTCCTTTATGGAACAAAAAGCCGAGTAGAGCAATAGGGCTTCATTTTTGGTTTTAAAATAGGTCCTTATTTTAACTCTGAAGCTCTAGGGCTACTGTAGCTTTTGGGCCCCAGCCCAGGAAGGCCTAGCTGCCACCAAAGTCATTGAAGCCGAGGCCTCCGTGCAACCCATGGGTTACACTTTAACCTCGGTTTTCATATGTGTGATACAAGGATGCTAATGTGTTCCTCCCTATGTGCTGAAGTTCAGCTTGCTTGAGATGCAGCTGGAATATAATTTTCTGGACAGTTCTTTTATCTGATTGCCAGAAAACTATGACCTATTCTGAGACATGTCCTGAGGCACTGTCACTGCTAAAACTCACACAGCTGAATAATTCTGAGGAGCACACATCCTGATTAATCCATATGGCTCCAGCTTGCACCAGCCCCTGTCCTTTTGACAAGTAAAGATGCATGCGACAGCTGAACTTCTCAGTCCTGGTCAAGTTTGAGCCTTTTCCGAGACCGCTGGCTGTGCTCCGCAGCCCCCAGCGCCTCGGCTTCAGACACTTTTTCCTCCTCAGAAGCCGAAAACAAATATAATATGATTCACGTGTTCTGGACACACATCATCAACAAAGTGCAAGAGTGAACTCTGATCTTGAAAGTAACCCGATACATTTGAAGGACGTCTCAGCTTGAGGTTTTTCTCCCTGCCCTCATAACATGCTACTGTGTCACATAATCAGAGGCCCAAAAGATCACCTAAGCAGAAAAACAGCGCAAAATATTCTGAAATAAAACAAAATTGCCGAATTCCAATCTCAACCAAATGTTGTTAAAATGGGTGTTCAGTTCCCTCTTACAAGAAACTTCTCTCTCCTCACCTCCCAGAAACCAAACCCAGGTTGTCATATTCTTAAATAAGAAAGTGCTACTATTGAATAGGTGCGATGGTGATTCCGGTTTGGGTTCTGCTCTTATAAAAACATTCACTAGAGAACATTAATCCATATGCCACAGAGGTAAATGAAAAATACAGTATCTACAATAAATGCTTACTTTCATAAACAGAGAAAATTTTGATCATACCCAAAGTGTGGGTTTTGTCAAATTTGATACCACCTGTATTCCACAGGGTTTCTTATATTTTATATATACGCCATGCTGTGTTATTGTGCTAGGGAGTGTTCCTGGCTACCTTAAAACATACATTTAGGGCATGGATCAGTCACCAGCAAGTTAAAGTTAATGCCCTACTACGCATTTTTCACACTGGCTATGTGGGAAGAGCAGTTCAATGCTTCTTGCACTGGTGAGTATAATAACAATAAACCACTGCCCAAGGCAAGGTACGCCTTGCGAAAGCTTAACACAAGCTGGCAGAAGGTCTCTCCGGGCACTGCTTCCAAAAACAGGGATGAGGGATTGACTGGAGCTCTTGCGCTTGTGTGCTTAAAGGAGAAAGAGGCAGAAGGAAATACAGGAAGGCATGAGAAACCAGGAAAGCAATACAGGCATAGAAGGAAGCCAAAGAGATAAAGAGAGTTTTCTTTTGAACAAATGTATTCACCAGAAAGAGAAACATGAATTTCTGGAAAGGAAACTGATTCCTGGTCTGTCAAATGGAAATTTTTGTACACTCTTTGCAAGTATACTGGCTGCGCCAAGGAAATACATGATTTTTTTCCCCAAATTCCTCTCCTAAAAGTAGTTTAGCAAGTTCCCAAGTGTTAGCTAGTCACATGAATCAAAAAGAAAAGAATATTCTGCATGCATGCATGTCCAGGCACATACTGTGTAAGGCAATCTTACGTACAGCTATAGCTGTAACTCCAGCAGCTAGATAATTTTTAACAAATTATAAAAACTATAGCAAGTTAATATGATAGTACAGCAACATTCCAACAACAGCGTTCTGCCAGTTCTCTAAAGGCAGAGTGGAGTCGCACCAGGATGCATCAGCATCTGCTCCAGAGCAAGCAGCCACCGTGACAAGACGGCCAGCCTTCATGCCCAAACTTGGGCTGATGTGCAATAAACTATACACGCACTCCAACCAGTCAAGGAAACAGGTCCTGGGTTTTGAACCCCGTTCCATTTTGTGACTGGAGACAGGCCAAGCTCCAGGGACACGTGAAAGCACAAACACTGTCCCATCCAAACGCCAGTTCTTCTGTGGGCATGTTCCCACATCGCAGGTTAATCATTGTCATCCCATGCAGCCACACATCACATGGTCTATTAATGATTATTTAATGTCTAAATGGTCTGAAGAATTCTACTACTAATGAGAACTGTTCTTTCAGTGACATTCAAATAAAGCTTCTTGCTCTTCAGTGTTTTCCTCATGAAGAGCCAGAAACAGAAAATATCTGTTAGTGTCTTACTGACTACACGCATATTATTTGGACTACAGCCGTTTTCTGTGCTTATTGGTTCGTTTTGGTGATAACTACAAAATACTCATGAGAAAGCAAAAACTGAGACTCAGTTCAGCTGGGTCTAGGAGATAAACCACTGCAACTCTGTACACACACACAGAACGCAGAGAAAGCATGAGTCCCAAAAGCTCACACTGTGATTTGGTGCTAATCTAGAAAAAGTCAAAGAAGAAAAGGATGTGTTCTCACATCATGTAAAACTAATCAAAGCACTAGTATTCAATCAATCATCCAAGGTTAAAAAAGATTCTGGTCATGCTGATAGCTGCTTCGCCACTCTCTCTTTTATGGGCAAATTTTAAGACCTGCGGTACTTTTACAAATTCTGTACAAGAATAAAAATAACTTTTTTGTTTTCAAAAATGCATTTTTTGCTCATTTGCAGGAAGGATTGTTGGAGCAAAGTCTTCTCTCTCTCAGATCGCTCACTTTCCATCTGCTTGGAACTGACTAGCAAGACACAGTACCTGAGACGCCTTCCCTGTCAACCTTCCCAGAAACCAATACGTAGCTAAGAAACATTTTGATTTTGACAACACTGCATATATTGGAGCAATAGTATGCTCTATCAAAAGCATACTTATCACCTATAATAATAATGCTGTTTAACTGAGGCTTCCCGTTGTGAACCAGCTCTTCAGATTGTGGTTACACACTGTGTTTACACTACTGATAGAGCTAAATATGATTGAATTGCAACTCCGGAAGAAAATGTTTTAATTTGTGAAGATTCAAACTGTTTGCTTATTTAGCAATCTGCCAGCTCTATGTTGGATGTTCAGCTTATTACCTTTTGGACCTCTTTTCCACTCCACATTGGTATAACATTTCTGCAAGTTTTTGGCAAAGACCAACAGTTGATTGAAGCACAGTTCAGCTTAAAGGCAGTCAGAGAAAAGTAGTACAGCAGGAGCTCCAGGAGAACACATGGCGTGCGTCCTGGGCAGCTTTAACTATATATAAAGCATCCATGACACGTTTAGCTAACGATATCTTAAAAACCTCCAGTGATGGAGGTTCCACAGTTTCCCTAGGCATTTATTTTTTCGCCTAGGCCAGAAAATTTCCCTAAAGACTAACCTAAATCTCCTTGCTGCAGTTGAAGCTTATTTTTTTCTGGTACTATTTACAGTGATTGTGGAGAAGAGTTTAGTCTCCTTAACCTACCTGAAACCTTTCACTTATTTGAACATCACCACTACCACCTCTGCCTTAGCCTTCTCTCCTGTAATTGAGTTCAAACAACTCCCAGTTTCCTCACCCGTCCTTGTTGGCCTCCTCACGATTCTCTCCCATCAGCTGCTTTTTTTTTTTTTTTTTTTTTTTTTTTTTTAAAGTTTAGTGCCCAAAACTGGACAAAGTATTCCAGCTGAAGACTTACCAGCCTGAAGTAAAGGATTACTTCATGTTTTACAGATGATATTCCTCTTACTGCAAACCAAGACAGTATTTGCCTTCTTCACAGCACGACATCGTTGATGTATGTTCTGCACATGATCCTCTATTACTCTCCTCCCTCTTTTATTACAGTACTGCTGCTCCCCCAGTCTGAACTGGTGTAGAAAATTCTTTCCACCTGTAAATATAACCTCACAGATGTCTTATTTAATGGCATTTTTTTCCTAAATCACTGTTCTAATTTATCAGTATCTGCCTAAGTTACAATCTATCCTCCAGGCTGTTCACAGCCTGTGCTTGCATGACATCATTTGAAAATTTTATAAATGTATTTTCTAGACAAGGAAAAGTAGTGCTTGTTTGTGGAGAATTAGTTTGTTAGGGGGATATCACCTTCAAAATGGGCATCTAGCAATGGGCCATGCTCAGACGATAGGATTCGATTAGAGAGTCGTCTGACAGCTTAAAAATTCTAGACCAGATGGAGCCATTCATCCATTCCTACCACTTTCGGGGGTTCAAAACCCCCGGGGAACTGCCCAGCCCTGGACAGGGGGGGGGATACACTCCAACTCCCTAAAAACAGACTGAGACCCTCAGATTTGCAAGTGAAGTCTGTGCAAGCCGGGAATCATCACTTTTTGGAAGCTTGCTGTTTTTTCCTAAGCCATGCAAATCTAAGGTAAGAGGCAAAAGAAATACTGATAGGTAGTATTTTCTGTAGAAATCCTTCGCATACTTGTATGAGTGCTTACAAGCATGCCTCAAAAGATATAAAAGACAAAAAGGCTTTTTGGGGATCTGGTCTTATTGAGCATTGTACGATTCTGAGGAGCCGTGATCCGGCTCTGGTGCTGGCAGACTGAGCCTGCATTCCCATGGTGCATACCCCCAAAGCGTGAACCAAAAAGTTACAAAGACTGAAAAGCAGTGCCCAGATTTTGTTTGGATTGCTGAGGCTTGATTTTCCGCTACTCACTATCTGGGAAAAAGTCACAAAAACATACTTTGCTGAGTAATCAGCACTATAATCTTACAATTCCCATCTTTACCTGATCTCACTGAATATATTTACACTGCTACATAATTGTAAAAATAATAAATCTCTCTTTTGTAAATAAAACATGAATATAAAAAATAGCTATTGCATCCTCTACTTAGAGCTGTTCTTGGGAAAATAGAAGTTGATGTGCTGGGTAATGAAAGTCCTACCTCTCCCCTCCACAACAACAATGAATATTAACAACTCCTCACCCCCCAAATCATCAGGCATGATTGATTGCTTTTATGATATGCCTGTATTTTTTTTTTTCCATCCACAAAGTTCCCATCAATATACTTCTGAGTCAATACGTTTTTGGGACTGGGCATGCTGACTTGCACCACACCTCAACTCAATTTTATAACAATCTTTCTGATTAAAAAAAAGACAGAGTGAGCGAAAGAGAGAACAAACCTCCCTTTCAGAGCACACAATGTTCAAGTTCCTTCAGCCAAAACATTCAAATTAGATGACACCTGCGAGTCACACCCAGAACATTACAGAACAGCCAGTTCCCGGTGTTTAATCTTTCATCCGTCACAAAGATAAAGCAGGGCAAGTTTAATGAAGCTATAGTCAGAGATGCACCAAATCCAGGGCATAAAACCCCCTTTTTTCCTGGTACTCACAAACAAGCACACACCGAGAAGGGCAAATGTGCTCCCCAGGCACAGGCACAGCATTGTCGCTATTCAGCCTGAGGTTTAGTCTTACAGAAAAGCAGCGAGTTATTACCTAGCCACACTAAAACAGACAGGAAGATTCCATGATTTCTGAATTAAAAAAAAAGCCTCTCCCTTGCTGTTTGGGGAGAGCTCATCCCCACCAGTCTGCACTGCTCAGCAAGCGCTCCTGAGATACCATCTAGCCCTGGCAGTTATTCTTGGTAGAGATCACAGTTGATGTCTGACGTTTAATACGAGATTCTGTAGATCTTGCAGCAAACTTTTGCAATTTCTCTGGCCCCAAAATTCCTCTGAGGTACGTGTTTCTGTCCCTTATTTTAAATCAAAAGTTTCTGTGTACCCTCCTCAAAGCCATTCAGAGTCTTTCTCAAGCAGCGATGAGGCAAATGCACAGGAAGGAGAGAAAGCTCCCAGGCAAACCGCTGTGCTCAGATAGTATTCAACTGACTATCATTCCTTGATATCAATTTTAAATAGCACTGAAAGGGAAGGAAAAACAACCTCAAGATTCAGAAAGGGAAATAACTGGGAGAATAGGTAAGAAAAGTATTTGCACATCACCTAGCAACTTAGTGGAGTGGGGGCCTCCTGGCACATTATGCACTATAAATACCTGACAGCTACTGGGACACTGACTGTGAAATTCCTAAGAAAAACATTTAATTGTACACATTGCCGTTAGCCTTATAAATGGATAAGAATTAAAATCCTAGGAACAATACTGCATCTCTTTGAGGAAAACTTTAAACTGCCTTGGGAAACAACAAAGCTCATTAAAGGCAGATTTACAGAGCCCTCTGGTAGGGCTGGCACCAAGGCCTGGGTCCTCGAACCCTCTACCTGCGTTAGCAAAGTTCTCCCATGCAGAAGCATTAAAGGATTTCTGTTTCCAGTTCAATGCTATCATTAGGGATTTGTCATCCTGGGCAATGGTTTATAAAAAGTTATCACATACCAGGTTGTTTCTGACACAAATGGTATGATACCAACTTTTTACTCCCAGTTCTCCGATCTTCTCCATTTCTGTTCTTCCTAACACCAGATTTTGCCCTCGCAGTATTAACATAAGAAGCGCTCTGAAAGCAGCAAAACAGCCTCCTTCCCCTTGGCAAACAGCCACCTCGCAACCTGCCATTTGTCGTAACTATGACTTTACTTAAGGTCGGACTGCAACATTTTAATATGAACTCACAGTTTCTGAAAATAACATTACAAGGCAAAAAACTGTAACCCCCCCCAAAAGTCAACAATAACCCAAACGTTTCAGGAGGCTTATTAAATAAAATCTAACATTACAATCATGCAAGCAGCAGAGATCCTTAAAATGAATGGGTAGAATGCACTACAGCTGATCAGGAATTATAAAGCTAAATTAGAAACTCCAATCTCATCTGCTATAAAAACAAACGGCTCTTTGTTCTTGAAAAGGAAGTTGCTAAGATAATGCAATGAATCACCCTGCTGCAGTCAATTTCTGAGGCTTAATCCCTGCTAGATTTGTTATCTAATTGTACATTCATCATACATTTCAGCACGTTATGAAAAAGTACGTATCATTAACATCTCATCCCACAGCTTGATGAAGTCAAAATGACTCAAAATTGCACTTTCCCCCATATAATGGGCATCTAGGTGAGAGCTAAAATTCCACGACACCTTTCAAGAAAAGCTGGTGGACCTTCCTCTCAAATGAATAGATTGAAAGAGTCAAGGTTGGGTGCCAGCGATGACCCCAGCTGAATTTGATGAAAACACACACAATTCTGGCTTGCTAACTGGTACCCAGTTCTCACCTGTCATTTTACCTTTATACCTGCCTCGCAACATGACTGTCATCATCTGGCTAAAGAGGTTATACGCGTGCCGTAGTGCAGATAGCTGCCGTGTAGTGGGCGAAAGTAGGGCTGTTCGACCCTGCACTGCAAATTAAACAGTTTGCAGTGATCGCTGCTCGAATGGAAGCAGTGGTGCTCTCAGAACTGAGGAGGGTGAACTGCAGACCAAAGAGATGAGTTAATTTACCATAGCGTTGATACAGTAGGTAAAACTGTGTCTGATAGAGCATACATTATATTTGCAGTTGCAGCTCTTTTTCCAAAGTATTGACTGTACCGATTGCGAATTAGAAACACAACCGTTTCTGCAATGAGTATCAAAGTCAATGGAACAAAATCTGGTCCTAAGATTTGGTATTTTGTACAAACTCCACTTTTTTGTAGACAGTATCCCTCTCTCACCTTTATGAACAAGTCAAACCTTGAGAACCGACCTTACCACCTCCTTCAGAGCGCGCCTCGTGTTTGCCTGTGAGGCAGAGCACCGAGGTAACCCGGCTGGCCTAATTGTCATTGTTGAAGCTGGATTTTTTTCAAGCTGAGGTTTTCAAAATAAGCTTCTAAGCCTAACAACTGAACAGGTTATTCAGAACCCAAACACAAGCGGTTCTTACGCCCTAATTATGGTGCTTTCTCAACTTCTCACCCATCAGAGGATACACGTCTCTTCTCGCACGTAAGAGGCCGGAGAATGCCTGTGACCGAGTGTGATACTGTTAACAAGAGAATTTAATTGAGAAACATTTTTGCGTCTCCTGTTAGGTGTAACTCCTGGTTATGTGATATATGTTCATGGGTGACAGGAAAATTATGCCTTACATCTGTAGGGACGTGTAAATGCCTCATTAAGTTTAATGATTATCTGTTAAAAGGGTGGTTCCACAAGAAAAGCTTTGCTACTGAAAAATAGCAGTGACACAAGGAAACAATACTGCAGCTGCACCATCACTGACCTTGCTGAATTAATTTCACCTGTCCAGATATATTTTAACAAACATATTAAAGGTTATATTATTAAAAAAATGCATGAATAGGTTACACCATGAAAAGGTTTAAGCAGCCCACAAAATCCAGCACAGACTATATTTTCAGATTTGAGCTCAGTTCAACCTGAACTTGCATGTTCACTCATAGAGGGGGAGAGCAGAAGGTGGAAGAGGAAGAATATAGTCATGAAACACGACACAAATTTTTTTTTAAACTTTTGTTCAATCAAAAACTACAAGCATCTTCAACAGATTAAAAACCAGTAGTATATGAATCTGATTCCAATATCATCTATAGCAGGGAAAAAAACCTCAAACACAACAGCAGCAGCAGCATTTTCCTGGATGTGGCAGGAGAATAAATTAAGATATCTAACAATAAAAAAAGCTCTCAAGAAAAACTATACTGTCCCATTTACAATGACAGATGACAGCTCAGTCTTACAGCTAAACAAGGTTTATACAAATGTGGGAAAACCAAAACATTATCAACTCCTGCTCACAGTGAGAAGTGCTTAAAGAAACAAAGCAGAACCTTCATACTGCCAAATACACATTTTGACACATGCTATTAAACAAAAAAGTAACCATTTTATTATATTTAACATATTTACATAATATTACAAATTTAAGTACTGTAACTCCATCATCACATGACAATAAAACCTCCATACAGGCAAAAGCAGCACATGAAAGAGACACTCCAGAACAGTAAATCTTTGGTACTCAAAATATAGTTCAAGATGCAGCATTAACTCAATCAATACAGGGCACTAAGCACAGACGATGACGTGTAGATTTACCACAAAACTAAGTTTAGCTACGGCTTTCATTCTTTCCCAAGGTTGATTGCTGGACTCAGGAACTGCTTAAAAGCTTTACAACAACTTTAGGATGGTTCTAAACAAAGGCTGCTGAAAACGACTGATGCATTTCTTAATTTGTACTGAATTAAACTGCTTCTTCTCAGAACTATATGACAGCAAAGCACTAAACACTTCACAGACCCAAAGCCTAACCCTCTACCCCTTAAGCAGGCAAAACTGTGAAAGAATCAACTTTGTCTGCTTAAGGAGATAGGATCAGGCCCATGGAAGCCAATAAAACTGCATGGCAGAACGTGATCAGAGACAGTATACCCCAGTCTACACTGCTGTACAAATCATTTACAAAATGTTTTACGTGTGATCTACATATTTACAAATGCTCTGCATTGTTCCATCAAATAACGTGCTCAACAAATCACAGTTTACATAATTTTGAGGTAAATCCTTGAAACATTAGAGCATCATCTGCAAGGCTGAATCTCGCCCACAAGTGCAAGACTTGAGCGGCAGGTCCCCTCTGCGACCTGGGCGCACGGCGGCGCACGCGGGGCGCAGCCGGTGGGCGAGATGGCTGCAGAGAGGAAGGACTGCTGCGAACCCTCCGTGCTGTGCTTAGCTCTTCCTGATGGCCAGGAGGCCAGAAGAAGCAAAGAACATTGGGAGCAGCCAAAAGGAAGCTGAAACGCCTACTGGCACAGATTCTGCTCTGTGCAAGAAGAACGGACCTTATCCTGCTTGCAGGGTGGGAAAAAATGGCAGTGCTAACCCGCGCCGTGTCTGTGCACACAAATGGCAAGATGCCCACATGAAAAGGAGACAGGGAAAAGCAACAGAGAACATGGGATAGGATGAATTTGCTTTCTTGATTGGTCCTATTGAAGGAGGAAAACATTAGCCTAGAGGAAAAATGCAGTTAGGAGCTTTTTAGTTTCTCACAGGTTTAAGCTGAGTTAGAAAATATTTAAATATTAGAAACTGCACATCTGAAGACATCACCCACATTTATTTTAGTTTTTAACTACAGCAGTTTTGACACTTCATATGTATTAAAACTCAGCCTCACCAAAGCAGGGAAACCACTTTATGAGCCCTGCTGATTTCAAGCTAGCTAACCTGGACACACACATTTCCTTGGGGATGTTCGTGACCCTGCAACAAGACCACTCACTCATTGCATTTCCATTAAGGTCCCAGGAAAGAGGAGAGGAAAGGACACAACAAAACCCTGCAGGGTGCCTTTGCTCTACCTTGTAAGTGCACAAAAGGTGATAGAAACTCCTGTCTAACGGAGAAAAGACAGCTTAGAACTGAAAGCATCCAAAAGTTCATCTGAATCAACCAAGGGCTTAAAATATGACGTTCAGTTTTACACTTGAGAAGTGACACCATCTTGCCTACACTACTGCATGTAATCAAAAAAAGAAATCTTACTTTTTCTAAGACTACCTTTTATCATTTACTTCTTTAGACCCTACAGATCCAATACATGCACAGGAACAAAGAGAACTTTTTTCTGGTTAACACCTGCACACAGCTGTTAACTAAATTCTTACTGCAAAGTTAAATCCTACCAACATTCACAGCCCCTCTGTGGCTGCATTAGTATGCCCTGCTACAGAATAGGACTACAATATTTATTTAATGTTGATGCTGGAGCTTTTAAAAACACATCTTGTCATGAATAGCCTCGGTTGTACTTCCATGGTCAGCTGCTCATATGAACCCCCCCACACACACACACAAAAAAGCTTTGGGATGAAAAACAAAGAAACCCACGATTCCACTTTGTAGATGCCCTTTCAAGCAATACCACATCACTACACCTTTTTCAAATGCTGTCTTTAAACAAATCCTTACAAAATCTAGGCAAGACCTCAAAGACGTTAGTTAACTAATTATATATGCATGAATGCTACTCATATTTACTACATTTACATTTCCTTCAGAACGTTTTTGTGAGCGTAAAACTGTTTGTAAGGTGATAAGTAAGGTAGTTTGATGTTTCAAGACAAGTCTACTGACTACACTTTATGCACACCGGAATGACTCAACTCTGTTTTCTGCATGCAGTGATAAGGAAAAATAAGCCTTCATCTCCTTGTACCATCACAGATGTTAGCTAGAAGAAAGAGTTTTATTAAACATTCAGCCATAGCTAGTATTCATGGTGTACTACCAGGGTGAAATGAAAAGGAGCAGAAAGAAATTTGTTTTCCAGAGATCTTCTGGGAAGGCGAGGGTTGGACTTTGTACTGATCCCCAGTGATGGCAAACTGGCAGGTTGTTTCTTGCACAGCTCTGGGCAAGGTAATAATCTGTCAGCACAAACTTCTGTAGAAATCCCGACATTAAGACTGGAAGGTTCAGACAGACAAAAATGCTGCTGTTTAAATACTTAACAAGACCAATAATACTTTGCAGATATTAAATTCTACAATCCCTGAAATTGCTGGTCAGTAGAGGAAAGTTTTTAATTCATTCATCCTCTTCAACATAAGTTGATGGAAACCAGCCCACCTAAAAAGGGAAAGAGCAGAACAAAATAATATATGAGATGCACAGTTTTTCAAAGAGCCAATCTAGGTAAAACAAGGATGGGTCTGTTTAGTAAATATAAGATTTAAAGATAAACTTGACTGGCCTGCCATAGTTAGGGAAATTACCCTTAACAGAAGAATAAATTACAGATAAGATGATTTGGAGACTAAATCCCCTTTCCTCCTAAAAAAAACAAAAAACACACACCCACCTCTTGCCCAAATCAGAAATCTGGGCATTCAAAAGAAAGGCTAGAAAAGCTAAGAGCAGGAACAGTTTTACTGCAGGCAGGATGCTGCAGTCTTCTGAATGGGCAGTTAAATTTTCCACAGGCTTCAGTCAGGTCCAGGGAATCCTCTTACAAATAAAATAGTGACTGATTGTATTGTGTTGCTATTGCATTGCATGCAGTTAAATCCCAGTGCAGCCAACAGGATTTTTAAATAAGAGAGAGCTGGAAGGCAGAGTCCAGCATTTTACACTTCATAAGGGATAAAGCTATCGCCATTCTGAAGTTATTGATGTGTCAAGTAAGGATTATATTAGATATACAGAGAAGCAAAGTCATATTTTTTATTGTCTAATCTATTTGCTTTATTTTTTTTTACTCTGACCTCTTTATTCCTAAGTCAATCTAACACTGAAGAAAGACCCCCAAACCAACCCAAACCTCGAGCACATGAAAGGAGTGACTGCGCAAGCTTTGTTGGCCACCTCGCCGAAGCACCCCAAGACCGCAGGCGAGCTGACAACAGGCAGCACGCTGGGGGGGCGCAGCTACCCTAGAATGATAGCCTCAGTTTTCTTCACATGCAAACTGTACATGGCATGATTACTATTTCTTCTTTTTCCCTAGTTCTTCTTGTCTAAGTGACTGTTTCACTTTAAAATCACAAGTAGACCCATGTGCAAAAAAGAAAAAAGTTCCAAAAAAGGTTCCCCAAATAACACAAAGCAGTAAATCCGCACATATCCTGCCCTATCTACTTCAGCCAGATCTGCAACTTTCCTCCCCAGCCTCCAGGCAATCTGCTTTCCTGTGCCCCACTCGCAAAGCAGGAGGGGTCCGCCTGTGTGCCTGCGCGTCCCCGCTTCGGCACGGGGACAGCAGCCGCGGGACCTCTGACCCATCTGCGCTGAGGAGCGGCAGGATCAGACCAAAACGGGATAGGCGGTAGAGGTCAAAAGTGAAGCTTCACTTCCATGCAACCAAAACTACACAAGTCTCAGAGTGCAGTGTAAAGTGACCTTGTAAAAATCCCTGCTAGATATGCCATTTCACACGAAGCGAGTTGTCAGAGAGCAAGAGGAGCCGCCTTCTATAAAACCACGGCAGCGGAGGGCACAGGAACGGTCCCGTGTTTCCCTGCTCGCCAGGCTGCCCCAGCAACTCCACCGCATCCTGACGTTCAGCCTGGTTATTCTCATAGCAAGCAATCGCATCCAAATACTCAGCCCACTAGAGCGCACTAATCAGCCCAGCTCAGCCAGCTGCGGGGAAAGCCGATCAGGAGCTCTGCCTGGCTCTTAGGAAACACAGGGGGACATGTTGTGCCTTGCAAATTCAAGTATAAGGCAGCTTACGATGCAGGAACACACCTTTTCACAAAATCCCTGTTAGTGAAGGCAGCACAAGATAAGAGAAAGAAAAAAACGTACCCTTCCATTTACTTCACCTCTCCACCAGCCATTCGCGCTCATCTTTGTATAAATTTTTACAACGTCCCCTTTCAATAAGGACAGCTCTCGCATGTCTCTGGCGCAGAAGTCATACCTGGCTATGGCAATGCCTATCACCTTTGGGCTTAGCACTGAAATGAAACAGAAGAAGTTGATATTATTAGGGTTTGTTAATTGAAAGCTATTACAATAACGTAAATAACAGTATTGTAAAATAAAAACAATGCTTTCATGACAACATACACTGGCATTAATTTTATGCAAATGTGAAAGCACCTGCACTAAAGAGGTCAAGCAGCTTTTTCCATAGGTCAGTGCTGTACGAGCTGAAAGGATTTTATGTGCTTTGTTATAGTTTTTTATTTTTAGAAAAAAATACTCAAACTAGATAAGCCATAAAGAAAATATTGCCCCCTCCCCCCAAATTGCTAAATAGACATGAAATTATTACATTTTTGTGCTTTATAATAGAACTTGCTGCCAGGCACATACATCAACATATTTTACAGGTCACTAGTTTCTCTCCAAAGGAATTAATAGCATTTACACAGTTGATTTAGCTTTAAACCTCTAATGAAGCAAAACAAACAGATTAAGGTGCTGTTCTTACAAAAACAACTCCCAAGTTAAGTATTAATCCACATCAAATTGGAAGCTAATGTCCGCATGAACAAAAAAGTAAAGCATTTCCGCAGCAAATTTGTACAGATCCCTTGTTACAATCTGTACGAGCACTGCCTCATGTAATCCCACTCTTCTCAGGAGTTTCTTCTGTAAGTCAAAAAAAAAAAAAAAAAAAAAAAAAAAAAAAAAGACCAACGAATTTGTTCTGCAAATCTTGTCACACAGAGAAAAGTCATAGGACTTAGGTGCACAAGTTTTTTTTCCTCAGGTTTCAGTGAAATTAATGCTTAAAAATTTTAAGCTACATCAATATACAAAAAGAAAGAAATACCACTAAAAATCCCCCCCAACCTGTCACTTATAGAAACTGATGATGGTTTTAACTGTGCTGTAGAGTGTCCCAAGTCGCAAAAGAAACCCTCCACGCTTCCAAAGAGGGGAACGTGGGCACAGAGCACCCGAGAAACTTAGGCCTTTAGCTTGAGCAGTTTAGAAAAAACATGTACTACTATAGAGCACTTTAAAAATTGGCCAAAGCATTCTGTTTTGAAACATTTTCTTTCAGCTGATGCCACTTGCTTTTGTGGTTGTTCCCTACGTAAGTCACCACAGGCAGGAGCGTACCAGCACAAGGCAGCTTCCTACCGAAACGATTTCGGAAGAATTCACGATATGGTCACGAGGGAAGATTTCACGTGAGGTACAGAAAATCATCATCTTTCTCAGAACCATTAGCCAATTTCTTAGAGCTTCCCAATCATCATTAGGAAGTATGACTAAGATTCTAGTTTTATCTGTGCCTTCAATAATTGATTAGTAAAGGTTCGTAACAAGTTGCTGCCGTCTTTGATTTAAATCGGGAACACAAAACACGGCACATGAACTAGAAAAACTCGACAGTTCCAGCTCTGCTTGTATTTAAGGTTTCCTCTGGCCCCATCTGGGACACTGAAGGCATATTTGACAGAAACTTTTGCATAATAATGTCAAATATATAAAAACATTATATATTCAATTAATTTTAACTTACAGAAGTATTTAATACAGATTATTTTAAAATAACAGTAAAATATTCAGTTTAAATAATTATTACATCCATGGCAAAAAATGAAATGCCTAAAACCCAACTTTTGGGTGTCTTTTGACACATGACAAAAGATTATGTCTTTCTAACATATCATTCTAGTTTACTCCAACATTTCAGACTGCGTATTTAGGGTACGCTTATTAGATATTTGGAATAAGATATAAATACGCCATATAAAGGAGAATCACCACCTCAGCTTAGTGCTCTTGTTCACAGTATGAAGATGCTGCAAAGCCTAGGCCAGAGGTTAAGTACATTGAAGTTCAGGCATGCTTCTCCTTTCCAAGCAAGTCAAATATAGTCACTATTTGCTTGGATGCTGACGTCAATATTATGTCCGATAGCTTACTGGCATTTCGGTAATCAATTTTGCAGGGAAAGAGCCCTGCGTGGGCAGCAGTTGCTTCGGAGAAAGCAAGAGCAGCGAGCGGCTGTGGCTTGGGGGGCCGGCAGCGCCGCGGGCAGGAGCAGGGCCGCCCGGCGGGCAGGGGGCTGCGGAGCAGAGCACCGCCCCACGCGCCGCACGGCACACGAAGGGCAAAGAGAGAAGAAAACGCGAGGCAAAGAGCAACAAACGTCGGCAAAGACGGAAGGAAAGAACTGGGGTGGGGGTGGGGGGGAAACGTGGAGGAATAAGAGGGAGGACACTGAGGAAACACGGGACAGAAAAAGAACGGGAGGCAGATTTGGGGGAAAAGAAGGAGGACTTCAGCTGTTTTTCAAGTTGTGAAACCAGAAAGGAAGAGGGGACAGAAACAAATCAAAATCATAAATCGTCACGGACTTGAGCCAGAAAGTAGCAGAATTTAGATTAATTGGGGGGGGGGGGGGGGGAGCACAACTGGAAATATATAGAAAGAAACCAGATGAGTGAGGGAACCCAGGAACATGGCCTGGTGCCAATTTTGGAAAGAAGACAACCCCATCTTTCTGTCTTCCCATTATCACAAAAACACCTTGAAGAGAGACTAGCAGCCCTGAAGTCCTGATCCGAGCTGCCCCAGGATAAACGAACCTTGCAGGAAAGCAGTCAGCATGGGGAAGCCATCTCTGCACAGATGGGAGGGAGAAGAAATACCGAGTGGAGGAGAGAAAGATGGTAGCTGCAGGGAGGGTGAGGGGCAGAGACTGAAGGGGATTAGTGGTAGAGACTGATGGAAAGAATGTGCCCAACAGGACAATGTGAATGAGAAATTAAATTTTAAAAAAGTAAGCCACTGAAGAAGCAGTGGTAAATGAACCTTCTGTATTAGGGAGGAGAGACTGGGAGGATGAATAGGAGACAGAGTGAGAAGGCCGAGGCAAGTGAATGAAAGGTATATGCATGAATGAGAAAAAAACACTTTTGCTTAGCCTAGCCTTTCCTTCTGCACACAGGAGGTAAAGAGAAGAGAGGGCACTGCCGTCAATTTTGGCTCATCCTAGAGTCTGTGGGAAGAGCTTCTCGCTGGCAGTAACACAGATGTGCCACAAATGAATTTTAATATGAGCTTGGGCCAACGACAAAGCAACTGGGGCGCAACCAGAAGAGGCTCCAGGGGCTCACAGCAGGCTGGTCCAGCTCACATTTCTGCCTGTGCTTAAGCTCCCCAAGGGTCAATGGATCATTATCACAGCCTGTGAGCAGTTACTCCTCCCTCCTTGTGGTAAGGCCTCCTAGTAACTCTGCAGCCATATCCCCTAAGGATTGCTCCTGTGTATTAGTCTCCACACTCCTTACAGCAATGTAACATGTACTTGCAGGGTTTAACCAAACCTCAGTTGCATTACACAAGCACGGGCAGGACTGCCAGGAGCGCTCAGCGGCGGCTGCCTTAACCCCTTCTCCAGTGTTCCCAACTTCCACGTCAGCAGAACTAAGTCAGCTCTGAAGATGCTTTTGAAAAAACCACTTACAATATTATGCAATAATTACTTGTTCATTTAATGTAAGCAGGTTCTCAAATATTTTAAAAAGAGATGATTTCACTATGAACATAAAGTAATGTAGCCTATCTATCCAAATATGAAATCCCTTTCAACCAGATAGATAAGCTTAAAATAAAACTTACTAGTCAATATTTTCATCTACTATTTTGTACTTTTTATAAGGAAGCACCTTTCACAGCATATTGTGATGTGCAAGATACTGAATCCTTACTTATTACAGTTACTTAAGGAGTTTTCTGATAAAGCAGATTTTCATAGGAAAAATTAATATAATTATGATTTGTTGAAATCACAGATGGGAAGGCATGGGGCATATGTGATAGGCATAGTAACCCTGAGTCTTGACTGTTGGCCTGTCATTGTAGGCCACTTACTGTGTAGGACCTACTGGCCTGGAACGCTCTTCCAGCTCCAGCAAGAATGAACTTTATCATTAAGTACTGTGCAACTGAATGGAAGAGAGGTCCTCTTCCACCCCGACCAAAGAGGTGACTGCCATGTGCTCACTGAATTTACCTACAATAAAGGACCAAAACTTAACTTCTTTGCACTGATTCAAATCAGATGACTGAGCTTCAGTCATCCCAGCTGGATGTCATGGCCACAGGGTAAATGGCTGTCACACTAGCTTTCTTTTCATCTTTTCTACAGATGTTTCACTTTATATAAATAAATGTTAACTGGATGAGTGCCTTAAAGCTTGAATTCCCAGTCACTGCTGTGACTACTGCATGGGAGCAAGCATCCACCCTGAAGAAATATTTAACTCCATAGAAGGAGACAGGGATGGAAGAAAGCAACTCCCAGACACCAGAGCGCTGAGGGCTAAGCCATTCGAGAGCAGCGTAGGACACTGAGACTGAGGTCCCTGGCACGAACCGAGGGAGGGCTCAGCAGCAACACGCTCGGCCCAGGCGAGCCCACCGCCCGCTGTGCTAGTGAGCTGCCACCTACGTTTTTGCCCACAGAAACGATGGAAAGCCCTCGAAACCCTGCCGAGAGCATAAAACACTGCAGGCCACCTTTGTGTGCAGGAATAAAACGTGTTGCCTACTCGGACCTTCTAGTCAGCTCTTGGTTACGACTAAACCTGGCTTCACAAACACGAGGCACCTTCCTCTGCCTCGCACGAGAGCCGGCCGCAATCCCGATCTGCGCAGCCTCGGCCAAGCGCTGCCGGCTCGGCGGAGGGGAGCCAGTGCGGCGCGAGCCAACGCTGCACCCTCGGCGGCGGCAGCAGCAGCTCCTCCGTGCGCTCCGCCCGGGCATCTCCCCTCCCACTGCCAAGTCCTTTGGGAACTGCCGGCAGTGCGGCGCACCTCTTTGAAGGCTACGTCTTAGAGACCAGAACAAGCCACAACCACCCTGGTGCGCTAATTGAGACTAGCAGTGCCGCTGCTTTAAACATTTTTTTGCAGTCTCTTCGTTTAAAGCGTTTGCATCTATTAAAGCCAGAGAAGGTTAAACGAGAAAAAGAACGCAACACAAGTACATTTGGAAAACAGATGGATAAAATTAACTGGCAATGTTAATGCAGAATTTAAAGAAAGCATTTGCTACAAAATACAAGCAACTATACTCTAAGATGCTGCTGCAGTATGGTTTGCTAAAGGGATGGGACGAATACATTAGTTACCTATAAGCAGTGCAATTTCCAGGTTTGTATATTTGAACAAAAGCATTAAAATTTAATACTGTTCCTAGACGTCATGACTGCATAGCAAATTAATGGTCGATTGATCTTTAACTGAATCTTGCAGAACTACAGATTTCTGCTCCAGATGTCCAAGCTCTCCTTATAGCATACACTTAGAGCTCTCCTGTAGCATACACTTTTCAGGAGTTTAAGAGTTTGATTTTTGTTACACTGCAAGAATAACAATTCTCCACATTAGGCTATCTGGTCACGTCATCTAATTACTCAGTTTTTACATTCAGAGAAGAACTGAAAAATCAGATTCGTCCCTTCCCTAGCTTCCTGCACACAGAAACAAACAAATTTAGAAGAAATATAAAAGCGGTAAAGCAGTACCTGACCAGAAAGGAGTGGATGAAGGGGGAACAAAGCTGTAGTCTGGAGGAGTTACAAAAGAAAACCCACAGAACAAAGAAGGGGCTTAGAGAAAGAAAGAGAAAAAGAGAGAAGCAGAAGAACATTGAAATATTGGCACAAGATTTAAATAATAGTTTTTTAACTATGTAATTCATTGATAATAAGGAAACTAAGGTTCCCCACTAAGGATGTCTGGAAGGAAATTGACTGTAATAACTAGAAAATTTGGATCTATGATGTAATTTTTAACAATTGCATTTTTCAAGGAATAAGATAGAAAGAAAACAGCCATTTAGGGTTTCAGAGAAACAAATTAAAACTGCAGGGTCTTGCAAATATAACAGTTTTCTTTCTTTTTTTAATTTTGTGCACCCCACTTGAGAAAGCATGAACAAAAGCTTATACACACGCATGAACTCACACACGCATAGGGAGCTCAGAAGCACTAGCCACATGCCCTCAGTTAGGAATATCCCCTAAATAATGATTGAACTGGGGTCTCACAACACGCATGGAGAGGGCTATGTACTGTGCCCTGATAATCATCAACATCAATAGCGATTCCACAGCTTAACCTTATCCTCTAAGGACTAAACAGTATTTCTCGTCTTTGCAGGTTTCACTGATTTAAGAGAAAAGCCTTAAGCAGACAAAAAAGGCACAAGTTTGGCCTAGACAGGACCAACCCACCATCCTGGCCCCTGTAACAGCTTTCTCAGGCAAAAGATTAGATATGCATTTGCTCTATGGCCAGCAAACCTATCTTTACAGGCAAAATTAGACATGAAATGGGCTAATATGGCTTCAAACGGAAACACAGCCTGTTCATTTGTTCTCTGATTTTGTCATTATTTTCACAAAGGAAGGAAGATACAATATAACACACAAAATCTAATAACATCTGGGATCTCTGCTCCTGGCTGCGCCCATGCAAAGGGGAAGCCCAGCCCCAACCTGAGTAAGGATAACGTAGCCTCTGAATGAGGTCCACAAATGTCTATAATTATTGAATAGCAGTGTTCTTTAAAAAATGCAGCAAAGTTATATCCATCACATACAGCGGCTTCCCTGAATTTATTCTTGTGACTGCACATGAAACAAAACCATTTTGCTTCAAAATGCTTATTTGCAGGAATGCACACTAGAGCTATTTTATCCGAGGAACAAGCACAGGCTCCAGGGTGGAGGCAATGGTACAGTTCTGTGCATCCTACCTGGGTGAGGGAAGATGCATTTATGACAATGAGACAGTGAGTATGAATAAAACAAATGGGACTGGAACCATATTTTCATGTACATAATCTGTGGGTTATTGGTTAAAGAACCCTTAAGCGAGCAGCAGTGTAGGTTAGTACCTGTAAGTAAGCACAAAAGAAACATGCTCCAGTGCCCCTGTGCCCTGGGAAGTCCCACCGGCTCCGTCGCAGCGACGAGCCCTTCCCTGCTCTACGAGCGGCCTCTCTGTTGGCCTTTAAGGAGAGGCCGAGTTCTTTCATTTGATTAACGCTTTGGAGGGAACAATTGTTTTATTTTACTTCATCAACAGATGTCTTTTAAACAGTTAACACATCGACTAATAGAACGACCTGGTATAAATAGTTAATGCACCTGCTTCTAGTCTACGAGTGATGGAAAACAGTCACTAATATAGTATCTGACCTCATAGCTCAGGTTACATTAAAATCTACATTTTATCAAGATTCAGGGTTCTCAGTATGACTGTGGTCTACACATCAGCAGACTGAAATAAAGTGCCAAGAACCTTTTTTGTTTTGTTTTTGGTTTGTTTTTGTTTTTTTTAAAGAAGAACCTCTTCCATTTTTGCCTTTGTTTCTGTTCATTAAATGGTTGATCACCCCCCTAACCTAGTGTGAAAATTAGCATTTTTCTGCCTAGAAAAAATAAAAGATCATGCAGCATCTAGAAACGGCTAGAACTGCAAAATTAAGAAGGAAGACTGTATCGTTTCCCCAAAAGTCATCTCAGTGAACTTGCATTTCTACAGAGAGAAAAGTAAATGTCTGACAGCTTTTACAAACATACTAACAGCCTGCAATAAAAATCTAAAGAAAGAGGGTGACTTCTGCTAGATCAGAAGATTGAAAAGAAAATTTGATACTAAAGTGGGAAGCCAAATTAACTATAGCCATAAAATGAAGATTTTATTCTAAAAACTAATGGATATTGAAGGGAGATCAACTTGCTTGAAAACTGAAGATGTTGCAAGGTGATTTATTATGATTCACATCAGAAATAACAAGTAAACTGAAACACCCCTTGATTTTCCTTGCTTTCATGGGTAAATGAAACCATGACAATTTAGAAAAAATCCTTTCAGATTATTCTAGAAAATGAGGTTAATTTCACATTGCCATTCAATTTCATAACCGCTCAAAGACTTTGGCACCAGAAAATGATACAACTCTGTCAAAGTCTATGGTATGTCACCTGACGGCTCTAAGAAATACTCATCTTGTTTATTCTGTGGACTATACATATACTCTAAAGGCCGGCTGTTTTGAATAGAAACAAATCGGTGCCTTTTAAAACATTTCTACTAGGAAAATGGCTTCATTAAAAAATCCAGATACGCAGTCACATGAATAAAATAGTGCAAAACACTGAGTTGAACACTGAATCCTTAACTTCAGCTTCAAACTGCCAAAGCCATTGCGCTCACTAGCCTCAGCCCTGTGCTCGTTCAAATATAGTGAATATGGTGACTACAGTGAACAACAAGAAGTCACACAGCTGCAAAAAAAGGCAGCGTCCCTCTTTCCCCTCAGCTAACTCGCCTGGCCTCCTTTCAGCCACTGTTTTTCTTGCCTTCAAATCAGATGGAAAGAGGTCAAAGACACCAGCTGTGCAGAGGTTCCCACCGAGGGCTGGAGCAACGGGAACGCACGTGTCCGGCCGTTGCCTGGTGAACGATTTGCTTCCTTTCCTAAAGGAATCCTAAGCCTAAGCTTTACCAACCTCATTCCAAATGCAGCCGCGCAGGGCTCCCACAGCCTAGGTGCATAGTTATTCCAACATTGACGTGGTGGAAACTAACAGGACAGCTGTAAAACCGAGCAGCACACCTCGCAGATGGTCTGTTAATCAGGGAAACTTTGCTTAACACACCTCACAGGGACATGCTGCCGCTTTAAAAGAAAGCTGTCAAATCCACTAATCAAAGTGTCATCCGGAGTCAGACTACCTAGGTATGCTAGCGCAGCTCGGGAAAGCTATTAGGTTTTACGTGATGAGCGGCAGAATCGAGAGCTCTGCCAACAGCTTGGCCCCAGAGAAGAGCTGCAGTTCCCACCAGCGCGTTCTGCAGCGTTACAGGGCTGAAACCCCCTCCAGCAGACACCGGCTTTCTAATCCCCTTGACCGTAAGGGAAGTATCCCATATTCATTTCTCTTGCCTTTCCCTATACTGCCTAAAAAAGCTCTCGGTACAGGAGATGTTTTCTTTTGAAGGGGAAGGTAATGAGGATGCACCATGCACGTCTTGTACCCTGTGAAACATGAAATGATGGAGCTAGTACTTCTGCACAGTAGTAAGTTCGGGTACAGTACAGCTAGCTTCCAACTGGCCTAAGAAAGGGAGAAAGGGAGTTGTTCCTGCTCATATCCAGTAATAACCAAAATAAATGCAAAGAAAAAGCAAGCAGGGCAGGCTCTTCATGACAACTGAAGCCTTGATGTTGCAAGGGGTCTAGGAGAGGAGAGCACGAGAGACAAGGAGAGGAAGAGCTGCGAAGGGGGAGTGCAAACCAAAGGTAAAAAGAACGATCGGGACAGACAAATTCACCAAGAGCAGGGGTGTACTGAGATACAGTATAGCAAACTGACAGGACTCCTGGGAATCGGTGAAAGAAAACAGGAATGAAAGGAATAAAGAGGAACTGGGATAGAGACAAAGTAAATGAGATGCACAGACACAGTATTTTCTTACAATAATTTATCCTAAATTATCTTTGCTTTAATTAGGAGGAAGAAAGTCTCTAAAGTTATAGAAATATTATGGAACAAAGACAAGCAAGTAAACACAAGCTAACAAACACAGCAAATGAAAATACCGCAGCCAGCTTCATCATTGCAAAGACTAGACTGGACTCTATGGACTTCACAGCAGTCTTCCTATTGTTAAAATCTCCATTAATTTTTATTTTCCTCTTATTATCTGGTACAGCCATTACCTGCAGAACTGCAAATCTAATATTTGCTATTTGACAGAAACTTTAAATACTTTTTGGAGGCCATGTGGTAGTTCTTTTATCATTAACATTGAACTTTTACGTGTTCTAAAAATCATGCCAACTTCCACTTAGGTCGTAATACGCCAAATAAAGGATACTACATACATTATAAATCTTCTCAGTTTACTTCAAAAAAATTTAAGTGCTATTTAAACCGTACGTTATTTCATTAACAGTTAGAAGCATACAGACCTGCAATAAACTTTTAAGGTTAAAAAGGTGGCATAAAAATAACTATGATACAGTGAATATATGGAGTTTGAGAGATGCATATGGTATTACTGAAAACCTAGTTCACATGGTTACAGTACAAGATTGATTAATTTAAATCCCTTTTTAAGGGTCAGAAACTGTCATGAATACTTATTAACACTTGTAGCTGCATCTATGCAAATGCCTGAAAAACTAGGCAGGATGCAGCTTAATCTCTCACCAGCGCTCCTAATAGATTTTTGAATATCAGGGAGATTTTAAGTTTGGCAACACGACAAGCTTACTAGACATGTTTATAAACCTCACGGCAGATCTGAATCTGCTCAGCTTCAGAAAAATCCTGGCTAAAAGCACTACCATATAATTGGTTATATATCAAAAACGGAAAATTAAGATGTTGAAAGTACCTTGTGCTTTAAATATTTAAATGATAGAAAATAGTAGATAAATATATGATACTCACAGTTGCCACCTGTTCTGTTACTCCTTTGTCCCACTGAGTTTTCAGATTCTTTGTATGGAAATTGGAGAGTAGTATCCAAACTTCGAAAACCTTCTTTGAGAGAGTGGTGCTTGTAGTATTCTATGAGTTCCTATCAGAAAAGGAAAATAACATGTCATTGGAAATGTAATTCACATCCTTTTCAACATTCTGGTGTACAGTCAGTGACAGTTTTATCATGCAAGTAACCTTATTTTACAATGCAACATCCCACAGTGCGCACACACTAAAAAAATCAAGTATCCTAAATATTGACTGCTTGCACACTGCCACTTAGCTTTCCGTGTTATTAAATCCTTGCCCTGAAGTGTAGAGAATATTTATACAGCGAAACCTCATTTTTCATAAATATAATACATATGCCATGCACAATACATATGCCATATTCATATAGTAAAACCTTATGATCAAAGTCAATGCTTACTTGCTCCTTTGAGCCAGGCTGAGTATGCATTTGCTTTTCGGAAGTCAGGCAGAAGGCAAGGTCTGTTGCTTGTTAACTATACCATGGTAACTGTCCTTGTTTTCTCAGATTTCTTTTGCAGCAGTAAGTGATGTCCATCCGTAAATGCATTTATCAATACACAGATCCGAGAGAAGTATATATGTGTATAAGCAGGTAAGCCAACTGCAACCTGATGTGCAGGTACATGGACCATGTAAAAGTCTCACAGCACTGCCGTTAAAATTTGTGCATTTTTTCCAGACAGTACTATATGAATAATCCAGCAGTTCACATTCTCTTTGGGCCCAGTCCAGTAATTTCTGCGTTCCTATATACATTAAGTGGGCTAAAATAGTTTACGTAACCAAGGAGATATGACAAACTGAAGGCAGTTACTTTAGTTTCTACTCTGCAAACGGTAGCAACCATCAAAATCCTGGCAGCTCGTGTTTTTCCTTTGCAGTCTTCAGCTCCTGTCATTGGCTCTTAGATTTGAACTAGTTGTAATAACGTCAACAACCACACTGCTTGCATACAGAGTCTGGAATAAGATTAAAAATGACCAGACAATTCAAAGCAAATATATTCTACTTGAATAATGATCCTTCAATTAGGGAATTTCACTCTTCAGAAATGCAAGCATAAAGCCCTATATTTAGTGTAAACCCTTCACTCCTACCAATAATTTCTCAGTCATTCCACTCCACGCACTAACATTCAGATTTCCAAAACCAAAGTTGGCCAAATCAAGCTTAGGTCCAAATAAGGAAATAGTACTGCAGTCAATCATTTCATTCTAGCTCAATAAAAAAGTTACTAAAGTTATTAGCCTACATCAGCCAAAACAGCTCAGCGATAAGTAATCCCAGCCAACAAAATGACCCTCAAATGATTCAGTCCAAGATCAAGTGCACAAAGCAGAAGCTCCTGAGAGCAGGCGGAAGCCCATCCGCGGGACCGACCCCGGAGCTCCTCTCCTCGCTCCCCAAGCTGCGAGCTCCCAGGCCTCTCAAACCACTTCCGAACCTCAGGAAAATCCACACCTATACTTAACAGTTCACAGTGGCAGACCACCAGGCACTGCAAGCAAGCAGAAACGCCAGGAAAATATGAACTGCTTGGGCTTTGTTATCTGACATTAGCCCAGCAGGCAAGCTACAACATCAGCAGCCAAAGTTGCTTTTACGTATCATCACCGAGTACCCAGGCATTCAAATGACCACGGGAACACACAGGCTGATTCGTGAGCAACATTCAAAGATGGATTCCCTGATAAATGGAAAAAATAGTTAGCATGAAACTTAATTTGGTACCAGTTCAACACCACATAAGTGGTGTAGGAATTACGATTTTTGGTAAAGACAGCAAGAATATCATTTTATTCATTGGCAAAATAAGTGAAATGGTTCCAAACTGAGGGAAAAAAAACACATTGAATCATGAAGTTTCAGTTGTTTTTAAAAACCTTTAACATTCCTCTTCCATGAAAGCAGTCAAAAACCAACTGGCCTTGAAAACATCCATCGCACAGATCACAGCAGCAAACTCGCACGCAGATGGACAGCGGCAGCCCTGCCGGCGCGGACGGCTCCCCCGCGGTCTGCCGCCGAGCTGCCCTCTCGCTGCTCCTTGGCCTGCTTCACACGCTCAGCGCTCTACCTTCTCTTGTGAAAGATTTCCAAACACAATACGAAGATTACGTGCAGGAGCTGTCCTCTCTGGTTGCCTCCGCAGCAACACAGCGCACTGTCACCGCACGCCGTTACTCTAGGTTTCCAGGGCTGCTGCTTGTGCCTCTGTCCCAGGCCTAACCGCACGGAGACTGCTCCTGCTGCCTTCCCTCTCCAGACACGACCACTTTCTCTTGCATCTCTCCAGAACAAAACAGTTCTTCCACAGCATATGCAAACGGTACTTACACTACCGCTTGTCCGCTTAACTCTTAGGGGCAGATTTTATAGTACTCTAGAACTGAGTTACGAATTTATCTAACTGAATGATTCCGCAAGGCAGAACTGGTAGCCATGAGGCCTTTACACTAGAAATTTCTTTTGTCCTTCTCAACTCTCGGCTATAACAGACATTCCTTCTGTTTCCTTTTTGTGTGTGTCCTGTACCTACAGGTCTGATCCTTCAGCTGTTTTGAAATCTCCATCCGTGCATAAAACTGCTTCACTGTTGTAAGAAGACACCTGGCAGCACACAGCCACCGCCGCTCACCTGCCTTGTCAAGACCCTGCGAGCACTCGCGCGTTCTCACCAGCGTCCAGCGAATTACCTGCAGCGTCAGCAGACCGAGCTGCCACCTCCCTCATGCATTTGAGGGATGTGGTGATTTCTGCTGCAGCCAATGCTGAGATCTCAGGGCCCACGGCCCTACCACTACACACCTCCCTGGATTTTAAGTGCCAACGGAAGACACGTTAGAGCGTGAAAACAGCTTGGTGTGTTCTCCATTCAGGAAATTTATGTTCTTCCCATTCTAATGAGCACTTCATTGAATCAGGGGTCGCACAAAGCAGAGATTTCTGCTCGATTCTTTACCACTCACAGGATGCTCTTGCTGTACAGAGTGTCAGAGGTTAAATTAAAATCATTTCTAAGGCATCCCAGTCTTAAAGCTTCTCTCCCTATTCTTGGTTTGTGTTGTCCTTCAATTTTATTTATCGTTTTCGAGTAATTGAAAATGCATGCAGAAAGGCTGCAGTATAAGTGTAATCCAATTGATCGAGCTAAATATAATATATTGAACGAGCTTCCTTTAACTATGCATCAGAAAATGCTTAAGCAGTAAAATTTTACAAATGCACTGAGGTAATTTATTCAGACACCTTGTATTTATGAGTCTAGCCTGAGCAAAATGAACTATCAAGAAATTCTTTCAAATAAAAGTTCAAAAAAGGAGTTTCTTCCCTGTACAGCATGATTCCGATATAAAACTGAAACCTCACTAAACTGGGCTGTTATAACACCATCCTCTTATCCCTGGGGATGAGCTATGCCTACGGCTGGAGCAAAAGTTAATGGGATAGCCCATGTGCTTGTCATGACACTGTCAGGGAGTGAGTGGTATGCTGACCCAGAGTATAAGTTAAAAGTCTCACAGTTGCTTTTATTTAGACTATTTGATATTGACTCCAAATGACTGTTAGTCCAATAAGGTTTTCTGAGGTATCAGCAGTTTAGACACAGCCCCATTCTCCGGACACACGTCTTTGCTCTCCCCCGGTGCACCGAGACCAGGTAGACCAGCTCTCCCCAGTGCTTCTGGGCTCTGCGGCGCAGCTCCACCTTACAACTTCCTCCCTCCAGACCCACACATCAGTGCGCACCGTTCTGCTCCTCTGTGCCCACGTGCATGTGCTGGGCGTGCGGAAGGGAAGGACCTTCACCTAGCACTTTTGGGGACCACTGCCATAAAGAGAAACATCTATGAAGGCAGCAAACTCTGCTTTCAAGATTCAGCAGAACTGCACAGTGGGCTGACGTGTGGGATTCAGACAAATGCCTCCTCTCTTCCACACCACTGCAAGGGACACACTCTCACCTTAAATATAAATATGTAATTTTAAGCATGTTCCACAATCACTTAGAGCAAACACCATAAATATATAAAAAAAAAATCCTATTTGCAAGTATGGACAGGATTCAAATCTCTCAGTCATACAACTTCTGTTTGTAATGCTACAAACCAAAGCACCACACACTTCACCTGCAACAGTTAGGTAAAAGTTGCACATTGTAAAAAGTCTAATCAATGCTTACCATTAAATTTTTAAATTTTCTATTTTCTGCAATGTGAAAATAGCCATCTCTTGTTAAAATCTTGATGTGTTTCACTTCATTATTGTACCTGTGGGCAATGAATAACTTATGAATATAAATGTGCTTTTAATCAGAGGCAATCAATAATTACCTGAGGGCAGACCCCAATAACACTACACGAATAAATTCTTAAGACAAAATGTATATCCATGCCAAAACAAAGTTGACATCTAATTAACCAAATGTATTTATTAAAGTCCAGCTAAAGAGGTAATCTGTATTCAGAAAAAAGTCATGACTAACTGCTTGTTCTAACTGGAAATTCTCATATATTGCTTGCTTTTATATTCACATTGATAATAAACGTGAACATAAGACCCTCAAAAGAATTTGTGCCCATAGCATTTGCGAACACACATTTTATTGAAATATCTGAGATGCAAAGGGCCTCAAACTCCCACTAAAGTCAATGAAAGATTCCTATTCACTTCAAAAAAGCTGAACAAATTATGTTCCAAACACTTACTATTACCCAATATACTAGTCTATCACTTTTGTAGACCTGTTTGCTACGCTGATGTTATAGAACTATTGCTATTTCCTAATATAAATCCTGTCTGATCTATTTTGCCAGCAACTTCAGTTTTCCTATATTGACTATCTGAGAGGCTATGCACGATTGTGTAAGCTGAAACAGAATTTTTTGACTTTCCTTATTGATTACAAATATTGCATTATCTAGGTACAAATGAAAACAGAAGAACTTTCTGTAAAAGTTTGTATCCCACTTACTTAATGCTAATTGCATATTCTCCTGACTCTTTGGTCCTGTGCCGCACCAGGTAAGTGCTATTTACTCTGTTAATAAGTTCACTCTCTGCTTGCAATCTTTCCATTGCTCCTGCAAACCTGTAACACAGAGAACAATAAAAACTGGCTATGATTTTTTCAAAGCTATGCAGATAGGTTTATCAAATATGCAATGCACAGTCCCAGTATTCTGCATGAGACAGCGATCTAAAAATACATCAGTTGCAATTGAGCACCATTTCCAGATTTTTCAATAAAAAAATAAAGCATGAAGAAATTTAGGGGTGGGGAGAAGAAAAAAAAGAAAAGTTCTCATGTATGTGTTTGTTCCATGTTAAGTGAAGCACTTGTGCCTGAGCATTAGCTCAATGACCACTGATTTCAACAGCTCATAAATACGAATGATTTTTCTGAATCAGGGCCTATTCTGAGACTACATGTTAAAAGTTGGCCGGGATCATGTGTTGCAAGTGAAACAACGAAACCATGACTTCCTCGTGGCTTTTTATATCAAAACTGAAAATGCAGGCCCTATCTTACCACTGCATAGACTGGTCCAGGATGTGTGAACCTCCCGCCTTCTGGGGGGATTTGCATTAGCAAAGTGGAGAATCAGCATCTGGTAGTATACTAGGCCAAATATGTTAACTGACACATTAATTTAGTTTTGCTATTTAAACAAACATTTCATAATTATCCATAGCCCCTAAAGACTAAAATGTAATTGATAGACTAAACTTCCATGAGCCTGAAAATTTATTTCAGCCTAATATGCCCAAATTTGAAAGAACTGATGCTAAAGTTGAAAGCTAAGACAAGTCACTGATTCTGCAGCCTCACTGCACAAGCGGATTTGTGCCCTTGCTGTGTCTTGCTGATTTGGGTGGGACTCCACGACAGGCTGCCTGCAGACAGCTATATGCAAGACTAGAGGCTAAAATGTTAATTAAGGAGAGTAGAAGTGACTTAGCTTAAAAGGAAATAATTCCTTATTTTACCTTTTTAGAAAGTAGTCTAACTGCAATCAACATCAGAGGCCACTACTGTCCAAAATTTCACACTGATCACATCACTCTCAATTAGAAAAAAATCTTTAAATAAAAAGAATTTTTTGATTTTTATAGGACTAATCACATCAGGGAGAATGATTTTGGAAGTTTATCACAAAACACAACTGAGCCCTGGCGAGGCCACATCTGGAATGCTGTGTCCAGTGCTGGGCTCCCCAACACAAGAGAGACATGGAGCTACCAGGGCAAGTCCAGCAAAGGGCTATTAAGACAATGAAGGGACTGGAGCATCTCTCACGTGAGGAAAGGCTGAGAGAGCTGGGACTGTTCGGCCTGGAGCAGAGAAGACTGAGGGGGGATTTTATCAATGTGTATAAGTATCTGAAGGGAGGGTGTCAAGAGGATGGGGCCAGACTCTTTTCAGTGGTGCCCAGCGACAGGACGAGAGGCAATGGGCACAAATTGAAACACAGGAAGGTCTGTCTGAACATGAGGAAAAACTTGTTTACTGTGAGGGTGACTGAGCACTGGAACGGGTTGCCTAGAGAGTCTGTGGAGTCTCCATCCTTGGAGATATTCAAAAGTCGTCGGGACAGAGTCCTGGGCAACATGCCATCTCCAGAGGTCCCTTTCAACCTTAACCATTCTGTGATTCTGCAACTTTTACAGCAAGTTTCAGCCTAAAGTCATTTTTTGGTTAAGTATTACAAAACGTTAGAAAATAAAGACTGATCCCAGTGATACGCTCTCTACTAACAAAATTACAGACCAAATGTTAGAACTGAATTAACAAATACCAACTTTACATATGTAACATTTTATATGGCTGGTTATGAAAAATCAATGTTTATTTAGATATGATTCTGAATTCACTTTCCGTAAACTAGAGGAAGTCAGGACTAATGTCTAAATGAAGAAGCATAAAACCAGTGATAGAAGAGGAATGAGGTGCTTCTGCTCTCTCAGAATCACCACCTGCACCTCCTGGAGGTGAACTGAAATCCTCGAGCCCGTTCACACTCCACCTGAGTCCCAGACTGACGGTGGCTGTAGATTTGACACATTGCCCTTTTATTCCACTACAGTCTTTTTAAAAAAAAAAAAAAAAAAAAAAAAGTGGAATTATCCATAAGACAAAATATATTTTATGTTATTCCTTTTGCTTAGTCGCTTAACATGTAAGATCTACTTGTATGCTTCACATTATACTGATCTCTTATTATTCCATTTGAGACCTCTGGGATTAAGACTGCGTAACTATAGACTTGTAAACAAAATGTCAAAAACATTAAGCACATTATTACATCAGAAACGCTTTTAGGCAATGCACAGTGTTGTTTTCCCAAACCATTACACAATGGCTTCTTCAGAAGCCTAGAAAGGTTAAACCAATATAAGTTAGATTGCAACAAACACAGTTGTCTTTCTATGATTGCTTCTTTCAGAGAGATTATTTTAAGACTACGCAAAGACTCACCAGAGCTGGGAAGAGTAGTCTACTGGCTTAGGCACCTGTGACATGAAAAGATACAACAGAATGATGATCAAGATTTTGAGGAAAAAAATGAGGAAAAAGAAATCAGACAAACAAGCTAACTAGTCTGGAAGTCTATTTTCTCCTGAATGAATTAATAAAGTGCAAATTTTCCATACCACTCTGAAAAACATACAGAATATTTTATCTTTTTGCTGCCATAACAGACAAATGCTACAAAATTTGGACCAAGGTTTTTTTATTTAATGGAAGTGTGATGTTTATTTTGACAGTGCCTACACTTATTTCAACCATAAAACAGCCTAATGGTACATATTGTTTAAAAGTATCATCAAAATGTGTAACAAAAAAAAAAAAATCACTTCTGGGATTTTATGGCCTTGAAAAGACAGTCTACTAGAAAATATGCTGTATGATCTCCCAAGAGAGTTATGGCTAACCCATACATTGTATTGTATGACTTCATTCATACCTTTGTACTTAATTTGTGTTAGTTGTGCACTATTTGTTAATAAGCATGAATTTGAAGCTCAATTTCAATTTAAAAAAATGAAGGAAACTAAAATCAGTTTGCAAAATGGGCATTATATGTATACACAAGCATATGCATAAAATAACATTAATTCATGCGCACACACAGTACAGTAATCCTTATTAAAATCAGCATTTTATCTGGACCATCTCACACTGGTGCCTGAGATACTTCAGTATTACCCTACTCTTCTAATACGACTTTGTGAGAAACTTGCAAGGCCCTGAAAAATTGGTACTAGTGGAAGCTTAGCATACATCTTGCAGACTTATAACCTAAGGTCATATATTCTTAGATCAGCAGATGGCAACAATTTTTTCTTCCTCCAGTAAAACCAAAGAAGATCTTATTATTTTTTGGAATCTAATAGGGAAATGATGATAGCAACATTCTTCAAATTTGTATTGATAATATATGAAACGTCTTCAACAGAGATGTCCAAACACAGACCAATTCAGGAAGATATTGTCATACATGCCTACAAACTTATTATAATAAACTTATTAACTGATTCAAATTTAAATGAATCACAACTCCCATTGACTTATATGCTAAATAATGCATAGATAAACGTGGCTGACCTCAGGTATCAGCTAAGCTCTATCAGATCTCTAGACCTCATCTTGAAATGAACAGCACTGATGGGGGGGAACACTACATATTTAGCACATATTCTGTATTCTGCAGTTAAAGTAGCAGCAGTCAAATAGAATGAAAGATTTTAGCATAACATGTCAAAATTGCTATGATATACTCTAACAGTACTGCTGAGGCAGTAAGAGGCAGCCTTTGAGTGGAGAAAAGGGGAAAAGGAAGTGACAAAGCTATTTTTAAGCCAGGATATTATATCCTAGATGACAGTGGACAGTTGGGTTGAAGGAACACACAGAGGACTGTTGATATTTACAACCAATCATGCTGATAACATATAATCCTGCAATCTCCTCAAAAGGGCACAAATTGACTGGAATGCAAAATTACTAAATGTTAGGGCTCTCAACTCCATGCTAAGAAACCTCAATACTAGAGTTACATAAAACACTAATTCAGAATACTTCACTTAAAATACTGGCTAAGTATTTTACATTTTAAATATTACTTAAATACATTCTGAACATTTTTCTCTGGGAAGAGTTTTCAAAAATGTTGCTCCTAGGATTAGGGATTAAGTTAGCATCTCTCCTAATTATTCTTTCTACACAGAAGTAAACAAAATTGCTCTGTTTTTGTGATAGGATAGGGTTTGGGCTAGCTTTAAATTTACTTAAGACCTGACTTCCAGCCCAGCACCATAAGTTTCATTTTCATGAACCAAAATTTGCAGAGTTTTCAATTCTGCCTTTGACATAATGGTCACTCAAACTAGACACATAACACTTGCTTGAATGCCTCTCAAAGACATTTAAGAAAAAAATCTGAATTATACCAGATAGCCCACAAAGTACGTCTTCTATAAATTACAAAGGATACATTAGTGTGAAACTCATTTAATGACTCTGTGATAAAACCAGGGTCACCTACTCGGCTTGCACAATAGTAAATCCATCCAGATGTTACAATAGCCATTAAGTTAGCCTAACTCTTGGGAGAGAAAAAGGAAGAACAGGCAAACATGCATTACTCCCAAAGCGCGTGCGCAGACCAGGGTTCTCAAACAGCGGCGTTCGCAGCGCGCCCGGCACGCACGCCGCTTCGAAACGCAGGAGGCCCGGGAGAGCCATCGAGGCACCACCCCTGCGGCACCGAGTGCCCCTTCCGCTACGGAGGGCGTTACTCAGGCGCCCCTGCTGCTGTTGGCGAGACTCGGGGAAAAGCTTAACAGATGGTGAACACGCGGGAATACTCCCGCGAGACCTGTTTCAGTGAAGCTGACCCAGCAAGGTATCTGAAAGCCGACTGGGCACCTACAAAACCAATCTTCATATGACACGCGATATTTTAATGATACACTTCATCTACAGAAAAACTGCACCTGAACGCTTTGTACCGTCACCTATATGACTAACTAAAAGCAGTATGTGTTTTATCGGCAGCAGGACAAAATGGGCAAAAAAAAAAAAAATCCAACAAACGGAACCACCCCACACAAACATCCTTACTTTGTCAAGTAGCCCTACTTTGGAAAGGGGATGAAAATTCAAAGATGGTTTAGCCCATGCCTCAGAGCAGTTAAATCACAGATGATTAGTCCTTTCCATTAATGTGGAATGCAGTAAGATATACTATGAGCATTGGTCTTTGTCAGGAAAGAGAGGGAAATCAAATATTTATCCAGAGGCTCTTGACTTGCACTGTGCTATATATCCAAAGCCATCAACACAAATGAGAAAACTGGAGGAAAGCTAGGAGGAACCAGATATTACTCATATGGTGCAGAAAATGTCTGCTGACATATACTACTTATTGCAAAGAAGAAAAAATTGTTCATAGGTACAGCTGTGAAAAGTCTGCAATATAGATATTCTGGAGCTCAGCAGTTTTTCATTCAATATTCATTCCTAAAGTCTTTTGATATATGTATTTTATGCTGTTTCTAGGCATTTTTATATCAGCTGGTTGTAAAGACTGTTACACTTAATAATAATAGTAAAAGTTATAGCATGTTAAAAATCTGATTGATGTTTCAGTATCTTTAACTGCATCATTTGTCATAATAAGATGTTTATATTTCACCCTTCCAAGTTAACAGTGGCAAAGCATCCATTTATCTTTCTGGTCCGACCATGACACTGGTTGCTAACATTTCATGAATAATATTTATTTATTCTGTAAAAACGTGTTATTTTCAATCCTCCTCTTAATAGTGTATTTCTAAATTGAGCAGAAAGCAATCTTCACAGCACCCCAGCAGAGTTTGTCCTAAGTATGAATGACCTGCCTCCTCTGGTTTAAAGTATGGTGGTGATTCCTAAACTATTTTTGCCTTTATCAAGACTGTCACTGTATTTATAGCATGTTCCTAAAGCTACTGTCAGCGATATTACAGAATGACTGACCGTGTGGCTTCAAGGACCTAAAGCCAGTCCATAGCAAGCACTGCCCAATGTCCAGCACCACGAGCAAGTGACACCATGGCACAGGGAAATCCACTACTTTTACACTTTAAACAAGGGGAGAAAAAAGTTATGTTCACATAGCACCTTCGTCTTTGTTACGAATCTGTTCCGTCACCCAGTCTAGCATACCCTGTATCTACAAAAATCCTACCCATCCCTCTTCAAACAAAATTCTGAAAACGTAGCTCAATAAAGACACCTCAAGATGTACTAATGTATTTATACTTTAGGATCACATGTATATTTGTTTCAGAAACTAAGGAACAATAAAAGCCTTAAAGGCATATCAAAATGCAGCCATTAATAGCTGATTCCACCTACTTACAATCCATTTTGTGGCATCTTGATTGCGGTAATGAAAGCAATTTTATTAATAAGTCTAACTCTGTTGTGAATCAAGTTAAAGCGGTCTTAAAGCAAACTAAGTGTGATTCATCACTGTATTATTATGGGTTTACATCAATTAATCTCAATGAAGGAAGATATGATAATTTGATGCACAGTGTTACAGAGGGCAGAGAATGAAGGAGTGTGCAGTATTTAAATTAATGCAATCACATCTGTATACAAAACTCATGAGTACATACTATAAATTATTCTTATTGTTATCCTGAATTAATCTTGATTGAGAACAACCCTGGATGAAATAAAGGCAGGTAAGAATTTAGAGAGACAAGGACATTTATCGACCAGTCTGGATTTAAGATTTTCTTTTAGTTTTACTCTTTCAGATTTTTAAACTCACTACTTATGGTGTAATCTCTCTCTCTAACCCAAAGTGACTGAGGAATAGATTAGAAACACAGCTTTCTCACCTTACTGTTGGGGAAGGAAGAAAGTGTACTTTCACATAAAATGTGTTTCTTCTATATTTTAGAAACTCTTTAGACAATTACATTTATTAATATTCCCAAAAGTTAAATCTGCCTCTTGAATATGTTTTCTTGACAGGTACAATTTCAATCCAATAACCAAAAGTATTAGAATGCTGTATTTTAAGCAATACTGAACTTACCAGGAAAACACAAAGGAACTAGAAACAATATGATTCCCATAAGATAAGAAGAATAAAACCCTGGCATAAACTAGGCAATTTTCCTGTAAGATGACAAACAGAATTAAACAATTGTACTTACACATGGGCTAGGTTTTACAGCATCACTTGGGAAGAAGCCAAGCTCTCCTGTCGTTAGATTTCTGCCCTAGAGAAAAACAGAATTTCCTGGTTTTGAGACATAATAGGGATAAATAGTAGATAATACTGTGTGTAGAGGGGTTTAGGACTGTAAAAGTATATCAAAAGAGTCCTTAAAATAAAGCATTATTCTAATAAAATGTAATTCAACAGTAATTTTTTAATTTATATAATTAAGTAATAATGATAGCTGATACACCTGAGAGGTCTGGGAGACAGGATGCAAGACGGGCTCAGGGCTTGGGTTGTAATTCCCAGTTCTGCCAATGACCGCCACTGGACGAGGTCCTCATCAGAGTTAATTCTAATTATCTGCTCTCAAGTCACTTCCTCTGAGCTGCCATCGCTCTAGCGCGAGCCGCCGTGCCGCAACGTTACGGGCCCCAGAGCGACAAGGCCACCGCACAGGACAGCGGTCACAGCGGCCAAGAGTCCTGCTACCCCACGCGGCAACCCGGGGCTGCTGACCTGCCAGCCCAGCCGGTGCGAAGTGCCGCGGCAGAGGGCCTCTGCACGGCGATGCAAATCCCTGCAAATTGGGTGGGCACACGAATACCAACAGCGCTGGAGACTGGCTCTCTGTCTGCGCTGCGTTCACAACCACGTACCGCAGACGGCCCAGCCAGCTGGGCGACCAGCTGCAGCGGCGCGTTCGGCACAGCCTAAGCCGAGCCTTTGCCGCAGCCCGGCGGCAGCCCCCGGCGCAGGACCACCCGCTTGCTCCGGGCTGCTCGCAGGACCCAGCGCACACCCACTACCCAGGAGCCCTGCCTTGCTCGCAGCTCACACCACGTTCGGCTAGTGAACGCCCAGCCCGCGACAGGCGCGCCAGCACAGCCAAGACCCTTCCTCGCGCTAGGGCACGGCCAGCCGTGGCCACCCTGACCACATCTTGCAGAGCAGAGCAGAGCACAGGCCTAAAATTTCCAAACACAGACCTCTAAAATGAAGGCATCAAAAATGGTATTTTGGCATCCGCATGTTGTCATTTATCAGGTTTTCAAAAGCAGGTAAGTGCTTATAATTTCCACTGAACTTAATATACTGACTGTAAATATAATACAGCACGCTTCACAATGACTGAAAGAAAGAGTATTTTTCTAGCATTGTAATCTTGAGAATGACATGTATTTTTATTTCTGACTACATTACTTGCAACATAAAAAAATTAAAAGGAAAAAAATGCTTCATGAACACACATGTCATTTCTTGTTTTAATTCATTTATTCCTGTAACACTAAGTGCATAATTGTACCCTAACATCACCACACAAAATGGAATTCAGCAATTTCAAGCAGGGTGGAGCTGAATATAAAAGATAAAAGCAAGAAGAATTAATGAGGATTCATGAGCAGTTGAGAAAGCTCCTCAAGTGTGATGCCCCAGCACAATGAATGAGTGCATTATTTTCCTAGGGAGACCATTACACAACTTCTCATCCACAGGTGATAACCCCAGAAACCACCATCTTTCTCAAATATATAGAAAAGTGCAGAGGAAGGAGAGGAGACAGAAAAGCACTTAAGCAGTGTTTAAGGTATAATAGGCTAAACTGAAAAAAGAAATCCATGCAAACAAGTGATAGTTGTACATCTGAACCTGTGTTAGCAAAGCTCATTTCTCCTTCTTTCCCACTGTCTACCTCAATATAGGTTGCACACTGTGTCCATTTATTCTGCTTAGTCCCCCGGCGTGAATTCCTCTGAATTACAGACTTTATTTATAAGCAGAGCTCTGACAGTCTCCTGTCTAAATGACCCTTATTTACAACACTGAATCCTATCTGAACAGCAAGTCATCGCCCAGGCAATGTGACCAACCACTGAATAAAATACATTAACGAGAAAGAGCATTTGAAGGAGCACAATTAAACATCATTAGCTTTGTATGTGCCCACACACAATCCCTATTCATGAGAAACATTTATATGAAGTAAGAGAAGCTGAACAAGATGACACATCAGGCAACATATGTCCGTGACAATTAGAGAGGAGCCAAGGATTAAAACTTGATGAGCTCAGGGACAGATCCTTTTGTTACCATCTGACAGTGCAAAGAGGAACATCATTTCAAATATGTTTCAAAGCGCAGCCTCCATGGGGTCGGAAAAGCAGTCTAGAAAGGACACTTACAGGGGTAGCTCTTCCTGTCTTTTACAAAAAGTTACGTGCTCATCCCCAGTCTAGAATCAGAGATACTTTTAGTTTTTGAACATTCGGATGCGTCGGTCTGCATGGCATTATACCAAACTGAGCCATTCTATGGCCTCCGGGAAGAAAAAAAAAAAAAATAAATCCCGCCTGCATTGCAGGCGCTGAGCAGAGCACAGCACGTGCAGAAGCACCAGGCCCAGCGACACCAGGACATAAGCCAGCGTTAGCAGTACCTGTGCCCGGCAGGGTAAGCAGCACGCAGCGCCAGCAATCACCGCTGAAAAACCCGCCAGAGTAGCAAAGATCCCGAGATTAGCTGTGCTCCACGCCAATTAAACCATTACCACAGCGCAGGCATTACAGTGCAGACACATCCAAAGTGAGGAACCCATAATCCATATGCTGTATTTTACTATGTAGGTGCACTCTCACTCTCAGTATTCAGTAGGTAACAAGTCGATGGCACGTACAGCAGAGTCACCTGGATGACACTAAACACTCACTGCAATGAAAAGCAGCACAACACTATGTCAGCGGACAGCCTTACATGAGAGGTACGGCATAGGAAGCACTGTCCCCTAATTCAGATCATCAAGAACATTTGCATAAGCAAGCATCCCACCATCTCCTAAGATGTCACTGCTTGTCAGAAGATGCTCCTCAGTGCAGCTGTGGGACACAGATGTGTCACTTTGCTGGGCTACGAGAGACTAGGAGTGACCTTTACAGACAGTACGCCAAGACCTAAGTGAGGGCAGCAGTAGAGAAAAGTCGCAGGGACAGACTCTCTCTTGAGCAGGTCATGCAAAACATCACTGCCTTCAGTGAGGACCCAATGCCCCAAGTACAGCGACCAGCACAAATCTCTGTCGTTGCATTTTGAGCAATAACATGAATATAACACTGAGACAACTCAAAGAAAGGCTTGGCCTTCTAAAGAAAAACCTTACCTGCATTAGATAACTGTGGGGATATTTAATCTTTGCTTTTTTAATAAACCCAAACCCCTAAACAGAGCAGGTTTTTATTTATTATACATTGCTGAAGGAAATTGCTCACCTCCAAATGCTGCTAAACTCATTGAGGCTCGGTGTCATTCGTACACGAAACTGGGTGACCTGCTGTCAGATGATGGTTTCAAAATTGAAAATCTATCCATCAACTAATCTTGATTAACAGCAAAATTATCATGCCACCACACTTCGCTTCTACTAATCAGTTCTTTCTGCTTTACATTTTCTGCTTGCTAATTGCTCATCATTTGATGAGTAAGCATTTCATTTCCCTCAAACATGTCCCTATAATGACTTCAGGTCATTATAAAAGCAGCAGCAAGGGACTGGACAGAATTGCTTTAAAAATATTTTATTGTTACCCTGTATTATTATATACTATTATATATATCAGTGTGTATATATGTGTATGCATGTATACACATTTTATACACACACACAGATACATACACATATATACAGGCCAGTGAAGCCCTTCAGTCCATTGCTTTCAATTACACCTTCAGCAAGACTCGAGGCTGATTCATTAGTCTTGTATCTGTTTTACTGCTGGAGGTGTTCAGAAGCCATTTTGCAGTTTTGCTCTGAATTTTCAGACTGCTGCCAGCTATTTAGCTACTGCTATTCCCACTAAGTTCAGTAGACCTGTGCAGAGCACTAACATAGCCAAAAATATATCGCCTAAGTTATTGTATCTACATCCTTGACTCTCCCACCTCTACCTCATATTGAGGGACAGTGCAGGAATACTCTATACTGAATGCATCTGTATAAATCCTGAAAGTTACTTAAATGACAGGAAAAAAAACCCCAAGCCTCTCTGCTGAAAAAGTCCTGACTGCTGCTGCAAGGGGCACAGGAGAGCATTTGAAAGCCGAAGACAGCCTGATCCAGGTTTATTAAGGGATCCATGAATAACCCTCAATGCAGAACTTGGAATAACACCTGCAGGTGGAAAGGGAGCCGAGCCAGAATACGGATGTGAGCTGCTACATATTTATGCAAGACACGGTTGCACAGCCTGCACTGAAGTCCCCTCAAGGCCAAAGAGAGAAAAGCTAGGCAGGACAGATTACAAATACATGATACACATGCAACATACCAAAAAACTCATTCATTAACAAATACAGACTTCTGTTAATACTGAGAAGACTTTTCCAAGAAACCCTTGAAGATGAGATTTTTAAATCGACTAAAAGACTGGGAGCATTTTAATAGACACAGAAAATCTTAGCCCAATATACTGTCTTCACATTACTGTATCTGAAAGTATTAAAAGGATCCAGTCTCCTGTTAATGAACTGATACATCCTGCAGAGCTGCACAGTAAAATGACGACTCGAACTGTACAGCATGAATGAAATAGGTTTAAACATCAGGAAACTTTCTCAATATATTCTAGTAACATACAGAATTTTAATAACAAATTCAGAAAAACTACTGTTATATATTTTCAATGGAAGTAACTAACAATCACTCCCCTTAATAACATCATCAGCAATATATAACCACTGGGAAAAACACCAAACTAACTAGGACAAAAGCAGTTTCTAGACCTAATTCTAGACCTTACCCTCTACCGAATGCCCTTCAGCTGAATTCAAGACAAAGTAGAGAAGTTCTGCAGGAGCCTTAGCAACATCCATCCAACTGCTGCTCCTTTACGGGAAATTTACTGAGCAGGCAAACATGGTAAATAAAGGCAAATCCACACAACCTGCTCGGGTGCTCAGAGAGGGCTGAGGGACCACTTAGGGACCCGCATTCATAAGAGCAATCCAGCATCTGCCTAATCTTGCAGGTGGTCTAAACCTCTTAGGACACGAATTCGGGCTCTGATATGCACTGAAGTTTTCTGATGCGGAAATGAAGGTCCTCACTCACTATCGTAGTTTCATTTGGGCAAGGAAGTGCCTAAACTCTTCCTCTTTCCCTCCTACTTAATCCCCTCCTCAGCCTGAAGACCCACACTTACATTATCTCCCAATCCTCATTTCCTTGGATTTTTTAATTCAGCGATTGCAACATTTTAAAACGTATAGATAGGAACCATGTTTCAGGTCTCACTTTTCCCAGCTGACAGCTACTCGCCTGCAAAGCCAGTCTGCCTTCTGCGCACTCGGACAAACGTCTCTGCAGAAGAGCTCTACGAGCCGGCTCCAAGCCACTCACCTCAAAGCACACCCTGGATCTGGATCAAGAAGCTTAGCTCTTTCCATCAACTATACAATGAGCTTCTGAAATATTTTATCAAAGCCAACAACTACCATGTTTTGGGGGTACATCAGTTGACTGTACGGAACATCTTAAAATGAATATTGTGGATTTTGCTTGAGGCAGTTAAATAAAGACATCAGATTCAGACTTCCCTCTGTTAGGGAGAATCGTACATTAATTCCCAGATTTTTGCAAAATTCTTCCCAAATGAGCATTATTATGCTCGATATTTGTATGGAAAAGATAAAATGATCTCATGCTAGCGCCACTCTATGCGTTCTAACTTTCTCTCACGGGGCAATCTGCCACAGCAGCACTGCGCACTGCCCCAGTGGGCTGTCTTTATACTTAAACATAGCAAAAATGAATTCTCTCCCCAGACACAAGTTCCAATTTTATATCCTAAGTATATTTACAATACACTTAATACCCTTTGGATGTTTACTGTGGGACCACTAACTACTGAAGCATTAGCAAGGACACTTATCAGAGCAATTATTCAATACGGGTTTAATCTGTATGGAAGTTGGTTTACAGAAAGGAGGGGAATACATATATATATAAATAAATACATATATATATATGTATATATATATGTATATGTGTATATATATATATATAAAAAATAAAATCTACCTCAGTCCAACAACCATCTATATTCTTTTGGAGTACTTCAAAAACATGATTGCCTGGAGGACAGTGTGTAATTGCAATGGAAACCTGTAAAACTAGAATTACATTATATCTTATGGTATGTATTGTGGCACCCTGAAAGCCTGCCCTCAGGTTAAGAAAGTACCAATTTACTCAGACCAAACTCAGCAGAGGAGAAAAAACATTCCCATCTATAATAAAAATCAGACTACTTCAAAGGTGCACTATTGCAGCTGAAACAACTAGTAGTGCTCTGGATCATGGTCTGAAATTTCCATTTAAAACATCAAGTTTTCCCTCTTCCTCCTCCCTTTCTCATTCAATTAATTCCGTAAGCGAGGTTGCACAAGCAGCACCGAGGCAAGCCGCCTGGCTCTCCGCCTCCTGCGCCCTGACCGAGCAAAGAAAAGCAGTTGCGCAAAGGGGGATGCACAACTATCAGCGTAAGACTATCCTCCTTTTTATACGTAGCCAGGTATTTACTGAAAACAGTAGGCTGACTTGTGGCAGCACCAAGCCCCCTATTTTCCACATGCTCTCGGAAGAGAGCTTAGGCTGGGGATGATGCCAGGTGGGACACTCAGGGAATACAGAAGTGCATATTCCAGCCACCTCACTCTCCGTGACCAGTCAGTTTGCCTCTCCAAACAGTATTTGCTGTTTCATGGGCAGGGGGGGAAGTGCCCAAAACCAAAACTCATACTTCCACTTTGCAGACTGCATAACAAGTGGATTTATATGTGCAAACAGCCTAAACCAACTACAGAATTCACCACAATAATTTCTATGCAACCAATCACACAAATATTAACTTAGTAGAATTTTAATGTTTATCTAAATACATTTATCAAACCTAAGCTATTTTTTAAGGTACACATTGCTTGATAATTTGTGGTGTTTCTTGGATGTACTGCAAATAAGGAAAAAACGATCTTTAAATCACAGCTACACTTATCTGTTACAAGCATTTGAATTTCTAAACTGAGAAGATGGTCAGTCTAAAAGTCCATTCTAATACTCTCCTCTTTCTGGTCAGCTATAAAATACTCTAAAAGCCCTCCTGAATAAACCTTACAGATTTTAATAAAAATCTGTGTTTTGCAGTTATTTCTTAATATGCATTTTAAAATGCAGATGTCATTACAAGACATGTGAAAACCCATATTGAGAGGTCTGTGACAAGACAGGTTGTGAGAAAAGAATTGCCTAAACGATGCTAATGGAGATGACAATTTCCATTAGGATTCAAATCTAATACTAACGCTTCAGGGGAAAGAGCCTCACCCACTTTCTGGTGTCTGCTAGTTACACAATGCGATTCTAGCTAAATTCTTACACATAAGTACAAATAACATCCAAGATATATTCCAGCCGACTGAGTTGACAGGTGTACGTGAACACAGCAACAGATTCAGTCCCACAAGGTGCCAATAATTCTGGCTTGCGCTAAGTACGTCAGTCAGATAATTAACTTCTAGCCTGTCCTAAATTTAAATGCTTCTTTGGATCAAAGCTCAGGAACTGGCAGAACTAAGCCCTATGTATAAAACTACGCAGGCCAAAAATCTGACAACCAACATTTGGCAAAATGTATTTTTAGTGATGTAAAACATCCATGGTCTGCTGGATTACAGGGTTTTTTTTTAATAGGTGTTTGCTTAAAAAAAGATAAAGCTATTCTATTGGTTATGATTTCCCGAGATTAGATGATGATCAGAATCACGCAGTACCATAGGAACAGAATTCATTGATTCAATCCCGAAAAGTTTTGAGAAGCTTCAATCCTCACTGAATTCAGTAAATTAAAACTAAAAAAAAAATTAAAAAGAACTAAAAGAAAACAAACCTCAGTGATGTTACAGATGAAGGAGCTTTTATGATTGTATTCATGAAGTTATTATTATTAACTTATAGCCTCAAAGGAAAATCTCAAAGACAAACATAACAACTGAAGACAACTACCAACACATCCTAGTTTTTCTTCTGTTCATACCCTAGATGTTCTTCCATTTTGCTCTATTTTCCACTACCCAATATGACCAGTAGTAGGCAGCATTCTAGAATGAAAAGTTAAGAAAATATCATCAAGGAAAACAAGACATTTTCCTACACCTATCTTTAAAGTAAATGTAAAGCTTTCAGCAGAAAAGGAATTTCAGTAACAGCAGTTATCTGAATCATGAGGATTTCTATGGAAACAACTAATTTTGCCATCAGGAGATTACACTTTTCCTCTGTACATAAAAACAGGCCTTAGACGACCTGAGATCTCACCAAAAGGTTAGGTACAGTTCCATTTTGCAGAGCTATTTCTCTCCCCTAAAAATTTACTATTCTTATTTGAGTTGAAATACTTTGTTTGCTCGCATAGCTTTCAGCTCTGCCATGCTGCAGAAGCAGTGACTGCAAATTCCCAGGCCTGCGCAGCTTCTGTGCCGGACTCTTTCTTCGCTCCTGTAATTTCAACAGCAGGATTGCTACCAACACCACGTTCCTGCAGATTTATTCCCCAGAAATTTTACTCTGAGTAGGGTTGCAAGATGGAGGCTTTACACGATATGGGCACTGCTGGCACTTGAGAAGTGAAAGTAGTTGTATTAGTCATGTATTTTGGGTAGAACACATTAAAGGTTTTCTGTTGTTCAATAGAAAAAAAGTTACAACAGCAATAAATCAATAAGAATTTAATATCTGGGACAAATGTAATACGGCCATTTGCTAAACTGTACCGTACCTGCCAAAACAAGCTATGTGCATCTCCTCGGATGAGTTCAATCGTGTCCCCAATCTGGATGTGCAACGGCGGGCCATCCTGCGGAGCGGGCTGGGGTATTCCGTCGTAGTTTCGAATGACTTGCATTTTTGGTAAACCTAACCAAAAAAACAAACAAAAAAATCCAACAAAACATACATATTTTTAGTTAGTGACACTGAGAATCTCCTCAGGTTTAGATCAGCATAAACCAGAAGCCTACTGCTAACGTGAACATGTCCAAGCAAATAAGGACGATGATGCTTCTTGGCTTCTGATAAGATTTTCTCTCATTTTCAGTTTTTGACAATATTTTTGGACATACATAGTAAGCCAGGATGCAGTTTAATGTTTCATTTTCAAGACACGAACTCTGGTTGCTCTCTGGTCCTTCCACCTCACTACTGGCTACATCTAGACACCTGAACTATGCCTCTCCCCTCTCCCCCATTTTATTTTTTTTTAAAGGGAGCAATCCACCTCCTGAGACACAAAACACTTCCCTCAAAGACTATTTTTACTGCTTGTACAAAGAACTAAATCACTGTTTATAACTAGAGTTGAGGAGGTCTCCTCCATACTTCTCAAATACAGCAGGGGGAGGAGAGAAAACAGGTACTTTAACTCAGTACTCTGATAAACATAATGGTATTTTTAAAAAAGCACTTGAAGTATTATGGACAACTCGTTTATTACACTAAAACAGTGTGCTGTATCATTACAGAAATGCTTAAAATCAAGTGAAGAAGCACCACTACCTAACAAACATAGCAAAGACTTAAAAGCTCTTGAAAAGCATTTTTTCCACTCTTTATATTGCTAGCCACTGTCCCTCTCTCTTTCTTTCACACTTTATGTAACACCTTTTGTTTTTAACTGCACACAGGATGATAAAGCTTGCTATTATTAATTGGGCATGTCCACTCTATAATTTTAATCGCATAGTTTTTATTTAATAAGCTTTTCTGGGAATTGGAAAGAAATAATAGTCAAAGAACACCAAATTAAGGCAGCTGCCACACTTAACTGGTTTGTTGTTGCAGACATGACCAAATTACTTCCAGCACAAAGCAGACCTACATCAGATCAGCAGACCTACAACAAACCCTCTGTTTCTACTGCAAGATTACTGCTACGATATAGGCAGTAAGAAATACAACTATTCATCACCTCCTCTAAGCTGTACGAAACATGAAAGAAGTCAGCAACAAGAATTATTCTCAGTAGTTAAGAATAAATACTAATCCAAAATGCTGATGAAACATTAAACAAAATAACACCAGCTCTGTATGTTACTCAGTCCAAACAACATAATAATTTTTACTATTTCTTCAAGCTATCTAGCATACTTAATATAGACACCTAATTATTAGAAAGCCATTACTCCACTTAGGCAAAATACTAGACCCTGCTGTATTTCTCAGCTCATTAAGGCTGCCATGCTTTCCAATACCGACTCAGCAGCAGCACACATCACGTCTATCGAGTGGTGGGTAGGAGCGATGCTTCACACAATTATCTGCCCAAGCTGGAGCTTTGTCCTAATGCAGGAAAGCTCCCATGCTGCAATACAAGTGATAGCTCTGCATATGTGACGAGCTGTAAGCCTGCATTTGTCTTCATCTTCAGGCATACTTGGAAGTCCAAACTATTGGACAAGAGCAATTATTTGCTTTATGAAATCTTACATCGGGATTTTATAGTTTATCACATCTTAGCGTGCAGATACAATATACTTAAAGTGCCATCTCTACAATGAACTCATTAGAAGACAATTAAGAAGCATTCCCAAACACTTTTCAATGCAAACCCTGTTTTATTAAAAATAAGAAAGTATATTTCTGAAATGATCAAAATAATCATTTACATGTGTAAAATGACTTTCAATTTTTGTTTATTTCAAAATAATCATTTACATGTGTAAAATGACTTTCAATTGTTGTTTATTACACTGGCAATTATGAATATTGGCAGCTCTGAGAATCAGCCCAATAGAAATTAAAAAAAAAAAAAATCATGCTGTGTCAACTAACAGGATTACTGATGTTAAAACATATCATGCCTAGAATACTTGTGTATAATTCAATATGCTTAATTCTGTACAGTTAAAATCCTATAGAGATTTTGATTATAAAATTCCCTTTGTAGATACAGTGTTAGAGGATTTGATCTAACACCTCTTGACATCACTGGAAATAATCCTATTCATTTAAGAAGGCTTTGAATCAGAGTCTTACTCTTTAGAGTTCATTATCTTGCTTCAGATCCCTTCTTAAAACTCCTCTGGCTTAGTGCCTACAGACTCTGCGGCGATCACCCTGCTGCCGTACCACAGCTGCTCCCTGCCGCGCTGACCAGCGAGCCGCCTTCTGCTGCGGCTTCACAGCCTGCTCGTACCCACGCGTTGCCTCTCGTCTACCCTGGGACACGCGTGGTTTTTACTGTGCACACGCACCGCTTAGCACAACCTATACACACTGTCGCCAGGCATATACGAACCAGTATCTGGAATAAATGGGATACATGCTAGGATTCCTATACACTGCAGTGATAAAGAACACAGGGATTTCATCAATTACTATTTTACTTTCATTCACCCACTTTATTAATGATACCATGTGCTAACCTTAAAGGCGACTGGCCAAAGATGCATATATAAACAACAGAAGTTATTTTCTGGTGCTAATACTTAAGTGTAGATTAGATTTAGCTTAGTTTGAGAAGTACTTTGTACAGCAATTGATGGTAGATTTTCAAAATAAAATTTCAAATAGAAATACTTCTCTCTCAAGCTACTTGAAACTGATGCTGAAATAAGAAGTATTTTTCCTCGCAACTGTAATTTGCTAACCCTTGCACATTTTCAACACAAAACAATTCTTCAAATTTGTAAAAATCCTACAAAGGTTAACAACGATGACTGAAATTAATTACCTGGCATATTGTCAGAATAAGGATTTTTACAAGCGCTATTAAGACTAAGGGCTGCCACGTTCCGACACAGGGAGACTCCAGCCTCCCGCGGGTTAACCCACCCTCCAGGGTCGGAGGCACAGAGGATATAGTCCCTTCAGTGCCAGCAGTACCTGACACGCAAAGATTGCCTGTATTGATCACAGCAGTGAACCTGCAACTAATGCATTTTACCCATTATATGAAAGCATCAGTGGAAGGAGTTGCCCCTATACCATGGTTTTAAACATGAAAAAACACTCAATATTTCCAGAAACAAAAGACTACAGGAAGTCTTTGAATTAATCAGAAACAAGCATATGCTACTCCGGAACAGCTTTTCTTTCATCTATAAAAGTTCTTCTCACACAGCTTCCCTTATATCACCATTAAGTGTGGAAGAAATAAATGGGATACAGAAAACGTAATGAATTGAGGCAAATGGTCAGAGAGTTCAGTATAGAACACTTAATTTTCTTTTCATCATATAATTACAGGTTTGATAATAGCAGCTTAGAAGCAGTTTTAGCAGGTTAACATTGAGAGGGCACACATTTAATTGGGTGGAAACTGGTCAGCCCCTTACCTCCTAACCTATCCATGGTACAGAGGGGTGGGATGGATCAAGTCCCATCCACTGTCATCACAGGCACCAGCTCACACATCTCATCTGCTTAGCAAGCTTACCCAAGCAAGCTTGGTTGGTTGTTCCTACTGTTTGTTTCAGAAGGTTGATCCAGAACTTTATTCTCAAAGAATTAAGAATCTTCTGATTTCCAGTATAAATTTGTTTGTGGCCAGTTTACACCCATTTGCCCTAGTGCCAACGGTGCCTTTTAGTCCGAATAATTCTTTTCCCTGCCTGCATTTACCTTCATAATGCAATTACAGAGAGCAATCACGCCCCTTTTAACCTCCATTTTGCTAGGCTGAACAAGCCACGTTCTTTTAGCCCCCTCTTGCAGCAGATCCGTTCCTCTGAGGCAGCACACTAAGTTCAGACAGACGAGATCTAGAGCATTTTCCCCGCCTGTCTTCAAATTTCATTCTTAATTTGCACACAGATTCATCACAGATGTACTCAATAACCATCCCGAGTACTCACTGTAATATAAAAAAAACAGACAGGAAAAAACCAAAAACCTCAACAGTTTTAAATGAAATTACGTATTATATGTGATAGAAACAGCACAGAAACATTAAGCATTAAGAACTGTAATGTGAAATATAATAAGCATTACAGACTTTGCCACTGTGATTTACATAGCTGCATTACTGGGAATATTTGACAACTGCAAAAAACTTCTGGAAACACATCTGGCCCCAAAAGTGTATTCATAAATAATTTTAAAACAGGTACAATTCCAGCAAAAAGGACAATGCATGGCTGAAATCCTGACCTCATCAAAGTAAGTGGCAAAAATCCCATCGACTTCCAGGGAGTCACATTTCTACAGCACAAGACTAAGAGCTTTTATCAGGAAACTTCCTAATCTGAAGGCGCAAAAAAGAGCTTGGCAGTTTCTGACCTTGAAATCAAAAGGCAACAAAGTGGCCCAGTTATTCCATCAAAGAGCAGCTGAAATTTTCTTGACAACCAGGAAAACCCCCAGATTCCTAGAAGAGTCCTCATAGCCAAGCTCTGGGTCACACACTTGGCATAGATTGATGATCTAAAGTGCAGCTCACGACGAAAGCAGAAAGCTGGGTAGAGTTATGGTTTACAAAGCACCAATCTGGCAACGTTATGGAAAAATAAAAGCTCTTGTAAAACACACCACGCATTTGAGCATTTAATTTTACAGTTATAGGTTAAGGAAGAAGGTTACATTTTAGAATTAAAATAGTACAGAATAAGCTAGGATATTTATTACACAAGAAACAATGAAACATGAACTTCTTACAGCAGTTCTGCATCTATGAATGGCACTGCACGACCCACGGTTTCATACGGAGATGTATAAACACTGTTTTTTGCAAATAACAAATACGATGCATGCCCTGTTATAACCTATATCTGTCAAAATTGACTCCAGCATCTGTTATTCCCAAATAACCCAAAATGTGCACTTCAGGCAGAGATCATTTTAACACACAGAATGATGACACAGAGCACAGGAAACTGGGGTGTGAGGGTGATCTTTTGGATATACTATATACTATCAGCACAAAGACATAAAAGAACTTTGTGTGCACTGAACATCCAATCCTAGCTAACACGAGTCTTGAAGGATAGGAAAAAGCCTCGTCACCAAATATTTATAACCTGATCCAAAAAAACACTAAAGCAGTGGGGAAAAAAAAGCCTCCTAACTTGAACAGACTGGGAATCCAGCCTACAACATCAGGCTGTCTGACATGACCGCGTTTTAATGTTCCCAGGATCTTGACACGATGACATTTGCCGTTCTTACGGAAAACGGTAGGAAGTCTCACGAATTCTCACCTTCCTTTCCCCAGAAAGAGAATGCCAGGGCTTTATCTGGACACGCTGAACTAGCTTTAAACTTTCATCGCTTACATTTTTGTAGCTACAAAAATAGGGAAGGCAGCACGGCTGAGGAACCTAGCTGAGAAACACATCCTGACACTTCGCCGTTGCTAAGCTTCCCGGAGCAGAGACCCGCCAAACAGCCAGCTCCGTTCCCCGCGGGTGCACCTCCACTCGTCGCCAGCACCAGCGCGAGGTGACCCGGCAGCACTTGGGGTGGAGGGTCCATGTTTGTTGATCAGATGTCAGAACCGTGACCCATGGTGCCACCGATCGTGTTACCAGCACAAACTCCAGACTGAATGGCGAAGGAGAGCTCGTGTGTACAGAAAACAAACCAACTCAAAATTCAGCACTTGCACCACAGTAAGTAAAGTCAGACTGCGAAAGTTTCAGATCAAGGAGTGTAACTGCAGATAATACAGCAACAACTAATTACTGGTTTTGCATACAAATGTCAGCTTTGCTACCTCTTTTGCTGACCTCCTAGCCCAGTAGTAATAATAATAATATTAATTGCTAGTTAAAGGGAAGTTCTGTTCTGAGCACAAAGTACATAAAAACAAAGTCCTCCTTTATCCTATGCATGTTCTTCAAACCAGGTCTGCTAGCTTCAGCGTTTTAAATTCCCATTTCTAATGATCTTTTTGCAAAATTAACAGTGAACTGGATTCTTCTCTCTTGCACTTGTCAAGAGAACTGCTTCTTAATTCCTCATCAGCGACATCTACCTCTGCAACCCCGGGGAAGTAAACAGCTCTGTACAGTTGCTGCCAAAGGGAAAACATACCTAGAAGGACTTAGCTGGCGATCCAAGCTCCTTAGCTTGTTTGTCTTTGACTACTATTCAGTAAAGACCCAGTGGTTTTCATATGACCAAACATAGTCCTCGAATTTGCTGTTTGATTCAAATTTCAGTCAACAAATTTGAGAAGGTTGGTATTTACAACATTTAACAGTTACCATGACCTTTCCTCAATTAACTGTTTAAACTTTTGCTTGTACAGGTTTTCAGGTAGAGCAGCCCTGTCAGGGCAGACTTCCATAAGCAGAGAACTTGATAGCACAGCACCGGGGAGGAAAATATAAACAAACAAACAAGCAAGCAAGCAAACAACCTTCCTCAAAATTCAGATATAAATTTATAATGCACTCCAAATCCCATCTGATAAACATTCACATTTCTCTTTCACTTCCACAGACATGGAAAATTTCAAGAGTACCATCCCACAGGACAACTAAGTCTACTGAAGGAATTAAAATTCTTTACAGTCCTAACCCTGTTCTCTGTGATTGCTCTCCCTCATCTTTTCCCACCATTATATCTCCTCGAAAATCTTTTTGACGCAACACTCTGGGTTCTCTCTCACTTCCGCCAAATCTTGGTTTCCTGAAATTTTTCAAAGATTCAATTTTTCCACCATTTGTCTTTACTGCTGTGTATGCATGAGCTGTATTCTTGGCACAGACCTCTGCAAAATGGTCAATCACCAACTAAAATGAAGATGCGTGGGAGGAAGAATTGGTCTACCAGTCTGATCAACAATTGTGTTATCGGAAAAACACTACAACTCAGTTAGTCCTTTTACTTTATTGGGTTTTGCAGACCTGATCAGTAGTTGTATCTCCATTTTCCAGATAAGATCCATGCAAACTGGAAACTACACTGCAGATCAGAGTAGAAGTTTATTACATGGAAAATAAATCAATCTAGCTTTGTTACTCAATTTACACAGTTGGATTTTGGAAACTGTGTGACTTTAAAGATATTTCTATACAGAATTTCTACTTTACAGTTGTTTTTTTTGTTTAAAGAACAATGCACAGACAAATGGACATCTTACCCTAACTCTGAACATCACTATGTCAGATGTTAGCCCAAATGTTTTGTACAGCAAAGATTTCCCAGGATGACTCACTTTATGCATAGTGGCAATACAAGCAGCATTAGTGGTATCAGCAGCACAGGACCAGCTACCAGTCCCTGATGTGGAGCCTCCTCTCAGTAGCAGCTTTAAGTTTTCAGCCCTTCAAAGTCAAGCCTAAAATTAATGCTCAGCTTAGCACTCCTCGAAATTTGACTAGCATCTGTTTTGGTCAGAAAGGAGTGATTAAGCTAAGCAAATTTATAATCCAAACTGGAGTTTCAGAATTTAATATCAGAAAAACAACTACAACAGAAGGCATTTTCTTACTTACCTAACTCCTAAGCAAGGATATTTGTCACACTTTGATGTTAACTTTTAGGAATCTGGAAGCTCAGAGCCTGCCTCTGTGCAAGAACAGCAGACATTGCAGAAACACCTTTGAATAGCCACGGTTTTAAAATAAAGAAGAAAGCCATAAGGGCTGCCTTTGGGGAAAAGAACGAACCTTTCATTATTTAGATGACCATTTGTCTCACAGACCCTTAAGGGTGACTCTGCTCACAGCTCACTCAGATTCATCCTTCAGACAGATTTAAATGTCTTTTGTTTCTCCCTGTACAAGTTAAAAATTGCAAAGATTTTGGGAAGCCAGGGGAGAAAATGCTACGGTAGAGCAAGAACAATTTGAAAATTAGAAACCACACTGCAAAAAGAATATACATATAAATGCCAAACCATTTCTGCTTGCACAGAAAACATTTTCAGAAGCTGTTCTAGGCAACACTCAAACACTTACATTTTGTTTCCTACATCCACATGTAAGTACAGCAATAATGGGTCACACTTTCAGAAAGCCCAAGCACCCAGGAGCTCCCCACTAGCTCCAGTTGCACTTGTCAACTATTTTTTTTAGACTAACACAAACATACACATGTAGAAAACCTGGACATGCCCCTGATGGATAACAGTGCACTGTAAACAGAAGAAAGGATTTTTAAAATAACAGAAATGTCATGTGTAATTGCAACATCATTTCTTATTATTTACACTCAAAAACTAGTACTTCGTGTTTAAAACTGACTTATGCATCTTTCCTCCCTCAAAAAAGGCAGCTAACCAGAACTGCATTAAAGAAAGGGGGAGACATCAAGGAGAGTCACTCATTTTTATAATGGTAAAATCTAAGTGTTGTGATAAGTTAGCGTAAAAGCTAGTTTTCCTTACTGAAAAACAAGTGTTAAGGACTCTTACGCTTTGTGCAATTGTAGCACTGAACACTTATTTAAGCAACCGGTCCTTACTTTAAGTGACGGGAAATGATACCTGTGCGAGAGTAAGGGATTTTGGAATTGCCTAGACTGCGAAGAATCTCAGCACTTTTAACAAAGGTCAGAAACGGCTGAGTGCTAAAAGTGTATGTGAATAAACAATAAAGAATAATCGCATTTCAAAAATGCACTGTTTCCATTTGCATTGATAAATCAATAAAATTTTAATATTTCAGTGCAGTCTAAATGACTGGTAAGTGAATTAAGGATATAAGTTTTAAAAATAATATTGCCTCTAAATTAAGAAGCTCCATTATTTTGCTAAAAACTGAGCAAACTAGAGTTTCAGTTATATGAATTAAACACTCTGGTACATGAGGTACTACTTTATATAAAAGCACAAGGTATGAAAATTAAGCAGTATTAATTATCTTTCTTTTAATGTGGTGCCATAGAAGGGCATGGCATTCCAAAATGCATATTTGTTCAAACAAGTACCTGCCCTGAGGAGCTAACAACTTACATTGGGCAGACACTATAGATGAACTATGAAGGTGTGTCCAGACAGCAGTAGATTTGTGGGCAGCAAAAGACTATGATAAAAACAGGGACAAATCCTGGAAGATAAAGAGCCATTATTCCAGAGGAGTAGTTATTCTGAGCTATATTTTATAGGGAATCTGCCCAGGGGCTTCTGTAGCATGCAGTAAGTGGAAAAAGGTCTTGAGAACATGAGCCCCACTTTACAAGTTGAGTTTAATGCTATGCAATGTCATAAACTTTGTATACAACACAGGCATTTTTCTATTATTGAGCATGTCACACAGCATTCACGGGCTGAATAGTTTTGAACAGAACTTAGTCAGATAAGAAACAATGTCCCTTCTAAAACAAATACACTGCAATAAGAATATGACAGTCAAATCTCACCTGTTGCATGCCTGAAAGCATGGCATGACAGAAGGCTTCCCTACCTTCCAACAAGTCTACTCAGCACAAACGGCATTAGTCATCCTGCTGACTATACTATCTGAACATTAAAATAAACAGTCACGAACAAGCAAGTTAGTAGCCGTGCACACTATAACACATCAATACGCAGACTTATGCCACCTAGAACCTTCCACTGGTCTCGAAATGGATTTAAAAACAAGCACTGCTGAAAATATGCTGAGATTTTATTCAGCAGACATTGCAAAAATAAAAATTATCCTTCACAGCTTGTCTTCTGTGCTCTGTATTGACTAATAGCATCTGCTAGTAAGATAAAACTAAATAAAAGATAGAAGTAAAATAAAAAGATATTCTCAGTTTCTGCTACTTACAACAAAGAAATGCTCTGGCAAAATAATTGTTTTAAATGGTTATATAACATGAACGGGAAGTGGCTGATGCCTCACAAAGCAAGCAGGTTCCAGCAAATGACAGAATAGGTCTCATCTGCACTTAGCTTTGTAGTAATGCTACATAATCCTTCAGCATTCTGAATTAAATGCTCTTGTGATCTTCCTCTTCAAGCAATACTTCTTGTCTGTGGTCTCTACTGTGATTGCGGTAGATATATCTAACTTATTAACTGATAGCTCTTACCTTACATACAAAAGAACCTTCATCTGATACAGATGTATGTTTTATAGAAGCATCTGTAATGTTGTCTAGTATTATGCTGTTATAATAAGCAATGAAAGGAAGCTATTGCTTGGGCTGAAGCAAATCTGCTTTCAAAAAGGATGCCTACTAACTTCTAGTTTGTATAGATTACAGTGAAAAACTACTTCTCTTTGGGACAAGAGCAAAAACTTGCTTTACTTGCAACAAAAAAGCCTGAGGACTTATTTCACTGTTACTGCAGTTTTGGTAAAATTGTTCATCCCTTGTGCAGCATCAGAATAAAATCACAAAAATGTATTATATATACCTTGCACATTTGAAACATAAGCAATCTACGAAAATGACTTCTAGGAAAGCCAAAAGGCATGGTATTTCATGACACCTGCAGCTCTCCCAAGAGTTTGCAGTATTCCTGGCCTATTGCAACAAAATGCCTATATACAATTATTTATATCCTATTCTCAAATGTTTACATTTACATCCCTACCTTGAAGATGGCTAACACAATGAATAAATGATGAGCAGTAAAAAGGTGTGCCCCAAAGATACAGACAGAAATACACAGAATAAAAATCAATGATCATTTGACCCATATAAAAAAAAACCTAGAGGTTATTACTAAGTTGTTGCAGACAAAGAGGGGAATCAAGTCCAGTCCTCTGTCTAGATGTCAATTTGATCAGGCTTCATCTTAAAACTTTTTGATTTCTTTCCCTTCTAATTCCTATTTTAAATAAATAAATAAATAAATAAATAAATAATCTCATCAAATGGCGGGTAATTCGTTAAGCCATAAACCATACCTACATCCCCACTAGCTGCAGCCACGGGACTGAGTTGGTTCAGCAATCCAACTAGACAGAAAATTACTTATTCCCCCCTCGTCTTTGCACACACACCCCAAATGATTTTCCATCATCTCATTGAATCAATTTAACCCTGTAACCACATAATCACTGAATCCAAGAGAAGAGACAGTAAGGAGACACCTGGGTAGGAAGAAGGACCACACCTTTTGGTAGCAGCCTGTGGTTACATCTAAGAAGCTCTGACACCAGAGAGACCAACCTGAACCAAGCAGAACACACAGAGCTGGTTCTTCCTCCCCAAAACACTGCTTGGACAAAGAATACACCCCTTAGGCATTCAGATCCAAATACCAGGTCTCTGAGCTTAGCTGACCATTCTACATCCATCAGATGCCTGAACCATGCACAGAGCTACGTACAATTATGGGATTTAAACTAGTACCACCAGAAGCAGCACACAATGCACAAAAGCACTCAGATTTAAGTCTCCAACTTATCATTTTCTTTTGCTTTTGATCCTCTCTCCCTGTTTATCCTCTCTTCTCCCCATGATCAAGCCAGAAAAAAAATAAATGGGGAGGGGAAAGAGACTATAAGGCAAGTTGTAGGGTCTTACAGGCAAAAGTACTTAAGCCGCAGAAGACGAAGTGGATTCCACTGTACTGAGATGATCACTGCTTTTTGCAAGAGGACTCCTACGCCAGAGGTGAGATGTTACTCTGGAAGGAAAGCTGTGATCCATACATGCAGTTTTTGTTGTCATATCATACTTCATGTAATTAGTTGCTGTCAAACCCAATTAAGGAAAAAATCCAAAAACAACAGCAGACATACTGATTTACCATCTGAACTGAAGAGACGTACAGTGTCTGATGCTTCCTCCTCTTCCCACATCTTTCACTCCAAATGGGTTGGTTAAAGAATAACCTCTAAGGTTAGTGGAACTGGGACAGGTTTTCAAAGTATCAGATAATAAAGTTACTATTTAATTCACTATCACACACTAAAGATTAAGAAGAAATGGGAGTTATGTGCAAGACTGAACAAGTATTCTGTTTATTCCAAGGGCAGCAGTGAGAGCTGAGCTCAAGTGCTTCCCTAGAGTTCCTTACAGAGGCAACTCCCTATTTTTCCTGGATGGACCACAAAGAGTTAAACTAACAGACTCTATTGCAACATCAATTTGATCCACTGCATACTGTCATTACTTGGAAAAACTCTGAGTACTAAAGTGAATTCAAACATGAAATTGCTGAATTGTTAATCGTGATCTATAACCTATTTCTTAAAACAGCCTCGATGCCAGAGAAATACGAGATGTTAAGTGTGAAAACAGTGTTTAAAAAGGGATACAGCATAAACCAGTAGATGTCCAGGCAGGAATAGCTGACTTCTGTACCAGGCAGATTGGTAAAGCCTACTTTGCAAACATATGGATGAATATAAAGAGTCAAAGTATCTTTTAAAGGAAAATTGGGCACATCACTGTTTGAAGTTCTTTGAAGCAGTCACTGAATATGAGGATAAAGATTATATAATAGCATGGTTTAACAAAATACATTTAACAAGAATCATCATGAAGACCTTTTGCAGTTGTCACAAAATGAGAGGCAAGTTCCCACCTCCCATATAAATAAGCACTAAAAGGACAGGAATTAAAGGTTGGACCAGTAATGATTCTTTCCTCTAGAAGAAGGTTTCCAAAAGGGTCCCCCAAAGAAATCTGCTTGGACTCTCATTGTTCACCAAGTTAATAAACAATCTGAAAATGGGAGTAAACAGCAGACTGACACAGCTTGCAAAAGATGCAAAGTTATTTCTTTAAAAAGAACATGATTTGCAAAGAATTGAAAGCAGATTTCATGAAATAACTTAGGTAGGAAGGGACCTCTACAGGTCATTCAGTCATAACTAAATACAAGCAGTAACTTAACTAATACAAAGTAATATATGGTATTTACACACAACGATGGAGTCTAGAACAGTTATCACTATTTAGACAGATCTTGGAGTTAACTGTTTTTAAAGGACATTTTGCAGTAAAATCATAATCTAAATATTCAGTTGTGTACCAAGTCTCAGAAATTTCTATGAGCAGACCACAGAACAAACTAGAAAACCCCATATTGCACTGTATCTGGAATGATGCACCTATATCTAGAATTCCATGTGCAGTTTTGTTCAGAAAGTTCTTTCTTGGATCCAGAAGTATGAAGAAAACCAAAAAGGATGATCAGAGGTACAGAAAAGCTTCTGTATCAGAAGAACATTAGTAAATCACAGCTCTTCAGGCTAGAAGAGATGACTAGAAGAGAGATGACAGACATCAGTAAACTCAGGAGTGGCAGAGACAGTGAACAGAGAATAGTCATTACTTCTTCATTTATTATTCACCTTCTTGATTCAAGAAATAGGAGGCAAAGTAACAGGCAATAGGTTTAAAACAAACAAAAAGAAGTACTTTATTCACACAAGTAATTGTGAATTGGTAGAGGATGCTGTGGATGCCAAAATTTTAGATTGGCTCAAAAAGCAGTAAGAAAATTCCGTGGAAGAAAAATTATGAGCTGAGAAACACAAAAATAAAACCTACCAGCGGAAGTACCACAACAGCTTAACCCCGTTCTGTCCTTAAGCATCCACTAACAGGCCAAGGACAGGATCCCGACGCCGAAGCGGGGCCAACCAGGCCTGCCGCCCAGCTCAGCCCATCGTTCCTCCTCTTGGCACCTCAGAGAGGCGAGCAGGTAAAACCTCTCCTGAAAAGCAGCATCAGTTTCTCAGGCGCTTGCCTCTGACCCCTTCTACCAAGCTGGAAAACCTTCCTTAGGCAGAAGGCAGAGGCAGGTCTGTGAGCTTCTCTTCCATGAACTTTCAGAGGGTTTTCTCTCCCATGGGATGGTTGCTTTTAGTTTTACAATGTTTCCCAAATTCTTTGTGTGAGAAGTACTTTGAAGCAGTGATCAAATACTGATTTAGTTAAATGAGTGAGCCACAAAAAAAGAGAGCATATGCTTTAGAGTACTGTTAAAATTCAGTAACTTTTGACTATTTTTAAGCATTCATTGCCTTATCTTTGTTTTGCCTTCTGAGAACAACAGTACCCCAAAGATTAAAATCAGATATGGAAATAGATGTGTAAATGCAATACTCCTCTTGAAGATGAATAGGAGATGTACAAGTCCCAGTAAACATTAGCAAAACATTATGCAATTCCTTTCTACTTGTTATGGTAACTAAAGGCAACTTTGGGTCATATAATTTCTATTCATGCCTTTTTTTAATTAAGTAGTGCTGCATTACTCCTCTTTTTTTTGTGAAAATCAAAACCAAAACTGATAATATTGATTGATCACCCTTGTAGGCCCATTTTTTCCACTTCCACCTGAATGTTTTCCTCTTTTTCCACCTGCCAACCCCCTCCTGGTTTATCTGTCCATACTGACATTTTGCTCAGAACAGTCTGTGTTGATAGTGTTTTTATGTACAAAAGAGAAAGGTGCTATAGGATTCTTACCCTACCTCACACCTTAATGCATGCTCAGTGTGTGATCATTTTTAAACATCATGTTTCTCTAAGCAGAAAATAAAATCAGTTAGTTGTTCAAAATCTAGAGGCAGTCCCAAAAACCCATCCAATAAGACAAAACAGCTTAAATTACCCAACTAAAAACTAATCTTGCAATCCAACCAGACAAGGATGAAAGAGTTTGACAAAATAAATATGTTTCACCCTTTGGCATCTGGCTCTTCTGATGTTTAATTAAAAGAAAAGGCTAAAGGCTATGTTCTTCTCTGAATGTTAGCTCACTGCTGAGATACCAAAGGCACAGGCACCTTTCAAAATACCTCACCCCAACAGGAATGTAAAAATCATTTTAATTTAAAATATAACAACCCAAATAAAAATCATTAAACTGCATTTGAAATGCTTCGTTGGAAGACAAAACTCAGCTTTGCCTTCCAGAAATGCATTAGTGGAAAATTTCTTGGTGCAAAACATTAGACATGTCCTTTCTTGTATCACAACACAGATGAATACATTATTTTTGGGAAGCAACAATACCTCGGCATGCAGCATTAGGGCTGTAGCAAACAGACTTTGATACCAAATGTAGTAGGTACTTTTAATATGTACATGAGATGAGAAATTAATTCGACCTCACAAATTAAGTCACACCATTCAGTGTACCTCTGAATTCGCTGTCACTAAGGTCCCCCTGGAGAGGGCCCTCCCCTTACTGCCACTAGCAGTCTGGTGCCTGCAATGAGATTCACTGGAGCAGAGCTCAAAGCCCCGAGCTGCCCCAGCCAGGGGCTGCGACACGTGGCAGCACACAGCAGTCAATACCAAGCATTGCTTGAGTTACGTCTGCAATCCAAGTCCCTGGAAGGTTGCAGGACATCCCAAAATATACAGCACACCTTCCCTTTAGCCTGCCACGGAGTCTTCCTCAGGCAGCAAGAGAATTCCTAGCTGCCCTGTTAAACCGGCTCTTCCCTATGATTCATCTGGTTCACACAGATCCTTAGAGACGCACAATGCGTATTTTATACTCGCCTTGGACAGAATGTTTAGATGCTGTATATGGAAGCAAAAAAAGCAACCAAAACCTAATAAAACCCCCCATAAAAGTTAAGCATATGTCTTATACATGTATAATCAAAGTTGGGTTAGTTTTTATAGCTTAATACATTACAGCATAGCATTTTAGGGAAGCCTTTGGCAACTCTGCAAAGCTAAAGCTGCATAAACTTTACAAAATTATCTCTAGGGAAAACATTCAAAACTACATACAATTTGTTATGATTGTTAGTTATTAGACAGACTTTACTTCCAAGAAGTAAAAGTTTGAGCATCTTTAAGTCTCTACAATAGCAAGTCTCTCTTTTTTTTTCTTTTCCCCCAGAGCCAGATAGCATTTTTTCCTGTACATGGCTGCACTTTTATCTATAAGGAAGTACAGAAACTAAATCAAAATCCAAACGAGTGGATTGTTGTGGCTAGTCTGCATGCAGCAGTCTGAGACTATTGCAACGGATGTCTTACAGCTATGAATCTTACTAGCTTATCTATAAGCAGCTGCTGGTAAGCAGCAAGACCAACCTCAAACTTGTCGAACAACAAATTCTTTCACTAGAGGAAGCTTTGTGAAACATTTCTCTTTCCTCCAGGATTCCTTCAGGCTTTCCCCGAGTTCATTTTTCAGTCAGCTCCTCCTTCATCTACACATTTATTTTGAATGGCCATTAAAATTCATAGTTATGTTCGACATAAACAACATATAAAGCCAAGAAGAAATGTCTTATGTATACCGTAGCACTTCAGTCCATGCTGTCACATTGACTCTCCCAAAACCTTTTTATGGATATTTAATAGAGAAAGAAATAAGTCTTGTGGGACTCTGAGTGAGGTCCTGAGGGAAGATGCAGAAACAAATGGCCCATAATGGTTTGCTCTATTCACTCTGAAAGGAAAGACCAGAACTATTACAAGGGGATTGCTATTCATTCCCAAGTTTTATTGGCAGGAAAAAAAAAATGTTAAGCACCACTACTGAATGTCTCAAAAAACACCTATGAATGTACTTATTGAATGTATACACAGCAACTTCTTTACTGGAGATAAAAATGTTACCTTGGTAATCCATCCTGATGAAGATATTCATAATTAGGACATAGGATTAGTTAGTTTGGTCAGCTCCTTGCTTTGCTCCTGAGAAACTAAATACTGAGTGTTTGTTTAATCCTGGAGTTTTAGTTTTAGTAGACTTAGTCTGCAACTTAAAAACAGAAGATGAATCTCTCTTCTCAACAACGATATTGACAGTAAGTTAGTAAGGGGTCACCAGAGATCCAGCCAGGATCACAGGGAACTGCCCCTGTTCCTAAAATGGAGAAAAAAAAAAATTTGAAGACTGATTTTCCAGCACTGGTCTTAATGTTGCAGAAAATTGTCTCTTCTTGCCCATGAAATAGGTTATTCTCTATGTATTCGGGCAGAATGAGGAAAGGCAATGGTTAACCAAGACTACCAAGGGCTCCGCTGGGTAATTCATGAGACAAGAATATCAGAGACATGCTTTGAATTTTCAGTTAAATAGACAGTAGTTTTATACATTAGGGCTACATGCTTGGCACAGAATTAATTGTAGGCTGGGATATCCTAGCATTTGAACTTGGGCCAGAGTTTGCTTTTGGCTGGACAGGTGCTTGGAGCAGCCCTGAAACTGAAATCAGAGGCAGACTTGCCTCTCACAGAACACCGTGCCAGAATTTGTTGAAATACAACTCAAGTATGCTAATATTCCTCAGTCTCAAATGGAAAGGGAATTCATAATTTAAACTGCCAATATTACAATATTTCCCAATTTTTACTATGAAGACTAGACACAGTCATTACCACAACACACACATCTGTATATTGTTTCACTAAACATTCAAACATATAGCAATGACACAACCTAGTTACAAGATTTCACAATCCAATTTCAACAAAATTGGAAGCACATGGTAGCTCATTTCCCACCATGTCTAATTAAACAAACATATCCCCAATGCTGTACTACTCAGTTCACAGATTTTTTAATGTATATACTTCAGGCCATAACCCAGTTATTCCCTTTAGCTCCTTTTCTTTGTAATCATTATAAAATCAATATTAAAGTATTGCTTCACAAGACATGTATGGACCGGACACCTACCAAAAATATAATTAAACATTTTTTTAAATTAGCATTTGAACTTTGAACTCTCAAGACTGAGAAACACCTTTGCCGAAGAGTAATATACAAGTCATTGCATACATTAATTGTAAAACCAAAAGAAAGTTGGGTAAAAAAATTAGTTTCTTTGAGAGGAAAACATCTTGGTTCTGTCCCTTAATTCAAAACTAAGCTTTTCTGAGATTTAATCCATGTTTACAAAGAAATCAACTGTTTACATCAGAGATTGTTCAGTAACGTTCTTTCACAGACCGGATTTTGTCTGCAATGAACGCTGAGTACAAGGCTTCTAGCGGTCTACTCTTACGAAGTTTATCCTTCTGATATGAAATATGCTTTCACAGTTTCAGAGATTAAAGTTCCAGTATTCATATTAGCACCAGTGTTTAGGGTAAAACTAGTCTGAAAAACACTAAATTATGAATTCATTACATTTAGATCCCTTAAAAAATAAACATACAGCAACATACAGTGTGTTATTTTGAGGAATGAAAGGAGGAACAAAAGGGGGGGGGGTTCAGTCTCATTAAAATACACACAAAATGATTGCTAAAGTAGAGAAAAGAAAAAGAACATGCAAATCTAAGTTTATGCTTACTTTTAAGCATATAAATAGTCCATTTGTCAGCTAAGTCAACAGGGCAAATCACATGCTTAAAATTAAACACGTACATAAACTTTCATGAGATCCCCCACACTGGAAAAAAACTGTTAAATAATTATCACTCTATACACCCATTCTAGGCAAAACCTCACACCAACCTAATCACTTCCTCTACAATAAGAAGTAAACTTTAGACCCAATTTTTTTCCTAGCTTTAGAGGTGCAGATGCCTTTACAGGTTCATTCTGTCAATGGCTTTTATTATCTGATGCCTAACCCAAAGAAGGGTTATCCAAAACCCTTCCCCAAAAACTTAGTAGATGGACCAATTCAGAAGGCCATCTACAACTGAACCCCTGGCATATGAATATAGGTCATAGGGCAAAACATACTGAAAAGAAATACAGAAAGCCGTATTTTCTTTTGCTGATTTGCACAACTTCTGGCCATATTTCTTTTCTCATGACACTCACTTCCCACGAGTCTCTCCCCTTCCTCATCCATTATCGTCTTTTCCTTCTGCCTTTACCTTCTTATTCAGCAGGAAGAGGAAAAAGCAAATCTCAGGGAGGAACTTGTTATTTCTAACTAAACTTCACAGAAAAACAGATGAAACAGCCATGAACAATTTTTTGCTTTTTGGGTACTTCAGCCAGGTATGTTCTTCTACCAAAGAGCTCTACCAGCAAAAGAAAGATATATTAACCCAATATCCTCACACTAACAGCTGTTACTTTTAGACCATCCCTGTATTCACAGTCCCTCTCCTCAAATTTAAACTTGGGTTAAATGGTTCTTCATTCAGGGCTAAGCTGCATCACCAGAAGTTGAATTTGGATCTAGCAAGCACAAAAAGAGAAGCACAGCTCATGAACTTGATTAGGTTGTGCCTCCTACATTCATTAGTCATTGCTAAAATAGCCAAAGACACAAAACAGAAAGACACAAGACAAGGTTATGCAAAAAGCACTTGTAGCCCACAGGAACTGTATTTACTGCTGCTACCACACTCCATCAATATTCAGACACTGCAGGTGCACGCTACTGATTCATAGCAAATGTCTGCTTTCCTAAATTAGTATCTGTGTTTCAGCTTCATAACATGCAATATGGGGAGCCATCACACGTTAGACCTCTTAGATATGAACTCATCTGGGCAGCAAGCATTTTTCTAAATCTTGCATATTAAAACCTAATTGGTATCTCTGACCTTAACTACCACTTTCAGCAAAAATATTACCATGGTGCTAGGATTTCTAGAGATTTATATGCCAGTGTTCTTGAAAAGATCTTAGGATCAATGTGGTAATGTATGCCTGAAATAACGGAGCCATCTCTTACAAGTGTTGCTCTCTGGATAGCATCTTCTCTCTCAAGGCAATACGCAAAGTGATGAGCAGTATTATTTAGAATATGCAAAGGAGACGCCATGCATTTACCCACAGACATTCATGTCTCTAAATGTTATCTCCACCAAGTTACTGCAGAAGTCAGAATGCACATGCTGATGAAAGGCAAGGAGAGAAAGCTCATTTCATTTGAAAACTTTGAGAACTGCCCAATTACATACATAGAACATGATTAGTAAGTGTATCTCGGGGGTTGTTTTTTGGGTTTTTTTTTTTTCTTATTACAAAAAGGCGAGGCCAGAAGCAATTCTGTAAGACAGTCTTCTGCAACAAGATCCCCTAATAAAGGGACCAAAACTTAAATATGCACAAACTGGTATGATTTTCAGGTGGTCTGAATTTCTGTTGACTTTCAAAAACACAAGGGCGAAGAACTTTATTCTATAAAATTACTCCAACAACGTAGAATACCATTCTAAGTAAGTAAAAGGGGAGAAGCAAAGCTATAATTTATAGAGTTATTTCATAAAGTTCTTCAACGTCTATTTAAGTTCATGACTCCAGTGACTTCAATGGTATTTAGATGCACTTAAATGATCTTTATACACAAGGATACTTTTTTAATTAGCTTTCATTGAAGACTATCAGACTTCAGTGGCAACTAAAATTGTCAGCATATTTGAAAAGTTCTCAAAGCTAAATTACTTAAGCAATTAATATTAGACAGCAATGTTTAAAAATGTGGACCTGTAAGGACTATCCTACCAGTATACATTATAGCTCAGAGCAGCATATACCACAGAATGGAAGTACTGAAACAGTCTCACTTAGAGTGTCCTCTTACGAATGTCATTAATACTCTTGATGTTTCCACCTTTGACTATACTATTTTTAGGATAATAGGGTTGGGTGGGGGGAGGGGGTCCCTCTTAAACGAGGCTTCAGCTTCTCCCCCGTCCAGAGGCGGGGAAGGGAGCACAGCACGACACAGAGACACAGTTCAGGAGCACCGTGAAGCAACTTTCTTGCTAGAGGGAACAAAGCGACGATACGTGTTCCAAAACATGTCGGAGGCAGGTGAGTAAGAAAGGTGCGGTCTGCTTCTGCTAGTTGCAACACTGCAAGTTTCAGAGCCAGGGCAGCTGTAACGCTAGTGGCACAACCAACACTCTCACTTTCCAAAAAGCTTTCAGCTCTGCCAGGCTGTAACGCGCTGTGAAGTTGCTATCCTGTTTAATGTTTGACTCCAACTATTCTCAGGTCTCCACGTCTAGGAATACTTAATAATCCACAGCTTAGTTTTATTCCAAATAATATCTGCATAACAAATCTCCAGTAATTAAACTATGCAAGAAGCATATAAAGGACAAAAATGTAATTACTGTAAAAAAAATGACAGCAAAAATATCACACAGTTATACCAAAAACCATTGAGTATTTTATTCAGGCACATAATGGGTCTCCAGGGGAAATGTTCACCCACTTGAGTACACTGTCTATAAGCAAGCATTTAATTTTCTTAAGGGCTGCTGCCATGATTCAACAAAAATATCTACTATAAACATGAAAAATAAAATTACATTGAAATTCTACATAAAACTGCAATTCCCTTGTAGAAGGGCAGCTCACATCCAATCTGGCTAAGCACTGAGCACCTCCAACCCCCACTGCAGCCAAGAAGTTTGAGAATACCCACAATGCGCAGGATGAGAACCTAAGCTTCGTTAGCAACTGTCTGCTTTTCTTCACTTAGTTACTGCTTTTAAAAACTGCAGAGTACAGTAGGGCGGGGACCTCTTAACCAAAAGCCCAGAGGCACCTCATTGTCCAGATACAACTGAAACACTGCTTTAAAAAAAACAAGGAAAAAATGAGAGTTCAGTCCCCGGACCTTATCTTTGAAATCACAAAGTAATTGCTTTAGACCTTCAAGGCTTCGGCAATAAAGGTCTCAGCGCTGCATACTCTGCAACGGTGATCATAACACAACTTGATGAAGTGAGTTACAGCTCTCTCTCCCTTTTTATCCAACATATAACTGTTAAAAAGTCAAGATACAAACCTGGGTCCACGTGTCTAGAGTTTCTTCTAATTCCATTCGTTCGTTTCTGCACAGCAAAAACACAAATCAAGGATGTGAATAAACTTGTTTTCATTTAGGCATACTGCACTCCTTTCATTCCCACAACCTACTAGACAAAGCTAGTTTTCTTAAGCTATTTCCCCCCACAATTATCTTTATCTAGCAGAAAGATCATACTTTGAAAATTATTCTTAATACTGCAAGAAGTTTATTCATATATCAACTTTTTTGACACTAGACTCAAAAGATTTGGTCATTCTTAGTCTGTAGAAGGCTTCTTCATACATCCAGCATCTTTTGACACCAAAAGACTTTTATCATTTAGGAGTATGATGTTAATAGACATATCCTCTTTGATAGTGAAAGATAGGCAGTTTGGCATCATCAGCCTCAGTTAACATCCAGAACCACAAAAGCAGCGTATAGGCGCAGCGTTGCTTTAACGGGGTAGGAACTCTCCATGCTACCACTTCGCACTTACGCTGGTTAGACTTTCCTAGGCAATTCTTAACTTCCACATTTCCTCAGCAAATTCTTAAATATATTTAGTGACACCCCTCCCTCTTTCTTTTCAAAATTTGGATGAACCAGAGCTGAGTAAAATCAGAAACTCTGACAGGACTGAGAAATACTGTTTGTAAATGTTGGTTTTCACATATTTCATATTCCTAGGCAATGGAATGGATCCCTGAAAACTTCCATGTGAAATTCAGCATATCTGTAAGCTAGTCATCTGCTTTTGCAAGCCTGTTTTAACCGGTAGCTTGCATGAAGGTTCATGCCTTTTTTTGGCCTTGTTTTGGATTAATCAAAGCGAGCAGAGAAAAGCTCATTGCACAACAAAGGCAACAATTAGGTTGCTCCCATTTACCCGCTGTTGACATAGGCTGGTGCAGGACACACACAAGGGCAAGCCAGAAAGCAGTAACCTGAGGCACAACCAAATTACTAAGCCCTGTAGCATGCGCTGTGGAACGAGGAAAAAAAATGAAAGAAAGAAAAAAAGAAACAAAAAGAAACCAGCTTGCAAACTCTTGAATCTTCGGGCATGTTCTTTCTATACCCCACAATACTAACTAAAGAAAGGACATAAGTTTTGTTTCAGCTGCAGTGGAAAGATTTTAAACTGCTATAAGAAATGAAGGTAAAATTATGGAATAAAAAGAAAAGGCTCAATTGTATCTTTTTTTCTTTACAAATGGAGGCTGTATTGTTCATAAGGATTGACGCAGAACGGTGAGTAACTGCATATTTGCATGAGAGGGGGAAATGGGCCAGAAGTGGGAGAAAGCAAGTACAAAGTTACAGGAAATTTTGATTTAAGTGAAAAAAATGTATAGCGTCTGTGTGGTCATAAAAATCACATATATTATAGGATTCGATGGGAAATGATTCTAAGAAAAAGATTCTTGAGTTGTATAAAAACATGCTCAATGCCCTTAAAAAAAAAATAGATTTTATTACATTACTAGTACTAAAAATAAATCCACCTTTTCCTACATGACTTGCTCATTTATGTCCAAGTTTCCCTCTGCACAAAAAGAATTAAAGTAAGCACTTTTGGATGGCCATAACAGTGGGGTTTTTTTGTTAAAAATGATATTAGTCCTACCATTTTATCTCAAGTCAATAGCCATACAACTATTTTTTCTTATAAAGAGATTTAATAGTCAAACCAGGGGGTGAGAAGCCTCGGAACAGGAGGGATTGGATATAATTAGGATAAATATTTTCCTCGCCTAGCCACACATGCTGCTCCTAGTTAGCTTTACGCAGTCTGGCAACCTGGTGCACGACATACCGTAAGCAGTCTGTTTATGGCCTCCCCGCTACTGCATGTCAGCTGCACTACCGGGAGACTGCTAAGCAAACGGACCCTGCTCTCATTTTCGTATATAAGAAATATTCTTGCTTAGCAGATATTTTTAGGCAGAGATAAGAAAACATGGGACAGCGCACAGCGGTCAGTACGGCATGCGAGCCCGCGGCAGAGGGGTCTCGGGCACGCTCTCCCGCTCGGCCCGGGCTCCGCGCCACAGATGCCGGCGCTGGGGAAAGCTGCTGTCTGGCCCGCCGGGAACCACACCGGCCCGCCGCGGCTTGCCCGTGCCAACAACGCCCAGAAGGTGCCAGCTCGGCCCCCAGCGAGCCCTCGAAAGCCCTACCGAAGCCGAAACAGTGAATACCACTAAAGTCACCTGCCTGGCTTTCTGCAACAACAGCTGTAAGCGTCAATCCCCTGCCGTGCCAGTTGTGTCAGCAATCATTTTCTTTCTATTTCATTACCAATTTTAGTGATAGCAACAAAAACACAAATATTTCACAATGTGGAGAAGTAACATGTATGTTCATATGTCGTTCATAACCATAGCATAGTTTAAACAGTCAAATTACCATAAACTTCTCATCTAAAAAGATGCGGGAAACTAGCACATCCTATGTTTAAAGTGCTGCCTTTCTTCCATCAAAATTGATAGACCAAAAAAAAAGTTACGTCCTCCTGTATGGCAGTGGAAAGGCACTAGCAACATGCAAGAAAATAATCCAGTGTAACTTGCAATGTTCTTGGCTTTAAGTCATGGTACGCCGTAAGTACGTCACTGATTTCTGTGCTCTGTCCATTTTATCATTCTGCCACGATTAAATAAACTCCATAACCACTGAATAATGTTGTGACAAAATTCTGTTTAAATAAAAAGGCATAAATCCCACTGCACGCTTTTCGTCCTTCAGAAGTCTGTGGAATTGCATAAACTTGTACACTGGGACATTACTGCAGCACAATTTCCTAACGTTAATGAAAGAATAGCTTTAACCCTACTGCTAAATTTGGCCTAGGAGCACTGAAGAACTAGACATAAGTTGAAGTAACATTTCATTTTTTCCTTCTGTAACTTTAAAAAAAAGCATCTCCACTTCTACCAGTGCTCTAAGCACTAAGTCCTATCAACTGAAATTAGACTTGCACCTTGAACGTCATACATTTATAGTTCATAAGTACACTCTTTCTTAGATAACTTCTATCTTTCACCATGCTGAAGAAATATGTTATTAAATGCAGAAGAAAAACATATCGGCTCCAATGGCATGCGCACAAAGTAAATAAGGAACCAGCAAAGCAAATACCACACGAAAAGGGAAACGAAACCTTACCTCGTGTTTCAGGTTCCCGTGTTCTGAAACATAAGTAAAAATTGGCATTATTGACGACTGTAAATTTATGCTTTTTACACCCTAATCTCAGGCTGCGCAGCGTTGCCTTACAGAAAACCCCGCTGCCTCCTCCAGCTACCCGAGCACTGCGATACGCCCTGCCAGCGCGGGGCTGGGCCCGTCGGCGCCCCGCAGCGCGGCTCCCCTCGCCCATTGGCTCCGCGCAGCTAATGCTCAACCGAGGCAATAAATGGCTCCTTCCCCTGAGTTATACCAACCTTCCCAGCAGCTGCGTGGCAAGCAGATCAGCCAGAGCTCTGCAAACTTTTACAACATTTCAAAAGCACTTTATAAATGCTGACTTGCTGGGAACTTGAAAGTTAAGGTTCTTCACTGCAGCGCCTGCTTGCACCTGTTTCGTCCCTGCCTTTTCAGGGCATTCTGAGGTGTATCGAGAGAAAACGTGTACCTTTACCTTCAAAACTTCCTGCATTTCAAGTACTTCACTTCAATTTATCATTGCATTAGTATGCAATGGGATCTGAAGCCTGACAGATTTTATTTACCTTTTTGCTATGAATTTTTTGTACTATTTAAAAATGAGGTAAACAAAAAAAATCCTGTGGGTGACCAGGACTGCATTAAGACAGTATTTTTGCACACACACACGTCCACACAAAAAAGTGGGGTTTTTTGCTTTCTTTTCTTTGAATGTCTAATCTGATAACACAAATACTTTAGCACACTCTAGATTTTGTTTCAGTGCTTTATCAAAATATACGCAGCTGTATTTACCTCCGCGTGTCTCCGGGCCAGCATGTGCTGGTAAATCAAAGGGCGTACTGCAATGCCCAGGCTATTGCCATGTTTGAAAACTTTACTGCAGTATCTTGCAAAGTAAACAGCCATATTCAGAATAAACCAAGTAAAGAGCTTCAAATGCAAATAGACTTTGTTCTGCTAAAAAAAATTACATGAAACAGCAAAGTGTGGGAAAAAAAAATCTTTGCCTTACTAGTATTTTATGTGAAGATAAGAGGGCATGCTGAGACTGAGCACAGCAGCTGAGCAGCTGCAGCCAGCCAGGGGAGGTGTGGACTATTTTCCCCTGGCAGGGCTGCAAGTTTTCTCTCCCGTGCAGTATGCCAAAGTGCACCTTCTCGTCATCCTCAGAAAACACTTCCAGGGTTGCAACCTGTCCAGAAGTATTAATTTGCATTTGTACACTAAGCAAATGCGGGGGAAGATAAAAAATAAAACAAAAACCAGCCAACCCCAAAGGAAGAGGTGCAGGTAGGCTACTGAGGTTTTCTAAGGAGCCTAAAGGAATTAGTTGCATAAGTGCAACCGTTGTTAGTGCTGCTGAAATTCAGTATAATTTTGGTATTTACCTTCACGGTTTGATACAGCTTTTGCAACTTTTGCCAAGTTTTCAACTTGTGCACAAATTCGTCTTTTTTGAATCTTTCACCTCAGCATTATGAATGACTTAAACTTGAGGAAAGGTCACCTGGATAAGTACGAGGGGTGAGGTGGTTTGCAACACTTCACATCCAGGCTTAAGGTTTTTCATTCTTTTTTTTTCCTTTTCTTTTTTTAATGGACTACCTTTAGCTTTGCATATTGCTGTTAGGAAGACTGAAATGGAAATGTCTTTCTATCCTCCTATGGGAAAGAATGAACTCAGTCTTTAATGGTTGCTGTTGAATATTAATTTTTTCCTCTAGCAAATGTCACAAACATGACTTCATAATTAAGTTTTATATGGTGATTTCAGTATCTCAATACTTGTCATACTAAATGATTAAGAATTTCATTGATTTGAACTCCCAGTATTTGGGCTCATACTGGATTCAAGAAAACACTACATAGATTAATAGGTAATAAGGTAAGGTGATAAATATTCCTCATAATTCACAAAAAGGTGTAAGGTGATAAATATTTCTCATAATTCACAAAAAGGTGATCCTTAGGTTCAGTTAAAAAAAAAAAAAAAAAAAAAAAAAAAAAAACCACCAACACTGAACCCTGCAGGGCATTTTTTATTAAAGACTAATGAATAACCTCAGAATAAGCAAGAGCAGCTCCACTGACTGCTACCCCTTGAAGCCACCTCTGCACGAAGCCCATAGAAGGCTCAAAACTTGGCTGACACAGACAAACTGAACTATTTGTGATCCCCCGTTAGCATTTAAGGAAAACAAAATACAAAACATCTGTAATTCCACAGAAAGGTTTGTTCAAAATACAAGGCTTACGCTTCTCCCACTTTTTCATTAAAATTTCAGTATTCTTGTATTTCATAATTTTTTTTCCTATCAAATTATGTGAGTTGCTTCCTCATGAGAGTTCTTCTTCCAAACGTTACCCTAGTATGAGAGCAAAAAAACTAATTCCTACTTATTTCTATTTTTAGGGAAAAAATGAATGTCTGAGGATATCTTCCAGCAGATATTTTACACATGACAATTTTAATTCAAGTATCTGCTCATCACCAATATGCCAATGAAATTATGGAGCGAGGGAGCTCTCAGTTCTGACAACAAACTACTTTTACTGCCATAGTTTAGCACACTTTTAGGTTTTGTTTATTCACTGAAGCCATGATACAATCAGGTCACATTTTCATAATTATGGTTTAACACGAAAGCAAGAGGAGCAGCAGCTGGCCTCAATAAGCGAGGGAGCACAGACCAGAAGATGGGAATAGCCTGCTCCTCCGAGATTCAACAGAGCAGCTAGATTTACATGCTGACTAAATGGGAAGTAGAATACAGACAGTATGTAGGAAACAACTCGCTTTCCTTTTATAAAAGAAAACTCAAAATATTGAAAACGCAGAAACTGTGAAGTAAGCCACCTTAAAGGAGTTGCAACGACTGGAAAGGAGCAGGGAGTCCCCCATAACCAGGAAAAAAGCAAACAGCGACCTAGAAGCACAGAGTAGGACTTTGCACAAAACACCAGCCCCCCAAGAGACTGCTGTTCTGCTCCAGTAAGAGCGGTTAGCTCAACCCTTGCCCAAGTTAAACAAAACCTGGCCGTGCTCCAAGGCACGTTCTGCGCCTTGAGCCTTTGCTGGTCAGTGCTGTCGACAGGGTCGGTTTGGATCGGGGCCAGCAATTCTGCAACTATTGATCAAGCCAGCAAAAAGGTAAACAGTGAAAGCTGGTGGTTTCCTTTTAGATGTCAAAAAACCACGTGCTTATTATGAATAATCTCTAATGTGCTGTACGTAGCAAGCAATTACTACATGAACAGCATGGACACTTTACTGGGTATACATTACAATGCAAGAGCTACCTTAAATTTAACCCATTCACATGGTTTTTAAGTTCATCATACAATTGAAGAAAGATACTACTTTTCCACATAAGTAAAAGTGGTGCTTTTTCAGATGGAATTACGTGAAGAAGAAGGGCAACAGGCACAAGTTACCTAAAAATTACTAATCAAATTACTATCACTAGTATGTTTCTAATCGGTGTACGCCCTGATGAGAGATGGTTTTTTATATTCCTAAACACTATACTTCTGTACGCTAAAGGTGCCGCTCGCTCTTGCTCACTTATGAGAGGTCTCACTCCTAACCGTACCCAAACAGAAACCCTTCCAACTAACACAAAAGCATCACCAGGGAAGTAAAAGCAAACTCTGCCTCAAAATAAGGCATAGGAGTGCAGCTGATAAGCCAGAAGAGCTTGCAAGATAACAGGAGATGTCTACATCAGCCACTAGGAGAAAAACCAGCACGTATGTCCTTATAAACGGCCCTAAAACAGAGATACGTGCACACGTTTGCTAAAGCCTACGCTGTGTTTAAAGCTGCGCAATCCCACCCAAAGAGCCTGTCCGAACAGGAGCGGAAGAGAGGGGGCATGGGGAATTTCAAGTCACGGAGAAATGAAGTGATAGGGCATAAGAGTAAAATGCATGAAAATGCAGAGGACTGCTTGAGCATGAAGCAAGGCAGCATTTCAGGGGAAAAAAATATTAAACTGGTAATGACAAATGAGCGCAGAGGGCTTCAACTAGCACTGCAGGTTTAGGGCAACACGGACAGGAACAATAACAATAAAAAAAAGAGATAAATGTGCACAGTTTGTTCTATTTAGTAATTCAACTGATTAACACAGCAGCTTTTATCATTGCAACTTGTATAGTCTCTTGAACCGGCTGCCTTTGAAACAAAGCATCTGAAGAGCTGGCACAAGCTTGTGGATAAGGCATAGTGTGACAACATCGCAATTTATGTTCAGATTTTGTCAATGTTTCCCTCGTAAGTGTATCATCGAAATCTGACACTTAAATTTGTCATTCTAAAGGTTTCGGTTGTTTTGGGATGTCTGCCTTTCGAGTCTTCCACAAACTGAGACTTGGGATGAAATACAAAAGGACTTAATCCACTCAGGGAGGTTCTAGGCATCATTTCAGAAAGCTTAGCGAAAACATCTGCTCTGTGGCCTAAAAAGAAAACAAAACATTAAACTGTACTGAAAAAAGGAAAAGCAAAAATACTGAAGAAAATACTGTGTAAATATCTTTGAGAAACCTAATGGTATAGTCTCATTTGGCAGTGTTTTGAATTCTGTTCACCTCTTTTCAAATAGACCTCGAGACATAGAGGAGGTCTACAGAATGCCAATGAAAATTATTTGAGGCATGGAAACAGTTCTACTTACGAGATGATAAAAAATTTACAACTATTCAGTTCAGAGAGGATACTAATAGGAGGTCACTAAACAGAAGTTTCAAAATAATATACCATATAGCAGCAGTCAGTCAAGCACTTCCATTTAGGCTTCTCATAAAAAGAATAAAGTCACATGTTGATGTTAAAAAGGCAACTACTTCAAACATAACAGATATGAAACCTATAAAAAAAGCTATGCCAAAAATTCTGAAGCACAACCAATTAGATAATTTAACCAACAAAAACACTAACAAGATGCAAAAACTCACAGAGCAACAGAAAAACAGAAAGCAAAAACAACAAGCACCACAACCCTAAAAACCTAACAGGATTAGATAGTAGCATCATTTCTGGGCATTGCCTACCACAGGGAGGATTTACACTTTCCTGTGAGGTGTCTGGAATCAGCCATTGGCAGAATGACAGAACACTACATTTGACAGACCACAGATATATCCCGGGATACGTATATTCCATGTCTGGGAGCATAACTTATACCACATGGCTGGGGAATAATAATGTCCAGCTTCCTAAAAGGATGATTGTGTTTTGTATCCATTATACTCTGTGAAAAAAGCTGTAATAGTCCCCAAGAAACAAAAGAAATACATAGCAATACAATAAATGTTCCAGGCATTTTGCTACTATTGAAGCATTCAGGCTATACTACACAATTCCTTATCTAACAACACTCTCCCAGGCCACCTTAGCTAATTTCCCACAGGAGCAGCAAATGACGCCACTAGAAAGATGAAAGATTTTTCAGACACTAATTTCTCTAAAGATTTAAAAAGAAAAAACTCCAAAATTAAAACTATGTTAAAATTTTGTGCATGTAAAGCATACTTTTTCCATAAATGCAATTCAAACATTGAATTTTACACGATATCTTCATGTGTGTCTTCAATAATCTTAGAAGCCCTGGCAGAAAAAAGTATGAGACACCAAATTTTTCAGCACAGCTCTGGGAAAGTGAAAAGTATAGCTCCACAAAATAATTCATACTCAATTTGAAAGAATCAGTATCTTAAATGTATGCTGAATTGTCCTAACCTGTTCTTCACCATAAAGGGAAGGAGGAACTGGTGAGGCTCCTCGTTTTATCCTTCCTTCCTCCTGTGCATATTGTGAATGGGCAGCGCAGCTTATCCGGTCCGTAAGTAAGAGGGCAAATAAAGAGCAGAAACAGAAAACAGTAGAGAAGAATCTCCAGATCTTGCTACCACTGGCAAAAGTCACTCCTTAGGTGGAGAAGACACATCCACTCTCAGCAAAATGGGCAAAACAGTTTGTCCTTTCCATACTTGCTCATACACAGAGCAATGGGGAACATGGCAAGAATCGTGAGTAGTCGTGCGAGTAATAACAGAATTGCGAGTTTGTTCCCTGATGCCTTTTTGAGGCTACCTTCTATTCTCAGAACAGCCAGTAAGGGAGCCACCGCCAAGCAGCGCCTGGCATTCTGCCTTATGAGCAGGGGGAAGATATATAGCTCTCTTAGCTTGTACTGGAGCTACAGAAATCTGGGAACCTTTGCAGAGAGGACAGAAAAGGGAATACCTGGATGTAAGCTAAACACATAGCAAAGCAGTATCTAAAATAATCCAATTGCTTCTAAGTTCACCAAGGAAAGAATCATAGAGTATCATTAAAAAAAAATTGGGGCAAAAATTTTAAATAAAATTTAAAAGAACATTCAGCACTTTTGAAGATGTAAAATGATTTTTTTTACATATTTAAATAAGATTTAAATTTTTTTTTAGAAGCCCAAAGTTAGAGGATAGCACGTAAGATCTCCAGTATAGGAAAGCAACTAAGAAAATAAAGTTCACTAACTGCAGTAGAAGTCAGCACTTGCTATTGTGATTACAAATGATTTTGTCAAAGGAGGAAGCAGGCAAGTAGCACACTGAGGCAAAAGCCAAGTGGAAGTGGGGAAGTAATGGGGACCGGAACAAAGACGGAAGCAAGCCCATGCTGCTCTGAAAGGAACAAAAAAGCTAGAACCGCAATCTTGAAGCAGTGAAGCTCAGCGAAGGGCAGCGAACAAGGTCATGACATAATTCAAGCAGTAGGAGAGAGATTATCTCTGCAAAAGCATTTCACAAAGATTGTGGGTAGTAATGTCAAAAAGAAAATAACCCAACGCAAGAGGCTGCGGTAGCCTATGTGAAATATGTGAGACACGAAAAACTTCACACACAAACTATTATGAAGTAATCCTGGGGAGGAATGTACAGCTTTTAGAGAAGTGAGCAGGACAATAAATCAACATACAACAAAATACAATCACATTTTCCAAAAAAATCACTGTGTGTTCCCAAGAGCCCCCCCCCCCCTTTTTTTTTTTTTTTAGCCCCTCTCCAAACATGTTTTGCAAAAGGAACCCGAATGTGTTAACGGGGTGAGAGATTGGGGGTGGGTCGCCTTTGGTTTTGTTTCCCTCAGCCATCTCTAGAAAGAAGAAAGAATCACTGAGAGCCTGGATAGAGGGAAGAGTCAAAAGTGACACTGGGGTAACGGGATGAGCTGGCTGGAGGGTAACCAGCTCGGTGCCGGCAGTGGCAGAGGCATAGGGAAGGGAAAGAAAAGAGGGCAAGTGATGAAAATTAGCATCTAGGATTAGCAGTGGAACACCCATACGTCGTCAGACAGATAATTAGAAATGCAATACTAAACAGAGTGACTGAAGGGTAGCTGAGGTTGGAGCATGCCCGAAGCAGGAGGAGAGCTGGGGGAGCATGGAGGGACATGGTCAGGGAAAGACCCCAGATACAGCCACCGATTAAGAGAAGAGGGAAAAAAAACTCCTTAGATATGGCCAGTAGTGAGCCATCAATCACCTTTTTGTGAATATTGCCAGTGGACCGAAACCATGGAAACCAAAGAGATCAAAGAGGAAGCTGAGGCAATGCAAACAGCTTTAGGAGCTGACAGGAAAATACAAAAATTGACATAGACTTAAAAGGAGAACAGCGAGGATGACAGATGATATACCGTACACTAGGTGTTACTTACAAGCAGTTTACGATTAAAATCAGAGCAATTCCTTGCTCTACAAGATACTGATGAAGAAATCCGGTCTGCCCTATAGTAGCTCACTCTCTCTTCCTTCCTAACATTTCAATTTAGTAAGAATAAAAATCCCTATGAATTCTAAATGCAATTCTAATTGTGCTTATAAATGGTAGTTTCACAAGTATGTATGTTACAATAAACACAAATTAGAGGTAAATTAAACCTTAATTATATCTAGCAAGTTTTATGTCCTAATTAACAATGGTATTCTAACAATAAAAATGACTTACCACCTGAATTAGCTCTGCCACAATTGTCTAATCTTCCTAAACATTCTTTGTGTGCTCCAGCTCCACACTTAGAGCATAAATAGCCTTGATAAAACGTTCCCCTGTAAAATAAAATTAGGTAGTGATACATTAGAGGTGATAAATTCCATGCATAAAGGAAATAACAGACATCGCAGAAGGTATTTGAAGTCATTTGCTCTTCTGCATAATGATAGTCCTTACAGGCTTGAGAAACAGTGACAACAACTGACAAGCAGCTCATCTGCTGTTCGTTACTACTAGCCATTTAAAAATCACAACCAGATAGTTACTTCACCAGTAACCTAGAAGATCTTCATTTTAATTTAGCTCAAAGCAACTTTGGCATAGTACACTTGAAATTGTACCATGATGTATCTATCCCACTGTAGATCTACGCTCCAATTCCTCTCCATGGAAATTTGCCCAGACAACCAGAAGAGTAAGACCCATCTTGAGAGAGACGTAAGTATGAATAGATATTTAAACATTAAGGGTTTAATAAGCCATTTTGTGAATAATATTGACTTCAAATTTGTTCATTTAAAAGAAATCTGGGTACGCTTTAGTTAATATTCAGAGCTTTCAAGTAAGGAGTTGCTTTCCTTACTGTGAATGTTATCTGATTCCCCTTAACGAATTGGAATCCAAATTTGAGTCTCAGGAAATTTATTTTCAGATTTGTCCACAGCTTTTCTCTTAAGTAAAACCCACTGAATGGCTAACAGGCTTTCGTACTTGTACCTAGCCTCTGAGTAATTGTATGAGTGCCATCCATTAGATGCATCTGCTTACTCTTCACAGTAGACTTGGCTGTCTGCAAGATTATCCTGACCTGTCTCAAGTGATTACGTGTCCTAGTCTAATGCGACACCTTCTCCTTCAAAGGAAAACCAAGTTTCGTATGTGGAAGCGAGGACTCGGCAAGTTTACCTTGAATGCAAGGTACAGCAGCTGCTATTTACTACAGCAATTACTAGACTGTTAGTGCTTAATTTTTTTTTATTAAACATAGAAGCCTAGCTTTTCAGTATCAGAATATACAAACTTGAAGATAAAAATGTAGAAAATATAAAATATTTTAACGCAATCTGTTCCTTTGTTTTTTTTCTTTAATGGGACACAGAATTATCCTGCCCTACAGATGCTTCTAAGACTGGGATTTTATCCCCACGTCACAAAGATTAGGCACTGAGGTTCATATTTTTTCGAGTACGTACATAATCATAAGCTTAAAGTGACAATCCATTTTCAAAAATTATTTAGGCACTTAACAAGCCTAAGTCTGCTGTTAACACAACTTAGAAATCCAGAGACATTTCTGTGTGCCACCAGGCAGCTGTGGGGACACCGGAGACACCTCGGAGCAGACGGGCATGCCTACGCAGAGCACTGCGGCAGCGCGCGGGCTGCGTCCTGACAGCAGCACCGCCGTCTCTCAGCAACGGCAGGCAGTGCTGCAGCACGGCCACGGCGACTCAACGGCACGGCTTCGGGTGCTGGAATTAACAGCCCTGCCCTCTCCAAGTTAGACACGTCCGCGCCGTTCTTCACAGTCACTTAGACCTTGTTACATTGAGCAAAACGTCATTGAAAAATCCCCGAAAAGCCAGGACGATAAAACCGTCCAAGGAAAAGGTTGCTAAAGAAGAAACACATGACAGAGGAAGAAACGTACCTCGTGTCATTGTATCCCCTGCCTCTGCTTATCCAAAAGGCTACCCTTGCTTCCCTTTTAAAACGCTGCAGTTACGTTTCTCTACAGTACAAAACATCAGCACCTCAACTGGCAACAGTTCACAGAGCTCTGGCATCTCCAGCTTACGCTATGAAATTCAGGTCCTATACAAACCTCTATACCATCAGATATTCCTTATTTACAAGAAAACAGGTAGCTCATTAAAGATAGCTCATGTAATGAAACAGGAACTAGGGATGCGTGTGCGCATCTATGTTGTAGGGAAGAGGAGGAAAATATGGAATTTCTCAGGGCGGTCTGATAGCATCTCTGATATAGCTTTGTAACATCTATCTGCAATTTGTCTGCATATCTCTGGTTCAGCAATGCCTGTCTGTTAATGCCTTGCAGTTATTTTCTGTCTCAGAAAGCAGTCTCTTAATATCAAACATTTATGAGCATCCTCATCATTTGCCTTTCTCAAAAAATATTCTATCTGTTCTCGTGACTGGTGGCCTACAACAAAGGGACCTGCAGACCAACCACGCTGGTCAAAGCTGTATGAAAGGCTGTTGTTACTCTAACATATGACTTCCATCTATTAAATTAAGTAATTCTCAAAAGAGAAGAAAACACCACTAAAGCAGCCTCCTGAAAAATGGGGTTGCACCTTGAGAATATGAGCTTTTAACAGCACTTCAGCTAATATTTAGAGATTTTTATAATAATCTAGTTATAACAACCAGAAATATCACATATGATCAGTTTTATGGCTTGTCTATCTTGAATAAGTAACGAGCCAGTTGTGTATTTCCACATTCTCACTTGACTCAAAGTACTCCACTTGATAAAAATACAAAAAGTTTAAATCTTACCTCAGAAGCATTTGACAGACTTTGCAAGATGTCACACGGCTAAAGGTATGCATTTTGAACTCATGAAAGCTTGTATCTGCATAGTCCGGCCTTATGTTTGACCTAAAGAAATTTGAAAATCTGTTTTAAACCGAGGAAGTCTAGAACGTAATGCAGCATTCTTAGCAGGAAATCCAAATCTGTGAAAAACTGGCCTGATCCGTACTTTAATGTTTTTCACTGAGGTGAACCAGAAACAGGGTCTTTGCCACACACCTTCAAATGTAATCTAAATTCTGATGTTATGCAAACTTGACCTGTAAAATACACCCTGTAAATGGTATCTTAGGTGTCACAACATCTAGGAAACAGTTACTACACATCAAAACAAAAATCCTCTGCTTTTTATTCCTCTCCAAGTAACAAAGATCATTTGATGGACCCGAACAACTCACTTTTTTATTCTCAAGCATTTTTTACACAGATTTTCAAGGAAGAGCATGTCACACAGTTTGAGAACCAACACATTAGAAAACGTGAGCAGCAAACTTGGGACGGTTAAGCCACAATCATGCAGCAATGTAATGGACAACAAGAGCAATTTCAAAAGCAATTAGAGAATATTTACTGGGTTTTGGCTAGTGTTTCTTAAATGAGTTTCCCAATGCCTACAGCTGTCACTACACAACATTAGTTTAACCAATAAAATAGAAGACCACTATTTACACGGCTAAAATACACACTAGTGGCCAAGTTATCTCCACAGATTTAATTTATCTATATAGCACTGGTCCATTGCTGTACATATCTCCTTCTTTTTATCCTCCCTACTGATCCCTTTTAAAAGCTGCAATGTAACTTAAAGACCACCCATTCATCATTTTGTTGCACCAGTGACTGGTTGCAGGTTTACTTAAACATTATTAAACAATCCATTCAACTCTTCCGACATTTTCCCCATTTCCAAGATTTTGTTGGGGGGGGGGGGAGAGGAGGAGAGGAGGAGGTTATTACTGCTTTGTTTTAATTCAATAACATCCTCAAAAAGACCTCAAAAAAATCAACTAGCTTAACACTGTCAAAAATGGGAATACTGAAAAGCTAGGAACATAATTTAACAGTAGGAAAGCCAGACTCTGCAAGACAAAAAAAACCAGATTCAGTATGGATTAATATATTTTAAAATAAATTATTTATACTTGAATGTTTAGGATTCCATAAATCTCTGGTGCTTTTCTTGCTAAAGAGGTATAATGATTTGTAAAAATCAAAACAGGAAAAAAAAAAATCCAGAGGGTAAGAATGCCATAATCTACAATACCCGAAGGAATGACCCCAGCTGCTCTCAGGCACATCAAATTACCAGTTCAGCTATTATCAATAAGGTTGGAGATATTTATTAGATAAGTTTCATTTTTATGTATTATAAGTAACTTTGAGACTAAAACATAGGGCAGCCGCAAATTGCAGCGAGGCATGAATACAGGTAAGCATGCAAGCACCATTCTCTCCAGGAGCGACTGAAGGCTTATGAAAAAATATTTAAAGAAACTGTTCAAGTACTTAGTGTCAGAGAGGTCAGTCTTCTAACTTGCTTGCTGAAAATGAAACTGAACTCAAAAAGCAAATGGGATTTTGCTCTTATGCTTATGAATAACCTTACAATCAGCACTGCTCTAACCAGCTCAGTAGTGTCTCTCTTTGTGCTATGCATAACAAGATGCCAATACCACATCTAATAAAACCATGCACAGATACTACCCCATTCAGAGGAGGAAGGTACAAGTATCTGGATAAAGCTAATCTCCAAATGGAAGAACTTTAACAGAGGAACAATATATTTTAGATTTTACACTCGGCAGAGCAAGGCCTGTATTCTACACCATGTTTGCAAAAGGACCAATTCTGCAAAAAGCTCTGCTAAAAACTATGGACAATCCTGAAAACTCTAGTACAAACAGCACTACTTGCACTCCCCCAAAAAGCTGCTTTTTATGTACTATTTGATTCAGACCAGAATAGCTTGCAAAACCACGTCAAAAGCATCAGCTTAACGTGTAGACACTCATATTTAAAAGCAAATCAAATTAAACTAACACCCTGGTCATTTTTCAAGGACAGAATTTCGACCCATTTCATTAGAACAGGATCAATCTTCAAAAATAATAAGCATAGCGTATGAACAGGAAAAATTAGTCTCACACGGTTAAACACAAACATACGACCATACAAGTTTCATATGTAAGAAATTCTCTTACTTTCTTCTCTCAAGCTATCTTCCACAAAGATTCAAATTTATGTAAACTATTGAAAACATACCGGCTACTAACAGAGCAAAGACAATACACTGGATTCCTTCCTCTTTACATTAAAAGTAATGTCTGAGTGTTTTTATATTTTTATAAAGCCATTCAGTTTTATTTTAAAATTCTTAATAGAAAAAGTGATTCTTGGGAGGAACATACCCTAAAAGCATAGTCATAAAATGGCAAAGAATACATTTATTCATTCGCAGAAGAGCTGCCACAAGAGCTTCCACCTCTTTTAAACATATGCTATTTTATTTCACTTATGGATTAGATATTGGATTATAATGCCCTAAACAAGACAAGATTTAACCAGATGAACAGACTTACTTGCTAGGCTTTCTTCCATATGCTAAAATTTAGATACATTTGTCCTACTTGTGTAGACAGGAATACAAACTGCAATAAACCTTTGCCCTATCTTGTCTGTTTTTACCTACAGGACGACCTAGTTTCATTCCAAGTATGCCTTGGTTCTTGCGGATCATAAAAATATATCATAAAAAGTGAAATCTTCTAAAGTTTCTTTAAGTCTCACAGGTTTTGGTTTAGTGATTTTAAGGTTCTAAAGATTACTTCGATAAATTTTCTATCGAACGACCTGTACTTTCTTCACCATCTACAAATCTTTCATACTCCCTGTCAATTCACTGACATCTAACTTCATCTCTGTCCTTATGAAGATAGGCCTCCTTGCTGAGGCAAACTACCAAAAAGATCCTCTAAAATATCTATTTTTAAAGAGCATGAGCCTGACTAACTCTTTTAGGAGCATATGGCAACTGTTCATAAAACAAACGGATTTTTTTTGAATTTTGCTAGCCCGTCCGTCCATCGCTCAGAAGATATTCTTTCGCTTTGCCTGAACCATACCACCCAGAAGGAAAAGCCTAATAATCCCTAACAATGAAAGCTTAGTAAATCAAAGGAGATGCCACCGAAGCATATCATCCATAGATTAAATGAATTTGGAAGGGACTGGAGCCCACTCTGCATATCGCAGAGATTCCTGCGCAGAGAGAGCAAGAATCAAGAAAAGAAGAAACTCAATCTGCTGCCCAATCATTCTGCTTGTGCGGATTTAGAAGGTACTTCCAAATAGTTGTCTCAAAATGACAGTGCCATTACATTCATTGAGAAGAGTAACATTTTAGTTTTCTTATGTCTCTTCCTTTCTACTTCTTAATAATCATTCATCCTAATTGTCTCAGATTTGAGGTGAAACAGTAACGGGAATATATTAGATGTTTTCTTTCAGTTTACACATCAGAAAAATATATTCTCAAATTTGAGAGTTCGTCACTGATTTCAAAGGGATCAGAATTTTACCCACTGTCTCTTATGATTCTCTTTAGAAATAAATACTCTATTAAAAACATCAATATTTACATACATCCTTACAAGTTACTTCAAGTTGGACAAGAAGACATATCCTCTCCCTGCAGAAAACTTTTTTTTTTTAACGTAAAAGCAAAGTTTCCAGTTGTTAATATTCTGATAAAGGCAGTAGAAAGAAGAGAGCAAAACTAGAAATAACATTCTTACTCCAAAGACAGAGTAATGCATAGTTATCACCATATGGAAAGGTAATTAATTATATAATGAAGCCCAGATAAAAATACAACAAAAATAAAGCAAATGTGAATGTGAAACTACTGTGAATGGGGAGACGGGAGAAAGGAAGCTTTCTATAAAAATAGGTATTTCAGTGCTAACTGTGGCCAGGACAACTCTTTCACATTCAAGTACCTGATCAGTCATGCTGCATTATGTCAAATCTGGTTCTGTTGTCACATTACATGTCACATCAGACAAGTCTAAGATAATCTGAGATGATGCACTGTAGCAGTATATATCAAGTTGCAAGTCTTTTAAGGTAAAGCTTGAGACGATGAATAGAAGATTTTGATACTTCACATGTCAATATATTACTTTTCAATAAAATTTAAAATAATGCATCTATAAAATACATAACTGATACCACACACAAGCTTCCACTAGAAACAGACCACAGTTCATCTGAATCTGTCCATGCCCAAATACCCCAAGGACCATAGGAAATATTTTGTCAACAAAACCTTTGACACTGAGTATCATATTCTTGGAATTTTTGTATATAGTAAAACATACAGTCTTTGTAAAGCTGATAACCTTATAGGAAAAACAACAGTCACAGCATAACACACAACTCCTCTCAGTCACTTCCAACCATAAGAGAAGCTCTGTTAGTTACAGCATTCAAGAGCTACGTTGACTCTCAGAACAAGCATCAGAGCTCCAATAACAGGGTGAGAAAACATCATGCTTCCACCATCATCTTTTCCCTTCTACTTCCCTACATATGGTCATGTTCCGAGATGCAGGAAAAAAGATGAATATGAAGCCAATATTAATTTTACATTAAGAATATGGTCTTTAGAAGGAAGACTTCCCACAAGAAAAAGGGGACCTACACACAAGTGTTACAAAAATTCATATATATGCTTGAAGCAATTTCTGTGGCTAGCCTTAGGCAAATACAGTTTAGGACTTGGACTGGGTTCCTTCTCCATCAGGCACAGTGGAACAGCTCCCTGAAAGACTCCGTGGCACTCCTTCCTTCCTTCCACCACAAGCGTTGCTGTGGAGTGCCCCAGGCTTACCGCAACGCAGCGCGTTACCCGTCCCTGCTTTTGAATCATCTTGGTGAGGGGCTGGAACGGGAAGTCACCCACACGTCAGGAATACTTAGTTTGAGGTAAATAATGAGAACATGTTTCTCATTTTAAACACTGTCTCTTATTTTTACTAGTGATACTGGGAGTCGGAACTAGTTTCCTTCCTTCCCCCATCTCCTTTACGCCCCAGGTGTTACAGCTCCTTTACTCCAGCAGGGACACAATGTGGGGATACAGCGACAGAGCGCACCCGTAAGCGGGAGAATCGGTCCAGTTCTCCCCCCATTCAGCTGCAGAGTTTTGGTAAGGGACAGCCAGGAGGGCCTTCTCCTGCACACCACGGCATGCCGCTACCCAGATTTACTCCAGGCACCGCAGCGACGTCCTTGGGCTGCCCCTCAGCCTTCTCAGTAAAGCTGCCTCTTTCCAACTTACTTGCAGAATATTAGTCCCACTGGGACCAATTCACTGCTACACCAGCAACCCAGAGACCTGCTTTCGCTCATCTTGCTATTCCTCATCACCCGGCTGCAGGATTCCTTGTCTCTGCATCAGCCACCTGAGCCACCATCCGAGGATCAGACCGGCCATCATCTTCAGTGAATCCTGCACCTCCAAACAAATCTTTTTTCTACAAAGTTTGCAGAGTCCAGTGTCGTAAAGAGTTACCCAGGAATCTCACATGATTTTTTGCTGACATCATGCTTCAGAAGCAGTTCCCCTTTAAAAATATTTTCCAAATTTGCAGCGTCACTTCTTTCTTTTGAATCTTACATCTCAGAAGAATAAACTGATGCACAGGCCACTCTGTCCTCAGCCACTCACACAATACACCACCTTCACAAATGGTGTCAGAAAGCATCTCATTTTCAACAGTCATCCTCAAGCTTTTGCAATTAGAGTTCACTCCAGGAATAATCTCCACCTAAACGAATGGCAGGACTGGCCACAGAGTAATGCTACAGACAGTTCAAAATTATCTTGTCAGATGAATACACATCTATGTACCTATCCCCATTCCTAAGCAACAAGGAATAAATTCTCTGCACTGCCCTACCTCGAAATACAAAAATATTGTATATATGAATAAGAGGCAACAGCTTAAAGTTTCCACGATGCATACCACAATGAAAAGTGTAACATCAATAAAACATCGATACCAAATGACTTAGACAAGATGAGTTACTGGCATTTCTTAACTTAACCAAAACCATAGTCTGATAACAAATATTAAGATGACAATGCATTTCAATAGCATACAATATGCATTTGGCTATCATATATCAATTTAATTTTTTATTGGCAATCTTACATTTATGTTTGTTTTCCACAAGAAAAAACTGTAAGTACTACCTTTCACAACAGGAGGTTGGATTAAACAAATGAATTGTTATTTCTGCAGGGTGCTAGGCACAAATAGGCTTGCCTTTACCATCAATTTACCTCTGTCTACATAGTTAAAGCTTATGAAATAAATTGCACTGGGAAAATTACTAAATTTTCAGCCCCAACATTCCATCTTATCTTTCTCCAGAATGAACTATACTAAATATGTAATTACTATTGATAATATATCCCAAGAGACTAAGTAAACAAAAAGCTAAAGCACAGTTTACTATAGAGTCTTCCTCCCATTTTCCCACTTGCAGAGTAATTGCATCAAAATCCCAGCCTTCGTTTTTCAGAAAAGATGCATTTCTGAAGATATAAATGATCAAAAATCCTTACTTCAGAAACTCTAACATACTAAATATGTCTTCTGTTAGATGTTTTACTTCTACTGGAGATTCTCAAGGAACAGTTGCCCTTCCGGTGTTTCAGTAGTAGCCTTACAGACCTGAAGAACTATTGTCTCAAGTTTGTCTTGCATGGGCATATTAATGAAAGCCTGACAGCTGCCTACAAATCTAAAAAAAATAATTAAGGAATAAAATAAAAATTTACCTTGATTAACTTAATTAAATTCTTATAGAACATTTAAATTTTCAGTAGGAAATGGATGAAATGCAAATAACATGGCCTGCACTGAAAGAGAACACACAGAAAAGATGAGGTTATAAAATGCACAGAGTAGAAACAACTAGGGTCTGGAGTCTTTGGCCTCCTGGTTATGGGTGTCAATCCCATAATATGGCACTAGTGGCAAGAAGATACCCCGAAGCAGAGAAAGCCTGAAGTCTAGCATCTTGTGGCTTCATGTTCTGCAAGGAGTTAAAGGGAGGTGGCTAGGGACAGAGTACAAAGAAGGAAAAAAAAACAAAAACAAAAACAAAACAACTTACTCTTTTATTCTAAATCTATTTACTATTACCTTTAATGGTACCAGTTCAAAACCGACCTGCCTGCTAGGTCCACTGCTGTTCTTCACTAGTGACTAGCTCTTTTTTCTCTCTGTATTTAAGGACTATTTCTTTTAATTGCTTCCTTGGCAGCTTTTCAATACTAGCTAGAATTCAGCAATTAAGACCTGTACAGATTCCCACCCTCTCCGGGTCAAGGCCACTGTGAAGGTGTTGCTTACACCCATTACAAACATATCAGTTAATGTTGAAAAATCGCTTCTCTGGAGTACTTAATTAACCACCCAACTTCTTCCTTCCAGACTTCAAGTAATTTCAATCTAATTTATTTTTCTTAAACTGGAAGGGAAAATGTATTATAGAAGCAAACCTGAAAAACGTGATATCCCTCAGTCACACACACATCACATCTCTCCCATGCAAAGCACATGTATGTTTAATTGCAGGAATCACAGCACACACAGGTAAAAAAGTAAAGAACAAATACTCCACAGTCAAAGGTAAATGCAGAAGTAATCCTTTGCAAATAGATCAAGAAAGGTCCTCTGAAAAGTGAAGCAGCCGCAAACCAAGGCACAACAAGAGCAGGCACTGACCTAGACACTTGAGTACCTAGTTTCTTCCGTTAAAAATACAGAGAAAGCAACAGCAATGTAAACACTGACTGAATCTAGCCATTATTCTCAGGGGACAGATGATAAACCTCATCGGTGTCATTTAAGTCCAGAGATGTTCCTCTAGACAGCCACAGCTCAGTGGGACCGTCAGCTTAGAGAGAGGAGGAACAGCCTCTCCTGGCCACAGCCGCGCTGCCCCAAGCGGCTCTCCTCTCCGTGTGACCAGCACAGCAGCGAGTGCCCGGACACGGGTGCCCTCGCACGGGGAGCCGGCTGCCCGCAGAGTCACCTGCCCTGCGTACCAGGACCCTGAGACAGCTGCTCCTTCCAAAGGACTGAAAGTTTTACCCCAAAAGGGAAAAACATGCCAGGAAGTTCCAACAGTACATCTCAATCCCTTTTTTTGACTCAATTTTCCAGAAATGCTACTCAGGTTAGGTTTTGAAGCTCCTTTTCCTGTATCAACCACTTCAATAATTACAATCATACCAGAAGAAATTAAAACAGACTTGGTTCTATGTAGCTCTTTGAATATTAAAAAAAAAAGCCATAACTTTAAAAGGATATTAGAAGTATACTATATTTTAAACTGAGTAGCCTTTTTACTTGATTAAAACCTGGTTTCAGAGGATCACAGTTAATGTAAGCCCACCTGTGAGCCCAGAAGCATAAAAAATAAGCAGGTCGACGAAGCATCAGGTAAGGAGTGTGTAGTGAATTGCAACTGTTTTAAGTATTAAAAGAAGAAATACTACAGGGAGCTCAGATAAAGCTCAATACCTTGAACTCTCCTCAACTCTCAACCTTGAGGAAGACCTTTGCATTTCAAGCTCTGTTATTATTCTGCACTTCGTGTTATGCTTATAATAATTTAAAATGCTCCAAACAGAACTGTTGAGAATTGCGGACACTGAGCTGCACCCTGAGCGCGGACCGCTAAAAAGCGCGTCAGAGCGTATGTGCTGCGAAAGCTGATGCTGTAGTCATGCCCTCTAGTCTATAACAGCGGCGGCCCAGGTTATTATCTAAGGACACCAGAAATTTTCATTTTTACTTATTGTTGTGATATTTGATACCACTGCAGGAAATGTGTCATTATACCCAGATCTGCCATAACTATTTCTAAGCTGTTAACTCCCAACAGAAATGATTTACAAAAGGAAACAGCCTAACTTAAACTTTGTATTTTGTTACCAAAGTGACTTGCTTTCAAAATTTTAAGCACCTTGGAAGTTAGCCATGACAACTAGGTACTAAGCACGTCAGAATATCTTGGAAAATTTAATTAAGCAATAAAAAATAGATAACAGTCATATTTCCTAATGTTTTAACTTTTGTTGTCCATGTTGTTACTTACGAAACAGAAAACCACATATGCTACTGTCAAAAACAAACAAGACAAAAAGCTTTCAGCCTAACCTCATAAAAAGAGCTGCATGAAAAGTTGGTCCCAAGGGACATCCAAGTGCTCCGACACGCAGCAGGCCTCCCTTGGAAGCACACTGCCATCAAGCAGCAGCGGCCGCCTGACATTTGCGCCATCCTTTCCTTCCTTTTGCTCTGTGCAACATTCTCCATTTCAACTGATCTTTTCCTACAACATTATCTCATTTGACAGTAAGACATTTGTGTAATAAAATAACCGAATGCGAGTGCAGGTACATAAATACAAATAAATGATGCTTTTCGGATCATTACAAGGATTTTTAGATTTACTGTAAAAAGGGTAAGAAAGAAAACAGCATTCTAAAAGGGTATTCTCCCTAGAGATGGACGGTGCCATTTCACAAAGGGCAATTTTCGGCTTCTTTTCCACTTTCTCTTCTCAAAGACCAATGCTGATTACTTGCAGCTAATTCATTTTCTGTTCCAGCTAGGCTGTTCTATTTCAGAACCATCTTTGAAGATGCTGTTTACAGAATTAATCAATCAATCAATTCTCCATATGCAAATCTCCATATGCAAACACTCAAACATTCTTGGTCTGTCACATCAAAGAGTCTCCATCAAGAAGACATGTTGTATAATTAAATTAACCATATCACAAGTAAATTGTGCTTTTGATCAAGAACGCACAATTCACTTCTAAGACTTTGCTAGGAAGTTTGCTTATTTGATCATATGATGAGTGGCTTTTTTGAGATCAAGGAAATTATCATGTTAACTTTTTGGAAACATAATGTATTGTTTCAAACAAATGGCTCTCCTTTGTCCTTATCAGCCTATTTCAATAAAAACTATGGGAAATGAGTTGCTTTGAGCTAATTTATTCATATGTAACATTTATAGACAGCAACACCTGACAGGAACAAAGCTCTGTCACACTTTACTTTTTATAAATCAAAAGCATCAATACTTTATATACTTAAACATTCACTTGCTGACTCTTATTTCTGAAAGCTACATACATTTGGATTTCTAAGACTAACTATAACCTGCTCACCTTGATAAATGTTAAGCAGAGGTCTTACCATAGATTTTACACTTAGCTGAAGATAAACGTCTATGTTTGAGTAAAAATAATGTAAAAGTAGGGAATGTATATGGCCATAAACCTCTATGTTATAGGACAGACGCCTAAATCTGCTGAGCAAAGACCAAAAGAAAGAAAGGTAGCATTGGCTTGCAGGGAGAAACTAGGGCACCTGTTCACATGATTGAAGTATCAGGGCATACATTTAATGCAACATTACATGTTTAGAGACTGAAAACACCTAATATCTTATGCAAAAGCAGTATTTAATAAAATGCTGGTAGTTTACTTTTATGATGTGATGCCATGACAAACTTATTTCATGTTGACCCTGAATTTTAAGAAATACTTATTAGTTTTCATGGTAATACCCCCCCACATGCTATAAAGTTGTATAATTACAGAAAACATAAGGACTGGGAAATCTTATTTTTGTTATCCAGAAGACCAAAGTATATTTATTATCTCCAAGTGTTTACACGTACTGTTTTCATAAATTCTCTTTTGCTTTCACATTCTATGCTATTCTTGCACTGTGTTCTTAATCACACACAGAATTCTCCACATGACTCTTCCTTTGCCTGGAATAACCTACAGAAACCATGTAATTATAAATATATTGGGAATGGCAGCTTGTAACCCTAAAAACCAACCATAATCATAGCAAAGACCATTATTCTTCGGTGTGACACGAATTTGGCATTCATTCTTGCAGTACTGAAATATTTATACTGATTGAGAAACCAAGGCAGACATTTATTTATTGCTTCAGTAACCTACGTGAGGTTGTTAAAAGTGAAACACCTTTCCAGGCCGTTTGAAAAATGCAGCAGATATCTAAGGCTTTTAAAATGCTCTGATAAGAAAGTTTTAATTTAATATGTCAATGTTCAATATGTCAGAGCTCAAATATTCTCTCAGAAGGAGTCTTAGTGCATATGCATTATTAATGCAGTATCTGAGGGAACAGATCTATTTGAGCTGAATCTGACCAATGTCATTAGTCACAGAGTGCAAAGCAAATTTGGAAATAGATATGATAATCGGTAAGAGAACAATTTTCACCTACCCTGTGTCTTGTACTTAAAAATCTAGAAAACCAGTGAGTTCTATCCACAAGGCATATAGCTTGCCTAATCTAAAATGTAACACACACACTTCCCAGGTTTGAGAATCCATGAATCTCAGGATTATTTCCTTTCAATCAGATGATATGTTCAGCTTCCCTTCAGTTAGAGAATGCGCACTGATGTCTAATTGGAAGGATGCATTTTCAAAAACAGACTAGATTGTACCTGAACTGCTGCACAAACTCTATAGCAACCCAGAAACATAATATAGATCAGTTAAAATTAAGACACTTTTTAAAATCTTTTTGAGGGCTGTGCAGCTTTCACATCTGAAATCACTTTTATTTGGATTCAAAACTAAAAGAAAAAAAATTTATTTCAGATTCATTAACTCTCTACATGAGGACAATTAATGTATACCCTAATCACTACAACAGCCATGTGTTTCCCATCGACATTTAAGACATAGCTGATTAGACATGACAACAACGCTGAAATTTCAGCAATAATGTCAAAGCAGAAAATACAATCACAGGACTTCCAAAGGCGAAACTTTAACTAAGTATATTAAAAATGGTCTTTTCTTTGCCTGCAAGATGGTTTCATGCACCTTTTAATTGGTGAAAGAGTTGTTGACTAAAGCCTTATTAAAAAGCGTGTTACAACAGCGTTACACGAGGCTTTGCAATACTGGTCTGTTTGTCCTGAAACCCAGCAGCACTAAACTCAGCTAGACGAGGCCCCGAGGAACCTTAGCCCTGCTTTGGGCAGGAGACTGGAATAGGCAACCTCCATTCCTTCCCACCTAAGTTTTTCTGTAATTCTATTTTAAATTGCATTTTTGTATAGCATGTTCCTATCTAGGAAAATAGATTGAAGCCAAGTTTGCTGATGGCAACGTTTAGAGTAGGTTAGGAAGCACAGTGAGAAATGAAAGAAAGACCTAATTAAATTAGCAAACTGGACATCACGATGACAAACTAAATTCAGTACAGATCAGCATAAGATATGGCATACTGTATTACACTAATGGATTCAGATATTAAGTCAGTGTGAAAATCCAATATGCAGCCTTCCAAGGAAAAGGTCTTGCTGCCGTTGTGAGCAGCGCAACACGCACCTGCGCCATGCTGCACAGCGACCGAGAAATATGAACAAACTACGCACAAAGAAATATAGAGCTGATGGAAGCAAAAGCATAGTGTGAGGATGACTCAGATGAATCTTTATTTAATCTATTATTTATCATCATCTCACAGTGAAATAAAAAAGAATTACAAAAGAGTAAACTCAGTACAGTGATGAGGAGCAAAGAAGTTGCCATATAATAAGAAATTAAGCTTGATAATTAGTTGGCTAAGTAGTTCCAAAGACAAAGGAATATAATTGTGGTATACACACTCACACAATAGAGAAAGACAACTTCGAGTTTCATAACTCACAATAAACAGAACGAAATGAGAATATGTATTATCAACCTGACATCATCAGGTAGCTTTTTCTTTTAATGAAGGATAATTAGCATAAAATTTATTGACACACATATTAGTCAGTTTTTTTTAAACAAGCGTTTATAAAATATGAAAAGCACCTGTAGGAGAATTTTCTAGAAAAAAAACTAACACCAAATACAACTCTCCTACCTTATAGAGTGAGCTGAATGATAACAAAAAAGTATAAAATATTATGTATAAATTGTAGGTGTATTATGGGACATTAAATATTTGTTCTGATTCTTCTGGTTGTTTTTAATACAGGACAAAAGAGGAAAGATTAGATAGGACGTTTTATTAAAAATTCTAATAAAACAGTGTCTCATACTCACGATCAGTTTGAGGTTTTTAATGACTTATTTACAGCAAATAAACAGTGCATGTTATCACATTGCTGACAAACTTTATACGCTGTGTTTCTAACAAGCATGTAGTACTTTGGCTGAGCACTTCTACTGTCATCTTAAAAAGGGAATAACTCTGCATTTTAGCCCGTGCTGTTTGACGTGCCAGATCACATACAAACATGCCACTCCTGGTGCAGTGCTTTGGAGCACCAGCTTTAAAAAGGTGCTTATTTAGGTATTTCGCTATGAGCTAATCTGTCACTACGAACAGAGCACCACGGACAGCAGAGCACCTGCCCAAATGAACTCCGACCGCTGTTCAGGGCAGTACTCTTCCGAGACAGAGCGCAGCCACGCTCTCCCTGTGCGTGCAGGACTCCCACCAACACCCGTGAGAGCGAGCAGAGGCACCAGGAGAAAACTAATCCCTGGTAATAGGAAGGCTCCTTTTAAGATCTGTTCCCCTGGTCTCTGCCCATTAGCTTTACAAAAACCTCTCGAATTCATCAGGCTCAGTTTAACAGAAGTTGCAACTTCAAGAGCCCAACTGCAGTGTTAACCGTGCTGCCCCAATGTCACGCTTCATTTCAGTGTCATCTAGAAAATCCAGTGCTCTAAAATAACTGCTAATTTTGAAGGCCGTACACAATATATTAAAAAACAAAACAAAAAAAGGGCAGGGGACACTGAGGCAGGGGACACTGAGGCAGGGGACACTGAGGCAGCCTTGACTTCAGAGATCAGTGAGACTAGGTCAAGGACCGAATCCAGCACAGCAATGCTGAAGTCTCTCGTTACCACTGAGGACGCAGTCTTTGTACATGCGCCATTAAAAATCCTCATGAAATTCTTAGCAGAAATAAAAATTGAGGTGCTCTGGTATTGCATATTTTTCTAAATTGAACAATAGTCTCAGGAAAACAGCAAATACTTAATGTAGCAGCAGAACTGCCATACGAATAAAAGCAATTTAGTCCATTTCTTATAAAGGGGAGACCATCATTCCCACCTTCCCACGTCACCGAACTCAGCCTATGCTCCAACAACAACGGAGCTGGCCAGGAGGCCAAGTATCTTCACAGGTCTGTGAAACTAGTTTTCTCCCTAAACACAAAGCAGTTACTAGCCTGAAAAGGGTACCGGGATCCTGTCCTTTGTCACTTTGAGGCTCTTCCGTATCGAGTGGGGCTAATCTACTGCTGCCCTCCACATTCAAACCAAGTCCAGCCAGCAAAGCGGTGCTCTCTTCCCTTTCACGCTGCATCAGTAACGGAGGCATCTCTGTATCCAAAGATGAATTCTCGTCTCAGTCACACCACTGTAGCACAAGAGTAATTTGACTGACTTTGGTAGATTTAGGACTTGTCTACACTGAAAAGTTCTTAAAAGGGATTTTACCATGATACATTTAAAGGTTCAGGAAGCAAAGTAAGGCATCTCTACATTGGGTGCCTTTTCAGAAATGTAACTGCCACCACTGTCGTTCTTGCACTGATATAACCACCTAACTACCTAAAAAATAAACAAACAAACTATAGCCTAACATAGTTATGTCAATAAAACTGCTCTAGTGAAAACAAGCCTGATTCTTAATTTAAAAAAATAAAAAATGAGATCCTGATTTGTTCCCTTGTTACGTTCCTAGATTAATACTTGCACAGACCTAATTTCATACCGAATGCTACTCTGAAGGCAACAAAACCGCACTGAAATTTCTGTCTGGAACTGGGTAAACAACATCATTTCCAATAATCAAGTAAGAATCCAATTCACCCCTGTCAACTGTGCAGTGCAGTCTTAGTAAAATTTTAAAGTAATCAGAAATATTCTGCCTGTAAACATAGCAATTATAATTGAGTACGTAGAATAGCAGCATCACTCTAATCACGGCTACTTTTCAGAGTAGAATGACACTAGAATAGATGACCTACACAACAGGCAACAAGACCCCTGAAAAGCACAAATCAAGCCACCCAACCTATCGTGCAAAACAGTTGGCTTTGCTGATTCCCAAACACAAACTCTTGTGCCTCAACACACATAAGAATATAATTTTTGCTATATACACTGGGGTATGTTTGGTGAAATCCATCTTGGGAGAAAGCTGCTGAGGGAAATATGCTATAAAGCCAAACCATGTAACAGGAGAGGAAAAAGAAAGGTATAAAGTTTTCTTTTAAAACATTCTTTTAAATCCATTATAAACATAAGGGAACAAAAGCATTGGCTAACATAAATAATGCACTAAATCACATTACATCTCAGCCCTACTGACACCACTCAGCCCTGACCTGCAGCAACCTGCCTTTCCAGCTCCAGCATCTCAGGTGGAGGAGGTTAAACCAGGGGTATGGCTTTACGAGATGGACAAATGTCCATGAAAGACAAAGCTGACACCACCAGTCTCACTTTCAACAGCAAACTCCATCTGTCCAAGCTGAAAGAGTAGTATATTAACTCGTCAGACCTTCAGGTCCCCTCTGTTCTGCTCCCCTAGGACAACCAGCAACAGGAAATCAGTAAATCACCGTTAGCCAAAGCACGCTTCTGAATAGCACTGAGCGCCGGCTGATGCCTGACGTTTTGTAAGCGAGTGCAATTGCCCTCACCACGCAGGCACAGGAAAAATGTTCAAAAATCACCAAAATTTTCATTCAAACTCTCACAAACAGAAAATAAAGGCAATTATAGCATGAATAACTTGGTATCTGAAGTGATAAGGGAGTATTGCAGATGGGCATAATTAGGAAAAGGTCTGGGAAAGGCTATAGGAAAGAGACTCAGGAAAAAAAACTTGGGGGGGGAGTGGAAACGTTTTGCAGAGATGTGGCTGTTGTCTGGGAAGACAGATGCGGGGGGAAAGGGAGGACAGGTATGCGGGGTGCCAGCTGTTCACAAAACTGGGAGTTGCAGGAGAAGGAGCAGGTATCCCCGACGCACAAGGGATGGGGAAGTCCTCAAAAACACAGGAGAACACAAAGCAAAGGTGAGTGGGCGTGAAGACAGGCCGGCAGAGAACCATAAAAATGTTTGTGCATTACTGAGGTCATGCTCCTAGGAAAAAAACATAGCTCCTACTGCTCTCATTAACTCCTCGGCTGAGTTTTCCCTTCCCCCTGCTTCTCCTCAGGGTCAGGGGAGCAGGCCTGAAGAGTGATCAATAGCTGTAATGTTAAAGCTGATATATCTGGGTTCCTCCTGCTTTTCAAACACAATTTATCTATACTTAAATAAATATCAATAATAGCATTACTGGAAGTGCAGCAGGGAGAGCATGGAGACAGAATGAAAGGAAAAGGCAAAGTACAATTTCCTGCACCCATATAAATAAAAGTCTTCTTCCATCCCCCTCCACGCTACCCAGAAATCATTGCCAAAACATGCCATTTCTGCCTATAATCAGCAAGATAGGAACCTTCGGTAGAAGACCTCACAGTATCTGTCCAACCCGGGCTCTCCTCCTTTATATTTTCATTTAAATCACTAACACTTATCAAACTAAAGTTTTAAAGGAATATACACACACACACACACACACACACACACACACACACACAGAGGTTATAAGTGATTTTCAGTCATACCAGCCCTTTCTAACCCGCTTATCCCTTTTTTCCCCAATCCACATTCCTTTACGATCATATCTAAAGCAATCTTTATTAAGGCTTTCTGTTTTCACCGGGAATATCTCACTCTCCCCCACATACTTTTTTTTCTTAAAAAAAAAAAAAAAAAAAAAAAAAAAGCAAAGCATCTCCTTGTTACCCGATTTTCTTTGTTCACATATTTTAATCAGAATACTTGAGGTGTCAATAATCATGTTTGTCTTTCCAGCAAGAATTAGAAATAGAAGTAAAGCTGATGCTGCATAACAATAACGTAATCTGCAGTGCTGCATCTGAACAACTTACTTTTCAAGAAGTCTGAAACAGTCATGCCTCTTTTAGTTTAAAATTTACAAAGGAAATCGGCCTTTTGAAATCAAAGATAATAAAGCAAACAACTTGATCCAAATACTAAACAGGAAGTTAGTTAAAAGTCACTAGGAAAGAAGCCAGCATCCCCTTTCTTAAATCACCAGCATCATCTCAAAAATGCAATTAACCAACATAAAAATGAGGGGAAAATCACTATTATGTTAAAAATTTATTGCTAAAACAATATTCTCCCTGGTTGCTTCAGACTGTACTACTAAAACCATCTTCGAAGCGAAGGCAGAAACTTAATACATAGCCTATAGTGCCCTCTTTCTTTTCCAAGAGTAGTTTCAGGGAAGCGTTATGCCTGCTGAAGATATCAGTTATGAGTTTTGTTTCCACAGCGTCAAATAAAACAATTTACTAGGGTGTATAAAAATTAAAATTTAAAATATGAAAGCAATGCTGCATATTCTTAGACTGGTGATGAAGGTGATTTTACTTAGACAAAAATATACTTACAGGGCCATCTGAAATTGTTCGAGCCACTTTTTCTTCAAATCTTTAGTTTTACAATAAACTTCTAATCCATTTTGACCTTGGATATGAATGAGGTAGAAGCCATAAGACCACTGCATAAAAAGACCAGCAATACACAGATCAGCAACTCAACAATTATGCAGAAAAGCAGCAATTCTAGGTTCCTTAATATATATCCTGATTTTGGAAATACTAAGACTATATTATTGTGTAATTCCGTTCACTTGGGAATAGCTTACTCAAACATTTTAATTATATCAAAATAAGCAAAGTTGAAATCCTTAAACAGTCATTTCAGATAACATTCAGCTTATGTTTAATACATAAAACTTCATAAATAAATTTTATATACATTTCTTGAACTGAAAAATTTTTCTGATTGTTGCTGAAAGCACATATTTTACATAAATTAGTAACATAGATATTTACCTTTTTGTTTTCTTTATCAGTAGTGGGATTATTTGTAATTTTGTATTTCTGAAGATCTATTATTTCCTTCATTTCATAATTATCACCTCTCCGTTTGCAAACAATTACAGCTAGATCAAACAAGAAGATATGCCTATGAAAACACAACATAAAAAGGGTTAAAAAACACTTTGGAAAGCCAACACCCAAAGCCCTCTAAGTGCCACAGGCAATTAAAGTACTGGATAACAAAGCAAGAAACACTTGAAGTATTCTTGCAAGAGGTTCACAGAAACTTAAATGATAATGTAACATAACAGCTAACTTGCCATGAATCATTTTGCAAACTTACTTCCTCAATGTTGATAGGCTCTGTGATTGCGCAGTGAAAGGAAAAGTACTCTCAAGAATCACTCAACTGACCACAGATTTAAAAAGACAGATTTACTCTGCAGGCATTTTAATAGCAAACACCACAACTCATGCCATCACCTGTCTTGCCTTGCACGTTTGTCTAATGTAGTTATCCTTATTTCCCCATCACCTTGTGGTCTTCCATACTGTAACAGGGAATGGTTCTGAAAACAAAAGGAATATGCATGGCTCAGCATAGCAGAAGTGGTACAATGTTGACACAAAGGTTGAACCACTCTGTTTACCCCAAAAAGGATTTTTCAGATCTAAAAAAAACACACACAAACAAAAAATCTACATCCTTATTCCACTATCACGTAAACTAAATTTGATAAAGCATCAATACACATGACATTTTCCTCTTCCAAGGGGCAAATTTTTCCCATTGCAAAAACACCTGGAGCACTGGATACAAATAATATTTAAGCACACAAATACGTTTAACTGTACACAGACCCCCAAAATAGCGAGCAGGAATATCTGTACTTAAATACATATACCATTCTAAACCAACAAGAGCATACATATCCAAGAGTACTATAATTGCATATAAAATGGGAAAAGAAGTATTTATCAATATACTTTATCAGAAATGATTTAAAAACTATATAAGTGAGAAATATCACATACCAAATTCTCTATTGATAGTTGAAATTGTTTAATTTCACGGAGTGTTTCATTATCTCTCTTCACTTCATTTACATATTGAGCCAAGTCCTAGAGCATCAACAGGAAAAGGGAGAAAAGTTTTTCTGTAACAGATCACTTAACATATTATTTCTGTCTTTGCTTTATCTGCACATTTAGTCATTTTTTAAGAAGTTATCCTTAATATTCAAGAATTACCAGTATGCATGCCTAAATAAAAAGCACAAAACCCTCTGCACATTCTAAATCATATTTACAACTTTCTTGATATCTTTTCAATCCCAAGTTCAGTAGCAAAAAATAGGAAAACACACAATAAATTGTAAGAGGGCTGACTTTTTCTCGATTTGGTTCATGTCTTATTTTCAAGACTAAATTTGGAAGTGTAATTTATGTAGCGCACAGTCTGAAAGAGCATTTGGCAACATCCAACACCTGAGAACAAAGAGTAAATACCACATATAGAAAACATATATAATGCTGCTCAAAAGCTGCATATAGAGTACAAACGTACTGTGTGCCCGTGTGTACATAAGAGGGAGAGAAGAAGCTGCCACCCAGTAGTAGTATCTTGCTCTTACTGTTGTATAGCAAAGAGAAGCTATTACACAGTAGATTTTAAAAGGGGCTTTTAACGGGGTATATACTACCTGAAGGCACAGGTTGAGATCATTATTGTCCCCTTCACCAGTACGCATACTGTACACATTTCACTGACATCTTTAAAACCATCTGAACATGCTTGAGTAATAGTCACAATCTGCTGGGGCTTCTCTGTTTATGGCTAGAGACCAGGAGTGAGCAGGAGTGGTAATTGGTAAGGTCAGGGATGCCGAGAGCAGCGGCTCGAAAAGGCATTCTGATCTCCACGACTTGCTTTAACAGTGTCTTTCAATATGGCCACAAATTTGGAGGGTGGGAAAAGGATATTTCTTCCTCAGATGTTTTCATGAGAACCTACCGATAGCTGAAATCATTCTACTAGCTTCCAAAATGGATACAAGTGACCTTCACGTCAGTCTCAAATGAGTTGGTGTAAAAATTAAGTAATCTCTTTTCTTGCTGCTAAAAGAAAGCTGACAGCATAACCCTTCCTAGAATTTTCTTTACGGGGAGGGGGCAGTAAAAATTACGCAGTTCCACTTTGTTAGCAGCTTTTCCCAAAGACTTTTCATTTTTCTAACAGACACACCAGGGGCTTTAGAAGCAACATACCTATGCTGCATGGCTACGTCTACTATGCTCACAGAGATTATTGTAAGACGATACAGTAAGCTGGGAGGGAGGCAATGCTGCGAGGTACCTTTTGTAACTGCAGACTCAAGCTTTAGTAAGAGTTACTAATGTCTGTAGATTCTATTTATTTTGTTTTTATTGGCTAGTCATGTCTCCTGCCTGCCAGGACATAACTGCCACAGCCTCTTGGGCAAGCAATTTCTTCATTATTCATTAATTTTCAGTCCAACAACAAGAAAGAAAAGGAAAAGCAAAAAAGAGGGAAAGAAGGGGAAAAAGAAAAGATAGAGAAAACCCAAACAGACAGGGTTATACTAGCCAATTCCCAGCAACCAACACATGTGACTTGCCACTAGGGAAGAGCCTCTGGTTCACACAGGAAGCAACACTGTGCCATCCCCACCTGGGAGCCAAGCACCTCACTTCTCCGGGCAGGAAGCCTTTTTAGCCCCACCAGCTGCAGAAGAGGCACTTAGGCTCCTTCACAGCACCTGCCCTGCATTTTCGCAGGGAGCAAGGACAGCTGCTCACTCAGGTCCTGCCGGTTTTGTTTCCTGCAGACTTCTGCTGTAATCATCATGGTGGATCTCTGCATTCACTGCACAGAACCAGGCAACAAAAAAGGAGCCAAAATTCTCATTTGTGGGCTCATCTGTATTGCAGGCACCCAAGGCAGACAGCGACATAGCATGAGATGGCTGTGTGACCCAAAACTTTTCCAGTCTGACTTGAGCATTTTCCAGGGACCATACAGATTGCAACAGAAGCAGACACGGCCTATGCTGTGTTGGCTTCCTCCCACGCTGTGCAGGGGGATACATAATATATTACCTTACGCATAGAGCAATACTGCTATTCTACAAAGCATTCGTTTGCACCACTTGCAGGCGAGCGTACAGTGACAGGTACCATACTACCGCCTTCAAGGCCAAGGCCACAGAGACCACACCAAGAAGCCAAAAGAAAAAGTCTTGTGAAGAAGGGTAACTGTCTTCACCTCACTGGGAAACCACTGACCTTGATTAGAATTGACTTACAGTGGTGGACATCATCTGAATCGTGGAGAAACGAGAGCAGCATTACTGAAGCACTCCTTTTGCACCTCTCTGTAGGAGAGCAAACTGACACCGAAGTAAAGAGAAATGGGGCAGCTCTGTTTCAGAAATGCTGCAGCTCAGAAAATGACTAAACTTGTTCCCAGACTTGGGCAAAGCCTTCAGCTATGTACCTGCCCTAGTGTACTCACAAAGTTCACTGTGAGCTATGAAAACTGTTTGACCTGTTGTGAAAAACGTTATCTCTGCCAGGAAATGGAATTGTGAACTACTATTTTAACTGGCAGTGTAAATATAAATACTTGTCACAAACACTTACCTTCATTGCATCAAGGGCCAGTTTCAGATTCGCCTTCTCTGCAGGATCAGTAGTATGTTTTACCAGCTCCTGTTGACAGAGTAGTTACAACTTCTCACCCACTGGCTGCCATTTTGCAAATTGAAGTTACTATTGCTCACCCACAAAAAAATTGCTAATTTCACCTTAAACAGATAGCACAGCCCAAGAATTCAGGTTTTCTTCCCTATAGTGACCTATAGAGCCTATAACTTACTAGGGACTACTGCAAACAAATAACTGGCAAGTGTTTAAGAATGACTGTGACATAGCCCAGAGACTTATTTTAGCTGTTAATGAAAAATCATTAAAAGCTAATTTGGTCTGTCTAGCACTTAAAACTTGCGAATCAGATCATTACTGTATGTCTGGGCTGAAAGCACAGGTAAACACTTAAGTTCATTTGCACGTTACTATACAGCATACAATCCTATTGCAAAGCGTGCATTTATCTGCAGAGAGGAATGTATGCTGGCAGTGAAACCCCAGCTAAACCGCGCAACTGCATAAAAGAAGTCACTGTCTCGTTACACTTAAGATAAAGCTGGCTCAGAAGACATATTTAAATCCCACAAAAATGTTGAAAGAATTCTTTTTAGCCACTTCCCCTATGGAAAGTTAAAGTGTTTTTTTGTTTTTCTGACATGGAAAAGCAACCTCTTAAGGAAACAGGTTGTTATTTCTTTACAGTCTGAGAGGAGAATTATACATTTCAGCCAATGTAACAACTTTCTAAAATCCTAGAAGATTAAGGAATAAGTATTTATACTTCGCTTTACAACTCTAACAAGTTTATTGGATTTTCTCTCATCTGTTAAATATTTGTCTGTGTTTACAAACTAACTTTTTTGTAATCTCAGACATTAGAGTATACTGACACATTACATATCCTTTCATAGTACACAGGTTGATTATAAAATCATGATTGAGATCTCATAAGATTTTTTTAAAAAGTAGCTGTACCACTCATTTTGTTTTTTCTGATTTTCCACTGATGAAAATACTCATGACTCACATTTATAGAAATATTTCAACAAATTTAATATACAGAATGTATATTGCTCTGCAGAGTCAAAATTATGGTTCACATACAAGTAGTAGCTCTTTTTAAAATGACATTTTACAAGCATCAGCAGGGCTGACAGTCTAATATAGTAATATATTTCTTTGCAGCTGAACTAATGAGTCTCCTGGCACAGCTATCAAATTAAATTTATAAGACTCTCCACCCTTATTATAGGGCTAACTGTGAAAGCTAACGCTTTGTGGGTTATAACAAGAAGCATTTCAAAATAAATATGGCTTTATTGTAATTTATGACTGCAAGGAAGCATCTTAAAAGTATGCAGTAAGTATTGTTCGGCTTCCCCTTTTGGGGGTCCACATTTCAAAACACCATGATTATAGTTTGACACTACTAACAATTTTAAAAATACCAAGAAAGAAAAGGTTCAGATACTGGGGAAGCAATTGTGGTTTGTTCGTTTTCCCCAGATGTGCTTCAGCTCTGAGGAATGAGCTCCACTAAGAAACCCACACTTGACTGGATTTTATTGCATAACAAATCAGCCTCAAATCTACAGAAATATCAATCACCTCCCTCTCATAAAGGCTTTAAACCCTCATTTTAATATTCCACCAATGATAAGCCATCACAGAGCTGCTCTCAGACACCTAAAACTTCAAAATCAAAATACCTGGAGCAGTAGGTGATATTTTAGCACTCTCTGCATCGGAACCACTAAGAGATCCCGCAACGTAAACTTCCCGTTATTGGCCCTCTTGGAACATTCCTAGTTCAAAGCAGAGGAAAGATTAAAATGAGAAAGTTAGAAAATGCAAGTATTCAGAAAGATATATATGAAAAGTCAAAGAGATACATAGGCCAAGCAACTATATTAAACATAAGATATAGAATATCAACAAAATGGAGAAAAATAACCAACACAGCAATAGCACCTGAGATAAAAAAAGACTGGGTCTAGTTACTTGTTCTTACATATTTCAGCAGCATGTGTGTGGAATAAATACCACAGAAAAACAGAAATTAGGTGTTCTATAGAACTAAATCAGGCGTTGTCTAAAAGCACAGTGAAGAAGGGAAATGTTACAGTTGTCTTCAAAAGGGCTAAAGAGAATCTTGGAAATTACAGGCCCGCCAGCCTCACTTCAGCCCCTGGGAAAACTATAAAGCCATTTCTGGGCAAGTAAAGGAGAAGGTAGTGACCGGGAATAGCCAGCACAGTTTTGCGACAGGTAAATCACGCCTGACCTACCTGACTGCTTTCTGTAATGAAATGACCAGATCTATCGATGGATGGGGAGTGTACACATGGACTTTTGCAAGGCTTTCAACATGGTCTCCCACAGCACCCTTATATCCAGGTTGGGATGTGGATCTTTATAACCAGGTGGGCAAAAAAATGGCTAGATCAACGGGCTCAAAGAGCAGTGACCAATGATTCACGCACTACCTGGAGAACAGTTGCAAGTGGAGCTCCTCAGGGGTCCGTCCTGGGACCTCTCCCATTTAATCTATCAGTGGCATGGAAGAGGAGATGGAGTGCACCCACATCAAGCCTGCAGACACCACCAGACGGGTGTGGGGGGTGCAGGCGATACATTTGAGGGCAAGTCCAAGAGGAACCTCACAATATCAAAAAGGACAACAGCAAAGTCCTGCACTGGGGACACGCTACCCCTTCCAGCAATACAGCCTGGGGACTAGCTGGCTGGGGAGCAGCTCTGCTGGAAAGGACCTAGGGTCTTGGCAGAGAACAAGATCCATGAGGCCCTGTGAGGAGAGGCTGTGAGACAGGCTCGCTCAGCCTGGAGGTCCCTCCCACCCTGAGCCACTCTGCACCTCTAAGTTCATCTCCTCAGCCAGGACCTACAGCGGCTCCAGAGCAATGCTGCAAGCCGCAGGCAGACTGTCTGTCCTTTCAGGAGTGGAACGGACAGTTGGGAAGCATATTTGCATGAAGTAACAATGACAAGAAAACCTAAAATCTACAGATTGTGTTAAAGGATCAGATTCCTTTTCTATACATCCATGCCCCCAGCAATACCTGAGACCAGTATACTGTGTCCTGAAGCGTGCTGGTCCCCACCAATCTAGCTAGCGTTTTGTGATAAGGTTTTTGACTTGGATGAAAGCAGGGCATTTTTATACATACACATGTGTATATCTGTGTGCATGTGTGTGTGTGCGCGTGTGTGTGTATTTTAAAAATATTGATACCTCTAACTTCAACTTAACATCTTCTTTCGTCTTAGAGATGTTGTCTAAGCACGATATTGCTATCTCCACTTGACTGCAGTACTGTCCATAAATAACCAATCTAAATCAAAGCAAGAGAAAAAGAATGAAAAGAATATTTGCGTATTTGTTTTAAGGACAATCCTTGACCATATTTTGTAAACAGATTGGTAACACTCTTTCTTTCAGTGGGAATTGAAAGCCACAGATTTCAATGGGCAGCAAAAAAACAAGGAAGGGAAATTCAGGGAAAATACAATATTGAGCTACCTTCAAAATGCTGTAAAATCACTGCAATTTGCTTTAACATTCACATGTATATGTTCTGATAAGATTCAAGCTGCAAAGCAGCATAACTGCTATTTAACAGTACAACAGTCTGTAGTATTTAAAAACACCGTAGATTTCAAAGGATGTTACAAATAAATTCTGTAAAACAGGCTTAACAAGGTTAATTACAGCTGTCCTTTTTTAAAGAAACTGTACGTTCTGCAAACTGATCTTTCTCCAACAGTTTCTGCCAGGTTGTATCCTATGAGCTCTTAGGTCCCAGTAATAGCCAGTGTACATAAACTCTGGGAATTTTCAATAGCTGTCGAAGAGAAGCAATGCTTCTTGAAAGAGCCTGTTCTTATAATCTGGAGTTTCTTACTCTTATTTGAAGTGCTTCTTTCTGCTAATCCCATTGCAAAGCATTCTGTTTCCTTTCACATTTTCATACATTTCTTGAGACGACTGCTTTTGTATCCCTTTTTCTGAGCTTCTATGAGCTTTCTGTTGGGGTCTCTTAAATTTCTTTTTCCTTTACCAAATCTTTACCATTCATCTTTTGTTCTTTTTTTTTTCCACTATTGAAGATAGTGATTTAAAAATAATCAAAAGTGGTAAATATTAATAACTACATTTTAAGATGGTGAGTCTACCTCCATCCGTTTCCCTTTTGTATAACAAATATAAACTTCAGGTTTGTTCTCAGTTTCCTCTGTTCCCCCTTTAAGCAAACATCTCAGAGCTACTTTTGAAAAACATGCATCATCCAGAACAACTTCTTGCCCTCTAATTCCCTCCTGCAGCAGGAGAAAGTCTAATAACCTGGGAAATAACTATGTCCTGTTCCAACATAAAAGCTTAGACTGAGGGCCTCCGAAGGCAAGACTGTTTACTGGCAGCCTTGAACAGCCTCCTCCCTTGAAAACAACTCTCCTGTCTAATGTTTTCCAGATGCTGCTGCCCAGTTTGTCACAAGCCCATTATTACTGCAATAGTCCTCCTTCCCCATCACCCTCAAGCAAGCCCGATTAGTTCCCACAGTTCCTGCCGACTCGAGTCCCAGGAGGAACCTCATTTTTAACCGCGACCCAAGGATTACTTCAGGGTAGGTCAGCACTGTAGCCCACGGTGCAACTGTTTCTCAGCTAAGTATCACAGGCAGGTAAGTCCATCCATACAGTCCAACAGCTGCTCAGTGCTGGCAGAAAAAACAGTCTGAAAAGGTGGGTGAAAAGACCGGCAGCTAGCCTACGGGGCAGCGCCTGCTGCCAGGGCCATCCCGCTACGAGCCTCGCGGGCTCTCGTGGCCTGAAAGCAAACCGCGTGCACTTCACCTTCGACGGCAGCACGGACAGGAGGGCCCTCAGTCTCTTCTCCCCCTGCTTTGCGCCTACCTTCTCTCCTTTCAAGTCATCACCTCTTCTGCTCTCTTATCTGGAATGGCCTTAACACACATCCTTGTCTTATTTTACCTCTACTCCTCTTAAAATATTTTACCTTTTAAACAACTCTGTAAAATATTTGGGTACACGCTATAAATGCTGCGCAAAATAAGCTATTTAGTTTTGTTCATAATACAGATGTTACCTGTCTCCATAACAGTATTGCCAAAACCGAGTGCAGGAAGAGGAAAGGCTCATATAGCGATAGGTTACTTTTTGACTTCCAAATTCAAAACACCAGTCAAACATTAGCTTTATAAACATACTGACATTGGATTTGATTCTATTTTAGAAATATTCAGCAAATAAAAATGGGAGTAGCGAAATGCTTTAATGGACTGAGCGTAGATTATCACAAGGCAGTAATAAAAGTTACTGTATAAATCTTACCTTTCCTTGTAGTTAATAAAAATCTGATACAGGTTCTGATCGTTTTTGTTAACAATGGAATCATTGATGTCCTGTGTCAGACTTCTGTGAATTTTCACCAAATCCTTGAAAACATCAATGGGGGGAGGGGGGAAGGTTTGTTAAAAAAGGAGCTACAAAGGCTTTGATTTCATGTTAGATCCATCAATTTCAGTAAGTTAGGAAACAGATCATTTATGAGTAGAACCTAATTTCAAGGTTTGCCACATCTTCCATACAGTGCGACAAGAGAAACTGAACTCCTAGAACTACTTATTAAAGACTAATTTATTCTAGCTTGAAACGTGCACTGTTAATTCATCTTCATTTTATAATGATAATTTTAAAATTAAGCAAGTCAAGTAAATGCTTTAGTGACAAGATAAAGTAATGATTCATGTCCCTGAGCTGTGAAAAATTAGTTTTGTACATTACATTGGTCAATTAGTGATGTTCCCGTGCTAAGTTAACCGCAACCATAATGAGTTTCCCAATACAGCAAGCTGAGAAAAAGGTACGAATACTGCAGAAAGATTGGAGCCTTGCTATAGAGTAGCAAAACATCTTCGATGTTCACCGTTATACAAATACCTGTAAGCTACTAGGAGCGATTAGATCAGCCTTACATCAGTACCCATCAGCATGGGTACTGTCAGAGAAATCACAAGAAATTAAGTTAGAATAGGTTAAAAAACTACAGCCTCCACCTCAGTGAACCAGAATAACTGCTTATACGTGGTGTGCAGTCCACCACAATGAAAAATACAGGACTTTGCTGAAAAAAGCCACTGAAGATGGTTTAATGCAGTAAATGATATATTACAAAAATAATATTCAATATTAAGTAGTGAATTATGTGAAGGTGTATCACTTCACAAGGATAAAAACTAAGAATACATATAAGGTCAGTTATCACAGCCCAGCTGTAAGAACAAAAACTTCTTAAGACAGATCGAATTCAGTTGCTAACAACTGTATGACCACATCCTCAGAATTTTAAGTTGCAGTATACACAGACATTACAGAAATGCTTCCAAATTAATATATCACAGGAACGCATTTTTTCAGGAGTGCACAGATATTCAGCTAAAAAACAGCCATGGAAAATAGCTGAATGTTATAGGAACAGACTCTCTGAGCTTTTACCTCCATTGAAAACATTTACATCAGTTTAATTTAAAACATTAAACATCATTAGAAGTTAACAAAAGCTTCAGCACTTCAGCATCAGTTATGTTATATGCATCTCTCTTTCCCTCTATATGCCTGTGTCTGTATATATGTATGTCTCAATACATATACATGCACAGATGCACCTATGGGCATGCACGTATACATAGACACATACATATACACAGACACAGGCATACATAGAGCCATATATATACATATCATAGGACTGAACCTCGAATTCTGATCTGAGCCCTCACGAAATTGTCTTTAGACTGGTGAGTTGGGTTTTTTCTTAGCAATAAAGTCCCTTTTAACATTAGCAGGTAATTTTGTCCAGCAGGCATCTCTCAGAATCTATATACAGAATATAACATCGCTATAAAGTGTCCATGCTTCAGCACAACTCCTTGAAAGAGGCAAACCCGCCCTGTTCTGAGACCACTGCATTTGCTCTCCACATCCCAGTTTGCTGTAGATCTTTGTGTAACAGAGCTATTTTTAGTTTAAAATGAGCTTCCACTGCCCTCCAGCCTTCCTGCTGAGTAACTGCTGCAGAGCCAAGGTCTGAGCAGACAAAATGTTTGCACGTATTTTTGGCCAAGGCAAGCCCTACATTTCTTTTAATGTTTTTGGAAGCCTACAAAAGGTTATAGAGTTAGAAATAAGCACCCTCTTGTAACGGGAGACTACTGAATGCTGACAATGGAAAGCAAAGTAAAACATCCTCAATACAGCAGTTGAGTACATCCTGCTCATTTCAAATGAGTTTTTGTTCCTTTTATTCCTCTTATCTGATGCCCTAACACTTTTTTAATGAGTTGACTGACCTCTTACTTTGTGGTTACAGACCCCTGTGTCATGCTTCACGTTGGCTGGCTTTAGGTCTTTAAATGCACATAAGTCAACATGCCTAGGGACACTCAGCCTTAGGAAAGAGACTTAAGGTAAGTTAGGTAGGTCGAATCAGGGCCATATTTACAATGAATAAGAAACACTAATGTAGGACAGAATGTAAAATTGTTTTGGAAAGCAAAGGGATCTCTAAAGGCAGTCAACATACTCCAAGATCCGTACTTAGGTTATAGGTATCTGTGGCAGCATTTCAGACTAAAATTCAAAGAGGAAATTGCAGCAAATGAGACTGATGGTCAAGGTGAAAGGACAAATATGGCAAAAGATCAGGTATCCTCCTGTAATCTATTATTTTAATCTGGCTGTCTTAATTTAGCTTCAGATTGGTGCTAGCAGAGTAACTAAAAGCTGACCCCAAGCAGATGATCTGGCTCTGGGTATTCAGAAACACACTCAAATCTGCATTCTCACACACCGAGTTCCCAAAGCCTCGTCCACGGAGAGGCCTGTAATGGCACAGGGTCCCTGTGGAGCCACCCCATGGGGCTGGCCCCGTGCCCAACTCCCTGGAGGCAGGGACACTCTGGTCCTCCTCAGGGTCCCTGCCTCCTGCCTGCCTCCAGAAACCCTACAAGGAAGCGGCACAGGGGCAGCACAAACACTGCCCTGGGCCCCCAGCTCTGACCGCCTGACAGGCGCGAGGGAGGCTGCTCTGTGCTTCCCACTGCCTGACAGCACCAAATAAAAAAAAATAAAGATAATAAATACAACCCTGACACCTCCCGCAGCCTTGACAGGCTATGGGATCTGCCCGAGATGACCAAAACTGAGAAGGTCTTTTACAGGCAATAAAAGTTCTGTCAGTCAAAGTGGTCCACAGGCCACACTTCGGGAACCCTTCCTTTACAATTTGCCTTTATAAAAGAATATTGCTTTGTCTGTGTTAAGAGAGACATCAAACCACGCCTGGTGCCTTCCTTTAAAGTATTGGAAAGATATCTACTGAATACTTTAACACCACCTAGAAAAGATATACAATTGTCATATGATCCTGAACAGACCAAAAATAAACGGGGCAAAGTAATAATTACAGAAAACTTAACAGATTTCAGTTAAATAGAAGTTCTCCTAGATATTTCATAAAAGGTTTCTTTAGCCTTTCAATGCTAGAATCTGCCAAAGCTGTAAGTTATCTTAACTTTAAAATGTCTTCAGTGATGACATATACAGCCTAGATACCAGGATTTGCACAGTATCTATAGATTTCCTGCTGAAAGCACTGCTCAACATTGAGCAGCAGGCAACTTTGTAACAGTCACAGCTCCGTACAGTCACTAAAATACTGGTGTATTTTAAAAGACAATCCATCTTCTATGAATTATTAGCTACCTATGGGTCAAAGATACTCCAGTTTATAAGCACTGTCAGGCTAGTACTGTTTCTCTTATCCTATTTCCTCAAACAGGAAAAATTAGGGAAAAAAACAGTATTATGCAGTATCTTTTTCATTAAGTACCCTAATACTTCCATAAACGCTTTGTGAGAACTTGCGCACATTATTTCAAATAATCACTTTCTGCAATAGCATCTGACACAAAAATGGTACCAGGATCTGAACCTTGTAACTTTTCACTGAATATGCAATTACTTACAGGAATGTTGATGAAAACAGTATCGAACTCTGATGCTGACAAAAACCTTTTCAATGGCACCATGAAGAACTGCCAGGAAAAAAAATATACATTGACTGTGTCATTATATTTTCTAGACTGTAAATAATAATTATAAAATATGTAAATAACTCTGAGTGAATAGTATCTTACTTTCTCTATTGATTCCAGTGTTTCAGTATATTTCTCTTCAGTTTGCTTTATTTCAGCAAGACAGCAGCTTCTTATGTCATTTTCGGTATATTTCTGCAATTACAATGAAGTCAAGTTTAAGTCATTATTAGGCAGATAATGGATAATAAATGTATTTATTTGTTTAAAATCAAGCAATTAGGACAGTAACTGCTTCCTGAATTTTTTTTTTTTTTTTGAGTGCTGCAGCCTCCAAAGACAGCAGCAATTACCAAGATTTTTTTTATTGTCCAATTAGCTAATGACTATAAGAGTTTTACCAAAATTCAGCATTAAAGGAATATTATTAACAGCTAATATTTAGGTATAAAACGCTTAACTCTCTGCACATACTTTTGAAGCTCAAGTATAAAGTCACATTCAATTTAGATCCAGACTAGGAAACGTTATTTAAAAACACTGAGCAGTTAATAATTCCATTAAACTTAATAGGACTAACTCATGTAAGTAACTTTGCATTGCCATAAATACTGTATTCAATCTAAACCCCTGCCCTTATTTACAGTTTTTCCTCTGAGTTGGCAAGGAGAGCTTTCTCTTAGGACACAACATGAAGCTGTTCTTGAATCAGGCAATGCAGTGACCTCTTGATGTTCAGCCCTTGCATACATATGTTTCTTTTCAATGAGACTTGGGGATTTTTCTGTGTAAATCAGCAGACTGATAGGAAATTGAAGCAATTATCAGCACTCTATAAAAATAATTTATGAGTATTCCTACCAGAGATCAGGTTTACAGCGTTAGAACTTTGATAACTTGCAAATCTGATTCCTAGTAAGAGATCAGGTGCCTGGAAGCAGGTATGGAAGTGTTCATGCCCAGCAGGTCTTAAAACTCACCTGGAGACACATAGGTCAGCTTGAAGACCTGACACGGTAAGTGGATAGACTGTTAAAATATTTATTATTTATGTATTATTTATTTATTATTACGTTAAGATATTTTTGGCCATCCAGTAGGAAATGGCAGAGGGAAATCTATCGCTACCACGTAGACCAGGCACCAAGCTGCAAATCCTACAGACACGTAAAGCTTCACCACTGTTTGCACTTCTGTTTGCTATTTTGCCATGTCTTTTACCCTCTCTGTGTTCGTCTCAAAGTTCTTGCAACTGGAACTTGCTCCTCACTCTCATCTACCAGGTACCATATTATATTCTCAGAAATTATACTCTAGAAATTTAATTCTTGCAATTACTCGTTTTCCCACAACGAACATTAAAATACCGTCCTTATCAGTTAGGGACAGAAGTGATTGTTTCATAAAAATGCAGTCTGCCATTATCAGTAGAAACATACTCTGTGGATCAGCCTCATCCCAAAGTCTATCATTTCTTCCCAAATTCTTTGGCTGGGGAAGGAGAGGGGGGAGTTAACCATAGGCAATTACTGTCAATAAAGTGCTGAAACTTTACATCATTTTGGATTTTAGTTATATCTTATCTTTTCCTTTGTGAGCTCAATACTCTTCAAACTGATTGCAGTATTTGCATCAATATAAAAGCTTTTGCACCCAACAGAAGTTAAAATCCAATTGTAACATTTTTGCTTTTGTTGGGCACCAACTCATATGAGCAACGCAAACAAAACCCAAGGATAGCACTTAACAGAATTTACTTCAGTTTTGTGTTCATCTAACACAAACAGATCACTCCCTTAGGCACTTTTGGCAAAAATGACTAACTTAACAATTTTCCATCTATACCGCAAACTTCTGGAATTTGAGTATGACGAAGGAAGGTGAAAAAGGGAGAGAAATAACGTGCAAATAATGTGCAAGTAAGTGAGAAAAACTGTCTCTGAAGGTCATCACTAGCAGAGGAAACTTAGCAGAAGAGTTTATTTTGCAAGATAATGACAATAAATCAAGGATGAGGGAAATTTAAACAAAAGATGCATTTTTGGCCAGCTAATGGAGACTTTGAAAAGTTTGAGTTCTGTTAATAATCTGCTTGAAGATTGTCCTGTGCTAATGTTTTTATATGCAGTCAATTCTTGCACAGGATTCAAATGAAAGAACTGCACAAAACTGTCATATTAGCATGCAGTGTTTTTATAAATCTGAAGAGCAAATTATCACAAACTAGAAAAAATTGCCACATTCAAGAAACTTGTCAGAGCGAAGCAACTGTAATGTCTCCATTCACTTCACATTGTGGAAAAAATATTTTGCTGTAACATGTTTTCATGTTTCATCTACTTTTTATAACAATCAATCTGAAGTATCTAGGCTTAAGATGCAACTAAAATTAGCATGTGAAAGTTCTGATTTCTATATTAATCATTTGCTAGAAATATGGATAGGTGAGAGTGACATTTAAAACAGGAAAGAATCAGAGAAAGTTGGCACGCTACAAACTGTCAGAGATTACCAACTTCTCCTGTGGAAAACACACCTACACGTATTATATGTAACCCAAAACTTGTTGTGTTTTGGGTTTCAGCCTAAGATAAAATTAAAAAAAAAAAAAATCAAAGAAAAGATCAGAGGAAAAGTTTCCTATGACTCAAACACTTTTCTAAAAATTCCTACCTGCAAGTGAATGAGACTTGATTATATTCAAAACAATATCCAGTTTTTCGACTGGCTTTCACTGAAGCCCAAAACATAGAGGTTAAACCAAATTAAGCAAAATGGGCAAAACTAACACAAGTTCCTCCTTATCTCCTCCGTGATTAATGTGTATTATCTGCAAGATTTTGCATTAGCAGCAAAACCAGCTAGAAAGTAATATCATGTTACTCTAAAACTAACCTGTTATTATGATATAAAATAAAACAAGGCAATAATCTTCCCAAGGAAAAGTCTTTTCAATAGATAGTGGTAATTTGGGGGAATCACAGTAAAAACAGAAAGCACAAATCACATTAGGTATCCCCTACATTTTTATCAAAAGGATACAGAAGGGGGGGGAAAAAAAAAAAAAAAAACAGAACGAGATCTTTAGAATGTCTTACTTCTTCATTTAACTATGTTACTAAAAAGTAATTTGGAAAAGCGGAGATGAATTCCTAACTTAAAACAACATGAGGCATAATATAAAAGGAGAAGAAAACAATTATCTTAACCATCTTTAAAAAAAAAAAAAAAAAAAAAGTGTATTATCATGGCCAAACACCAACATTTTCCAGATGGCAAAACACCTATCTCTGAGGAAGGGCAGACAAGTACATTTTTAGAAGGAGTTTCCCTGATTACCAAGTAAAAGTCTATATTTTTTTGAAGACAGTTTTGAAAACTGACCATAGTGCGTCTATATGGTACAGTAAGCACTGTACCATATCTCAGCAACACCAGCCTAATGATCAGCAAAAGACTCCATGGTTGAATAAGGCATGAAAAGATTATTGGTTGTCATTTCCAGATTAGTTGTTCCAATTACAGCCAAAATGGCGGTTTTAAAAAATACTGTATCATAATAATTTTTAAAGTAGGACACTTGGGAGTAAGCAGTAATAGTATTTTTAATTGCTCTTAATTAGCTTAATAAATCTTAATTCTAACAATTGACTGAATCTTAGCAAAATATGTCATTATTTTATTTCAGTAAAAAATTACATTTCTTTCAAAAAACTACCATAGCGTTTGACCCTTTGCCAAGAGAGACTGCGCAAGTCTTATATAGGAGACAATGCACTGCACATGTGACAGCTCTACATGCAACTGAACATAAGCTAAGTTTCAGCAAAACTAGCCACAAAGAAGTAATTTCATGAACATTAAACATCAAAAATGTAACTGCAATTGTTGAAAAATAACAAGGAATTAAAAATCGTACAGGTTGCTGTGCTGCTTCATCTTTCATTAGGTCTTCATATACCTCCCCACCTTCATCTTCTCCATAGACACAATCATATAACTCTTCATCTTCATCTACACCAGTTTCACTGAAAGATAAAAGGAAAACACAATGAAAAAAAAACTTACAGGTAAATTCAGAGCTGACAGGTAAATTACCATGTCAGCTCTGCAAGGAAGTACTCCTTATAGGAAAAGATTGCTAGAGTAAACAAACAGATTAACAGATCTATCTCAGGAAATAACCCATTAAGTGAAATTAAGTCCTTTGATTTTCTTACCTCACCACATTTAAAATATGATTGTATGAAATCAACACAACACTGCAGACTAAACAAATTTCGAACTATACAGGAACTAAACCAGGGTATTGACAGAGAAGCGGGCATCTTTATCAAGTGGCACTGTTTGACCACTCTTTCCTTCGTCCCTTCTCCCACCACATTGAGTGGGGAACTGTCCTGTCTCATTGCCGGGTGTCCCACTGTACAAGGATGTGAGACACTCATACAGGGATCCTTCACATCTATAGAAAAAATTACCCCCAGCAAGCTTTAAGTACCTGTAAGAGACCTTTCAAACTGACAGTCAGAGCATTTACCAAAGCAGACTCTTCACAACATGTGTTTGATAGGTTTTAATTATAATGCAAAAACATCCTCCAAAAACATCCTCCAGCCACTTATCACTGAACTCCTACTACTCGGCCTACAGAAACACCTCAGCACAAAGTCGATGTTGAAGCCTATCGTAAGTTAGTCCAGCTTCGTTAGAGTCAACCCTGTTGGAATTTTGCCTACTTTGAACTAGGCTTGTACCATGTCCACAAGCTCTCCTGCACCCAAACCTTCTTAAGGTATGTCTACCCAACAACTCTAAGAGATATTGATAATAGTCTGGTCTGAATAATACAGAGACATGACCAGACGAGCAGCTAACTAAGGTTTTTATATTTGGAAGACAACACTGAAGCTCATTTAGAGTGAAAAACAAGATGAGGATCTGTCTGCTGATACGCAAGTCTAGATTTAGGAGGGACAGCCACTTATGAAAGGTGGCTTGTCAGCACTGAAGAACAACGCATCAGAAGCTCTGCTGGCAGACACTGCTGATTTCAAAGACGCCAACAGGAGTGAGAATGAGTATCAGCACAGCTGCCACACAGACTACTTTGAAAATCCAGACAAAATCACTGCATCTATGGTTAAGACTATATACACAAACCAAGTGAATTTCTTATTTCTCATTAAATACATATCACAAGTTATTTTTTTCATACAGGACATCTGAAGGATAAAGAAATAAAGCATTTTAAAGTTCAAAAGATGGAATGACAAAGAAAAATATCTTTAGGATTCAAAAAATATTAGCAGCTTAAAGATGCTGCACACACCTCTTCCTTTTCCAAAAGATAGCCATGGCCCAGAAGAGAGAGAAAGTACACATCCACAGCTCGGGTGCTACAAGGTAGCCTAGCATTTCAGTTTGCGCTAGTGATGAAGGCGTGCTAGTGCTCAACACAAAATGCTAGCAGCTGTTTCAGATGCAGCACAAGCACACTCCATTTTAGCACTTCTTTTCTGGGGAACAAAATCTGGGAAAAAGGCAGAGCAAGGATGGAAATGTTTAATTACTACAGCTCTATCTGATGGAAGGCCTTAGATTCATTCTGAACTCCTTAGACAACATTTAGTCTCAGAGACAATTAGACTAATTATTTTAGTCAAATACACTTCACTAATTAAGAGAAACTCAAAAATGTGGGTCACTTGCATCATTCTCCAGCACTTTTCTTTCTTTTGAAGACAGTACTACTTGAACTGCTTTTTATACAATTAAGACAGCATGTAACTATCGAATATCAGTAAATATTACTTGTTATTTGATGCAAAAGAGGAACTACTAATCTCAAATTTTTTGCCACAATTTGTTGACCTCCTCCCCTTTCCCCCTCTCTCCTGACTTTGTCTCCCAATTCTGAACTTGTATGCCCTTCAAAAAGACTGTTAGGACGAGTACTTTTAGATAGTGCTAACACTACAGACACTAACGGAATTTTTCATAAATAAGAATAGCTGGTTTTTCCTGAGTCTATTCCTACTCTCTCTGGACTTCCAGATTAGTATTTCTGTAAACTAACTCTGAAGAATTGCTTGTTTTAACAATATATTACATAATATATATTACATAATATAGACACTCAGTTTATTTGCAAAAGTGCCACATTCACACTTCTCATGGGATTCAGTCATGATAAAGCAGGAAAATGCCCTTCCTCCCCCCTACCCGCAGCAATCAGGCAAAGGATGCAGCAGGATGGGGGAACACAAAGACGGGGGTCCAGAGAAGGCACCTCTGCCCACACCTCTCTCTGAACACAAATCAAGAGCAACCTGGGCACAGAGGCAAGGAGAAGTCTAAGAGATCAGGACATCACTTCCAGCCCACTCAGTTCTCAGGCTTGGAGGAGCCCGCAGCACCCACCTTCTGCATTCTCAGTTACCCAGAGCAAAAAGCAGCTATGAGGCAGCCAGTCAGCTGCAGGGGACAAGGAGGAGTTTTGCAGGGAAGGTGATAGGCTGGGCACTGTCTAAAATCATGGGGTTTTTGCCTTTTTAACACACACAGTAAGGAAGCGGAGCCATGTTGCAAAGAGCAACTACTTCACGGCATCCCGGCAAGCAACGTACAACGCAGTCAGAAGGCCACAGCCAAGAGACAGCAGGATGGGAGACCAAACTGAGGGCTGGCGAACGTGGAGCTTTGGGACAAGGAGCTTGGAAACTAGCAGCTCAGATCTTCACTCTCAGCCAACATGATTCCTAATGCATCATGAGAGATCTTAACCACAAGAAACGAGAACATTTTTTTCTACCACTGAACTAAGTTGTTTATGCCAGAAACGTTTGCCTCACTAATCTTCTAAATAAGGTTGCAAGTCTACCATGTAATACTAGGCAGTATGTTCACGTCTGTCTTACTTGTGTCCCAAAGCCAATGTGAACATTTGCAATAACTAACAATCCTGCGAACACTTTTCCAGAGGGGTAAATGCACTTATAGGAAGAGCTTCATTGACTTTAAGGAAACTACCCAACCCACTTGAACTGTGATCTGAATGTGTATTTTCTTTGCAAGTTCAAGACAATTTCTTTAACTAATACTGTAATTCTATCAAAGCATTCTGACAGGACAGATGATTTAAAGACACATTCATGATTTATTTTGCTACCAACACCCTTTATGAAAACACACTTTACCAGTCATTCAGATCTCATAATTAATTCTTTCTGACCAGTATAATGACTAACCAAATCTTTTTAAATCAAGTAAAAATCCCTTTCCCATTAAAACTATGTATTGAACAACATCCCATAAATAATTGTGTGAAACTGAAAGCCAAAATTTTTCATTTAGCTAAAGATTTACAACATACTCTATTAGATCAGGAAGACCTTTGTAGATATCTTCATCATCAACGCTTTCTTCTGTAGGGAAGGGCCTATGGAAATAAAAATAGCATAAGTTATATTATACTGGTCTAGTCACATAGGGCTTTTTGTTTTAATCCTAAAATGTTAACGTTAAGAAACATTAATCTACATGAAGGGATGTGTATGCTTCCCTCTTTTTCTCTGAGGAACAGTATATAAGTATTTATACTTATATTTATAATTTGATATTTAACACATTAAAAAACCCTACTGAATGAGGTTGTTATAAATCACTGATAATGTACATCATTGTCAGATTTGCAACTAAGAGTATTAAATACTCGCTAGTCCTACAGTGAAATATGAATTTTTAGCACTGGACATACATTACAGGATTGGCTAGGAATTTTTGCTTATGTTTTAAAAACATCAACCATTCATACATGATGGTACGACTACAGAAATAAAATACTCAAAAATTGGAAAATAACAAAGTTAAAGCACACAATTTTTCACCTTTTCTCACAGCCCATGACTATAGTTCATGAGGATTGGGGGTTTTTTGTTTGTTTTACATGGGAATCTCACAAACCTGGTAATTTTGCTGACTTTCAGCAGGGTGACAGAGGAGAAAATCCTTTCCTCTCCACACAGATCAGTGTTGCAGCAGCCTGATGTACAACTCATGTCTCAAAATTATTCCAAGCTCCATAATACTAAACTATTTATTTGTTCACCCTGTGTTGAAATAGCAGAAGACCTCACATACTTCAGTAAACATACCAGAGATAGAAGATGCCCTATTGAACTCCTCAGAGCTCAGGGTCCACAGCTTTGGTTAGTTGTCTATCAGAGCAAGACCATTCACAACCAGTGAAGTGCTTACTGGAGAACACTGTCTGTCAGGGCACCCTGCATCTCTTCCTTCCCTTCTTCCCTACATTCAGGCATGTTTTCTTAACCAGGTGCAAAACATTTCAGGAGTTTGTAATGGAAACTGCCCCAGCCTGTTGGGTGGTCTATGAAAACAAGCTCCAGCTGAAAAATTCCCTAGATGCAACTATTAATGAGCCTGCAAAGCTAGTCAGAGTGTCAAATGAAAGGAGATGGGGGGAAGGGTTCCTAGAGCACTTGTTTCAGATATACTATTATTCCCAGCTTTTTTCTAAAAAGGCTGAGCTGGGACTTTACTGTAACATCATCTGTCCAAGGCCTCAGCATTTACATGAAATACCGCTTCACAGGCCTGTGGTGAATACTTGGTTTCCTGCATCATCCACTTCCAGATAAACTGGGAGAAAGATTTCTAGTTTGCTTTTGTCTGATCATCTAACCTCCCATTAAAAGCTCTGTGACTCCCTATACTGCTTCTAGTGTTTTTTCCAAGGAGCACTGCGCAAGAGGCATTATTCCCACAAATCTCTGGGGCTGTAACATACCTTATTCCTGTGCCTATTGCTATAGGAGTGCGAGAAAGTTTTGAGAGTGTTTCTATGACCTGCAGAAAAAGAAGGAAAGAGAAAACATATTTAGTTGTAGAGCAGAAGCAATAAAACTCCACTTTTTGTTCTCTGGTGTTCACTTATCAGTAAGACGGTTTCACAAATGCCACGGACTGACACAGAACCTGGCCATGCCAAACACTGAGTGCACTCAACGCTCACGGCTTACAGCCCCAAATCTAGTCTTCAGTGCTTTTGATTTGGGGGGAAACAATGGGAGCAAAAAGGAAAGGGAAATCTCTCATTTATGAGTTTTAGAAAAATAAATAACATTTAGAAGCCCAATCATTTAGTAGTTTTAAGCTGGACATCCAATTTTCAATTGGACATGGGTGCAACCATGACCTGATTTTATCTGACAGGCTGCTCCGGAGGTTCCCCCTTCCAGCTGGGGAAGCGGGAGCTGTTCCTCAGCGCTTTTCCAAACACGGGCCAGGAGAGGGAGCCAAATGACAAGGCAGCAGAAAGCCACCTCGTCAGGGCTCATCTGCAGGGAGAGGTAATCTCTTACGAGGCAAACAGGAAAAGCAGCGACGCATCCGAGCCCGTCAGCTTGGTTTATTTTTAGAAGATGGCAGCATGCTGGGAGAGCTCTTTCTAAGAAAAGACTGCTCAGAAGTGCTCAAGGTGATCCCACAAGCGAGAGGGAACCTTACGGAGGGCGGGGGGGACGCCTGGCCGTAGACACGGAGCTGCGTCGCTGTCAGCTGCGAGGCCGCTTTGCCCTCTGGCTGCCGTGCCCGCCCCGCCGCGGGCCACCCTCATTCGGACCGCCGTCGGATTGCCCAGCCCGACGCGCTGCAGCACGAGGAAGCGCCGCGACCACAAGCACTGCTAACTTCCACACGTCTGAGGACAGAGATACCCAGCTTTGCAGATGTCAGGGGCTGGTTCTTACAACTTAAAACCCATATTAAACAGAAGCTAGATTTCCAAAGAGGGTTCGTATCAGTAGCGTTAAATTTTAGGCATAGCAATTCTACACTCCTTGAACGTTTCTGAACAACCTCTACAATTCAAATTATTTGTTTTTGAAGTTCTAATCATAAGACTAACCTGATCATGAAATGCACAACATTAAAAGTCTGTTTCTCATAAAGGAAGGACAATGATATATTTACAAAGGAAAATGACAAAGTAAAAACCACACAGAATAATCAGCAACTACAGAAGGTAAATATTAACAAGGTAAAGATAAATTACTAAAGGTAAAGAGTCTCCAAAACAAACCAGGTTTTATTTGTGGATGAGCAAATTTCAAAATAAAAAAAGCTACACTATTCCTGCAAACAGAACGTTTTGGGTTCATCTAAGCTATTACGAAAAATAATGCCACAAAAAACAATTTTTTTTTTGCCTCACAGAAAAGG